>NC_068940.1:40854613-41465350 GCF_026419915.1 Harpia harpyja | reverse complement strand
GTGCTTCTG
Source organism: Harpia harpyja (assembly GCF_026419915.1). NCBI lineage: Eukaryota > Metazoa > Chordata > Aves > Accipitriformes > Accipitridae > Harpia > Harpia harpyja. The sequence goes on along the minus strand of NC_068940.1, from coordinate 41,465,341 downwards.
GGTGAGGATGAGAGGGAAGCCCCATAAGGCAGATCTTGTGCTGGGAGTCTGTTATAGACCACCTGACCAGGTTGAAGAGACGGATGAATCGTTCTACAAGCGGCTGGCAGTAGTCTCAGAATCGTGTGCCCTTGTCCTTGTGGGGGACTTTAACTTTCCAGACGTCTGCTGGAAATACAACACAGCAGTGAGTAAACAATCTAGGAGGTTCCTGGAGTGTGTGGAAGATAACTTCTTGACACAGCTGGTGGGTGAGCCAACCAGGGGAGGAGCCTTGCTAGATCTGTTGTTTACGAACAGGGAAGGATTGGTGGGAGGTGTGATGGTCGGAGGCCGTCTTGGGCTTAGCAACCATGAAATGATAGAATTTTCAATTCTTGGTGAAGCAAAGAAGGTAGTCAGCAAAACCACCGCTATGGACTTCCGGAGGGCAAACTTTGGCCTCTTCAAGGCACTGGTTGAGAGAGTCCCTTGGGAGACAGTCCTGAAGGGCAAAGGGGTCCGGGAGGGATGGACATTCTTTAAGAAGGAAATCTTAACGGCTCAGGACCAGGCTATTCCCATGTGCCGCAAGTTGAACCGCCGAGGAAAACGACCGGCCTGGCTGAATGGGGAGCTTTTTCTAGGACTTAAGAAAAAAAGGAGAGTTTATCATCTCTGGAGGAAATGGCAGGCAACTTGGGAGGAGTACAGGGATCTTGTTAGATCATACAGAGAGAAAATTAGAAAGGCAAAAGCTCAGCTAGAACTAAATCTGGCCACTATCGTAAGGGACAACAAAAAATGTTTTTACAAATACGTTAACAGTAAAAAGAATCCCAAGGAGAATATCTTTCCTTTAATGGATACAGAAGGGAACGTAGCAACAGGTGATGAGGAAAAGGCCGAGGTACTTAATGCCTTCTTTGCCTCAGTCTTTAATAGTGAGTCCAGTCATCCTCAGGGTACTCCACCCCTTGAGCTGGAAGTTAAGGATGAAGAGCATAACATACCCCCCTTAATCCAGGAGGAATTAGTTAGGGACCTACTACGCCATCTGGATGCTCACAAATCTATGGGACCTGATGGGATCCATCCAAGAGTACTGAGGGAACTGGCAGAGGTCCTTGCCAAGCCACTCTCCATCATCTATCAGCGTTCCTGGTCAACAGGGGAGGTCCCAGGGGACTGGAGGCTTGCCAATGTGACTCCCATTTATAAGAAGGGTCGGAAGGAGGATCCGGGCAACTACGGGCCTGTCAGCCTGACCTCGGTACCGGGGAAGATTATGGAATGGTTTGTCTTGAGAGCACTCACATGGCAACTCCAGGATAAGAGGGGGATGAGGCCCAGTCAGCATGGGTTTACGAAAGGCAGGTCCTGCTTGACCAACCTGATCTCCTTCTATGACCAGGTGACCTGCCTAGCGGATGAGGGAAAGGCTGTCGATGTTATTTTCCTAGACTTCGGCAAGGCCTTTGACACTGTCTCTCATGGCATACTCCTTGAGAAGCTGGCGTCTCGTGGCCTGGATAAGTGCACTATTCACTGGGTGAAAAACTGGCTGGATGGCCGAGCCCAGAGGGTTGTGGTGAATGGGGTGAAATCCAGCTGGCGGTGGGTCACAAGTGGTGTTCCCCAGGGCTCGGTGTTGGGGCCAGTTCCGTTTAATATCTTTATTGATGATTTGGATGAGGGGATCGAGTGCACCCTCAGCAAGTTTGCAGATGACACCAAGTTGGGAGGCAGGGTCGATCTGCTTGAGGGTAGGGAGGCTCTACAAAGAGATCTGGACAGGCTGGATCGATGGGCTGAGGCCAATTGTATGAAGTTCAACAAGGCCAAGTGCCGGGTCCTGCACTTGGGTCATGGCGACCCCACGCAGCGCTACAGGCTTGGGGAAGAGTGGCTGGAAAGCTGCCCGGCAGAGAAAGACCTGGGGGTGCTGGTTGACAGCCGGCTGAATAGGAGCCGGCAGTGTGGTGCCCAGGTGGCCAAGGCGGCCAACGGCACCCTGGCCTGTATCAGAAATAGTGTGGCCAGCAGAACTAGGACAGTGATCGTCCCCCTGCACTCTGCACCAGTGAGGCCACACCTCGAGTACTGTGTTCATTTTTGGGCCCCTCACTACAGGAAAGACATTGAGTTGCTGGAGCGTGTTCAGAGGAGAGCAACCAAGTTGGTGAGGGGCCTGGAGCACGAGTCTTATGAGGAGCAGCTGAGGGATCTGGGGCTGTTCAGTCTAGAAAAGAGGAGGCTGAGGGGAGACCTTATCGCCCTCTACAACTACCTGAAGGGGGGTTGTAGTGAGGTGGGTGCTGGTCTCTTCTGTCAGGTGTCTGGAGATAGGACAAGAGGAAATGGCCTCAAGTTGAGGCAAGGGAGATTTAGGTTAGATATTAGGAAAAATTTTTTTACTGAGAGGGTTGTCAAACATTGGAATGGGCTGCCCAGGGAAGTGGTGGAGTCACCATCCCTGGAGATATTCAAAAAGCAAGTGGACAGGGTACTTCAGAACATGGTTTAGGGGGCATGGTTAATGGTTGGACTCGATGATCTTGAAGGTCTTTTCCAACCGAAATGATTCTATGATTCTATATAGTAGTTTGAGCCAGCTTTATATTTACCTGTGTGTGGTTTTTAAGAGATATTTATTGAACGGTTTCTGATGGTCAACAACTGCTGTAAATAAATATCAAGGTCTGTCTCATTCATGAACAATTATTAAAAATCATTGGTTGACTTGGCCTGAATCATGAATGAAAGATACTTACTTTTTGATCTCCTGAATGCTGTTGTGTGATACAGCACACTGGCTCTTTCTGGTGCTGTTGCTGTAAGACATCGCTCTCAGCTCTAACAGCTCTGTGCAGAGAATGCTTTACCTGGACACATGTGACAGTGCACAGAGATGCCTCCACGTTAAAATGCAACGTATGCCAATGCCATTGACCACCAAGCCAAAGCCTGCTGCAAAATCTAGTGCTGTGCAGAACATGGATGGTTTATTAGCAGCGCTGCGCTTTTATAGAAAGGGCATTCAGGAAAAGTACTTTTAGTTGGTATTTACAGAAAACTTGGGAAACAACAGGGCTGCCTGTTCATCGTGCACGGATCTAACAGTTCCCTTACCTGAGCTGTCTGAGTGCTGCCGAGTGTTATCTGGTGCTGTTCAGGGGGAAAAGATGGTGGGTATTCCCAGGGCAGTACCTGGAAAGCCACTGGACATATAGGATGAGAGGATCTCTTAGGATCCTCTCAGGGCTTCTTTTAGGATAAGAGGCATTGTACAGATAGAGTAATGTGTCCTTCCTCTTAAGCACATCCCATACTGTACCCTAACAGCAAGGAGCTGAGGTGAGATCTATATTTTACTTTGCTTCAAGCTTACTGTGCTCCTTGACCAAATAATATAACTTCCTCATATTTCAGCTCAGCTATCTAAAGAAATGCCTACTTACCAGAAATGTGGAAGAGCTTAGCTACTATGCACATTTAATTGAAGCACTGGTGATGAATATGATACTTAATTTTACGCCTTATACACATACAGATTTAAACTAACTGCAAACCAATTTTTGGAATAGTGCATGGGAAACCCTGTTCCATACTTCTTCTAGACAACAGCATCATGGAATTTGCTAGTTGCTGTAGTAAAGGTTGACAGAAATGAGTCTCAAATGCCTACTGCTAGTAGAAATAGTAATAGTAGAAATGTTACTAGTATTTCTATATTTTCTACTAATAAAACTAAACAAATTGACAAGATGATAGTTTCAAAATCTGTGTAGAAACAGAGAATCCTCCCTCTAAAAAAAGTTCCATTTCCTATAAGAAAGTTTAAACTCACTTCTGTGTCTCTAGTTTATTCTGCATTTCTGCTCCGCTTTTAAATACACCCCTCTTTCACCAAGCTGATAGCTGAGTCCCTGTGCCTCCTACAAAAAGAATGGGAAAGCATCCTTTGCCATCCTCTTAGTGTATTTTACAACAGCTAAAACATGCAGTAAGCAATTTCTTCAGCTTAATCAAAGGCCAGTTTCTCCATTAATACTTTCCCATGACACTGAATGAAGTAGAAGAGTTTTGAAGGCTTCTGAGGTATACAACAGGAACAAATGCAAAACTGCAGAAGGTGCCTTGCTCCTTGCAATATCGATCGTGAAGCCTTTCAGAGGGAACATTTCCAATTTTTTTTTCAAATAATTAAAGTATAATATTTTACAGCCTGATAAAATTTACAGGGACCCTTGGCAAGTAATTATAGTGCTTCTTTAAAAGAGACCCCATAAAAGATGCATGATTAGAAAGTTAAGGATCTGGATAGAATTACAACGATGTGACAAATAATTTACAAGCGATAAACCATCCCAAGGAGAGGGGGAGGGTGATTAAAAGAAAAAGGGGGAAAGACACATTAAACTAACCAGTGATGAAGCCTCACAATTAAAATAATAAATTTCCCCCCTGTGTTTAGTGTTAAGTTTTTGTAACTACAAGTTGCTGTGCTTTGGCTAGAGAAAAGATTCTCTCTGGCTAGAAAAGCTCTAGCTTAATGTTGATGTGAGGCATTTCTTTTCATCAGAGATTGTTCTGAATTTGGCGCAGTAGCTTTCATTTTATTACATGCTTAAGATAAATATTCTGTATAGACGTTCTGCAGTACTAATGATCCCTAAGATTGTGGAACAGTAGCTTGGAGGATTTTTATCTGCCTCCAGATGTTGGCTGAACTCATTTTTTATAGAGCACATTTATTAGGTTTCAGCTGAAAAAAGAAAAAAAAACCCAAAAACACAACAAAAAACCCACAACTGATGGATTCCAGCTCAAAGCACCCCCAGATCTGGGGAAAATGCAGGTTTGCACGTGGATTTGAATTTTGATGGTAGGGCCCATATTTAGAGGAGATGAAGGGCAGCTGTGACAGAATGAATAAGGGGAAAAAAAATCTTCCTCAATTTTTTCTCACCTTAATCATTCCCCCTTACAAAAATATCAAGGTCAAGGACCGTATTTGTCCCGGTGCTAACAGTCATTACCAGCACCAGACCTACAACAAGCAACTGCTGCAACCATGCCAGGTGAACATCAGCTGTGCTGATCCCAGCAGTTTGGGTGGGGGTGGGCCCAGCTCCCACAAGAAGATGGAGAGCACATGTACAAAATGGGCTTCCCTCACAGGGGAAACAGAATGACATTTGCCTGTGTGAAAGCCTTTTTACAACACAGGGCAATGCACATAGCGCCTTAGACCAGGCTCAAGTGAGCAGCAGAGGATCCATGTGGATTTTCCCACTCACTTTTCCCCTCATGTGGACAGCAAAATAAGTCATAACCCTACCTGTAAAGAAAACCTAATTAATTTTAATTCCTATGTTGCCTCTGTCTCCTGGAGCAGCAAGACCTTCAAAGAAAATAGCAACATGTTGTTGTGGGATTTCTAGCTGATTTACAGAACATGGGGACTGATTCTCCACCAGATAATCAGTTGCATCCCTCTTTGCTTTAACAAAGGTGTATCTCCTTTGAGGCAGTCTATATTTTTATACTATATAAAAATATATTTATATTTTTTATCTTTATATGTTTATGGTTTATGTATATTTATATTTTGCTTTGACAACTCCAATTAATATCTAAAAATCTTCAATAACTTTGTGAGAAAGGGATTTTTCTGCCCTGTTAACACATGAGATAGCCTGCAGCCTTTTTAAAGGTATTGCCTTTTTTCTTCTTTTGTAGTTGTCTGAAGTTGCGGCCCCAAATGGACACATTTAGTTAGTGATTACTCCACATCAGATCATCTGAAATGCTTCATGTCCTGGCACTGGGGATTCTACTCTGGCCCTTTTGTATCTAAAGAAGTTTCACAAAGCAAGAATCTAATTCAAGTCAGGTTGAACACTGAAGGTGTAGGAGCATAAATTTGACACCGGGTTGATTTTAGTGCACTGCTGATTTATCCTGCAGTAATTGCAGAATCAAGCACATTAATCAGATTGATTTGTGCACATCTGTTTTTCAAAAAAACAGATGTTGATCAGATGAAAAAGAAGTGCAATTCTTCTTGCACCAACTGACGTAAATCAGAAGTTGAATAATTGAAGGTACCTGCAATAGATGCCCATGGCAATGAGAGAAGAATGATACCTGAGAACTTGTTCCTTAAGAAGCCCATTTTGGGGCTCACTTTATTTTATTAAATCACTCATGTGAGTCTCCCCAACTTCTGTACTTTATTGGTAGCAGAAAGGGCATTCAATGGTTTTGTGAGATTCCTGGCGAGACCTAACCATCTCTTCTCGTATCCTATAATGGCAAAAGCAGAAAAAATATTATAAAATCTTTCCCTTCTGAGCATATCTGATCATTCCTCTTTAAAATCCTTTATTGGGGCAGGCTCTAATTTATTCACAAGTAACAATTAACAGGAATTGGAATAAAGTGGATTTTTGCAAATAAAAATAAAAATGGCTCCACTTCTCTGGAACTAGCAAAATGCTGTGGGCTTAACACCTCCTGAAGATGAACTGAGGAAATTATTTCAAGGCCTTAGTTGTCACTTGCAATATCAATCAGACATTACCTTCCCCATGGCCCAAGTGTAGTACAGTCAGCAAATAAAATCAGAAAGAGAGAAACTACAGATTTCCCAAAGAAACACCTTTTCTGCTTCTCTCATTCTAGCCCTAGGATCCAAACGTTGTAACCCTGTTGCCATATTCTTGCGGTTTGTTGAGTGGAAAATGCACATGTGTTCAAACAGCTGTATTGTTAGAGGCTCAATCCTAAATGTAGTGCAACATCTGTAGGACAAGGAGAGGTGTCAACTGAAGTGTATAAACCTCGAGCTAATGATACGGTGCTGTGTTGACAAAGCCTTCTGTTGGAGCCGAGATTTTCCTCAGCACAGAGTGGCAGGCAGTTCGACATTTTCCAGACGTTCGAAGGGACACCTTCTGTGGGAATTCTCATGCTTTCATGCCTGCACTTCACACGCTGAGATCACTGGGACTTGAGAACCAGCTTCTCAGTCTCTCCGCAGCAGCAGATTGCAAGATCTCGCCTTTTGGGGGCTGTTTGTTAGCACTGTGTCTTCTGAGCAGCTTGAAAGTGGAATTTTGTTATTCTTCAGTCCTTTCCTTTTCTTTGAAGGATTCATACAAGGGTGAGCTCAGGAGTAATGCATGCCCGAGGAGCTCTCTCACGGTGCCACATTTGTAACTCCTGCACTGAAAGGCACTGGTGGCCGGAGCAACGGAATTGCGTCCAGAATTTTTTGAATGAGACAACTGCCATGCTCTGAAGCCAAAAGCTTCCTGTGTATCCAATAGGCAAATTTAAAAGAAGATGCTTTTCCAGTTGAAATATGCACACACACACATCTTTTTTTTTCTTGTTTATTCTTATTTGCAAGAACTGGAAAGGTACAACTGCAGAGCTAACAATGCACTTGTTAAACACCAGCTATAGAAGAAAACAAAGAGTAAGTTAACGTAAGAACAGTATTTCGTGCTTGGAAACCTGTGCTTGAGATGATCCCAGCATCAAAGATGAGCTCTGAGCTTCCTCATATTCTGGGAATGTTCTGATCCAGGGTTTGGCTCTAATCTTTGTGTGAGAGCCATGTGCTAAGCTCAGATCCAGACTGGAGTCTTCCCAAAATCTGAGGAAGTTCAGATCCAGGGTTTTGGCTTTAGCCCATGTCTAATTCAAACCAAACTGTCATCTAGATTCCAAGTGGAAATGAGTCAGAAGGCCTCATCTTAGCAGCTGATGACATGTCCACACTGCATAATCACCACGTACAGTTTGGCAGCCAGCAAGAGCCCTGACTCAGGAGTGGAGATCACGGCTGCACCTGTGGCTTGCAAAGCTTTCGCGGCCCTCTGGACCCCTCTGTGTGCTCAGCACCCACACCACAAGGGGTACACCTTGGAAGAGGTGATGGTTTGGCCCTCTGCAACACCTGGACTTCATCCAGGTTATGAACAACAAGCCTTAACATGTTTAAATGAGGACTCTGTCAAACATGAAGACCTCCATTACGTGGCAGGGACGCTTTCCTCCTAGAGCCATGCACAATGATCAGTTACTGTGTGTTCCCACCTTTTTACTGGCTCTGCTTTCTGGCTGCTGGGAGTCTCCTGTCCAAAGCTGTCGTCCCTCGGTAAACATCTATATTCCAGCATGCTGGGAGGACTTGATTAAATGAACAAGATTTCCCTGCATGGCAGTAGGGAGTTCCATTATGCTGTTTTCACTGTCAGATTTGAGAGGAGTGCCTACCCTGCCCTGTGGCATTTACTTACTGCATCCTTCCCAGCTGGGGACTCCTGTAGACTTGCAGTGGGACCGTGTCTCTTAATATGAAGGAGGTTTTATACTAAACCTGGAACGAATGCATTAAGGATTGCTTCCATACATCCTCATTTAGATTTCAGAAGCAACTTTTTCTGAACACCACACTGTGCACACAAAGAATTTCTCCTCCCAGTCTCCGTATACTTGGAAACAGCAATAGCCAATTTTGCCATTCTCATGCAGTACCCAGTAACAATTTCTTCCTGCTTTCATTATTAGCAATATTTATTATCAGCACTGCAGTAATGCAATCAGACCCTTGCTGTGCTAAGTGCTTTGCAAATGTGCAGAAAGACAGTTTTACAAGCTATTCACCCCAGTGTCCAGAACCTGTGGTGGTAACAAACTTTAGTTGGGCTGCTTTCTCCCAGCAGCAGAGGGCTTAGGGAGGGATAGAACAATTTCTCCTATAACTGCCCCTGCCCCCAGTATCTCTATTCAAAGAAAGAAGGAGGGAAAAAGCAGTGCTGTGAGAAGAAAACATACACTTGATAGAGAAGTTTAAAGAGGACAGGCCTTCTCCATTTTATGCCCCCGCAGTACTTCAACTTTTTTAGAGAGAGAAAAATCTGTTCCATCCAAAACTCTGTTGCTCCCTTCATGGACTCCTAACATATATAGGACTAATAAAATGCCCGTCATATAGTTTTAGGGGAGTCAGAGTGTTCTGAGCTGGCAAACAGGCACCATGAGGTCAGTACTGGGCTCTGCTTGTGCACAGCACCTTATCCTGGAGGGCAGGGGCAGATTTCTTTAGTGCATCTGATAAAAAGCAGCATAGCTCCCTCACGCAACTGTGACCTGTGGTGCAGCCATGCACTGCTCTCTGAGACTGTAGCCGTCCTGGGGCAGAGAAACTCCACCCTGGAGAGTGGCTGGAATTGCCCAGCATGGGTCCCATAGAGAGAGGGTCACATACTTGTGGTTTTCAGTGCTTTGCCTCCCAGGAAAGAGTTAATGAAAAGTAGCCAGGCATAGAGTGGTGTTTCTTATGGAATCACGTGTTGTGAGAATAATGCAAGCAAACTACTTTCGCAATGATGCTGAGGTCACTCGACCACAAGCCTCCAGCTCTATTATATGCAAGAGAGATACTGGGACAAAATTGTTGGCAAAAGTTCTCATTCGTGGGAATCCTGTCAAACCTCTACAGGCCTTGGAGACACCTGGAAGAAGATAAGCATGATGATTATTTTCTAAAATAAGGGGCACTTTTGTTCTTTCCCTCCACCCGCCCCCACCCCATAGCAAGTCAGCAGCCTGTTGTGGTTTTGTTCCACATGATTCCTTGAAGAGAGACAAAGAAATGCAACATCCTATCAGAGTGAATCACATAACTTGGAAATGACCTGATTCACACGTTTTTTCCATTCTCTGTCGCTGATGTGAGTCTTAAAACAAAAGAAGGAATAATAGGTTCTGATGTTTAGTCTGTGAGTTGTTGGAGTCTGTGCTCCATTTTCCAGCTCAAGTTAAGACATGGGAAAACACTTTGTTTTTCTGAAGAGTCTTCTTTTCAGACATGGCATGCATGCACAAGGCAGATGCTCAAAGACATTTCAGGGGTCAGAAAAGCAAAAAGTGACACTTATGTCATTGTGACTCCAAGATGTGCTCAAGCAGATCTGGGCCCTGGTTCCCCTTGAAACAAATGGAGGAACTGTGATAACAGGATGCAACCAGAGAGTTTAACACAGGTTGTGCTCCTGTCTGGATGACACTAGTAACCTGCCTTGCTGCCTCAGCCTCTAGCACTTATGACCCAGATGAGGCCTTTGTTCCCTGAAGGGATTTCATCACTACACATCTGGTTCAAAGAGACCCTCTTCTTTGCAGATCTTATTGCCGCTTTGAAAAGTTAGCAACAAGCATCAGACTGGGCATTTCTTTGGGGCAGGGACTATCCTTTTTTCCCTTTTCATGAAGCACCAAGTGTAGCCTCAGTAAAGAGGTGCTCCACAGAATGAATGATAGATACAAATAAGAAAATGCCATATTTCTGCATCTAATTGCATAGGAAAATCTAATTGATTTCTTATTGCACAGAGAAATCTTCCTGACTGTGACCCTGAAAGCCAAATGCTTCTTGTACCTGACAAATTTATGACAAAATACTGGTCATCATAATCAGCCGAAAACTTCCTGCTGGCTAAAAGAAGAAGGATTCGGTGCTCCCTGTAGCTAAAATAAAGTTGCATAAGAACGTCATTAGAGGAGTTAGCCTGACATAGTTACTGGACACAAGATCTGGACAACATGCAGAGTGCATGCTAATTGCTGCTTTTGCTTATCTTGGTTTCAGTGGCTCACTTAGCCATTCAGACTGACACATATATATTTTATATACATAAAAAAATACAACTTTCAAAACGAGTGGGAGCCCCGCAGCTGGCATCTGCCCAGGTCCAGTGTGCCAGGTGCTGCCAAGTTGCTCTTTTCATGGTTTATTGGAGTCAGTTACACATGGGTGGGCCAGGAAAAGAGGAGGAGGGAGCAAGGCGGGAAGAGAGAGCGCAGCATTTCCCTCCACCCCCATTTTCTTCAGTTTGTTTTATATTTGTCATTATTATATAACTTTGTTTTGGGCTTCCAAAATTGTTGGCACTGAGTTTGGTAGCAGCCCTGCCTTCCTTCCGTGGAAAAGCCAGAGGGTTGGTTCTGTTTTGGGGTTTTTTATTATTATTTTGTTTTAAAAGACTTTCTTCTAGGACATGTACCACATGTTTGGAGCAGTAATTGTTCCAGATGTGCTTGAGCTAAAAACCTGGGCCTAAATTAGTTGGAAACTTGGAGAATTTGACATGCGGCTTTGCAATCCGTCTCTCAAGAGTTTTTTCTCCCCAAATGGAAATGCTGTCTTCCAGATTCACTTCTGTGTCTGATTGACCTTTTCATTTTAGAGATCACCCAGGTCAATATGGATAACAAAATCACCAGGTGCTTGCTACAGCCAAGCTATGCCCAGGCTAGCTGAATAGACAAGAGCTGGATGGAGAGACAAGGAGGTAAAAGGGTTTGTCCTATGTTAAGGGGAAATGGGGACAATCAAAAAGACGGTAGTATCTTGGGTATTATGACCTACAACCTAGTGGTCCAGGCGTGCTGTTTCCTACCCAAATAGTCATTTTACATCACCGGCAGACAGAAAGTCCCAGCAGATCCCATCTATCCCAGGGCACCACTGTAAATAACTCTTGGTTTGTACTGAAACGTTGACATTGCATGGGTAAAACTGAGGTCAGACTTTTCAGTGTTATCCTAGATTGGACACTTCCTGCCTGAAATCTGCTATGCTACAGAGTACAAGCTGTCCATTCTGTAATATCTGGATACTCCTTGCTTTAAAACTAGGAGTTCTTGCTTGTGTCAATGGATTCTTGGATCCTTGCTGCATGTGTGGTTCACATGTTCATGTCTAAAAGAAAGAAAACAAAATAAAGATATATTCTTTTAAGAAAATAAAGCCTACAATGAAGTAATGAATGAAGGGGGCATAGCATCCCTTGCAGATGACTAGAGTTTATAGTTAATGTGTGGTGGTTTACTCAGCCCCCAAAAATAATACCTGCTGCTTCCCACAGAGAGCAACAAAAGACACATTGGTCTAGACCATAATCAGCAGTAGTCAGGTTCCCACAGTGTCTATTGAAATACCCACTTCAGTGCAAGGGGAAGCAGATACACAATGGTTGTGTCTTCTCTGAGGTAAGGACACAAGTTTTGTAGAAAATAACATTTCCTGCATGGTCACGCACCTGGGGGTGGCAGAGTAGGCATTCTCTGATATGCAATGGGATGGGATCGGATGGGATGAGCAGTGGCAGGCAGTTGCACTGGGAGCAGATTTGTTGTGTTAAGTTTAGGTGTAGCTAGTCACAGTGATGACCCGAGTGTTTAGAGGGGAAAGCACTATTCATTCAGGGCAGCACACAAGATACAACTGAAACTCATGCTGTCCTTCAGGCAAGCCTGGGGGAGCAGAGGACTGAGAGGGAAAATGCTGTGTCCAGCTCTGTAGCTGACAGAACTTCACTGATTTAGATGTCTGAGGCCTGGTTCAGTCTCTGCTAAGGTCTCGTGGAAGAAGAGGAGCAATAGGCAGCTGAGTGCAACTGGTTAAAAGGAACAATACAACTTGTTCAACTTCCCCTTGAGAGCAGTATTAAATGTGGACAAATTACCCAGAGAAACTTTTAGAGACATTAGATAGCGCCAAGAGGGTTTGGGTTGTCAGTCCTTCCTGCTCTGACAGACTGTGGTGTGTGTGGCTCTGGGGACTTATATTTTCATTCCAGGTATTTGTGTTTACTTTTTTTTTTTTTTTTTTGCAAGCACTTTGGATCACTCAGGGAGCTATTTGTGGGGCTGAAATAACATCAGATCAGACCTTCTCACGGCTCTTCAGTTCCCTGGGAGTCAAAACATGGTGGAAAGACCAAATCTCACATTATTTTTGGCCACACAGATTGTACTCAAGGGAAGGAAGGGTAGAAGTCCATTAAAAAACATAATCATAAAAATAAATAATGAGATATTCAGGTTTGGGGGAAGTTCCTGTTGAGTCTGAATACACAGGTTAAGGATCAGAGGCTGATTGCAATTACTTTCCTGGTTCCATACATCTTACCTGCTGTTCCCCAAGCTTTATGCTGTGTGACAGAGATCACCCTCCACTGCAGTACTAAAAACCACTAACTCAAAGCTAGCTTGCATTTGTAGGCAAACCCCTGTGCGAAGCTGTGTGTCACTGGGTCCATGTGGCTCAGGGATACATCTGTGCTGTCAGGTAAGTGTAGGTTCACACCTGATCCCAGGATTAGATCCTTCCATCCTTCATGTATTAATGCACATACCACATAAAGAAGAGTGCTTAGCCCAACATCACCGTCAGTGGCCAGACCAGCCATGGTACGTGCTGGCCTCAGCTAGATAACTCATACGGAGCAGGAGTGAACTGTGTGTGCTGGCTGCACCCAGTGGATGTCTCCAAAGGTCTAGTGACCCTTTGTTTAAGAGCTTTATGCCCTGACCGTGTGCAATATCTTTCTGTGTCCAGGTGTCCTCCTAAGTGTAGCTGGGGTGGAATTCATCCCACTAAACTTCAGATATCTGCTGCTAAGCTAATTACCCTGGGCTCTGTGTATAATCAAGGGAGAGAGACAAGCATTTCTATGGTTACCAACTATCTCCTTCTAAGAAGGGCATCCAAAGGAGGTCAGAAGAGTCATGCTTTAGCAGTGCTCCTCTCTGCCCACTAATAACAAAGCCACACTAGCCAGCTAGCTCAGGTGTCATGTCTACACAGAGGTTTACGTAAGTTACTCAGACATATTTAGACACAGGAGATATCTACAGTTGTGGGAAACGTTTCCTATACTACGTGACTGAGCAGTGTGGGTGGAACATGTGCAGGGCTGGACACAACATGCCTAAATCTGTTGTTAACTGGTGGTGTGGACCTACCCCAAGCAGTTCAGTTCCTCCTCTGCTTCCTCCTCCTGCAGACGTGGAGCATCCTGGCCACCCCACAAGTGTGCCTACTTTCCTCTGTCACCTTCAGCTGACCCAGTACTAATGGTGCTGCGTGAAGGAAGGGAGAAGTACAGGCACAGCCTATTTCTTCTCTTCCAGGTCCCTGCCCAGGAGCTCACCAGGTGCAGCACTGACCTCTAAACACAGAACTACTGTTTGGGAAAAGCCATTTGGCCTGAGAGACAACTACTGCATCCAGCCTTTGCACAACATTCAGCACGTATGCAAGCACTTTTCATTTGTGCTGAATTTCCATTTGGAACAGGAATAATCTTAAAACACTCTCTTTGACTTCTCTTTCACTTGGGCAGGCCTTGCCTCACACAGGGAAACTACCTTCAGCATCCTGTGTTTCATTACTGTTGTTTACACCCCAAAAGCACACTGAAAGGTACTAATTATGTAATGGACTTCAACTAAAAGCACATTTGCAGGGAAGATGTGATGGAGAGCAGCTTCAGTGTAGATTTCTAGGAGGATCCACTATCTGCTCGTCTTAGCTTAGAAGGGGTGCTGCAAGGGTTTTTAACACCTTTTAAAAAAAAAAGAGCTTCAACTTGCCTTGTTTCCGGTCCTTTCAGTGCTTTGTTACTGAATAAAGCAGTAGGTAAGGCATAGAGATGCTTTTGCATTTCGGGTGCAGGCTCAGCTGTGTGGATCCAAAAAAAAAAAAGGGATGGAGGAAGGATTTTAAGTAACAGGCAGTGAAGTGGTTCAAAGAAGACATTAAATTTTAAGGCCCATGGGCATAGATCCATCACACTAGAGAGGAGGGTAAGAAAGCAAAGACTGAAACAGAACAAAACACCTTGGGCAGTAATTCCCTAAAACACCTCCTGCACTGGAGCAGCTAGACCAGGGCTAGCAGCACCAAGCACAGCTTTGTACAGCTGAAGGGGGCTACCCTGTGGAAACTTGACATTATTTTGCAGCACTGAAACAGCACAGAGGGGTTTCATATGTATGGAACAATGGAGAACCTAAGCTTTGCAATGCAAAAACAACTCCAACAGTTTTAATACTGTATTTCTGCAAAGTAGATAGGGCAAAGTAAAGTAGAATAAACAAAAGCAGGATTGCTAGAATTAGATGAGGGAAGATGCAAATAGGGTAAAAAGATAAGAGAGGGTTATTGCAATATTGAAAAAAATACAAGCATGAAGGTATTGGAATTAAAAATGTTTGTTATTTAGGTCCTTTTATAGAAAGTGACTAGAAAAATTTTAAAAGCATAAAGAAGGAAACATTATTAAGAGACTGATGAGATGGGCTAAGAGGAAATCATAGCAGGGAAAGGAAGGTATGGGTGTATCAGACTAAAGAAAATCTGAGGAATCAAAGGCAATTCATGGCAGAGAACATTTCAGTTTCAAATTGTTCCTTTTCAGATAGATGCCACTAAATTCTGTAACAACCAGCCAAGCCCCGGCCTTTGGTCTTGGCACTTTCTTTTTTTCAAATTTCATTATCCTTAAAGGTCTCAGTAGCCAAAACCACCAGAAAACATTTGCATGTTTCTGCAGTTCTCATTTCACTGAACATGTGAGTTAGTTCAGGATTGCCCCCGTTTGTGAAGATCTTACCTCGACCTTCCCCAGGGACAAAAGTGCTTCAGCTCTTATGGACCTCTTATTTGGTTTTGTTTTTTGCCCTTAGTTTTTATAAGCAGGGTGGCAATTAAGTTTTCCTCTCTTTGAAGGCAGTATCTTTCAGGGCAGGAGCTGAAGCCATAATTCACTTCATACCAGCCTGATGAGAGCCATGTATTAATGGCTTTGACCATGTGGCATAGCCATGCTGAGGACTGAGAAGAGGACTGGAGAGCTGTTAGATATGCTGTGAAGCCATCAAATTCTCACTTCTTCTCAGTGTTGTGACATTATATGTTGTTACTAACATTTTACATCACTGATACAAGAAACAAAAAGCAAAAGCACCGTTCTATTATTAAGCAGCAGTTAGAAAGAATTGAACTGAAAAGTTTTCGTAAAACTTGGGAAATAACTTCATAATATCTGTTCTTAAGAAACTTCTACTAGAGTGCAATAACCCACTCTGTACCCATGCTCTGATCTCCACAGAGAGCTGACATGGGCACAAAAACATACCATGCTGGAGGAGCAATACAAAGGAGGCAAATCTTTGGGGTGAAACTGCTAGTGATAAGAACCTGACCTCCACATTGTACATGTTTGGGGGGCTATTTTGCTGTTGATCTAGTTGAGTACACTGGACTGAAAGGTCATTAGCAGTTGAAGTCCTTTGAATGCACATCTTTTGGTTTAAATTTCCCCCAAATAATCTAGTTTGTGCTCTTCAAGACTGTTGTGCACTTCAAACATAAGCATAGTAAATGAAGATATCTGAGAAATTTCCTTCAAAAGGGAATTATGAAAATGCTAAGGTAGGTGCATCTATTGTATTAATAGTTGGCCAAGAATACACCCCAAATATACACAGGTTAGAAAAGGAAGGGGTCCAGTAACGAGTGCACTGAAGTCTGACCTGGCTTCCATAGCTACAGAAAAGAGCCTCCTTTAAATGCCAAAGGTGTGTTCGTGAGAACACAGACTCATTTAACAAGATCAGGTTGTGAATATAAGTATGAATAATCACCAGTCATGACAACAGTACCTTGATTGTATTCCTTACATGCAGAAATGCTTGTTTCAGGCCTCTTTCACATTGTGAATACACTCATGATGAATAACTGTTAATTTAATTGTTTCTCTAGCAAAAATAGAAGACAGCTTGGTCTCTTCCTTGTTTATTGAAACAAGTATTTCCATGAACAAGAGAACTAATGAATTTTGGTTTCTCATGATGTGTACCATGTGGCTTCCTGACTTACTTGAAATCTAGGAGAGCTGCAGCATCAATGCTTTCCTTATTAAGTGTGTATTTGAGAAGGAGAGAGTTTTAAAATTCTTTAAACAGGGGAGAAAAATTTGTCAGACACCTGTAAGGGAGAGAAAACTTCACTGAGGAGTGGAGTCTGTTGTCTAGGACTACAGCTGAGCCAAGATTGAGCCTTTTGTACTCTGTATAGGCACTAGCTGGGATCTCTCCCCCTCCTCTATCCTCTCACCCCATTTTTACAAAACCTGTATGAACCTAAAACCTTTGAGACCTCTACTGTTTTATCAAATTTGGTTGCAATCGGCCGATAAATTCAAGTGTTATTAGAGATGGCTGACAGATGGATACTGTACAGAGCAAAGATTGCATAAGCTTTGTATTGTTCGGGATGTACACAGAAAATAATCCTGAAATTTTCAAGTATGTGTGGGGGAGTTAGACTCCCTGTTTCTGGGGAAATAAGCACTTAACTCATTTTAGACTGCTTCGGAGATTACAGTTTGAACAAAGTAACTGTCCTTTTGCACTGAAGCTACACAGATGCTTCTCCATCTGCCCATTGTCATGGCACCAAAAATGGAAATTCTTTGCTACAGTCTCTCGCGTGTTTACTCACCCTGTGCAGCAGCAGAGCGTTAGCAGTGCCTTTTCAGATATGTGGATCAAAGCAGGAGGTCACTGCGGTCAGCAAGCAGCCTTGGTTACCACCACACCCAGCCAAAGCATTCTTCCTTCTCCTCTGCTGACAGTCAAGGCTGACTCCCTGCATGTGACTCCCCCACCATCCCCTCCCCACCACAGGTTTCTGGTCTTGCACAACTGAGACTACATATTGCATGGGCAAATTTGTCACACTGCAGGCTGAGAGTCCCAGTAAACATTTCCCCTTTTCCCCATCCTCTCTCAACCTCTCCCCCAGCACACAAGTGCACCCACCCGCTAGAAGCTCTGTTGTGATGCTTGAAGCTTTCCTAAGCCCTGCTTCTTCCAGAGATCTACACAGCAAACATGTTAAGAGATATTTTGCAAAATCAGAAGGCTAAAGGTGGTCCCCCTAGATTTGTCATAGGCAAAGAAACATGAATTCATTTTTCCAGGAGTCCTTGAAAGCTAAAATAAGATTATATATAATTTAAAGAAAAAGAAAATTGGTGGGAAGCAAATAGCTCTTTGGAAAATCCTCAGAATGCAATGGATATCAACAGAATGTTTCTACCAGTCTCGGGAAGTACTGCCAGCCCACATCTTTCTGCTAACTCCTAATGGGTCCATTAACTACTCCTAAATAATGATGGAAACCATATGGGTGCACAGGTGGTCTCTCAATAAATACCAAATGAATTCAGTATGATCACCATTAACACAATTAATACCCAGCCAATCTACAATGATGGAACTATTAAAATTAAGCGCTACTATATTTCCTCAGTCCCATGGCAATTTTACAATTGAAACAAACAAAAGGCTAGAATTAACTTTTTTTTTATTACAGTTATTTGATTTTATTTACTTACAGGCAGGTTTTAGGCTTCTGTGTAATCTGCAGTGTCTTTGCTCTGCTCTGTGCATCTTGAGGTAAGTTTTGACTCTGAGAAGAAATAATGTGGGGAGAAATAATTAAAAACATCTAACTAAAATAAATGTTTGTTTATTTGGGGGGGAAAATTACATGTATTCGGGTGTTGAAGCAAAGTACTTCCTACTTTCTGTAGAAGGCTGTAAACATGAGCAATGAATATGAGATTGCCACAGCTGCTCTTTTTATCATCTACACTGTGAGTTCATCACTGTTCCCTGATGGGACTATTAGTGTGGTCGGGATTTTAATTTTTTTTTTTTTTTTTTAATATTAGTACTGTTCCAGCATAAATGGTGGTCCACCCAATTGTCAAAGGAAGAGGAACATGTTCATAAGTGACCTTTTGTAATGAAACACCTGATGTAGGCCCACTATCGATATGATGGTTTGGCTTTCTAAGAAGGAAGAATTAGGTTTTTATTTTTTAGAACCCAACCAGTAACCTGGGTTAGTTCAGATTCAGTCTCCATTTTCAGGTTTCCCTTGAAATCAATAGCTAAGCTCCCTTGAGTTGAGCAAGGCAGTATCAGTTCCAAAGTCTGTGTGGTTGAGCACAGGTCAAATTGAATGCTCTGGCTTTTATCCATCTTGACAACCGATGAAAAAAGGGTGCTTTAAATTTTGCAAAATTTTGTCTGTTTGGCTCCAGAAGCTATTTTATATGAATCACTAAAGCCTCGTTTGTGGGAGAAGATTCAAAGATCAAAATTTTGGATCTTTTAAACCCTAATAAAGTTGGCCCTATTCTGCAGGGTAAGGGGGTCAGAGAAACATTGTCGATGACAGCAAAAACTGAGTATGGCAAAAGTGTGACTTGAAATCAGTGCATTTCACCACTGGGGCTTTTGTTAGAAAACTAATGTCTCATCAGTTTCATAGGGCAGTTCAATGGGAGTTTCAGGCTTGTGGCAGCTCATGCCAAGTTAATGGAGAGATTTCTCAATGCACGGGTGCAAGTCCTGTTCTGAAAAACACAAAAGACTCCTCTTTGGTGCCACAATGAATGGGATGGATCCTTTATTCTGTGGCTGGAGAAATCCCAGGACATCTTGAGTTTCAGGATGGACTTTTGGATCCACTCTGCTAGGCGGGACCAGGATTTCACCCTTATGCTGTCCCTGTGGTGTTCAATTTTCACAACATCTCTGTGCTCAGACTGAACCTATCTGGCAAAACCAGAAAGACCCATGCAACCCCAAACTGTCTATGATTACGCTCAACTTTAATATTCTTTGTGTCCTTAAACATCACACCCTTATTTCTATTCATTACACCAGATTTACACCCAAGGAAGATATTACCTAGAACAATCTGTGTGAGGTTTGGGCAAGTTGTGTGCTTGAAAATTCCCTAAACTGCAGTTCTATGAAATATGTTACATGCGGAGCACAAAGCTCATTTCACAATTTCTTGCTAACTTTTCTTATAAACTGACTTGCATATAGATTGCTCTTGAGTGTTTCTGATTAACTCCAAGTATCGATGCTCTTGTTCTTGAATAGAGAAGTCTATGTTTCTAATTTGAATAACATAATTTCAAAGTGTATTAAGGTAAATAGCGACAATGCACTCTTGTTCCAGAACTCGCATGCCCATGAAGTTATTCATCAATCTCTTTTTCATTTAAATTCACACTTTACCTTAATTTGTGTTTCAAATGCAGATGAGGCCTTAATTAAATAAAAATTCAGCAGATGGTTTCAAATTGTCTGTTCAATTTACATTTCTTGCACCTTTCTAAATGCTGGACTTTATCTTTGGAGCCAGAAGTATTACCATTAGACCTCTTCTTTTAAACAAACGCATAATAATTGGTAGGCTGGAGCTGTCTATACAGGAATAAATTAAATATTGATTACCAAATCTTAAAAGCCTCACATTTATGTACATGTTTTGATAAATACCCAAAACCTTGTCTGAACCTTCAGAGATTAATCAAAACTCAAGTATGTACCAGAGGTCTGGTTCTTTTTCAATTTAACAAACAAAAAAAAACCCTAAAAAAATTGCAACAGTAGGCAGCCTTTACTCCTATGCTTTATGACAGCTTTGATCATCGATGGGTCCAAGAAGTTAATTTGATGGAAATGCTGAATGACTAGGGGAAAAACCCATTAAACATTTTTGATCTCTAGAAAAAGTTGCTGTATAGTTGTATTCAAGCTCAGCACAGGAGCTGAGTGACTCTGAGTGTGTTTCGTTTCATCTGAAGTTGTTCATTATTAAGAAGTGTGAAAAAGTAAATGAGAGTGATAAGCAAAATTACAGGGGAAAAAAAAAAAACTTCTGTTATCTCTGAAACAGGACTCTGCCTATTGAATAAGTAAATATATCCCATCTTTCTCAGACTGCTTGTTTGGAGAAAATCACTTTGTTCTATAGCAGTTACCTCCTTCAGAGGAAATTAGGAAGGAAAGGAAAACACTGCTTGTCCATTTATGTTACCTTTGAGGTGTAGGTATAAAATACAAAAAGCAGCCTTTCTTCCCCTATTCTCTTTTTCCTATGCATCTGCTGTTGCCCATGACCTTACTGGATACACACTGATAAAATTAGGCAGCTTTTCTCCTTCTCACGTTAGTTTCCCGTTCAGCAGTGATTTACAAGCCCGCGTATATTCACTCTGTCATACAGGCTTTTCTCCTCTGCATTGCTAACCATATCACTGTATTACTCAGAGCTAACTCATAAATTGCTTCCTTTCAACTTCCTTCCTTTGCATGTTGTGCAAGGGGAGCAGCCCTGCGGCATGTCCGTAGATGGGGATTCCAATTTTACACCCTGCAGCTGTAGATCTCCATCACTACCCAGTCTGCAGGCTTCATTTATATATTTTGAAATAGCCTCAGCAAATGTGACAATGTTTGTGTATTTCAGCAGCCTGGGGAAAAAGAAACCCATCCAGCTTCTCCTTTTAAAGAGATAGCCCCTTCTGACTAATAAAACCTTTAATAAAAAGTCAGTTGATGTTTTGCAGATGTCCCCAAGAGCTGAACACTGGGTGGGCATAGTGGAACTAACAGGTACAGGGAGACAAAATTTGGGTCTGAGAAGCCATTTGATGGCTGCTAGAATTAAATATGAGTGAGAAGGGTGTAGGCAGGATCCAGATGGGGTTTGCAGTTAGGCAAAGATGCAGCATTTCAGTTGTGTGGCTGAAGCAGGGCTCTGGCTTATGTTTGCAGTTGCTAAAATGTCCTTATTTGTTCTGACTGGAAAAGTATTCCCTCTGAAGAGTGGAAATGTTATCAGCTCAGTTGTCCTCATGAGATTTCTAGTATCTGTGGGTATATATATGCAAGAAAACATTTCACAAAGCAAGTTCCTCTTTTGGGATCATGGGATTTGACTTGTCTTCTGGGCCCCTTGATGTTCACAACATCTGTTGGCTGAATGTTTGAAGTTCCAGTTTGGACCTGCTCTGGGCTCAGATAAAAGAGGAAGAGCATGATGTTATACTAAAGGAGGGTGCCTGGCATGAAATCTTGAGCAGTCACTTGTAGCAGGGAGCAGTACTTTGTCCCTGTCTTAAGTGAGAGGAAGAACACACATTTTGGGAGCTCCAGGACTCC
Source organism: Harpia harpyja (assembly GCF_026419915.1). NCBI lineage: Eukaryota > Metazoa > Chordata > Aves > Accipitriformes > Accipitridae > Harpia > Harpia harpyja. Next base: position 41,443,453 of record NC_068940.1, on the reverse strand, counting down.
AGGCTTCTCAAATGTCCAGATTTCTACTACTGTCAGAAGTCTCTAAAAATTCATCTCCTTCCTGAGCCAGGATGCATATAACAGTATCATCTTTGGTTTGGGGGCGCGGGGGACAGGGGAACTTATCAAGTCTTGTTACTAAATTGCTTAAATGTATACTAAATTGCTTAAATGTAATAAACGCACAGCAAAACAAGTGCTTGTTTTAATTCCAGCACTCCTCATTTCCCAGTTAGCACAGGGCAGGCACACTGAAAAAAAAATCAATGTTTTCTTCTTACAGTGACTGTATTAAGACTACAGGCAGGCAGGGCTGAGGGAAAGCTCACAGACAGTTGCTGACAACTGTGCTGTATGCGCTTAAAAGAGGATCAAGACCTGGCTGAGAAGTGAAATATTCTGCTGCTCCTTGTTCAATTGGGAGAACATTGCTGCTCTGCATGACTAGAAATCTTCCTCTCTCCAGCACATTTCTGTTTGGGTTTGTGTTATTTTGTGGCTGAAATGGTTCCTTTCTCAGTTAAGGCTGTAAAATCCTTAGGGACTAGCACTTTATTCCCTGGCACATAACTGACTGTAGTGATGGGCCACATTACCTGGTGGGGTAGTGCATGCATTTTTCATTGGCATTTCTTTCTGTGTCTAATTTTTTTTACTTGCCAACATTTTATGCCTTTACAATACTATCAACTGTTTTGGCTTTTTGATTACATGAAAGGACAGGAGGAACCATGGGTATGTTCTTATTTCTAAAAATAAAAGAGGTCAGTTACTGATACCTTTACCAGTTTTTAATCAGCCCTTGCCAGCTAAAATTCTAATCAATTAAATTTCTATGAAAAAGGAATGGAGGAAAGCTGAGTGTAAACTGACTGATCTTGCTCAGTATGGGCCAGCTTAATTTTGGGAAGAGAGGCATGAGAGCAATTGTGATGCCAAGAGAGATTTTCTGAGATGAAAGTACATAATTTTTTTCCACTGAACTTTTTCCATGATCTCTCCAATGATGAAAATGTCACCATTTAAGAAAAATGAGAGCAAGTTAGTTGTTTGACTCTTAAAGATGCCATCAGTGCAGACACAGTTAAATTTGCAGGGAGCTCTGTTACAGTAAGAGATTTTGGGAGAGCTATTGATCTATCGAAAAGGGGGAAGTGAGGGTATTCACTGCTGGATAAAAATAAGCTACTTGAGCAAGCAATGGCACATTCTGTTGTGGTTTGCTTTCACGTGATACCTTGAAGAGGAAATAGGAGATGACTTAGAAGAGGCAAGGTAGGGCAATGCCCCTCAAAATGATTCATGTAACTTCAAGGCGACCTTTTTTTCTCGCGTGCAAATTTTCCATTCTGTACCATTGACATGAGCAGAGAGGAAGAAAGGGACAGTCCGCCTTGTGCAATTCCCCTGTGCGTAGAGCCCATGAATCAAAAAAATGGGCTTTGTTCTGACTTCACACAGCCACACTGAAGTATTAGCCTAGGCTGGTTCAAATGTTTTTAACCCAGATTCCCTACTATATATATATATATATATACACGCAAAACTCTTAACCACCTGCCTTCCCTCGGTTCTTCCAGAGGGAAAAAATTCTGTAGTTTAGACATCTGAGTGGGAAAGTTCCCTTAAAGCATGAAAAACCATGGCAAATTATCCTCAAATATGTAAGGGCAGGCCCAGAAGCATGAGGACACGTTGACACCAGCGGGGTTTGCCTGTCCCCTTCCTGCCCTGCCTGTGAGTGCAGAGCCACAGATGACAAAGGGAAGTTCTGGGTGTGGACTTCATGGAGTGGAAAGGTAAAGCTTCCTCGATTGATGGAAATGAGAAGAAAAAAGGAATCAGGAGTTAAGAAGATAAAAGTAATGCTCATAGAGACTCAGCTGAGTGCCCACACCTGGAATCCAATCTTCAGTAACACTGCAGCATAGACGGACACTAAGCTGATATAAAAGCATCTCGGTAAGGTTGAAGTATTCCTGGTCTTCTACCAGAGCATCAGCAGCAGTATTTCAGACTCCCATTTTCTTTCTAATTTCAACCAAGGGGGAGGGGCTCATTCTCTTTGAAAGTCTTTTTCAAACAGATTTAGTCCAGTGGGTTATTCGTCCACATGTCTGTGGTTTGTGTGTGTGCACGCATGTGTGTTTGCACACATGCAAGCAAATACACAGGAGGCAGAGAAGAAAAGAGGGCTGGAAGGAAAGTGGATCCAAAGTAGGAGCTGTATCCTTATTAAAGACATACCAGAGACTGTGAGTAACTCCCAGTAAACGCTCAGATCACTACATGATCTATTTATCTCCCTTAGAAGCAACAAGACATAAGCCCTTATCCTGCTCCCACAAACTCAGAAGCTCGTAATGGTTCACAGCAAACTATTTGCCTTTAGAAGAAAAGGGCTCTAGCATCCAAGGGCTTTGCCTGGATGGGGCAGCCTCTTGCTCTGCAGTTCGCTCAACTGTGAGTCAGCCTTGCCGCAGGGCTTTTGGCCTGGCATTAATTAGGAGGCCTGCAAATGACATTGCTTAAAAATCAGAAGGAAAATCCAAGATGGCAGCTCGGGTGGCTTTGTTGGGCGAACAATGCTCGTCTCAAAGATACCGGCCAAACAATTAAGCGGTGGCCTGCTGTTTTCAATATCCCATTCCTCTCTCAGCAGCCGTTTGCTGTGGGTCTGCTTTTACTCTCAGCTACACCCATGCTGGCCCATTGGAGAAATGAGAACAAGATTTGGTGCTCTAGGGCTGATCTGTGTGACTTTTTACTTACTCTTGTGAAAGGATTATCAGCCCCAGCCTTTCAAATATCACAAAATACTGAGACTGGTTTAAAAAATACAGAGGTTTTTTTCCCCAGTTAAAAAAAAAAAAAAAGAAAGAAAAGAAAAGAGGTTCCACTTATTTGCTTATTGTTTTTGGAATCCACACAATGACTATTTTGAAGTCCCTCTCTGTAGCCAAAACAACCTCCTAACTTAACTACTGAAATAAATGAAGGCCGAGATTTCTGCGTAGGTGCAGGAGCTGGGGACTATCTATAAATGCACTGAATCTCACAGCTGTTGTCAGCACCACTCTGCACGCTCCCAAGTATCGCTCCTGAATCACACGGTGCCCATGCAATTTGTTGCACTGGTTTGCATGGCTCTGCAAAATCTGTCTCACAGCCATGCAGCCGGCAGAGAAGGAGGATGCGATAGGACAGGGCTGTCACTGGGAAAGCAAGCCTGCACTCAATGCCAGAAATGGGGCCGTTACCTCTGCAGATTAAACACTGCAATATCAGCAGCAACAGTTCTCAGGCACCAATCTGCACCCTCAGCCCCGCACTGCCATTCCTCTGTCCCCTCTCCATCTGAAGAAAGACAAAACTCTTCACGGTTTTTTCTTCTTCTTTTTTTCTCCCCCACAAAGAAAAACTTGCCAGGTCTGCATCTTTTTCCCTGAACCATTTCCTCTTTCTAATGTTAAAAGCATATGCCATACAGCTTAGTTTCATGCTGAGATGTTAACTCTTTTTCAATATTGGTTTTCAAGTCACTGCATTAAGGGGTGGCAAGAGCTCAAAGGGCACTACGGGACTTTGTGGCATGGAAACTGTGTCTGCATGGAACAGGGCAGCTCTGCTCTGACCAGGTGAAACTGGAGGCTGCTTTGCCAAACTCACACACACAGCCCAGCGTAAGCTCACCCACAGGAAAAGTCACAGCAAACCTTCCCTCTGGGTTTTGTGCATTTATTAAAGAGTTTGTTGGCCTTTCGGTTCGGCACCGAGGGTTTGTTTGACTAAGCAGAGAGGTAGGTGTTTGAGCTGGCGCTCTGCACCTTGCTGACCTGCTCACTTGGCTCCCAGATGGGACCTAGGTCAAGTCCTTTTGGCTCAGATCATGAGCAAAACACAGCCAAGTTTGTGCCTAGCACCTCTCACAGTGTTTATGGACGATGCATTTGCAGCAGCACCCCATCATCCTGCCGGGGTGCCTGTGACTGGTGCTGGAGTCGGGCACTGAACAGCAAAAGAGGAATGAAAAATGGTAGCAGCAGGATTCCCCCAACCCTAGTGAAGTCAGCTCACCCCTTTTAGCACGGGGTGATTCAGCTGTAGATGAAGTGTTAAAGTTGTATTGGAAATAGCTTTTGTTTCCCAAATAGATGTTTGAAGTTTTGATTTTTTTTTTTTTCCCCCTCATCTAAATCAGGATGAAAGGAAAAATTTGAAATTTCTTTGCAGATCTGTGATTTAAATATAAGGGGAAAGGCCGGGTCAATGGAACGATTTCTTTTTTATGTTGACCCTTTATTTTTAAATTACTGTACATTAATGTGAATTTCAAACACAAGACTCATTTCAAACAGAAAATGGAAATTTTGCTTTTTGAAAATGTAGAAACCACACCTATTGTTTTCTTCTAAATATCTTTTTAAGGCAGGAATCAGAAACCAGCCCTTTCCCACAAAAAGGTCTTGTTTTCACTGAATTTGCATTTTTGACTGAAAGCCTTGTTTCAAAGTCTTGAAACTAGATCATGGTGAAGCAGCATTTATATCTAATTGGCCTCAAGGAAGAAGAAAACTCTGTGGGTGGGATTCATCTCACCTACTTATAGGTGTTTAGTCTAAATTATTCGTCAATAGTCAGTGGCACCTCCAAAGGGCTATTCTCTCTGTACTGGTCATAAAAAGCACCTAGAGAGGTAGCCTGCACTTGATACCCGCTTGTTCAGTGGTTAATACTAGGTGAGAGAAATCCTATCCTCACTATTCACACTCTTGGCTGAGGAGAGAAGCCGAGCATCACAGCTCTGATGATTTCAAGCTGAGGCATGTTGGGAGAAGAAAAAGGAGCTGGGTTCCTCATCAGTTTTTCAGAAAGAGCCAGATATATTTAGGTGACAGAAAATAGAACAGTTTTATGGAGAACGAGTCAGCTGAAGGAACACTGGTTATTTCCATGGTCAGGTAAAACTTGAACAATCTAATTTTTTCTAAATCTCAGTAAATGATCCTGGGTTGGGGTTTTTTTTGTAATTCCTTTGCAATTTATCTCTGATTGTAGAAGGATTTTCTTTTTTTTTACTTTACAGAGCAATGTTTATTTTGCTGCTCAGCCGAGTTCCTTCCTCTTTTTTCTAGCACAGTGGTTTAAATCCATTTGTAATGCTGCATGTGAGACAGGTAATATCACCTGTAAAATCCCTATGTGTGACTGAGGTAACTTGGTATGGAAATCAAAAGTGAGCACAACAGTGCATACATTTTGCTTTTTTAAACTGTTACTGAAAGGAATATGCTTTTTTTATTGTGGTTATGCCTGTCCCTTTTTGCAGGGATATTTGGCTCCTGCAATGTTTGTGCTCACAGAACGATTTGCAAGCAGCAAAGCTGTAAATCCATTAGCCCTTTAATTTGAGATGCAAGTCCAATTTATAAACAAAAATCTGCAGATTTAATTTTCAGACAGCTACACTGGATGAAGCTGTGGCCTGTCACTGGAACATTATGGAAAGCATATGTAGAAAGTGAACACAGCAGACTGTATGAGGAGCAGACATTTATGTGACAACCTTTCATAATCACCAAGCATAAAGAAGAAAAAATACAGAAAGAGCCCATTGACCAAACCCTGATTACTTTGATGACCAACTCCCTTGAAATTTGTAGGGATAAATACACAGAGACAAAGAACAATGTTATGTGACAGCTCAGTAAGGGCCTTTGTACACACTTGACCAAAGAAGTAGCTGGTGGAAATAAATCTGACACTGTGGTGCTTTCTGACACCGCGTCTGATGCAAACAAATCTGGGGCTTCCTTGTGTATACTTGGAGTCTGATAGGGGATGTATTTTGTTAAGGGTTCCCACAGGAAAAAAAAAAAAAAAGCAACTGGTAAACTACAGACAGTGGAGAAGTTTCTGGTTTTGTTTTTGTTTGTTTCAAAGAAAAGAAAGAGAAAGAATATTCCTCTGTGTTAAAAAAAAAAACATTTACAGAAAACCTTTTTTTTTTTATCTGCTGAAATGAGTGGGGTTTCTCATTGTGTTTATTTGGACTGCTCTTGTTTTCCATCATGGCCACTTTGTTCACAAGTCCTACAGCTGCTCAGCTTTCGGAGGTGTGGCTATATTCCCGTATCAGCATTTCCAGCAGGCACTACTCAAAAGCAGGAAGATTTCAGCACCCTGGAACAGCTGTGTGTCCAGTTGCACTGTGCCTGCAGTCTCTACCAAAGTGTGCAGATGCACAAAGGATAACCCAGAATGAGTCATCCATTCTCACATTTGGCCTGTGCACAAGACACAGCAATTAGCATTGCAATTCCCACTTGAGTATGGGGAAGGGCTTTAAAAACATTTTGATCCACTGCAGAAATCTTTCCTATTCTACATACCAGTGTGCAATTTTTTTTACAATAATGCCTCCAGTTCTCTTTCAGCTGTGACATGGTCAGTGGGAAGGCAGCTGAGCAGCCCCTTTTGCACACAGGAGCTGATGTGGGAACAAAAGAGATGTAAAATGAAGTTTCCCTTCACAGGCAAAGAGATTGCAGCTCTGGGAGGGGTCAGGGCTCCTCCAATGGCAAGACTTACTGGAGTCATGACTTGCAGGACTACCAGATGCCTGGTCCTTGCCTAAGAGTGACCATTGCCAGGAGTTTGCAGAGTTTGGAAAACAGACTGGTTTTGTCTGCTGGGATTCTCCTAAAAAGTATAGCTGAAACTTAGTAGGTTCGGTCCATTCATGAGCTTGGAGATAAATGCATAAGAGTGTGAGGCCTCAGAATGAAACTGAAAGGCTACCTTTATTGATATATTTTCTTGACAGGTTATTTTAAAGAATGCCTCTCTGCAGCATGCATGCAAAGATTTTATTTCTTGGGAACAGGCCTAAAGTCCATTCTCTTTTTAGGGCAGACACATAATTCCCATTGAGGTTAATGGGAGAGATTCTCCTACTTCAAGAGAAGAAGAGACCCATTAGCCCATTAGAGATCTAGAATCTAATTTTAGACCCTTTGATCTCCTAGAGCAATGGGAGCGGGTGGGGTCAGTATCATAGCTGTTCCCTGCTGGTTTATTAGCTCCCTGATTCTGCCCCACTGCATAAATCTTGCTGTGGTACAAGACTGCGGTGGGTTTTGACCTTGCATTGTATCAACCTGTGAGAGGGTTTGTTGGATTTTTTTTTCTTAAGGATATCTCAGTGAGCTGAAAAACAAGGGGTCAAATCTGCCAAAACCAGGACTGCCTCCTAGGGGAGAGCCCATTGGTGTTAAAGGCAAAGTTATGAGAGTTTGAGACCTGGCATGACCTACTTACTAGGCAGAGTTATGAGAATCCATGTTAGGACAGTTTGTTTTTCAGCCTGGTTTCTCATGGGAACGAGGCTTATGCAATCGTACTGTCTGTGCGTCTGTGTCTACATCCTCCTCCCCTCCCCAATAACTTTTGGACTCATTGCTCAATTTCAATCTACTTTGGCAGGGGGGTAGAGGTTCCAGGGGTGCTGCCGCTCCTGCAAGTGTTATAAAAATCAGCAGAGGAGAGTGAGTCTACAGGTGTCCACTGTGCCAAGAACTGCTGCAGCAAGAGTTTGTGTGGCTTCAGGTATGAAAGTGCCAAAATAATAGGATGGTGGGGAGCAGCCTGCACAAATGGCCTAACCTGTGTAAAGCACTACTTAACTCCTTCCCTAGAAGCCAGGAGACAGAGCTCATGGCAAACCAGGCTGTGGGAAATGCAGAAACCTTCTCAGTGCTGGAGCAGAGCTGGCTGTCAATGTCACAGTCACCGCTGCTGGTGGTGGGTCCCCACAGCGCTGGGCTGTCCAGCATGTCCTGCCTCTCTCTTTTTGATGCCGAGTCACTCACAGGTGAGCCTCTCAAATCCTATTGCCTACTTTGTTTCTCTTCCTGTAAAACAAGATGAATTTGGGAGGTTTTATTAACTAAGAACCTTTTAAAACACACTGAGTGATGGCAGAGAAGCATGTCTGTTGAGATCTGATGCAGTAAAAGTGAGGTTACAGAAAGTCTAGGGTGAGGAGCTCAGCTGGGCTCAGGAACATCTGAACTGAGCAGGAATTTCCTTCGCCAGGGATATGAGCGATACAACACTGCTGACTTTTGTCATCATAATACTCACAAACCCAGGACAGTCCAGACTTCAGGTATCAGCACAAAGAAGGGTCTCATGCAGATCCTTTCTACCTCACTGCCTTCCAATAGATACTTTGCCAGTGCTGCCATGTGAACTCGGTTAATTACAGGGGAGGAAATTATGGCCCCATAGACTTCACAGAGAATATTCAGTATAGGTAAAGCATTTAACGATATGCAATTAAAACACTATATATCTAACTCCTAAGAAATGGTGGGTTTAGAGAGGTGCTACTTACAGTGAGCAGGTGATAATGAACTCCCTAGGTTGCAAAGGCATCATTTCAAAACTATAGAGTGAATTTATTAAACATGCTATGGAAGACAAATGTTATTATATGAATGTACAGGGAAAGACACTAGATCAGGAAAAACCCTTGGATTTCTGGTTCCATGTTACATGCATGACAGCTTCTTTTGGCTTGTAAATAACAAGAGAAGAACATACGTAAATATTTTCAGTGATTTGTGATCTCCTTCCCATAAATTCTCATTTTGGGGGGAAACTGTGTTGCATGACTGCTAAACAGATGAGAAGAGAGAGTGTCTCCATTTATTTCATTGAAGTTTCCCAAAAGAGCATGAGAAACCAGTATTTTAAACATCACATAGATAGTAATAATTACTGGGTTATTTGCAGTTACTGTGGAGGAAAAAAAGACCCTTCTAGGACATAATGCAGGACTGTGATGCCCATGGAGATGGGTGTCAGCAGGCTTTGGGAAAGGATGGTCTCAAACTGCTAATTTCTTCTAGAGCAGAACTTGCAGAGTGAAGGGTTTACAGAGAAAGGATGCTTGTATATCTCAGTCTTCTTTGTTGTACATGTCTGTGTCTTTCTAACTCTAGAAATTATAGCCAAAGGTCCAGGCTGCATCCCCTTTGGGGTGATGAGTGCCTCAGTCAAAGCTGGATCACCTGTAGATGCTTCTCCTTTTAACTTAAAACTGGTTTCTAATAAAAATATTCCCTCCTCTCCTGAGTGACGAATTGCTCTATTAGGGGCTCTCTTCTCTTCCCAAGTTGTGCAGACTTGGTACAGTGCACTCCAAATTGTTTTCTCTACTTCCCAACCGGTGCATCTCCTTTGAAGTCAAAGGAGCTACTGTGATTTTAGCCCCATTGAGATACTCACTATGGAAGAAGTATATAAAAGACTACTGCTCACAGGGTGGGAGCTGCTGGTTTCCAGTTTCTCATTAATTTTTCACTTGTCTTTTATTTCAGTGGGTCTACACTATGCTCCACCTTTGGCACAGACACAAATACTATTTTTTTATGTGGTTCAGTGGGAGGAATGGTTTTGATCATTAAAAGCAAAGCAAAAATTATTTCAAGCAAAATTCCAGAGCCTCTTCTGCATCCATTTATCTTTCCATGGCTTCCTTAAAGCATTGCCTACTTACTCTCTGGGGATATGCACTCCAACTGTGTTTCACCACATTTACAGGAGCAGTCACATATGACCCAGGCTAAAATTTAACCTTAATTGCCCACAGGCTACTGCCATTGAACCCTGTTGGCATGTAAGAGTTTTAAAGTGTTGAAATGGGCCCAGTAAAAACAATAGGCAAGACAAAAACATATTTAGTTGTGAACTATCTTTAAAAATATTAACGTGCTAAAATCCAAGCGATGAAGGCTCACATCTCTTGAAGGAATGTGTAATTTCCTGTAATCATCTCCTTAAAATATTCTTGATTGGGACTTTGAAGCAGTCAAAGAAGAGAGGGGTCTCTGGAGAGCCCACCACTGCTCCTTGCTGAGACAGGGCTTTGGAAAGTGAATCACTGCTGTGTAACTGGATCCATGCCATACGCGAAGGATCAATAAAGTTTTATGTACCTTACTCGCAAGCCTCAGGTTTTTGATTCCAGGTGTTCACATTAATCTGGGACACGATGGAAGAAAGAAGTTGCTATGGTTGCATGGAGATGGCAGCGCAATCTGGACCGACTTTAGTCAGCAAGTGCAAGAAGTTTAATTATCTAAAATAATTGCACTTCTTGAAGCCTTTTATGCTGTTTGCTTAAGTGCACTGTGCACTGGTACCATATAATTACTCCAGATACCTGAGTATCTGGGGTCTTCAGTCATCAGTAACTTTATGCCCTATGAGGAAATCTTTGTGTATGTGCCTCACCATCCCATCTCTGGCAGAAGTCAAAAAAATGAACAACCTGGGTACAGAGGTGTTAAGGGAAATCATAGGAGGATAGTACATAAGTTCATTTTAGATCTGAACTTCAGAAATGTGTGATCTCAGAGATTAAAACTAGCCCTTAGCTTTTAAGAACAAATCCCTCCTAGGGACTGAAGAGTTTGCATGCTTTTGTAGGTTTAGGGCATCATTTTACCCCCCAGCTTGCGGAAACTCTGTTTAATGGCACCTGCAACCATTAGAAATGATTACAGCCCTCGGACTGTAGTAATTGGGGACCAGAGTTTGTGCTGCAAGCGTTGCTCTATGGAGCTGTGCTTTCCAACCAGAACTCTTCGGTCAAAGGTTACTGAGAGCCACCTCCCATCTCCATGATAATTTCCCTCTCTATAATGTGTCCCTTTTTGTTTCATCTGACATTTCTATCACCTTTAAGAAGCCTCATAGAGAAGGGGCCATGAGGTTTGGATGTAATTGGCATATGGATGGAGCTTAGGTTTTTTAATACACAGTTTTTATAAGACTGCTTTTATGTTTGCCTTTGCTCTTTGATCTCCACTTGAAAAACGTTTTTCATGGAGTTTGTTTGAAAGCACAAATAATCACTTACCACAACTAAGGGTTAGCAAATAGTTCTAGAAAAGAAAGAAAACCAAAGAGAATCCATGAGCTGACGGAGATGCCTTGAAAGATGTTTTAGAAACAGCTTGTAACGGCACATTTTGCAGGACTGTTCATCAAGTTAATTCTCCTGTTGCATTGGCATTCTTGGATATGGTAATAACAACAAGGAAGGTTGTAATGGATTCTCAAATGGGAGTGTTTTAATAGATTTTAGTAAATCACATCGTATTCAATACTGTAGCGTTGTGATATGACACACTACAATGAAAGATGAAGTCACTTGCGGACATAATCTGTGGTTCAAGAATAAGTGTGATGATTCCCATGAAAGACAAGATCTAACTAATTATGGCCCTGGAAAGGGAGAAGCCCCAAAAACAGTAAAACAAAGCTACTCTGGTCTGAAACACGGGCAGCCACAGTGGATGGGGAGAGCTATTCCAGCTTTTTGCAGTGCATTTGTAGCAAAAGCCACTCTTGTAATGGTAGATGAGCTGTAAATTGAGATACTCTAATGAAGGAAAGTCATCTAAGGGTGACTCAGCTTGACTAAAGGTCTCAAATGCCTTGAAGCAATCTACATGTGGGGAGAAAGCTGTCCTTATTATCTTGGTGATCTTGTGGATCTCCATAATAGTAATGTGGTGTGCAGGTGTATGAAAGAAAGCTAGCACTGAGATAGGATTTCTTCCATTTAAAATCTCTCAGGTCTCGGAGAAATCCCCTTGGCAAAGACAAACCAAAATGCAGAATATTTTAAAAATGTTAAAAGTCAATTCTTTCTGTCACTAACATTAAACTACTGTACTGTAGACCAGTTAATGATGGTGCTTCATGAAATAAGACATTAATCTCCACTTGTAATGCAAGAGCCATACAACTTGCTTCAGCCTTAATCTTTTATGAGTTATGGACTCTTCTGTGATTCATAAAACAAATAAATCACACCTCTAAGGCTATCATCTATTTATTACTGCTTTTTAAATGTTCAGGATAGTATAAAAGGGGTCTCTCTTGCATGCCAAAGGTTCTCAGCTACTGAGTAACATTTGGAAACCAGAGTCCGGATTCTGCATACAGCTGGACATAGAGTTTGTCTTTGTTTCTGAAGACAGCCAACTCCACAGAAGTGCGCCCATGGGGCTGGGTGTGCAGATTTCATCCCATGCTTTCAGGCTATGTTTATAGCGAGTAAGCCAGCTGACCTAAAAGATGACAGAAAGTCCCTGGCCTTCCTTTTTAGAAAGAGACAAAGGCTAATCAGTAAATAGGACTTGCCAAGTTACGAAACCATGGGGAGAAGAAGGGAAAATAATTTGGAACAGCAAAAATCAAAGTAGAACAAATATTCAAATTATTGGGAGATTTATTCAAGCCAGAAATCACAGTTTCACTGGTACTTTACCTTTAACATGCTGTGTGCTCATTTCAATATTATTCTCTTTGCAGCAGAACCATAATCCCAGAGTCTACATAAGCAAGCTGCTGGTCCAGCAGACCTGGAGGGTTTTGTATGCAGGCTGGCTGGCTTGGCTCTTCCCAAATCCTGCTAGTGTCGGCAGGGAATGAAACTCCCTCCTTCCACCTCCTGCCTACAAAGACCCCAACAACTCCCTTTGCTGACCTTGGCCTTCGATTTCAAAATCTCAGTGACCCAGAGGAATTACTGAAGTAAATAAAATAAAACACATGCCTCTAAACTGCAGAAGGCATGAAGTATACCCCCTTGAAACCATGCACATATTTGTTCCTGCCCAAATGGGGGTTTATGGATATACGGATGTGCTTTTTAGCTCTTCTTATTTGTCTTGTCTGTGATTTGTTTGGAGGAATTGTAAAAATACAGATCTTCCAGGGCACTTCTTGTAAGTTGTAATGAAAGCTTGGCTCATTCTAGCTGTACTACGACTCCAGCACAGATTGCATTACTTCAAACCTTGGTCTGTGGACTTGGAGAAAGAGCACAGTAATTGCATGTCCTTTCCAAGAATACCAAAAAACATATAAATACTAACGAAGTGCAATCTAGCATTTTCTCTTGTCATATGCTGCATATTCCATTAGACAGCACTCAGGCCCTGTCTTATTTGGGTAGTTTCCTTCTGTGAAAGGCAGGTGGAATTGGAAAACTGGAGGTCAGTTACCCAGATGATGCAGACAATAATTTCTGCTCTTTTTGGCAAACAAACAAAATTTTTTTTCTATATAAAAGAATACTATAATAAAAGAAATTCAAGAGGCATACTAGTAAAACACAGTCCTTCAAGAAAATAAGCGCTTTCCCAACCAAAGACGAAAAGAGGCAGAATTCAGCAGGGTAATAAACATTCCTAAATCTCAGGACGAGTAAGTGACTGCTGCTAATTATGTCTCCTTTTGTTTTTTAAGAATTGAAGTTCTTTTTATGTAATGGTGATTGCAACTTTAATTTCAGTTCGTTTTTCCCTTAGAGATGTTTTTTCCCTCCAAGTCAGTGGTGAAGCTATCTGGGGGAAACTTCCACTATAGGTGCTGCACAGATGTATTTACAGAAAGAATAATAGTTATGCAATGCTCATGTTAAAGCACCTATGTAGACTCTCATGCTTTAGAGTTAGAAAATGAATTCTAGTGCAGCTCCTTGTTTTCAAAGGAGCAAAATGAACAAGTGGAAAAAATCTGGTCATTAATGACAGCAGAGCTTCCTATGAATGATCACTGTAGCATACCTCAGGTTTCTAAAGCAGCTGTTGATAAATGACACCAGAAGGTGTCTTTTGGCTAGGAAAGCTGCCCATTTTCATAAAGATTGTGTTCTGAAACCCCTGCAATTATATTATACTGCTCTTGCACCACTCTGTGGAATTTTGCTTTTTATTTCCTACAGCTTCATGCAGACTCAAGCAGTTTGGCCTCTTTATTAAACATAAGCATCAATCTGTAAAAAGCCTCTTGATTGTCTAGACAACTAGTTGTGAAAGTCAGCTTTGTTTCGTTGACTCTGCGTCCCTGGGGATACGGACACTGCTCCTTCTGTTCTCGTCTGTCAATACTCTTCAGCCAAAATTTTGGATTTATTTTTTTTTCCCCGTATCTGCCAATTATTGTTGTTTTGGAATCCAACTGAAAAATGTTTCAGTGCTGTTTCTTAATACTTTTTCTTTTTTAATAAATAAATGCCAGCAGCCTGGAGCTTATGAGCAGCCCTACAGTAATAAAAGGATGTACACAGCAGGCAGTACTCAATTTGCAAAAGAAAAACAGATTAACATTTCAGGTTTCTGAGGGCTTTTTGTCAACAACAGTACATTTAAAAACATCAATCTAGTAGTAATTGCATTATCAGTGCATTCTCGGCTGATTCTTTGGCTGATTCCCTTAATATCATGGAATGGAGAAGTAGCTATGGGAAGTCTTTTTAATATATATAAAAAGTGAAAGCCTGGTAACAGTCAAGTTGATTTGACTGTATATAATTCCCATTTCTGGGACTGGAATGAAGTGAATACATGGGTAATGGTAGGAGACTGAACACCCACAGCCAGGCCCTCAACAGCTACAAAAAACTTGGTACAAGTCCTATTCCTGGGCACTTTTGCAGAAAGTACATTGTAAGCTGACAATGAAAAAGAGCACTTAAAGGAAAAAAAAAAAAACAACACCTCAGCAGACACTTTAAGGAAACACCATGGGAGTATCATTTCACCATTTCTTTAGCAGATACTCACCAGTCACTTTTCAGGTATAATACTGCTGATTGCATCCATGCAATGAACAACATGGAACGAGACGTTGCTCTCTTTCTCCGAATTCTCTACAAGTCTTCAAGAGCTATCAGAAACTGTGTAAGAAATACCCTGAATGCAGAAGATAATCAGCTCCTGGGACCCTGCTGCTCCTGAATACCCTCACTGAGCGCCTTCCCCACCAGGCTGCCAGCTGTGCCAGAGAATGGTTGGGTGTAGCTCTTCCCTTCGGAGAGGTTTCATTTTGTACAAATAATTACTGGGAATTACATGGGAATACAGAGAGGCTGGTTCCACACCGAACTGGGCAAAGGCTTGAGTATTTTCTTATTTCCTTCTTACATAGTTGCCCCAACTGCTGGGGTTTTAGCTGTGCCAGTCATCCCCTCCAGGTGTCTCTCACCTGATGAAGAATAGACACGTCTTTTTAAAATTTTGTAGTATAGAAAAATAATCTTGAGTCTGATTTTATGCTAATTCATGTAGACACTTCTGATAATTTTGTCTTATGTATATTTATTAGGGTGGGTTTTTTTCCCTTCTAACACCATTAGATTTGTTTTGAACTCAAAGGTCAGTTCCTACACCAGTATAAATCAATGTAACTACATTGATTTCAAGGATTGCAGCATCTTTCATTAATTCCTATTGCCAGGGATACTGTAGTTGTCTCTGGGGAAGAAGATATGTATATTTTTATGCATTTTTATTTAAATCACAAAGAAAAAAGAAACTTCTCTGAAGAATTTAATTCTGTAGCATGCCATTAACCATGCAATTAAGGCCTAGTGGTGCTAAATGATCGATACAACAGAATCTCAGCCAGCCACCTCCAAAGATCTCTTTAAGTCCTTCTCCTATGCAGTTTGCACTCTATCTTCATAAAAGAGAGCCCTGATTCTTGCACAGGAGACCCTACCATCTTTTTTTTTCTTACTAAGAAAAATATGGTTTCTTTATTTGGATGTACTCTGTTAGCAACATAAAGGACACATTCCCAGGTAAAACAACCCAAGTGTTGGTCTTATTCAGATTCAATCACTCCATAATAAATTCCAATTGCTCATCTAATTATATTTCCCTGGTTTTATTGGTCTGTTTGTGACAGGGGTAGTTACATGCTTTCTTTGAGTTGTAAATTAAATATATATGGAGAGAGAGAAAGAGCATTAAAATTATGCAAAGTGTTTCAATGTTAAAATGAGAAGTTATGTCTTTAAAAATAATTTCTGGTGTAAAGGTGTATCTATGGTTATACATACAACTTTTCCCACTTTACAGGGAGTTCCCAGTGTGTGCAGTTCTATAGCTTCTCTTCAGTGCATGCAAAAAGCAGCTTCACATGAAACTGATAATTCTCTCCGGGGAAAGAGAAGCATTGCCTATAGCCAAAATACGTTTTATTAAAAGCAGAATCTTCCTTGTCAGGCCACATTGCTCCTGCTGAACTTGAAGGATGCCAAACAATGATGTCAGGTTTGCCACATGCTGATAATGACATCCATGCCTGGCGCACAAATAAAGCAGCAAGAGCACCTGGCAGATGTCTTCCTCTGCAAACCAACATTTTCTCTCGGTTTTGTGCGATAAGAAGGCATCAGTGCTGGTGGTTGAAAAATGCTTAAGAAAATGAGGTGCTGCACTTGATAACAACAACCCTTCACAGGTCTGTAGGCTGGTGTGTGGTAGAGAAGAAGAGGAAGTTCAGAACCTTAAGAAATGTTCTAGATAGATACCTTTTAAATGTTAAATGTAGCGCATATGCACTACTTCTTTCCATACTGATTGACCGTCGGTGCAGGTCCCAGCTGAGGTTGGGACTCTGTTAGTTGGGACATCTCCCAGCACATCCCTCTCCTGAGCCTCCAGACATAGGGGTAAGGCAGACAGCTAGCAGACACAGACCAAAAGAGTTTCTGAGCCTCATACTTGAACGGCGGAAGTAAGGTAATGAAAAGGAAATCATAGTCTGGCCCTGAATTAATTACTTCACGACACATGGCATTAAAAAAATGTATTCCAGTAAGTAGACGGCTTTGCAGCTATATCCTGGAATAGGTCTGGTCTTTGATTCTTCTGTCTCCTGTGTTCATTCCCCACAGCCCCTTTGTAGCTTTGCATTGCTACAGCACTTTGTAGCTAACTACACTAACTGACTGCAGTACCTGCAGCTCCCAGTGCAGCACTGGCAATGTTGCCCCTCTACCATGACTGGAACAACAACTACAAAGCCTGAGCTTGATAAGTCATTGAATTAACTCTCTCCCTGCTTAGTGCGGTTCTCTTTCCTTGTTGCAACCAATAGTGGAATCATGAGACATGTTAAGAGACCAAAATAAGGGACCTTAGGTCACCACAGAGCCTTGGACTCTCCAGTTTGGGAAAGTATTTTCCTTCTTTTTTTTTTCCCCATGTTCAGGTTTACACATTTATGATGTAACATCAGTTGGCATGGTAACAATCCCCTGTAAAGAGGCATTACTGTCCCTTGAATTTAATGAATCAACTTTGCATAGGAAAGAATATTTGTTTTGATCTGGTTTGCTCTGTTCAGGTCCACATTTTCAGTCCCTGGAGCTAAAACTGGTGAGTGACTTAGTCGTCAGTAGTCTTTGAGTTGGAGAACTGGGCCCATCATAAAGTTTTCTGCCTCCAGTGCTTTCTCTAGGAAAACTGGACTGTCATTCTGGAAGTGCCGGAGAGAGAGAACTATTGGGTTAAAGTTGCACGAAGAATAGTCAACACCAAGAGCCTAAGTTGCTATTCATTTTTCCTTTAGTGCCTTTAACCTCAGGATAATAATTAGAACCATAATGTGGGCATTAATTATCAGAACACACATAAAGATCTAAATAACCCCATTAAGTAGATGTATTTTACAGCACACCTCATACCAGTTCCTAAGGAAAGGGTAGGCAGGACAATTCTCCAGTGGTTCTGCCCCTGCAATCTAAACCATATTTCCCAGATCTCTGTGCTGGATATTTAGCCTAACGTTTTTGGCAGTCTTCTGGCAACTTTTAAATCTTTACAGGTGCTATTATTGAGGTGCCAGTTGTCATGGAGAACAAGATTATATTTCACAACATAAAAATACCCCGTAATCATTTCAGATGGTTGATGATATTGCTGCTAGGCATAGTCGAACTCTTCTTCACATCACTGGAGATTGAGGCTTTCCCTCTGCTCCATGCAGCCCAGCTATAATCCCCTCTGATTAGAGCCTTTTCTCTTTGATGCTCCCCTTTGTCATCCACACACTGGGAAAATTGCTCTGTATTGAGTTACATGCTTTGTGCAGTTTGCGTAGTTGTCTTTTTTAACATGGAAGCAAAGCTGTCTGTGCCTGAGCAATGATAGGATTCTGACTTCTAGTAAATCTTTGATTAATGAATCTCAGGTAAACAGATTAGTCATTAACCTTTGCTTCTCATGATAAGATTACTTATTGATGTAGAGTAGTTGCGCTGCTCCCATGCTGCCAAGGATAGGAATCTTGCTCTCCTTCAGACTTCAAGAACCTTCCCACCATCTAACAAGGCCTCCCTTTTAGCATGGGGATATTAGAGAGCAGCTGCCTCTGCAGGGAGTCATCTATTTCCTATAGGATCTCTGCATCCAGGGCACTTAAACGTAAACATTAATAGGCACTGCCCAGTAGTAGAGTGTGCTATTCATATCTCTTGCTCTATATTTTTGCTAGACAGCTGTCAGTGAGGGTAACTCAGCTGAGACAGAGGGGAAATACACACAAAGTGAGCCAATTTTTTTTAAAAATGGTACGCTGTGAAGCCATGGCTGTTCAGGACAATTGCTTAAACCCGTGACAAAGGCCAAGTCTTTGGTGACAGACCAGGAAACCATTGCTTAGTATCCATGTCTGTAGACAAACAGAAGGCTGCTTTAAAACCATTTAAAACTGGCTTAATTCTGGACTCTATCTGCTCTACAGGTTTCCCAGGATGGGCAAGAGCAACCTATGAGCTGAGGGCAACAAGAGAACCAGAGACAAGTAGTCTTTTATTCCTGCCAGCTCCACCAGGCCTTTTTACTTGTAGTCATGCTAATAATGGCCTTTGTGAAGGAAATGAATGGTCTTCCATCATCATGTAAGGAGCGTTACAGATTCAGCTGTTGAACAGAAAACTGCTGAGCACACCTTTGTGACTTTCACTGCAGTGCTGCTCATCTGGGTAGGGTTTGCACTCTCCCTGACTCCCACAGCTAGCTCCACCAGTCTCCATGGGTGCAGAGATTCATCTACCAAAGAATTGAGCTAGATCCAGAAGAGGGTCTTGTCTTTACATGATCTGCAAATTTAAATGTGGGAAGGTTAAGTAGGACTAAAGAACATAAGTGGCCTATGCCTACCTGCAGCCTACAAAAGCAGAGAGGCAATTCAGATTACACACGGATCTAATTCCTTGCTCTTTAATATAATGGAAGATATTTAAATCTGCAGACCTTTACATTGCAGTCTTGAATGCAAAAAATTACAAACAGAATAGATAGCTGAAGCTTCATGTTTTCTAGCTGATCAGCAGACTGAGCTTCATGTTTGCATGTTCAGTTTTGCATCTTGTAAACCCCTGTCTTCACTCCCATTTTCAGTTCCGTGATCCCCTGTGCACACAGCTATTAGCAGATGGAAATCTAGCAACCTGATCTGTAGGCCCAGTTGGGTAATCAAACATTTAATTGCTAACAATTATCCATTAATGCTTATAAATTAGGTTGCCAAACTACTTCTACAGACTACAAATATTTGCATCCAGACTTGTCTGCAAAAATTGAAGATGCATGTAAAAAGCTATACCACAATGACCAACGCTGCCATTTTCATCTGGACTCTTCAGACTGAAACAGAAAATGCAGACATTTGCTGCATCAGAAAAGTAACTAGAAAATTGGAAGTTGAACTTGAGGGAATCATGCAAATCTGGTCCTAAGTCAAATTCCAGGCTTGCTTGATTTCTTTCTTATGAAGACTCTTCCTCCTTTACATCCTTCTGTCTTGCTTTTTCCTCTGGACTTCCTAGCACCTTGATTAAACATTTGCCTCAACCCTAGGAATATATATTGGTCCAGAGGGCTTATTTTATTCTGAATTACTTCCTGGTGTTAATTATGATTTTTTATGACCTGTTGTGCATCTAGGAATGCTTGTTTATTAAAATAAAGTGTAACAACATGATTTCAGGTAACACTTCAGAGATGAACATGTGCTTTCTACTAACACTCCTAACTAGGAGAAACTGTAACCCTCTCCAGTAAGAACAAACTACATTGCTATGCAGAAAATGTAAACCTATTCTATAAAAGGGTTCCAGTTCCCATCCTGTTATGTAAGTTTTGCCTTTTTATAATTGCTTGCTTTCTACTGTCTGGTTTATTAAAGCGATGTGGTTATGATCTCGCCCATGTGACCTCTCCCTTTGCTCACAAGGGAAATGTTGGAGTGGTATTGCAAGCATTGGGACTTCAAGACTACATTTAAATTAGTAAATTCAAACATGTCTGGAAGCATTCCCAGGACTAGAACAAAACTGTTTATACAATCAACTGCTAAGCTGTTCTCTGGCATGAATTTGGCCCATTCCAACTCCTTCTCTCCCTGAATGGTTCGTGGGCACAGCATGGCCAAGGGACGGGTCCCGGAGGCAGTGCACATGCAACTCCCACTTCTTTGGAGGATAAAAGAGTTTGCTAGCATAAATGCTGGCCATTGTCCACCAGCTAGCTTCGGTGCTTATTCCTGGGTGCATTTTATTTACCTGACGAGGCAGAACCATACACCTTGAATTTCATACCCAGGCAAACAATTTTTTTGCAGAATCACATTGATTTGAGGCAAATGTTGCACGTGGCAGGGAGCAAAATTAGCCACTGTCATGTACAGTAAAAGGCGATGCATACACAAAATTAAGCTCCCAGTCACAATCCTGGGTACATATCAGTTGGGTCTGAATGGTGCAAAAGCTGAGTATAATAAAGACAGGGGAAGCAAGGCCCTCAGCTGAAAACTGATGCCTCTTGTTGCAGTATCAGGCTCAAATACTCTGCCAAGGAAATAGTGCCAAAGGAACTGCAGAAAGAAGAGGGTGTGATGGTTTAATGGGGTTTTAGTAAAATATGATATATTTTTTTTAATTTTCCTGAGTGTTTTATTCTTTTTAAGTAACTCTGAAGGGATCATCTAATTCTATAGATAAGCCATTTATAGTCACCAGCCCAACACACTGTTGCCAAATTAATTGAAATGGCTGCTGAACACAACACTTGCTTTTATTTAGAATGCAAGTTGTTCAAGGACTACATACTTTCTCTCTTTTTCTCCCTCCCCTGGGGTCTCTCTCCCCTCTTTTTCCTCTTCTTTTCTCTTCCTTGATGTCCAAGATGGTTCCATTAGTCTTGCAAATATTAATTCTCAATGCAAACAGAATGTGTCAGGTACAGGAGGATGTAAATGGAAAATTAATTGAGGAGCAACGTGTAGACTCGTGTTATATGATGTCCTCAGCATGCATACTCAAGCAGAAGCCAGTCATTGACTTGCTGCCCCTTAAAAACCCTCCCACACACGGGCTGCTGGAGACAGAAGATGTGCACACTAGCTTTTTAAACAGCGCCTGATAATCAATTATTCTTTTTTTGGTTTTGTTGTTACAGGTTCCCTGTTACATAGTAGGGCTGACTGCCTAGCTAGAACGGAGCCATTGCCCTTCACTTGCTCAAGGCCTGACCCAGATATCACCTCAGGAGAACCATGAAGCAAGGCTTTTTCACAGTCCTCTTTATAAGGCAATCAGTCCAGCGGTAAGGGCCAGGCTATCTTCAGCTGAAAAGTTGCTTTTAACCTGCTCTGGGCAGTAGCGGTCAAAAAACATTATTGACAGCTGTTCGTTGCTGTGCGTAGGATATGGTTGTGATTTTTGGAGCTTCTTGCTGATCTTTGACAATGCACAGTACATAAATTGATCGATGAATTTTACTGCTTTATCTGTTTCATAAATTGTCCACAGATTATGATGCTGTTCAAATCATTTGCTACAGATGCTTTTTGAAAAAAGAAATTTCTTGAACAGTTCATAGCAATTATTTGTAATCTATGTTATTTTGACTAGACTGTTGATGACATCATAGTGATTTTTTTGGCTCATTGATTAGAAGAGGTTTAGATTTCTGAATCATTATATTTGTAGGTAAGAATTCAGAATTTGGTGTCAGTTAATAGACTTTCAGTCCAGAAGAGATAATAGTTCACTCACTCTACCCCCTTGAACAGCACAGGCCAGGGGTTTCAGGCAGTTCTTTCCCCCCATACTTTGATGTATGAGTACATTGGACAAAGCTTTATCTCCTAGAAAATTATTCAGTCCTTCTTTCAAGCCATATAGAATTCTCCTGCTTTCAATAAAAAAAAGCAGATGTTCCCATGACTTCCCCCTCATTAAAATAATTTGCTACAGTATTCCTGGGAAACTAATAGAAGTAGCTGAGAATATGAGCAGAATTTGTAATGAATTTTCACACACCTTTTAATATTTTCCCAACAAAAGTTTCAAACTTACTGGTGGAGGTTTGAGCTGTTGCTGTTCACTTTTATCCAGACTCATTATACCTGGTTTAGTGACATCATTAGTATAGACCCTTTCTCTGCTGTCACAGGTGTATTGTACTTTCCAAGGCTGGTCTCTCTACTGACTGCAATAGGAGGCTAGAACAACCAGTGCATACTTTAAGTTTCCCAGCTAGATATTTAAATTCAGGTGGGAAATACCCTGGCTCTACCTGCTCATCCTTAGGGTTGGTTCTTGGAGAGAAGGGATGGGGCAAAATGCTGGAATCATGCATGGAATCATCTACCACTGTTCTGTCTCTAGCAATTCTTACTGGTCTTTTCTGGTAGCACTGAGGTTTATTTTAAAGAATCCATCAGGCTCAAGTTGTTTCCACTCTTGCTGAAATTATGCTAACTCTCTCAGCTATACCACCAGCATCCTGAGTCTCTATACTTACCAGGGAAAGGAAGAAGCCAGATCTTTGACATGCACAATATTAACTTTCTAAATCCTACTTTATTTCAGGATTTACGTGACTAGATAATTTCTATTTATTTTGGACATATTCTGAGATCATGTCTATAGAGATTTCTGGAGGAAAGTACAGCTGATACAAAGGATTTTGCTTTTTTCTCTTAACCTCCCCCGATCACCGACAACAGTCTTTCTGAGATGACTCTGCCTTCTTTCACATTTCCATTTTCGTTCTTCTCTTCAACACAGTTTCTCTACACTCAGCAGCCTGCAAGCAGTGCTGTAAAGTCTTCCAGTAAATGTCTCATTTAAAGAGTGAGGAAGCCTGAATTAAATAGGGCAGGGACTCTTGCTGGCCCAAGTTAATGGAGATGTCTTTTAGTGAGATGTCAGCTCTAGACAGTACAGCTCTGCCAGCATCATGACAAACCTTCCTCCCATGGTTTAACAGTATATGAACAATGATCCACTATGAAGGTGTGTGATGGCCTTTGGGTTGGGCTGTGGCTCATTTTTAGGTGTTTTTTATTAATTCAGGGCCACAGCTTATGACCTCATATACGTGAATGAGAACAGCAAGAAAACCGAGTCCTGGAACCAGGACCGGTTGTCTTTGGCTCAAAGGCGTACTAGAAACCCCATCACCTTGGTCCAGTCTTGTTAATAAATGATGTTATACCCTGAAACCAGTGGAAAATATGGATGTGTCTACATGATATCTATAGAAGACAATCTGACAAGTCTGGAATGTGAAATATTTCTAATTGGTGTAACTGAAGCCTGAATTTGGTACAGTGTTGTCCAGTAGCTGGAAATTTCATGATCATAATGGTGGTCCTCTCCGGTCCTTAGAGAAAAAGCATCTAGTAGTGGAAGATGATGTACTGGTAGTGATACATTGCAGTTGTACAGTTGGAGCTCTTAAAAATTAGCACTGCTCTTGAAGCTTCCAAAATCATGCTAACTTGCACTATGGAGCAATCATTAGGGTAATGAACAATTTTTCTTGGGTGGTATCTGCCATCACTTGACAGTTTCATAAATGGGAACATTTCAGAAGTGACAAAACTTCCATCCTTGCTGGGGAAAAAAAAAAAAAGTTAATTAAACCCCAAGCTTTCTTTTCTGAAGTACACACTCTCAGAGCATCAACACACACAAAAAGTTTTGCTACTAATGCTTTTCTTGGTGCAGCAAACCATCTCGTGTTTTCACATATACTTCCAACACTAGAAGTTTCCTTATTTTGACAAAATTTGTTCTCTATATTTTTAGAGCTGGGTTAAAACTTCGTTGCTGAGGAGATGAGACAGGGCAGTCGCACAGCCACTCCCCGCAACGCGATGTGGAGCAAATGTCAGAAGTGCTGAAGCTAATGGGGAAGCGACAGTGCCCTTTGCTTCCCTGCCCCTGCCCTCGACTTCTCCCTTCTTCCCTGTGTCTGACCTCCTGCACCAGGAAACCTGCCCTTGCTTTGCAGATTGTTCTGCTGCTATCCTGCCTGAGATACAAACAAACAAACAAACAAACAAACAGAAACTCCCATCTGTGCAGAGAAGATACCGTTAATATATAACCATGAGGATCAGAAAAACTAGTGAGAGCGCAAACAAGGGCAAGAACATGTTTGCAGTGTGTTCAGGATGGATTGCCCAACACTGAGGGAAGCAAAACACGAAAGTTACGCTTCCGCCAGACAACATGAGTGACTTGCCAAAAAAAGAGGTTTAAAGGCTACACTTGCCTTCCCTCACCTGCCTCTCTGTTTTCCCCCAACTGCTTTCCTCTTGTCCAGTAAATAGGTTGCAATTAAATCTTCCAAAATAGGAAAGATGTTACATTTATACATTTCTCAAAAAAGTAAATAAATGTCAATGAAAAATGAGGATGGCTTTGCAGAGGATAAGCACAGAGGAGGAAGAGCTTCCCAAGCCTGGTCTGTGCACAGGGGTGGCCACAGTTCGCGTCCCACCACCCTCAGATGGTTCAGGACTTTTCACCCGGAGGCGATGGCTCACGCTGCACTGAGCAATGGGCAAGGTACCACCCAGTATCTTCCTCATCAGGTTTCATCAAAGAAGCAGGACTAACCCACATCACCATCCGTCATTGTATTCCTGAAAAGAGTGGGTTAATAGTTCACAAAAATCAATAAAAGATTGCTGTGATGGGAGAGCCATCCTGGAATAACTGTTTTTTTCCTGCCAGCAATACTCTCACATTTGCTAAGAGAGCAGAAGCTGCCATATCTAGTTCTGACTCGAAGTCTAGTGTCCTCCACTTCCTCTGCTAGGTACCAAGCAGTTACTTTTCTATCAAGGCTGTAGCTGATGGTAAGGTTAAAACAAACAGCCGGGACTGTTCTTGTGTCCTGGGCACATGCAATGGAGAGGACAGCAGGGTTCATGCTCCCTGGCTGAATTTCGTCTGTGTTACCACCCAGCAACAACCCATGCAGCTGATTGCTGCAGAGTCCTGGATGTTGAAACGCACCCAGTCTCTCAGGGCTTCCCCCTTGCATAATCTGTCTTTTCACTCCTCATCTTTTCCTGCCTGTTTTTTTTTATTTTTTTTTTTCTCAAATGATCTCACTAGAATATACAGTGACCAATATTCTTTAGATCTATTAAAAAGGCCATAGACATGGTTTATATCCTCGCTTCCCATTTCAGACTACTTCAGGAGACAATTTTTTTAAGACTGTCAGAGCAGTGTCCCACAGGTGACCAGAGTTCAAAGCTCCCTGAGACGGTCAGTCGGTCGTTCAGGATTTGCACAAGCTTTCGCAGTTAGAGAGAAGAACATTATTACAGCAAGAAAGCAGGATTAAGACCTGACACTTCTGCATGAAGCTTGACTCAGCAACTTTGAACCCACTGACAAAGCCTCCTGATGCTCCCACATAGCATCATCGCCTTTGCTTCAGCCCAGCCTTGGCTCCAGCACTGCTTGCTCCAGTGCATGCAGGACGGTTTCACTGGGGAACAATAATGGAAACAACATAATATCGTATTAACAACACATATGCAAATATACACTTTTGGCTATATTGTTCTGTTGGGCTGCTTTTACCATAGATCTAATCTCTTCACCTTTGGCATTGAAAATGTGTTTTAATTAACCCACTAGCAAAACATTAGACTGAGACAGTCTGATCATTTTTAACTTTATTTTCCTGAATGAAAACAATGCTGGCCAAATTTACTGTACACTGTCACCTTAATTACCTGTCTTAGACAATCCCTTTCCTACTCACTTGCAGTTTATCACAGTATAACACAAAAACTCTTCCTCTAAAAAAAACTTTAAATGCTTCTGAGATTCAAACCGTAGATTGCTTGTGCAGCTATAATCTTAAAAAACATCTGCTACATTTGTGTGGTAAAGGAAGTCTCTTTAGAATACAGCCTTTGATTTCTATAAAAGACAAATCAGGCCACATGTTTTTGTTTTGAATGCTTCTCATCACAAGAGGAAATTTTCTGCAGCTTGGAATTTTGAAGGCATGAAAAATGTATTTATTTTTTTAAACAAAGAGTGTACATAAGTACATCAACAAAACTCCTCGGAAGTGTTAAAAACCGTTCCTCTATCATGTTTAAAGAAACACTAACAACTGCCTGACCCACATTTTGATCTACCTTTCTGTCTTAAATTTATCTGGGTCATATCGTGTCCTTAATCCAGGCATATAACTCCCACTGACATCTCAGACCTTAGAAGGTTCACCCATCATTAGTTCTGAAGCTGCTAATAGCCCAGACTAGCAGAAGATTAGGAGGTTTCACTGGGCTTTTTTTATTTGTCTCTCGGAGAAAGTGTGTTGATAGTAGTGGTTTGACAAACTGGGTTTGACACCAGTGTGAATTGAAGGTATGAATCGATGGTACTTTGTGGCCTAGTGAGTCCAGAACAGATTTTTTTTTGACTGAATCTGAAGTAGCTATTTTTTAAGAAACTACTAAAAAATAAAAGCTTCTGGTTCTTCATGGGGAACCCTTCATTTTAGATTTTAAAACTGTTCTATTGCTGCCCATTTCTTCCACCTATATCTCCTCTCTCTTCATGGAGACACTAGAAATGCCTTTGCCAATCTTTTTCAAAACCAACCACACTTGCAGAGGATCATCTTTTATATTTACCAACTGCCCAAATGCTTCATACACTGGCACTCTTCTCTGCTCCTTTCCCCAGAAACTGATGAGAAGCTTTCAGCTAAAATGGCCCCTGTTGTCCTTCCTCTCCCCAACCACTGCAAACTAAGTGTCAAATCCTGCCTAACGCGGGCTCTTACTCCTCAACGTGGAAGCACATGGTTCGATGCTTCCCTCGTTCAGGGCAAAACGAGTTTGCACCTTCCTACTGCAAGTTGGGGACAGGAAGGGAGCAGCGGGGACATGTTGCAGGAGCACGGCTCAGCTCCATGCAGCCAGTTGGATCAGTAGCACACCTAGAGTAGTGCAGCTCTAAACCACAATCTGAGTTGTCTTTCACTGATGGAAGATGAGCCAAATGAACAGCCTGTATCTCCCCTTTGATGAGTTTCTGACTACCAAGATTATTTTTACTTTGCACACTAGAAAGATATTTTTGCCATGATTTGAAACACAAAAGCTAGTGTTCTGCAAAATGAAAACACTGATACAGAAAAAAAATTAAGATTAAATTTTTAAAACTCAGATCACCAACCTCATAGCAAATCCCTTACATTTTTGGAGGTCTGTCAGGCAGGTATGACTAAAAAGTATCCTGCTGATAGCTGCTGTGACCTGGAGCACATCCTTTTAAGTGATAACTGCTGTCGAAGTAAGGAGACAAGCAATGAGGGCAGAAAAGCACTTCAGTTGTAGCAGCTTGCATAGCTCTCATATAATTTGTATTTTCACTCAGTGGAAATACTTCATTAACTGTCAATTATTTTTGTTTTGTGGAGGAATTGTTTTCAGTTCACTCATTTTTCTTATAGTCACTCAGTGTTACGCAGGCTTTCACTCATCCCATGTTTTAATGCCAAAGAAGTTTCAAAATTCATATACACAAACCCCTGCCAACCTTAGGTCTTGTCCAGAGCTCAGTGAAGTCAATACAAAGATACAATTTACCTCCGGTTTAGGGTCCACCTGTTTGTGACCTGTGCCTGTGGCTCTCTGCTTTTCTTGCTGAGCCTCTAATCAGATTCAGCTTTAATATTCTGTGAAATACAGTATCCTTCTAAAACAATAGTGGACTCTGTTTCATCTGAAGATTTACTACGAAAGGGGATTATCATCCTTTTGCATGTGGAATGGAGAAAGTCTGTGGAGATAAATTTTGGAAGGTTGGGAGGCTTTGTCGTGTACTTCATCACGTATGTCTCTGACGGAGGTTTCAGGCCTTAAGCAGAGTGGACAATGGATCAGACCTCTCCCTGAGTTCCCCACACCCTATTTTCCCTGTAGAAATCCTTATCTAGTTAACAAACCAAGTTCCTTCACTCCATGCTCCCTGTGCATTTGGGGGAGAGAGCACAGTGCAAATGCACGTTGGAGTCTGCTGGTAAATAATGGCAGATGTTTTTCATTACAGCAAAGGAGCCTCTTGTGCAATTAGAGAGAGCGCTTTAAAATTTTTTTTGCACAGAATAACTGTGTATTTACATAGTTGTGAAATTGCTTTTCTGATAGAAAATCAGATTTGCAAAACACTCAGTGCATTTTTTTTTCTGTAATCATGTCTTTCTCTTGCTCTCAGATGCAGGATTCCTTGTAAACAACTGTCTCCTCTCCTTAGCACCCTCATCTGTATCATGTATGGAAAAGAGATCTTGGACTAGTTTTCATTCAAGCATTTGTCCAGAGTCTACAGGAATGCATGGAAGGATTCCCAGAGGATTCACTGAGCTTTGGATTGGGTACCAAGCTCTGGGTGCAGTGCACACACTGAGTAATCAACCTGCTCTACCCTGACGGGTTTCACCTTTGATTAATGAATGTGCAGTTTAACAAAGATTCACTAAACCTTTCAAGCACACCAGAGCTCATTTTTGACCAAAGTTTTCACTGTTTCATGCAATTTCTGTAGAAAGATACTGAAAAGTTGGGGCTTTACCTGAACCTATGAGAACTGTACTCTGAGTTCAAAACTAAAATTTGTGAACAGAGGGGAAGCCAAGCCCCAAACTCACTCTTGAGCTGAATTTGAGAGTTGTACAGCTGCCTTCTCTTGTGATGTTTCCTACTCAGTTTCAGTCCGTTCAGAAGTTCAAGCAATTCAGGGAAGTTCAAGCATGCATTTCACTTTTATTGAGGCAGAAATATCAGCTACATTAAAACAGCAAGTAGGCAGGATTCTGCTTTGCTGTGAATCTAGATCCCTTTTAAAAACTCTGTCCAGATTTGGGGAAAATTCAGACACAGATTCACATAATACCATTGTAGTTAGACTTTTGGCTCTTCTTTTCTGTTATAACACTGAGTTATAATGTACTCAGCCTTTTTTAATACAAATAATCTTGTTTCTCAACCATAAAGCAAGTGCAGCTGAGGGTGCATTGCCTGTCTGGGTATCACTGCAGGATTAAAAAGAGGGAAAAAGGTTTCTGCACTCCCTCACATTGGACAAAGTTCTGACCTTTGTCTCCTGTGTTCAGAGATGGAGAGGACAAGAGCAGCTCTTTTCCAAAGAGCTCAGCTCCCAGTAGTTCCCATTATAACACCATGACTCAGCACCTAACATGTGATCTCTGCCCCCGACACAAGCAGGGTGAAGAAAAAAAGAAATATCCAATGACCCTTGGATCAACGTGTCTTGCTGACAGTTAATTTGCCAACAGCACTCTGTGGCTTTGTATATTAATTAAGTAGTAAATTAATTCATTAATGTTGCCGACTCACAGAGACCAGAACATACCTTCATTTCATAATATCTAATTCCATTATCAGAAAGTTAAATTCAGCCCTCAGCTTACCTACATGATACCACTCCTGACTTCAACAGATGCCACATGAAAACGTCTAGGGGCAGGTTTTGGCCTGATGTGTTTCATTGTGTTACAGACAGCCATGGGGCTTTTTCATTCCTGTAAGTAAATTTTCCTTCAGAAGCTTGGCAAAGTAAAACCTCAGATACTTTTGGGCTTTTTGCCCAACTTGAGAACAAGGGGCACAAAAAAAGGTCCATTTTTCTCACCAGCTACAGATTTGATTGACATGGAGGGCTGGTCCTATTAAGCTGAGATCTGGCCTGGGTTCAATGTATTTGGAAGCCTAGTTACAAAAGCATTAATACAACTTTAACAGAGATTTTGTCAACCTATCAAAGACAAATCAAGAGTGATTTCCCTGATGCCTCTACTGAATTGGGTAAATTTCATTTATTGACTTCAAGCACTGCGTGCTGGTAATTTTTCTCTCTGTCTTTTCCTCCAGAGGAATTTGACATGATCAGATCTACTCTGATGTTTCATAATCACATTTTCTTTCCCCTTCCTCTCTCCTCCTTTGCAGGGTGCTTTGAGTGTTGCTACCAGGTATGCAATGTGCGTAGAAATTGGCGTGTCAGAGACAGAAGTGTGCTTAACCAAAACTGAATCAGTCTCCTTTAATCTAGCCTGCCCTGCACTTTCTTTGGCTTGTATCACATACAGGCCCTCAGAGTGGCATCTACAGGATTGTCCAGGTGAAACAAGCCATTAAGCATGGATTTTATGGGACCCAGAATGGACTAAACCGCTTCAGCTTGCTGCGCTTGCAAGCTTGATGCACTGCAAGTTCATGGGATGGGGGAGGAAAAGGATGTGAACTTAAGTGCAGCATGGAAAGGGGTATATGTGTGTTGGTATAAATGTCGCTTCAGGCAATACTAGTCAACTGGAGGAATTTTTGCTTTGGGGGAAAATGGACATCATGTAGTTGGGGGACACTGGATTTCAATGCATGTGCAATTAATCTGAGTAGGGCTGTCCAAAGGATTCCCTGCAGTACCAGAAAGACTCCTAGGGCCTCGTCTGGGTCCAGAGTTTTCATTTTTATGTCATACTATTTTTAATTTGCATGGCACACACTTTGGACTGATAATCAGTGATACTTCTCCCCTGGCCCTGAGGAAAGGCAGAGACCCACACATGGGCTGCCAGGCTCGCTTTTTGGGGGAGAAACTGTTGCAAGCACAAAGTTACACCAATGTCCTTGACCAGTTTGCTGGGGTTTGCGTTGGTAAAGCTCGGTGTGAGTGACATAGCTTGGCACATTCCTCGGAGTTTGCAGTCACATTTGCAAGGATTTTGAATGAAACCAAGTGAGCCTCAGTGGCTGCAACTCTGCAGTGGCACTGATCTCATGCAATTCAGCCTTGAAAGAAACATTGTCCTACACAGTTTAATGTAAATATGTTTTTAAAGCCAGCAGCAGTCACTTCCAATAATTGTAAGAGCAGAAACAGACTGAGCCCTTCCCATGTAGAGCCTTTCAAGCTCCTTGTGCACGTGCAGAGCTGGCCTGGGGCTTGTTAGCAGGAAAAACATGCAATGGCAGAAGCAAAGGGGCAACAGGTTCAAAGTGCCCAGAGGCACCCCAGGGTGAAACGGGTGTTGCCCTCACTACAATCCTTTGTCACCAGTCCTGAAGATCAGTCAAGCGAAATGTGGTGCTGCCTTGGCTGTCCTGAAAGAGCATCCTCCCAAACGCACCTCCCTCTCCCTTACTCCGTGGGGCTGCGTGGAGCTCTGGACAGCAGGGCACTGGTTGCCTTCTGCAGCTGCTGCAAGCCAGTACCTACTGTGGCTCTGCTTAGAGCAAGCCTGGTGCACGTGTCCTTTGTTCTCTCCCCTTCCTGGAGGACAAAACCAAAGCTGAACAAGATTTAAGTGATGTGCTCAAAGTCAGACTGTGATTCAGTGATCAGCTGAGAAAGCAGACATGCTGTGCTAGCCACTATTCCTGTTTCTTCCAAGTTAATGTGGATGGATTTATTCAACGCATATTTATTTCAGGGTTTCTTTTTCATGACATTTCCTCAATTTCTTGACTTACAGTTTTCATTACTGTGAAATTTGATTACAGAACCAGGCAAAATCGCAGAGCAAGGCATGTTTCCACCATGCAATTTCGCTCCAAACTAGCCCCATTTCAGCCTGAGGATTGCACGGAGAGAGGATCGATTCTGAGTTTGCCAAGTGACATAATCACAAAAAATATTCTGATCTTATTTGGATCCCACCGTGAATATTTCATACACTTGAAATGCCTGCTGATTTTTTTTTTTCTCCTCTTTTCCTGATGTCCCGCATAGTGAAATAGCATGGGAATGAGGGAACGCTGCTTCTGGATCCTCAATAATACAAGCTGCTTTGTCCTTTGCTTTCTGTTTCTTTCTCAGTACATGCTAGTACAGATATACCCTGATCCAAGCAGGGTATGTAGGATACAGAGATTCTCAAAATGTCAAAATGTAGCAGCTGGCCTGGAGCAACTCTTCAATTTTTCACATTTATGTGACACTATGAAAGTAAGTAAGAGCCCACTATGAAAGTAAGTAAGAGCCATGATTTTATCTTGTCCCCCAGCAGCTAGAATTTACATAAACTTATAGAGGTCTTGAAATCACAAATGCAAAGTGAAGTATTGCGTACCATTAAAATAAATCCCTGTCACAGAAGCCTAAAACTTAACTAAAAACTCGCTTTCTAGAATCAGTCTGTCTGGTCATACAATGCAACCAACAAACAGTTTTGCGTTCAGTATTATGTAGATCATGTAAATTACGTCAATCTCTATTTTTATTCTACAATATCACATTTAATATCATGGAGTTACCTCCTTTAACTATGTTTAATTTGGCTTTATGTTCGTTTATTTTCTTTGTCATGTCATTTTTTCCTCTTGTTGTTAGTTTTGTTTGGCACTTGTATAATAACACTTTGGAAACATTAACTAATTAACCTTCCTAATACTCCTGGGAGGTACTATAGACTACGTAAGCCTTACCCTGCCTCCCACTTCATGATGAAATAAGCAGGAGTTGTCTGATTTGCATAATGATGAAAAGAAAATCTTCTGAGCCAAGATGCAAATCTGGGGATCCTAGTTTGGATTTGTCCCTTTCCCTTTTATAGTGGAACTATTTTACAACTCTTTGGCAGTTCAGATTAACCAGAAATGGACAAACTAAGGGGTTGTACCCCCTTCCCTGAGCTCCTTGTCACTTGGTACGGGCATTTGGGGCATCCCATAGCTAAACCCACAGTGTTACCATCTCCACCCAACAGCATCACTACTGCACAAGGAGCAAAAGCTAACGTTTGTATGACTGATCCATTTGGCATCAGTGTTACGGTAGTGCCTAGAAATGCAAATGAGAGCGAGACCTTTTCTGGTGGATATTACGCAAACCTCTATGAAGAATGGTCCTTATCTTCAACAGCTCACAAACTCCTCTGTATATGCACCTTCTGGCTGAGGACTGAACCCACTACTAACTGTCAGAGAACTATCATTCAAATATGGCTTGCCCAGAGAGACAGAATTGGAAAAGCAGTGTCTCCAGAGAATGGCTGGAAGGGTAACTACCTTTGTAACTTTATACCTGGGATGTACAATAAATAGGCTAATAGTATCAGAGGGAGGAGTAAGAAGATGGTTAGGTAAGTCAACTCAATCATAGGAATGAAGGCTACCCCAGGAAGCATAATGGCAGATATATGCCTCAGGAAAGGGGAGGGCTGGTTTGTGCAATGCAAAGTGGGAGAAGCAGTGGGAAGATTGAAGCCAGCGAAGGCCCTCCAATGCCTCAGGCACCCTGTGCCTTGTCCCGGGGACTGTGTGGCTCAGAGCAGTGGGGTGGCTGCAGGAGCAGGGAGGTGCAAGCATGACATGGAAGGCTGGAGGGGGCTAACTCCTCTGTGGAAAAGCAGCCTGTGTGTAGGGACTGCTCAGCCTTACGAGAGGGAGAAGGCAATGCACAGCCAGCTGTGCTGAGGGAGCCAGCCGACCCCAAACCATGCACCTGGGCAGCCCTTCACTTCCAACCAAGCTACTTCCACTGCAGGCTTTGCTCCTTGGGATGAATATGGCCTCCCTCTTTTGCAAACTCTTCCAGTGAACTTGTGTGTGAGCATGCATAAACATTTCAAGAGCAGCCCTTAGCTGCCAAGTCCTTGGGTTTGATGATCCTCCTACATTCACCTTTGTGCCTATGGTATTACAAGCCAGTCAGTGAGAAATGTGAGTGCCCTAGTGCACTGCAGCACTGGACAGATTCCAGTGGAGGGTCTTTTACAGCGTAGCTGAAACCAGAAAGGCTGAGAGGAGCAACAGCGCTGATTCAACATGTTTCTTCCAGCATCATAACTGTGGTGGACTGGATAGCCATGTCTATCCAGCAATGAATCATGGCAATAACCCAGTGCATGCTCAAGCTGTGCTGCCTCATGTGCCAGCATGCATTTGTGCAACGTTCATGACTGTTTGGATTGCATCGAGAGCAATGCAGCATGCTGCCCATTCACTGCTGCAATACTGCTGTCAGGTCTCAGCCTCAGCAGTCCCCAGCTCCTCAAACTGGAGTCATTTCTGCATGTGAAGACTGTTATCAGACTGTTCTCTGTGTCTGCCTTTTCTAAACAGGAGGAAGGTGAACTGGGGATCACAGGGGACAAAAAGGGTTTTGATGGAATATATACATGTGTATAAGTGGAATACACAGCTGTATAATGGAAAAGCACAGTTTGAAGTGTTTGTGAAATAGGCCAGTGGTGGGCTGAAATGTCAGCACTTCTCTCCTTTTTATGTGGTAGTAGAATAAGATTAAATTCCCCTTAAATGCCATAGTGGCTTCTGCCTTATTAGAATCATCTCTCATAGTATTTTTAGAGTATTGTGTGGAATCCACTTAAACGAATCCCCATGAAATGAAGAGAGCTGTTAGAATTATCTGGCTGTTGTGCAGTGGGCTCTGCCCTGCATAGCAAGGTTTTGCTGTATGCTTGCAGAGCGAGAGCAGGCACCAGCTTCCCAGCTATTCATGTTTAAGTATCTCAAAAGGCACCCAGATACTTGCAACAACATTGTATCATACTGCTATTTGAGCAAGAAGAGAAAGAGCTTTGAATAATTAAAATCAATTAAAAGGCTAAAGGATAGGGATTCTTCTTGTCTTCTGAGAACACTTTACAGCAGTGGGTAAATGTTTTCTTGCCTTTCCCAATAATTATCTCTCTCAAACACACCTACCCACACATGGGCTTGTGCAGCCACAGTCTCCTGGTTTAGATTTTAGAAGATCTCGAGGTCGGTTATGTGGGCGCTTAGCACCTACGGCCGAAGGCCTGCACGCAGCCCAGATGGTGGGTTCCCAAGGAAGTCAGCTCCAGCTGCCACAACCTGGGCACTGCTGAAGACCAAAATCTGCTCTCGCAAGTCTGTGCATTCAAATCCTTCTGGAAATATGTAGCTGCTAGCTGAGTTGGGCTGAAAGTGCCCAAAAAAAAAAAAAAAAGAAAAGAAAGAAAAGAAAGGAAATCCTAATGCCTTAGTTGAACAAAAAATGACAGTGCTTTCTGTGTATGTGTGTGTCTCGTTTAGATTCACAAGCTGGGAGCAGCGTAGTACAAGAGCACTTTCATCTTGCCAAGCTGTAGTTTAGGAAATTAAAGTCTTGCATCTTGGAAAAAAAAAAAAAAACCAGAAAAAAACACAACACAAAACAACTAGAACCTGATCTGTTCCATCAGCTGATGTCTTCTCTGACTCAGGGCATCTCCACCTGAACACCCACTGATCTCTGCTGTTCCTGGTAATGATGCAGCCCTGTGAAGCAACAACGTGCCGATTGCATTATCTTCTCTGTGTTATCTTCTGATGAGGTGGCACTCTGAGCAATGATGCAAACAGTGTAAACCCTGAGAAGCTTTCTGCCTCTTCACCACCCTTTACATGCTCCTCTCCCTGCTATGTCCCTCTGCCTCTCCTGAGAGCCCCAACTGTTTGGTTTTCTCTACAGCCTCATTCAAAAAAACCCATCATTTCCCATAGCATGAAATCTCTGTAACAGAAAAGAATAAATTGCTGGCTGACACATGCCCTGCAATAAAACAGCAGCTTGTGAACAAATACATAAAGAAGCCTTTGGGTTTGGGTTGGCTTCAGAATATATCAGTTTATTTCTGCTGTGATTTGGGGAGTACAAACATCTTTACATTAGCAAACAGCACATGATGGGATCTGTATCACGGTGAGGAATGTGCGGTGCTTTTTGGAAGGCCAGCTCCTACCTTGGCACTGCCCCAGGAGGGAAGAACAGCCCTGCACAGCTGTACTTATTCCCCAGAAAATTATTATAAGGGTTTAATAGTTAACTTAGCCTTTAATAGCCCTTGTTCCCTATCAGCACCCTCTTGCCTCCTTCTCCACTTCACTGACTAAATGGTTTAATTGAAATTATGGAAATATTTTTGAAAAATGCAGCGAACAAAATGACATCTTTGCTTTTGGGCGAGAATGCTTAAAATTTGAATTTTTCTGTGGTTTTCACGGGGAAAAGTTCTGCTTGCTATTTTATGGTGGTTTTTTCCCCCAGCTGAAATGATATAAATTTGAAAATATATGTAAATAGAGAAAAGCACCAGAGTACATTCCAGGTGACATGGTCTCTGGAAGAGAAAGCTCCTGTGCTGCCCCGTGGGGTGCCAATGCTGGTTGCTGTGGGAAGGAGGGGAGGACACAGGTAAGTCGAGGATTCAGGCTCAGGCTGACTTGGATGACTGGAAACAAGTTCATCCACTTCTGCCCATGATCCTGGCAAAAGCCAGATTTTTGTGCAGGGCACCGAGAGCCGTCACAACAGGGGACAGGTCAGGACAATCAGTGTAAATCAATTTAAAAGAGTTGGCAAGAACGTTTTCTGGAGTCCCTACTTAAGAAGACCTTTTAGCATATGATCCAGAATTGCCCCGTGTGTTCTTGGTTTTTTAGAAAAACATGCACTCTTTTTTCCCTAATATTTTTAGCTCAGCTCCCTTAAGAAAGCACGGACAATGCCATCTCCCACCTCTCTAGGTTCCTGGATAGCAACTGCGTTGAGTAGTTTTCTGTGGTTCAGATGTGTTTCAAACATGGGACAACTGCCAGGATTTCATTAAGTGAACAACATGTGAATGTAACCACATATAGTACTGCTTACATCCATATACTGCAGAGCGCCTTTGCATGAAAGCAGATGTTATGGAAACAGCCCAAGTCAAATAAGCAAGGGAAGATTACCTCCATAATGAGCTAAAAATTAGTTCTGCACCATCTTAAAGGGATCACAAAAAAAAAAATGTTTTCATAAAATAAACAAAGTGTTAGTGGCACAGACAAACGGGCAGGTATCAGCAGGTGTAAAAGCATTTGCTCTCTCAGTGTCCCATATATAAACATTTTAAAGATAAATTCAGATGCAAGCCTAAATATATCCAAGTGAATCTAAATGGATATAGATTACTTCTTCCAGCATACAAATCATACCAAATAAAAATTCTCTGAATTTCTTTGCTGCTTAGACCCTGATTTATTATCTGGCTACTAGGAAGTGCTGTCATCACCGAAATGTTTAGACAGATTAACGCAAACTAATTATAGTCTATAAAATGATTAAGGTTGAAATATCATTATTTTACATATTTGTTATTTTTTTAAAAAAATCTTTGACATATACATAACACGTGGTGTATGTATTCATTTGCCTATACAGGGTATTCCTTCCAGTTTTAATATGGAAATCTCACACACACACCCTTTTTCCCCTACATCTGCCTTAAAATACTTTTCTCCCATCACTGTCCGACAGCTGTTGTGCTCTTGCTGGCGGTGGTGAAGGAAAGGGACTTGCCATGGAGGTGATCAGCATTTAAATTGATAATTCCTGAGTCAGCATTAATCTGGAACCAATGTTGCTCTCATTATCATCACTTCTGATTCGAACACAGGCTTTTTTTTTTTTTTTTCAGTGTGGAAAATGAAGGGATTTATTGGGAAGAGAAGGGAGCCAAAATGAGAGTCAGTGTTACTGGGCAAGAAGCCTGGGGGTTTTCCCCATTTTCTCCCATGTTTCTGCCCCTTCCTAGCTTACTCAAAGGCACAAAAGGAGAAATGTTCAAGGGAAGTCCCTTCTCAGTCATTCTCTGCCCACATGGACACTTTCTTCCTCTCACCAGCCCTCATTCCCCACTGCTCCATCCAAGAAATACAGGGAGGGGAACGCGGGGAAGGGGGGCAATGTAGCTAGTTTCAAAGCAAAACTTTTTTCCTCATCAGCAGTGCTGAAATGCTTTGAAAAAGCCTCTCTTACTGCACAATATGAACAGCTATACACACTGCTTTAACTTCCCCTCTCTTTCTCCCAGGAGGAGAGAAGTTAAGAACCTGAGAAAAGAGGTTTTTTATAGCTCTTCATTACTTCAAAATGAACACTTTATTTCAAATTTCAGCACATTTTTGCTTTTTTTTTTTTTTTTTTAAATGAGACATTGAATAAAAGGACTACTTTATCCATTTTTTGTCTAAACATTTTTGGGGGTGGGGGATCATTAAAACTTACTGACTAGATACATGAGTCTTTCCATTTTGCAGTTTGGCTTACATTGAGTAATAGTTATTTGTCTGAGTTAAATTAATGTTGATGGATTTCTTTCATATTTCTTCCTCACTCTGAATAAGATTTACTGAATGTAGCTTTTAAATGTCATTACATATGTGGAGTTAATTCACATCTGCATTTTTGTGCTGGGAGGGGTAACCTATTTTCTGCTTCTACTCTCCATAGCAGGGCTCACATGTTTCAGGGGCTAGTTCTGCCATTCACTTCTTTCAAAGAGCCCTGATTGGCTTCAGTGGGAGTTAAAAGCACTTCAGGGCTTTAAGAAAGAGGTCTGATCAGTTTTTAAAGTGTTCAAAGCTGAATGGATTTAACAATTATCTGCGAGTTTTCAGAAGTTTCTTTCAGCGACAATATGATCCTCAGTGCACTTAGTGTGATTTTTTTAAAAGGATTTGGTATATTGTGGCAATAACCGCAGAGCAAATGCTACCTATAAGGAGTGGAAATCAGTTGTTCATCCATCAGAAAGTCAGAGTCTATCGAAGTGACATGAGAAGGCTCGGCTAGGAGACCTTGGGACAGCCACGCATGTCGGCTCGCGGGCACGCTGGGAGCTGGAGCCCTGACGACACTGATTAAAAACCTACGACAAATTCATGTCATCTGCTCAAACCATGAATTACTCCAGGGACCACCCTGGTCCATCGAGGCAACCATGCAGTTATCCTTCTGCACCTGCCCTTGCCATCCCATTTGTGCCATGCCAGCCTGGTTTTGCCAGGGAGAAGCAGACGTCTGCTGACATGGACCGAGCTGGAGGATTAGCATCTGTTCCCTGGAAATTACCAAAATGCTGGAAAGATATGAAGAGCGCTTGACAAAGCACCTTAGATTTGGGGTTTTGAAGTATGACAAGCACATGTTCTTCCATGTTCCTGCATCACCCGTGTGATCCATCACAACACTTAAAAATAAGCACTTCTCAGAGCTTAAGTACCTGCATAAGGCTTGGCATATGGTTAAGTGCTCGGCTGAAATGGGGCAACCACAGAAGTAAAAGCCCATTGAGTCCAAAACTTAGCTAATGGAAATTGGAATAGTGCCACTGATTACAAGGGACTATCCTAATTAGCACCAGCAGAGAGCCGGAGCTTTATGAAGCATAAAACACAGCTACGCACTACGTCCCACCAGAACTCAGCAGCCTTAACTCTGACCTTTCAAATCATATTAGTTTGGTAATTCCAGTCACAATAGTAAAGTGCTCTTAAAGAGATGTGGTGAACACTGAAACTTACATGTGTGTTTAAATAAAATACATATATTTATCAAACTGACAGCTGACTTTTAGTTAATTCTTGATAATTGTGTTTTCTTAAGAATATTATTGAATGTCTGATTTGAGGAAAAAAAAGGCATAACCGTGTTGATTTGTGGCAGAATTATGCATGTGTATGGCTTTGCACATGAAGCTGATCAATATGTGTCATTAGTGTCTACATACATAATTTTTATGGCTCTTTTTAATAGGGTTTGCTTTATGCTTTATTCTGAGATTGCTAATGAAAGACAGCTATTTATTTAGAGGTCAGCGTTAAGCTTGTTGTGATGAAATATGTATTTTGCTTTCTTTGTACTTGATAAGAATAATGCATGTACGTTTATTAAGTCAGCATTGTAAGATTTATGATATCCACCACTATTAATGTCTTGGCTTTTCAGTGCTTAGATTTTGTAAATGAGCTGATAAGTAGATACACTGTTGTTACTTAGCAACCTTAATTGAAGTTTTTAAACAAAATGCTTTCATTTTGGAATTTCCCAGGTAATTTTTTTGGCACTTCTTTATGTGTTTACTTTCTATTTTCCTCCATTTGTTATAAGGAGATACCTTGACTGTTTTTTCACCCTTTTTTTTAATTAAAAGAAAACTGGAGAGCTGACAAGGAAAGCAAGTTTCAGCCAGTGATCCACAGCTTCTCCCTCAGTCCTGATTTTTCTCCCTAGCATTTGTCAGCAGAGTTTTTACAAGAAAATTGCACCGTCCTCTAGCCATGACCTTTTTGCAAGTTTTCAACAGCACATAAACCTGCTGCACAGTTTATTCAAGGCCTGTTGCTGTCAGGCTGCTGCCCAGGACCGGGGGCAGCCCAGTGCAGGCAGGGCAGGCAGGGCAGGCAGGCAGGTGCTCCGAGGGGGGGTCGAACAGCGGCCCCCAGCCCCAAGCAGCACCCAGGTGACCAGATGCAAGCTGTGGCTTCACATCACCAACCCCATCTGCATTTCTAACCATGGCAGGTGATCGCTGCCCTGCAAAGGCATCCGCCACGCACTCCCCCACCTAACCCTGTTTTCAGAGGTGCTTGGCACAGAGTTAATGTTATTGCTATTAATGCTTCTCAAGTGATTTTCTATTTTTTTTTTTTTTTTTTTAGCCATAGGTTTCATGGCAGCTGTCAGGATGTCTCTAAGTGCCTTTGAAAACCCACCTCTAATGCAAAGTTAAACACGCTAAGTCACACTTCAGGCTCCCTGGTTTGCCATTAGAGAAAAAAAAAAAAAAATCTAACGAACCAACCAAAATCAAAAAAATCCCCATGCTCCCATCTTAGCACTGAAATTGATTTTCCTTTATCATTTCCACAATTGTCTGAGTCTTCAGGTGCCGTATGAGAGATCACACCCTGTAATCATGGCTATGATCCTTCAACAATTATTCATCCTCTTCCTCCTCGAGCTCTTTGTGGGGGCACAATGTTCACGGGGGTGAAAGACCTATATCAGTTTAATCCCTCAGTCTTTTCCTTTCATGCTTTGGTGCATTCAATACTTTTGTCAGATGTAATTATATCTGGGTAAGAAGGAGATGAGTTCTGAGC
Organism: Harpia harpyja; assembly: GCF_026419915.1. Classification (NCBI taxonomy): domain Eukaryota; kingdom Metazoa; phylum Chordata; class Aves; order Accipitriformes; family Accipitridae; genus Harpia; species Harpia harpyja. The sequence continues at coordinate 41,402,317 of NC_068940.1, read as the reverse complement.
CAAAATTAAATAGTTACAAGGTGTGTGAGCTTGTCCCACACACAGAGAGAGGCAGGAATTACAGGCTGAGGAATAAAGTTTTCCTTGTGAGTGTGATCTGAGAGGTGTCAGAGGAGCAACAGCTAGCAAGAACAAAACAAGTCCAGGGCTGATTTGACCTGGCCCCATATGCAGATGGCAGAAAGCACCTGGGTCCTAACATCTGTTTAGAAGAAAGGTATATAAAAAAAGGAAGAAGCAATACAGCATGTCTATTCATTAAAAAAAAAAAAAAGATATTTTTAGCAGAGGCCACAACTTAGTAAAAATCGTCCCTGCCTAAATTAACAAGCCATGTAAGTAAATTCAGGAGGGGCTGGAATATATTGTCTGAACACCATAATTGCCCACCTCACTCCAGAAGAGCCTCCAAGACACTGGGGTTGCACCAGATTTACACAGGCAGCTGAGAGCAGTCACTCTGTCCAAGTAAGCGCTAGGCTGGTTTTTATAGCTGGGTTTTTTTAATCCCCTGGTTTTGTGTGAATTCTGCTGAAGGGGAAAGGGCGTGGAGGAGTCAGTGCTGGAGCTCCTAAAGGTGTAGCATCCAGCAGCTGCTCAGGAAATCTCTGAAATCCCCACGTCACCGAGCTGGGAAGGGCAGCAAAGGGAAGTACAAAAGCCACTACCTATTCACTGCAGCCAAAGGTGTTTCCTTTAGCTCCTCTTTACTGAATGCGGGGGGGAAAGAGGTGGAAGGAGCAGCCAAAAAACCTGAGCAGGCAGTGTGATGCTCACTTTAAGAGAAACCACTTTCACAGGGAAAAAGGAAGCATTAACCCTTCAGCTTGCAGGATGCATGCTGACACCCCTGAGTGTTTGGAGAGGAAAGCAGCACCTCTGCTGGGGCTGGCACCCCTGCCTGGGGGTTACACACAGCTCTGTCTTCTTCCAATCCCCCTGCCCTGTGGGTCTGCAAGGGTCCGGGTGCTGCAATTGTGCAAATTTCCAGGATTTTGCTCATTTAAGAATTAGGGCCGTTGCTTACTTCAGGGTGGTTTTAGCAGGTCATGTGTTGCCCCTCTCTCAGGGAGAAAAAGTGAAAGAGTGATTTACTAGAAAGGATGATAAAATCTTCAGTGTGATCTGATACCTGACCTGTCACCCACAACACTGCTGCTGGCATGGGCTGGAAGTGTGTCTGAGTAGCACTAGAAGGACACAAGTGGTAAAAAGAAAAGTTTCACTTGGAAGTAAAACTCTCAGTATCCTTAGAAATCACGTATTCTCAACAACAACAAAAAATGCATGGGTATTCACATCACTCATTCCACATCCACTTGATTTCACAGAAATGTCAGATTTCTCTCAAACCCTCCTTGCCCCCCCAAAACACTTCATTGAACTAAAATCTTCAACCCACTTTGACTCCTGTTCTCTTTATTGGGGTAACTTTGGAAAAATATGGTTTTATTAGGTGGTCTCTCAGCAGCATCTACGTCACTCATTGCAGCGAGTTCCCCAGTGTATGTTGAAACATGTTGGTGCTGGGGTGGAAGAAAGTTTTATGAAAAAGCAATTGTTTTTCCCAGCTGGATTCACCCGAGTGCAGCCAGGATAAAGCTCCTCACTCATATACTTTGGCTTTTTGCCTGCACAAGGTCTCCAAAATACCCAGTGGGTGGGGAACGGGGGCTTTTCCTTTCCCACCAGCTGACCCATCATAGCCAAACCACTCCAATTTTAAACTATTTTTAAATCTGAAGGCAATCCAGCTGATGACATAATGATTGTGGGAGCGATGCCTCACAGGGCACCTGGTGAGACAGCTAAGAAAAAGCCCAGATAGTCCTCCAAAACCCTACCAGCATCAGGAACAGCCCCAGGGGAGCTACACAGGGCGCATCCCGGCTGCATGCAAGCACCCATGCGGCAAGCGATGGTCTGCACCCCGCTCTGCCCTGCGGAGATGCCGGCCCACCTCCTGCTTCCTTCCCTCACACAGCCAGCGGGTTTGGCCCCTTTGCTGGGTTTCTACCAGGCTGCCTCAATAGAAAGCTTCAGAGGAGGGTACGGCCATTTGCAGCATTGCACAAGGACTGGAAAAGCTGTGCTGGGGAGAGGACTGGGGAGAGAAACCGATCGCAGTGGCTGCTTGGGTCTGGGTTTCAGGTTCGTTGCTTTGCTGTTTGTTGTTTCTCTGGGGACATGTTACAGCCTGTGGGAGCATCAGGGTTAGTCCAGCAGGTATGGTCAGTACTGGACTGAGAAAGCAGCTGTAACTGTCACAGCCTGGCCGTGCTTTTTAACATGTCAGAGATATCTCCTGGTGTCTGACAGTCTTGCCCAATGCATGCAAGTCCCACAAAAAGCATGCTGTCATAGAGGAGAGCAGACCTCCTTGGGGTTTCTTGCCTCCTCCAGCTCCAGAGATGGCACTGAGCTCCAGAAAAGGATGATGATGGCTCTCTGGCCGTAACGCTCTTGCCATAAATCCCATGGTAATTCACTTTTGTGGGGAATTATAATAACACTAATTTTTTATATAGCTTTTAGCAGGTGTAGTTTGTATATTCTTTTTTTTTTTTTCCTTTGTTAAGACATTTCCAAAAGTGGTCTGCTCCAGCCTCAGCACACAGGCAGTCCAAAGCCTGTGCCCCTGAAAGCCATGGGAGGTTCTCCACTGACTTTAATGAGGTTTGAGCAGCTCTCCCATTATCGTATCCACAGCCAGGTTGCTTCTGAAGTGAGATTGCAGGGGTGATATTGCTCTGCAAAGCTAGGTGCTAGAAATGTAGGTGCCTCCTTGTTATATTACTTCATTGGAAATGTTTATAGGAACATTTGAGGGAAGGATGGCTTCAGCCCTCCAGTTACTGGGAGTTGCTTTCTGTCATACAAGCCCAAGGCCTAAGGGTGCATCCGAAGCAAAAGGATCCGGAAGAAAGAAGCAGGAGTGGGAACTTTTTTAAAAAGCTTCAGTAAATGTAAATGTACTTCATTTTTCCCCTAAAGTGTGCAGTCCCGACTAGGCTTAATAAAACCCCTTGAAACCTAGGGATGTGGTAAATACAAACCAGAGTGATGCACCCCTGTAGCTTCTTCATCAGCAGCAAACACCCGTGGTCCCATCACACACCTTACACTGCAAGAAGACACAAGAGAATGGTATATCTTCACCCATTAATGAGTATATAAGTGCCTTTTTATTGTGAGCTGAATTAAAACAGATTATGATTCAGGGACACCAAAACTTCAATAGCCTGAAAAGGGTTTTCTGCCCCTGTCCCAGCAGCAGCACCCTGCATGGTCAGAGCATGTTCCTACAGTGCCTCTCTCCCGTTCTTCTCCCCTCCCCTCCAGCCTCTGCAATCTCCTCCCAAGTGATAGATCTCCCTGTTAAAATCTCAGACATGCAAACCCTCTGTGCTACTCAGAGCCGCTCAGACTCCCTACATCGCTGTCCATGCTGTGGCCCAGCCTTGGATGTGAAATCAAAAGTATATGGTTTATGTAGGGACAGAGGGTTCAAGGAGGATAATGGTCCCTTTCCCAAGCCTGATGAAGTCAGGGAAAACTCCTCCCATCACTTCTATGGGGTTTAGTAAGAGCTTTTCATGAGCACGGTCTGTGGCATGCTCCTGCCTGCTCGCTGGCCGCTCTGACCCGACCTGTGGAGGGCCTGATGTCCGGGCACTTTGCTTTTCCCAGAGTGTGAAAGGGAGGATATGAAAGAGGATGTTACAGAGTCAGGACAGTAATTTTGTCTCTTGGCATCCTGCTTTGATAAGAGGAGGAAAAAAAACTAAAAAAAAACCCAACACCATAACTAGCATTTTCAAGACAAACTGCCTGGCAACAGCTCTAAAAAGAGGAGGAAAACACCCAAATGGCTCATTACAATTAGGTAAAAGAATTTAAAGCCACATATCCTCAAAGCCAGTGAAAGCCCAAATGCTGGGCAGGACACACGGCTGTGGAGTAGCCTGTACCTCCAGAAGAATAAAACCCTGAATAACACTCTGGTATCCTGGCAGCACGAAGAATAGTAATTTGGGTGTCCTGGCTTTTAGAAGCCGCTGTCCTGGTTGCTGGTTTCCAGGAGGGAAGGTGGCTCTGCCCCAGGTCTCAGTGAATTGCCACTGCCTCAGGTAGCCACCCTGTGCCCCACTTGCTACTGCTCTATAAAACTCTCTGTTTGGTGCAGTGGCTAAGGAGCCCAAGGGTGGTAGCAGGAGACCTCAGGCATGTCCCAAAATTGGTGTGCATGACTCCGGAGGGGCAGGTGGCTGGGGAAGCATTGCACGTCTGTGGGAAAGTCAATCCTTCTGCAGCTGGGTGCTTTGAAGGGGCTGGCCGAGCCCCTGGGCACAGCCGGGGACGTGGGGCTGGCATGCAAGAGAACCCCAAAGGCTCTGCTGCTCCTCTGAGTCACCGTGTCTCCTCCTCCTCGCTCAACGGTGAAGGAGCACCCATGACTTTCCAGGTTACTCTGATCAGAAATGAAGGCAATGCCCACATCATGTCAGCTACGCCAGTCTCTGCTGAGGGCAGGCAGTGTCAAAACTCACATGTTTCAGGGCTGGGCACGAGTGGCTTTGCTTTGTCTCTTTGCTTTCACCTGCAGAAGCCAAAAGCATTAGTAACGCACAGCAGGGAGCACAGGGCAATCTTCCTTCTTGGGCAATGTACAGGCCTACACCAAATGTTGGTGTCTGAGCTTGCATGGTGTGTCTCACCTGGTTACCAAAGAAGGCAAACAATCCTGCATCAAAACAACACAAACAAACAAACACCATCTTTCTTTGGAGCTTTGTAGGTGACCTACAAGTAAACAGCAATACCCATGATCAGTTAGACAGTCGTGTTTAATGAGATCTATCTTAGAGATTAACTACTGAGTTTAAAACTCATCACGCTGCTGCTATTCGGTTGGTCTCAAAATATTGTGGAAATGAAAATAATAAGGCTGCAGGTTGCAGTAACTGTTAGGAAATAGTGGCAGAACAATGAAAGAAATGTTGAAAAGAATTTCAGTATGAGGCCTATGACATAGTAAAAATCATTGGTTAATAGTATGCTAATCAAAACATCATAGAAAGTTGCAATTTCATATGGAGAGGTGGCAAGGAAACCATACTTAACTAAATAAGGATCAGACAGTGTTAGCAGAAGTCAGAGACAAATCCTGAAATGACTGAATGAGTAAATAGCAACTGTTTCCAGTGGTACTGCCTGAGCATATTATTTTTTTGTTTTCATGGAAAAAAAAAAAGTGTTAGGTTTGTGCAAAAATTAAAAAATGGCATTTTCCATTGCTTTTTTCATGCTTGAAAAGGGACTGTAATAAAGAATGATTTAAAAAACATTCCCTTGTTCAGGAGAAGCAAAAGAAAAAATGTTGTCCATCCTGAGTCTGAGCTGTCCATCCAATAGCCTGAGTTGATTAACAAAGTCCACACCTTTCACAATAGAAAACGGCAGCATGCCTGGCTCTATGCTCCCTCCTCTTTTTATCCCCAGGGAGATTAGGTCATCAAAGCTCCATTGAAATGTTGTTTTCCAGGGATTCTGCAGGCAGGTTAGTCCTAAAGGTAAAGTGCATTGATGTCAAGATATAAGGACATAGGGAAATTCAGAGTGTTTCACTTCCCTAGCTCCACTGCAAAAGCTGAATGTGATGCTTCCAAGGGGGCTCTCATTGTAACCCTAATGGCACTGCCAGGAGACACAGCATTATTTTGGAGTTTTGGCTGGAGTTACCATCACATCCCCCAGGAAATGCTCAGATAATTGTTCTGGTATTTTGTTGCTGATCCTTGGCAGTTCTAGGTAGCAACAAGGGACTCACATGAGTCTCCCCGGTACCTAGGACCTGCAAGTAGAGGACACTGCCAAGGGCTTCACCGTCCTGTGGATTAACTGAACAGTTGTGAGGACACCTGCCAGCTTCTCATAACCAGACTGGAAAAGTACAAGCCTGAGATTTGTCACATCTGCCCTTCTGTGTGTCTAATTATTTGGCCATATATTGCATGGCACTGCTGGGAAGTCCTGGCAAGCCCGCGAGACGTCTGCTCCTTCACGGCTGCTCAGGCTGGAGACTCACACGGAGCGGGATTGTGTAACATAATAAAAGCGATCCTAGAACAACGTATGTCTGATACACCTGGATTGGTTTGCAAAACAGGTGTGGTTTTGGCTGGGCAGGGTGGATCTGGCTGCACCTAGCACATCGGGTGGCATCAAAGGAGGCACAAGGTTGAAAGTGGGTGAAGGAGACAAAAGGCAGGGTTGGGAGAGAAGCTTGGGTGGAGGACGAGAAGCGGGAGAGGTGGCAGATGAGAGGCTGGAGTGTGGGCCACGGTAGTGTTACGCTGTACTCTGCAACGCTGCCTAAGGAATTAGCTGGAGAGTGAGTGTGGAGAGAAAGGCAAGAGTTATGCCAGAGCAGAAGCATTTATTAGATGCAGTGAACAAATGTGCCACCCATGCCCTGGGTGTGCTCAGGCACCAAGACCCTGGCTCCCCATCACCGGGGGCTTTCCTGCACCCAGGAGTGCCCAAAGCACCTCGGTGCCCTGCACCTCCGATCACCCAGACTCCTCCCCAAAAGCTCACTTTCCAGCTTTCTTCCCTGGGCTCGTTTTCCCTGGCAATGCAGTTTAGGAAAGGCAGCAGTGCTCACTCCTGTTTGGTGTGACAGAGGCAGCCTGAGCACGGACAGAGCACAACTGGGGCTTGTCTGGGTGCAAGGGGTTGGCAGGAGAGAGTGAAGGGATGATTCGAGGACTGGCACTGCCTGCTTCCACCCTGAGAGGAGAAGGAGCTCTTCCACACACGGTGTATCCTGTCACCCCAACAGACTGACTTGTCCGGACCAGTCGGTGGCCTGTGTACAGCAATTAAACTTCACTGAAATGGTAAAGCCAGTCTCTATAAATCCAGATCCAATCCGAGTATTTTTTATGATGGAGGCCACAGCTTAATATAATTAACTGTGACTTACATGCTGGTTACTCTGGTGTGATGTCAGCTTCTTCACACTGTTTATTTTAATTAAAACAGAAATTGTAGGTCTTGAGTGCTGGTAATTACAGCCTGTGGACTCAATTTGCCAAAGCCCCTAATTAACCTGCTATGTGTCTACCTGACTTGAGGTGTTAGTTGAAACATGACTGGTGCAGTGGCATTATGTTGTCTGCAGTGATGGAAATACAGTAGGAAGACATGACAGGCTCTGTGATGGGGGATCCATATTTTAAGCTATTCTGCATGACATTCCTTTCACTTTTATGTAGATTACCAGTTTCTTACCTGAGACTTTGTAAGTGATAGACTAGCTGAGAAAATGGATTTGATGAGAAGTACCCCTTTTCCAGAATAATTGCCTCCTGTATATGCTTAGCACGGTTTGGAAATCTGGTATCTGTGGCAGCAGATTGCAGGAGGGCAGGTGGACAGGGCATGCTCTTGTGAGGATGTCTTTGCCTCTGGAGAAAGGCTGGTCATCTTTCACCTTAACACTTACAAATGCTTCTACCCAGCCTTGGCAGCTCCCTCTGCCTCGAGCCACTTTAAAACGCAAGTACTTCTCTCCCAGTTCAGCCACAAACTCACATCATTCAAGTCCCTCTAATTTTCCATCTCGTGCCTGCTATCACATTTAATGTATTCATTCCCCCAATAAAGGCTCTGCATATTCTCTTGTTCCCATATCTCCATAGGTACTCTGGTTTCTCTCTTCTCGACTTGTGCAGACCAGCAGATGTTTCACCACCAGTGCAAGAGGGAATTTTGCCATTGCCTGTAGTGGCCCAGATCAGTGCCTGGAGATAGACACGCTGCTGCTTTTTCCAAACTCAGAAAAGCACAGCTCTCCATAAGCTTGGAGCTGCACTGACTACAAAGAGCATTAATTTAAACTGTAAAATGTATGCTTCCAAAACTGAGCTGCTTTGCACAGATCAGCCTCTACAGAATTTGAGCCTGTGGTTTTGAGGCAAAATATATACCAGGTACAGATTAGGCAGCTATCTGCTTAGATTAGCCATTTCATTGTCTTTTCTTATAAATTTTTCCCCTTACTCGTTTCTGTCCTTCGCATGCAGTGATTTTGCAGATAACATGTATCTGAATGATTATTGAAGTAAACAATGCAAAGAGATGTGCAGGGCCAATATCAAATGCAGCTTCTTATTGGCCTTGACATACCCATCCAGCTTCAAAAAATCTTTGTTTTCCATTGAAAACCTTCCTCTATACTTGAACTTTTAAAGGCAGTCAGTCTGCTGGTTTAGGTACAAATGTGAGCCATGGTACCTTAATTTGCCCTTTAACTGGGTGACATAAAAAATGCAAGAACTTAATTTATGGGCTATATGTTTGAAAAGAGAAGGTACTTTCCATCCAGTTTATACTAGAGAGATAGAGATCTGAAATCCTTTCCATAGGCTGCTCTTCTTTTCAGTTAGAAGTTAATAATATAGGATATCAAAGTTTCCTTAACCTTTTTAAGCCCTTTGTTTCCCACAGATTTCCCCTACATTTTGTGGGGAGAGGGAGCATATTCCTTGTAACCTGTCATCATTCAAAGCTGTATTAGTCCATGAGAAGAGAGCAGAGGGAAGGAGAGGGGGGTGGAAGGAAAGGTACACTGTGCGTGCATGATACATGTTAGCCAACATCTCGCAACACATTAATCTTCACTCGCAAGAAGAGACAGGCCAACTCCTCGGGGCTTCGCCACTATAACCCTCTCCTCTTCATTCATAAAGATAAATGCCCTCAGAGTGATCAGCCATCATGTATTCTTTATGCATGTGCCAGATGGCTGTCTTGTAAGCTAGCCAGAGAGAAATCTTCTCTACGGAGAGCAAACAGGCAGGATCGCTAGCAGTGAGCTTCCCACAGGTGTGACATCCACCCGTCTGTCCGTCCATCCCTGCAATTCTGTGTGCTTTTGTGTGATGAGCTGGCAGGTCGTCAATCCTCACCACCTGGGCTTCCCTTGGAGATTGTTACTGCTTCCCCATGTGCCATTAAGGTGTAAATGACAGGGTTTTCCTAAATCCATCCCCCAGAAGTGTCTCACGTAAGGCTGGTGAGGAAACAGCGAAGAGTAAAATGGGTGTGGAGCTTTCTGGGGCTTGAGGAACAAGCCGTGACAGCACATTGCCTGGCATGATCTTGTGCTTGCTTTCTCTCTTCCTCCCTTCTAGAGGTCAGACGCTGGTGACCTCACATCACCCAGCAAAGTCCCCGGTGCCACAAGTACCTGCACTGATTCTGGAAGATGCTGAGCAGGAGTTGCTTTTCCCAGCTGCAGGGCTGTTCGGAGGGCAGGGGCTGGTTTGGAGCACACTTACGTTGATTCCCCCATGCCCTCTCTCCCTCTCCTTGTCATCCCCCAGACTCACTTCCTTCTGACTTTGACATACCCAAGCAATGGCCAAAGCAGGGAAGCAAATATTGCAGATGGAGTCCCCGAGCCAGCTGTGAGGCTGGACGACACCAGCGCTTGCAAGTCTGAACAAAACCTGCTCTGTGCATCCTATCGGTCACTGCCTCCTCCCACCCCAAGAATCTGAATTACTGGCAAGGACAGCCTAATCCAGAATAAAACATAGAATAAAAGAGAGAGAGATTAAGTTTGTTTCAACAGCAAACTCTAAACTGTTTGTAATAGGCATGAGTCTTCTTGTACAGAAGGAGTGGAATCTTTCTTTTCCTTTGGAAACCAATGGCCAAATTCCCATCCAGTGCCTCCAGGATTTTGGCCTAAATTGTTTCATATATTAGAAATTATTCTAGGTAATTATATTGCTGTTGAATCAAGGGAGAGACAGAAATGTTAACCCTAAGTATTTTTTTTATTATTATCGCTGACAGTTGCAAGGTTCTCACTAGAATGGGAAGCTCAAGGTGTCTTAAGTTGACATAAATGAAAGAAAGATCCATGGGCTCTCAGCATTATTTTATGTCTTGAAGAAATACCCAGGAAACTGAACACACAATTAACAGAATGCTATTAGATCATTTATAATAGAAAACCCACCAGATTCATTAAAACGGCCGGTTCCAGCTGTTTGCAATGCACAGGGTTAACCAAAGGATTTCTCCTGCAGTGCTGTGGGACACTGCTTGACAGGATGCTGTGTTAATCTTCACCCGATATGCACGGAAATCGCTGGGCAGGTCTTCATGAACTGGATCAGTCGGAGAGCAGCATCGGAGCTGGCTGCTTCACTTGGCTGCCATTCATATATATGCATGCCAGGGAGAAATAACTTTGTCCTAAGCTGCTATGTATCAATGCATCAGCTTGTAGACATGTGCTAGACAGCTTGAGGAAGAGAGTGCCGTGAATCAGCCATATGAAAGGGGTTGTGTTTTTTAAATGGGAGCGAACTGCTCCAGGCTCAGTTTTGAGCCTCAGGTTCCTGCTGAAGACCAGCAATATTTATTTTTCTCATTTATCTGTGAGACCCACTGTTTTCCCACAGATCTCCCCACCTGCATGTGCAAGTACCTGGTCTGGTACCTCCTCCTGGTTGGGCAACGGGTCAGTAACACCATTGCTCAACCGCAGAGCCCCACTGCACTCTGACATAGACCAGTATGAGGTCTGAGATCCCCGGAGTCAGGAGGCTCAAACACCTCTAGGTTACAGGTCAGGAGTCAACATACCAGTATATTTAGGTTGCAAGTTCCTAGTAGCAGGGACCGTTGCTTTGTTCTCTGTTTGGATAGTGTCCTGCCTGTGGGGCCGTGACTCCAGGTTAAGGCCCTGCAATGCCACACTAATACAGTGAAATTAAATAATAAAATAGCAGAAATAACCATAGTAATTAGCCCTTGCTTTGACTTGTTGCCACAGACCCACCAACCACAAACATTAGTCAGGGTTTATGATTATGTCTTCCAAACTGCAAATGCTTGCAAAACACCTACTGTCTTTTCACACATGGAGAAGGGGGAAAAAGTCAGAAAAACAATTGCCTACAACAGATCTCATCACCCAGATTCCTCTGGGTTGCCAGTGTTTTCCTCTAGCTGTAAAAAGTCTCTCCCCACTCCAGCTCTACCACGTGCGTGGGTACTCATCTCTGTCAGGTAAGGTCCTACACTGCATCTCTAGTGGGGAAGCAAAGGAGGGATGATGCTCAGCTGGATTTCTTCTGTCTGTCATTGAGTATCAGCCACAGCATGAGTTAAAATAGGGGCATAATAGGATAAATGAAAGGGAGTGATTGAGAAGATGTGGGCGACGTGACAGACAAGCAAGCTCCTTGCATGTTGATGAGAATGGCATTATCCAGGCGATGGCTGATTTCTTTTTGTGTCTTGTTTAAAGGGGCAGCATCTTTGAGCAGCCTGGATTTCCTGAAGGATAACAGTTACATTGCAGGAAAATCCCATATCTTCCCAGTGAATCAATTCTACATTCATTTAACCCAAAAAGCCCACAAGGCAAATTAAAACAAACAATTTCAAAAGCAATCCAGTATGGGACAGGAAACCTTCATATGAGGTGTCAGCCTAACACACAAAGAATAGGTCTGTGAATAATGGTAACCCATTGTGAAACAAGCTGATATTTCAGTGAGGTTTTAATAAACCGGAGCATCAAAACAATGGAAAGTCTGCCAGCACTCACAAACTACATGTGAGAAAGCCTCTTGCAGTCTCTGTGTTCATCTTTCATCGGAGATGCTTGCTAGTGCTGTCACATGATTCTGCTTTTATAGTATATGCTTTATACGCATGCATTATTCTCAGGCATTTAGTGCGGCCCTGCAATTTGGAGAAGTAGAGAACACTGAGCTCCATAGAAGGAAAACGCATAGATGGATTTAAAAGCAATTCTTGCTGAAGAAGCCTTAAGGCCTAGGTGTGTTTACAACCTTGACAAAGTTACAGAAAGATGAAAGAGAAGGGGCAGGAAAACATATAATTAAAGTAGTGTGATGTTACTGTGTACTTACAAACACAGAATGAATATGGAGTGCTTTTATCGCGAGAGATGCTGTTCTGTTGCCACCAACTTTCCCACACAGAGGTCAGGTCATTCAGACACAGAATGGCCAAAATGAGACATCAAGACTGCTTCTGTGCAACTCACATCTCAAAGAGGAGTCCCATTAAATTCAGAAAGGTAGTTTGGAGACAGCAACAATAACGAACAATTTGGTTATGAAACAGAATACTCTGGAGGCAGTTTAAAGAAGGCGATCCAGGTCAAAGCTGTTGTGATGGGAGAGAACTTTTAAATTGCTCAGGGTTTAAGGGGACCCAATGTTCCTTCTGATTTAGAAATCAGTTCCAGCTGGAGATGGGCCAGCTTAGGATCCACAAACAGGTACAAACTCAAACTGCAGGGGAGCATAGGAACTGGTAGTTAGGATTAGATTTCTCATGCATTTTATGTATTATCTTCATAGTGACAGCAATCCAAACCAGATAACTCTGAGACAGATAGAATAAGCCATTTCACAACTATTTAGGGATAATTCCTTCATTCGAGGTTCTAGTTTGAATTGTAGTAACAATCAGTGAGAGGAAACAACTTTAATCAGGGTGTTCACAATGTCATAGTGTTAGACACAGCTACTGCTATTACCATGATGACTATTTGCTCTGTAGTATATTGCTTCCCAAAGGAGTCCAGTACGTATCACAAGCTATACTATACTCCACTGTTACTACTGGGAGTCAATTCTCTCATAAGCCAAGAGTAGCAATGTGGCAGCACAGTGCCCATGAGGAGGGAAAGGGAAAATGTTGGTCCCAGCAGTGGGACAAGCTGCAGCTGTCTCTTTGTGCAGAAAAGACCGTACCTCGCACTCCCACAGTCAGCCAGTCCAGTCCTCTGCTAGCATTTCATAAATCTGTGCCAGCTTCATGTATGCCCTCCAAACTCATCATCTGATGGTCACACACAGATATGTACAGCTGTGTTATCCTTCTGCATAGGTTAGAGGAGGTGCCATGGCCCAGTAAGACATCCAACCTCTCACCAAAGCCTTTACCCAGTGCTCCACTGTCCTAGCAGCTGGTGGAAGTGAGCTGCTTTTGCCAGCTTTTAGCTTTCCCTGTGTCAGTGCTTGACCCAAAATGATACTTTGGATGCTTCCCAGCAGTGACAGCAAACCGCTGAACCTCATGTGATCTGCAAGTGAAACTCACTTGTCTAGTTTTTGGCTTATACCCTTCTGCCACAGCACTTCCACCCCCCACAATACCCCTGCCACATGTCTCCTCATCTAGACTTGGCCACTGCCGCAGCACAGGGTCCTGGAGCAGAGCCGTAAGACCGTACCTGCAGCCACGAGCTGCCATGGCCATGGCTCTGAGGAACAACATGCTCCAAACCACAACTGAGCACGGGGAGCCCAACCTCTTCCATGCACATGTCAAATGCCAGCCTTATAACCTGTTGTGGGAGAATCCAGAACTTAGGGGTTCAAGCAGTACTTTACAGGGAAGCCACCACAATGAGCTTGGGAGATGCTAGGAGCTGTGCAAGCTCTCCAGGCCCTGACAAACTCACCGTTTATATGACTAGAGAAGAAGGGTAGTCCAGTGAATTGTGTATTACATTGATTCTTTGGGGAGCTGGATCTAGTTCTCTATCATACCACAGATGTTTTGCAAAAACTTGTCATTGCCTCGGTTTTCCCTCTCTGAAATCACATCTTTGAGATATTCAAGAGTAAACAGTTTTCTCATTGCCATTGGGAGCGATAGGGTTTTTGTGTTCCTTACTCCCTGACTGGAGCACATACCGGTGATTTCATGGGATCTTTTACTTACCATGGCCAGCGGTGTTATAAGGTGCTATTAAAACTGGTGAGGTGCTCACACAGGGCAAAATGATATCTGAAAGAAATAAAAGGTTTGGGCAAAGGAGTGGAGGGAAACTGAGACCGTGGGGTGGTGATCCAGCTTGCTGGAGGCACAACAAAGGACAACAGCAGGGCCAGGAACCAGAGCCTCAGCCTCCCCAGGGCCAAGCCATCCTTCCAACACAGGTCCAGGTCTCTGCGAGGAGGTTTTGTGTCCATACCAACGATCTCATTCATGCCCTAAATTAAGCAGGAGATTTCCTGTGTCTGCGGAGATACTGACAACATCTTTCGGCTGGGTGGAGTCCCAGGTATTCTCTTGTCTCAGATGCCATCCAGAAACATCAGGGATAAGAGTGATACCACTGCTGAGTGGCCCTAGCTGTCATCAGTGATGCTATGACTATTCCTTGTGTGAGCAGGTTACAGCTAAGGAAAGACAAGGTGTGAGGGCTGTGTTTATTTCACTGTATTTTAATGAAGAAATTGGAGCTGCTGTCAGCATTACCCATGGGTGCATCAGCTACAAATCAACACTTAAATAAATGAACTAAATGATGTGATGTCAACTCCATATTCACAGCAAACTACTTGGTCAGAGCACAGACTGAGCACTTTGTAACACTAAGCCTATCCCCAAAATAACCCTTTGGGTAAAAGCCTGAACTAATTAATGAGTAGGCATCCTGTTCTGAAAGGCAAAGAACTCAGGGGACACGAATGTTAATATTTAGTATCACCGAAACTAATCAACACCAGAGATGTCTACAAAAATCTAAATCTGGCATTCCTCATCCTCGCCTCACGCCAGCTGGAGCTGCAAACAGCAAGAGAGCTGTCAGTTGCTCCCCTGGGGTACCTGGTCTCCCAGCGTGTGCTGGCAGCCCAGCCCTGAGGGGATACTGATGGGAACCATCAGCAGGAGTGTTTGGTCGGTGCCAGCCCCAGCTATGGAGCCAGGAGAGGGAGGTAGGTAACTCAGGAGCCCTCCCATCTTCAAGAAGTGAGAGTCGGTGCCATCACAGGTGACTAAGGCACTAACACAGGTGCCTGCGACAGATGCTGCAGGCCCTTTTCTCCCATCACCAAGTCCTTTCCTGGGATGCTGGGCTGGGTCAGTCCCTCAAGCAATGCTGAGCTGTCCCAGTTTCTTTACCAAGGGACTGTTGCAAGAGGGACAGTTTGCCCCCAAGCACCAGGAGGGATTGCTCTGCCACTTCGGTGCATCGATGCTGAAGACAGGCTCTGCCATTTGTCTGGGAGGGCAATTTCTCCCAGACCTTTCCCATATCCCAGTCATGCATTGCCTCCTGGACCTGTGATGGAGGTACGATACTTCTCACTGGCCTCCTATGCCTCACAGAGAGCCCGCCTGTGTCACTGAGCACCAATATTTATACATGAAGCAGTATGCTGGCTGGACTGGCAGTTTTCTGCTGAGCAGTAGCAAACTTTGGCTAAAAATAATACTAATTTAGCCTCTTTGGCCTTCAGTTTAACCACTCAAATGTTCCATTTCAGGGAGGTGACAGCTGCTTTGATCTGCTTCAGTGAAGGTGGATAGAAAGTTTGAAGCTTGCTGGAAGGCAGCTGTTTTTCCACTGTGGCCTTCTGGGAAGATCTTGTGGGTACGAGAAGCATTAAAACACAGGTGATGCCTCACAGGACCTTAATTAGTAGAGGGAAACACTTTGATTGGTGTATTCTTTGACTGCCTCAGTCAGTTAATACCACCTCTAGGTCCCACGCTGCTTCTGCACAGTCACCAGTGCAACTCTCCTGGGTGCAGTTCCAGTCTGCTGGGGTACAGAAAAAGCTGAGCATGGGTCATGAAGAGCTGGAAAATACAGGATCCTTCAACTGTATCTACGTTTGACAAGGAGCCTGCTGAGTCTACACAGTCCCATTGGTTTTTATAGTCTCTGTCCAAGGAAGATGATCTCCACCACGGAGGAGCTGCATGGAGTTTGGGTGCCGCTCTGCTGGCTGTAATTAAGTGCTACTTGGCTAAATGATCTTGTCCAATTTATATGTAATACGTTCCTGGAAGGCCATTAAATGCATACTATTTTCCTAAGATAGAGGCTTTTGAAGCTATTCCAGGCTTTCATATAAAGATGCATTTAGGCAGTTGCGATAAATAGGAGGATGAATGCTTTTCTGTGAGTGCCATGTGAGGCCATCAGAGGCAGATGGAGAGTTCTCAGCACAGCTGTTTTTGTTTTTGGTGACCGGGTTTGTTCCTCTTACAGGGATTCTGCAGAAGTCCAATGGCTTTCACTAGACACTTGTGCAAAACTGATCTAGTAATACAAACCCTTGGTGCCAGGCAATCAGGGGCTTTCCATAAGTCCGTATGACATGAGAAATGCTATTTTGAGATGTCTCCTCTTCCTCTTACCCATCTTGTCTTCAGTGTCTTTAAGTATTGAACGGTCTTTGTTCAGAGCAGGTCAGAGCCCTTTCTCCCGGACAGGCACACCTGCCATTGATGCAAACCCATGCACAGATGAAGAGACTGCTCAGGAAACTTGTGGCATGAAGGACACCTTAGGGCACCCAGATGGACCAAGTGTGGGTAGGTTGGTCTACCCACAGATGTCTTCTGTTGAAGTCTTCCTCAGCTCTTGCAGTACTTTCAGTTTATAGCATGGGCAAGCATCAGTCAGCAATGCAGAAGAGCCGTGATCAAGACAGAAAGCAAATGGAGGCTGCTGCAGTTGCTCTTCTGTTGCATCTTTAATCTCTGAAATAAGTAACTAAATTGGCAAGGGCTATGGCCAAAGCTGGGCTAGTCAGCTAGTTACTGCAAAAAGTAAAGAAGCTGCTGAGTGACACCAGCCAGGCTTACTTCTTTCTTAGGAGGGAACTTCAAGCTCTCTTGCATATTTAGAGATTGAGAGAGCAGCTTTCTGAGGAACTTACACAGCTCATTTGATTTCTCTATGCAGAAAAAGCTATGTAAGTTTGAATCATGACATGCAGGCTGCAAACAGTGATGGATTCTGGGGACTGAGAAGGCATCTGAAATTGGATCCTGGTTCTGAAGTAGGCACATGCCCGATCTCCAGGCATCCCCAAATTCTGATGTGGGAAGAGCTGGTTCCGAATGCTACACATGGTCCCCAATTCTATTAAGGTCCAAACTGATCTTTTTTATTTTTTTAATTTGAATACCACCTCATATATAGCCCACATATCCCTAACTTATGGATGCTTTAAAATGGGGATCAAGTTCTCCTCTGTCACTGAGCACTGAGGAGGGATTCAAAAACTCAGGAGGAGCCTATTAGATATTTTAGGGCAGGTTGCCAGTTCTTTTGCCAGCACACAGACTACTACAAATTCTTACACGCACATACATAGTTCAGACTCGCCCTGCGCAGTGACACCAACCGCATTTAATTCCTGTGCATACCATCTCTCTTTGCCAGCCTCCTCTCTGACGCTTTTTTCCCTGTTCTCAACAAACACAATTCTAAATTCAGACCCTGAGTTTCCATTAAGGATGAGCAAAGCAGAGCTTTAAACTCTAAAGCTGTTTTAACCCATTTGCTCCTGGATCAAAAAGCTTCCCGGTTTTGTTCCAACAACTCGGGAAACTTTCCACCACTGAAATAATAAAAAAAAAAGGGGGACTAAAAAGGAATTAGTTTTACTAAGGTGGAGCAGTTTCTTTCTCTGGTGTGGTTTTACTTGCAGAGGTGTGAGTTAAAGGACTGATGGTGAATCCAATCTTAAGACTGATCTGAATCTTCTGTGAATATTCCTTTGTAGAGCACACTCCAGCGTATTCTGGTCTGTACTTGTGGTTGGTAGTTCAAGGTCACATTAAAGAGGCTGACAGTGCAGCTCAGATCCTGCAGCACCTGCTCATGCCTTGGCTCTGATCATTTTTCAGGAAAAAAAAAAATGTACATGAATAACTATAGGAAAAAAAGCTCCTGACATGCCATGTGGTTTCATTTTGATTCTATTGTTCGTATTAAGAAAGGGGCATTTGCTGGAGCACAGGCTAGGTGTATCATTTGGCACTGATGGAGTTAATTGTGATCCCTATCCTATGGCCATCCACCACTGGGTGAATGTAGCTGCATTGTCCATGATCACAGCGCTGTGTTAAATGTGCTGCTCTTCCTGGAGCCATAATGTGAAATACTCAGGGCTGTACTAACAAAGACCTTACACTCCATTTTGCGTGTGAAAACATGGAGCTTTTCCATGAGCAGTTCCTGGCCCCTCATGGCATCGTGGTGCAGTCTGTGCTTTTACAGTTCACTGAGAGCTGCCTCAGGAGATCCACCATAAATGCCTGTTTTCTAGGATTTAAAATTGGGCTGGGAAAAAAAAATTCTGTGGGCTGAAACTTGGCATTTCAAGGCTCATCTGGGGAGTCAGTTTCTCATATTGTGCCAGATTCTGGCATCTTCAAAGGGTGAATTTTTATTTCCTTGTAACTGAAACTGCTAAGAGTCACCAAAAGAAAGAGTGAAAAAATCTGAGTATTAACTTCAGATCAGGAATGTTTTAAATTGAGCAATGAGCACCTTGTGTATACATATGTGAAATACATATTTCCCCAACTGGGAATTAGTTATTGATAAATCCACACTGTGATATAGCAACAACTTCCAGTGTTCTGTAAGGTAAGAGCTAGTATTTAATCAACCAGGAGAACAGTTGAAATGGATACCATATAATAAGCATTATTCTTGTGGAGGTGACAGCTCCAACCCAACAATTTTAAATTGAAGCTTGCTGATGTTTTTTGCCACTCTGATCTGGTCTGAGCTCTGCATTCTAGATCACCATTACCTATTACCTGTGAAATCATGGGGTTTCTGCTCTCTGGAGTAGCAAAATGGGGGTTTCAATCACTCTGCACAAGCCTGTTGTCTCCCTCTCCATGGTGGGTCCCTGTGTGGTCTGCTCCTGCTCCTTCAGCCTCTGTTTCCAGCAGCACTACCTCTCATCCTCTCAGCCATTTTGGGACAGACACTACCGAGGCACTTCAAGTGAATGTATGTCATTGACTGGCAAATGGAAGATTTTATAGCATTGTTTGATCTTTTGATTCAAGCCTTTTGAAGAAATGATCCACCAACACAAGAATTGCCTGTTTTGTAAAGAATTTAATTCTCTCCTGTGACAAGAAATGTCTTAAAGGTCTGCTTGCCTGCCCAAGTTTTGCTCTGCTGCAATGTTGTTAATACATATGTTTCACTGAAGCTCCAAAAGTGCTGGAGCTGGCAAGGTATGAGACACCTAGGCTCAGACCAGTATAAGGTACATGTAAAGCAGAATATTTTGCTGCACAAATGCAGAGCATCTAGAGTCAGGGCTTGCACCTGTGTAATTGCCTTGATGTAGTCATACTGGAGCAAGGAGAGGAAAAAAAGCAAAGTAGACGAAGCTTTCAGCTGACAGAGAAAATAAAAACACAGCTTGTGGTTGTGTGAACTGATCTGTGATAAAAATGTTTGCATAAAATTACATGCAAATGACTGGGAAGTACAAACATACCCACAAGAAAGTCTGTTCCACTCAGGACCAGAAGCAGAAGTGCTGGAAATATAGGAAGCAAACTTGACCTCAAGAAAGTTACAGAGTGAGGGTGTGAGCCTCTTTCAGCTGAAATCAGTGATAAAGGACCCAGTTATCTCAGTGGGCATGGGATCACCCCCTTGTTTTGCAAACGAAGGGATTCTGTCTAGCTCAGAAAAGATTTAGGTAAGCACCCAAATTGCTGCTGTTTTTACAGATCTTACAGATATATGAAACCTGTAGAAGTGCACCTCATGGGGAGTGTTTCTTTGGGACCCCATCTGCCTATTTGGAGGTGGAGGTTGGGACAGGCATTCAAGATGCAGCAGAGGAGGCATTTCCAGTGGTCTGCCCCATTCACTTTGCCTAGATGGGATTATTCTGGGTCTCAGAAATCATAACTCCTTTGGGGAATGAGGACAGCCCCAGCCAGTATGACTGTAAGCTCCAGAACAGTGCTTACCCACTCAAGACAGTTCCTCATGTTGGTGTCTCTTGGCTGTTTCTTGAAGGAGGCTTTGCCCTTCTAAAAGTTTCTGTCCATCATCTTCCGTCTGCAGGTGGCTTCCTCTGTGCAGTGAAGGCTGCATCTTGCCTGCTTGTGTGCTAAACCATCTGACTGAGCCACCAGCAATTTAACCAGGGTCTTCCTGAGGTAGTATAATATATGGACATACATTTTTTTAGGGGTCTGATAGGTCAGAGATATATGTATATATATGTAAATGTGTGTAAATAAAAAATTGGTTTTCACCCTCATTTTAACCAAAGATAAGAAAAGTAATAATTATAAAATAAATAGCATTGATGCAAAATCACAACAGTATTTTGCTTATCTGATCTTATCTTTCCTTTGATGATCTGGGTTACACAATGATTACAGCGAACTCTGCAGAGGCTGGGAGATAGCATAATATTGCTCATAAAGGTTATCATCTCACAGCTTCTCATCATGGCCACACTGTTGTTAATAACCCAAGCTTGAGTTTAAACAGGAATACTTATCTTTAATATATATTTCCTGCTCCCATATATTTCAGGGAAAAGCATTGAATTTATTGGCAAGAAGGACAAACAAAACCAGACTCTCCTGAGATGCTAAGCACATATAAAAATCCAGATGTTTCCAGCATCAGGATTTTTTTTTTTTTCCTTTCTTTTGGTCTCTGTTTTCCTGCCAGGCCTACAGGAAAGCACACACAGAATGAAACTTCTCTCCAATGGTAGCTTTGAGAAGCAAACTCTACAAACAAGAAAAAACAAACACAGTCAAAATCAAGCATTTTCCTTCTTTGTCATTTGTTTGGCTGCTGCTGCCGAGACCCAGGCTCGTACCTGGGGCAAGAGTTTTTCCTGTTTCTTCCAAGGCCCTGCTTATGTAACCCAAGGACTTCTAAGGCTGGGAAGGGGCGGGGGGGGGGGCAGGAGGGGGTGTCTCATCTCGCAGATCCTTCCTGCAAGATGTCTAAGTGATGACTGCTTATTGATCCTGAGCCTGCATGTGGTGGTGGAGATAAAGTTGTGTTTGTTGTACATCTTGCTGTGGCCTGGGCATCCTTATCTCTGCTGCAAATCAGGGGTGATACAGCTTCTGCGGGTTCTCAGGGGGGCTGGGGAGGGAAAAGACCTTGTGCTTGGGACAAAGGAATTTCCCTTATTATCTGATTAATCTTTAGGACTTCCCTGCCTTCCTTCCCCTCATCTTACAATCACGCTGTGTATAGGTCTGGAGGACTCCTGGGAGTTTGAAGGACACGCTGATTTATTCATTGTTGCATTACTGCATTAATGAAGGGCAGTAGCCTTTCCAACTCGGTGGGTTCTCTAGATTTGATACAACTTGCATAAAAACACTGGGAGTATTCCTCTACTACATTGCTGCTACTCCTCTGCTTCATTAAATAGCTGCTGCATTAGGTACTCTGCAATATATTAGTGCAATTGGTGATTTACATTTATATAAATTTGATAGTGACCTGCGATAAGAGAACGATACTATAGCATCTTGCTGATGCTACTTTTCTTCTCAGAGTATTATTTCCCAATATCTTACTCCATCCTGACCTAGCAGTAATGAAGTCAATGAAAACTTTTCTTTTGATGTGAGAGGGAGCAGGAAGAAACTCACCCTCAGATTCCTTACACAAGCCTGGCTCTCATTAAAGTTACTGGAAAAAATATATGTGTCCAGTTTGCATATGGAAATTATGTTGATTGTCCCTTCTGGCTGTAACAAAAAAAAAAAAAAACAAGAAACAACAAGCAAAATAATTTAGGAAAGAGAGCATAAGTCCAGCAGAGAATATTTTTCCAGTGTATTAAGTAAGTACCATGTATTCCATGGTTGTGCTTACTGCTCAGTAGGGGAACTCATTTTCAATGGAGGATAGCAAAGTTAATCCTGTTCTGTTTTCTCTTGCTTACTAAAAGAGGTGAAAGACAAACATTTGTTAATTGTATGTACAAAAAATGCACATGCAGAGCTCAGTTTAATCCCCAGAGTTATAAAGATTCCAAGAAAACCAGTTAAAATTAGTGTGGAGAGAGAGGAAAGAGGAAATTCCCTCTTTCTTTTTTCCTTCTTTTATCAAAAATTTTTCAGATTGTGTTGGAAAAACCAAATGTTGAAAACTGTCCTTCAGTTACACTCTGTAAATCTGGGACTTTCTGTCAGTTCAACATATCCTGTTTCATCAAGCTATGGAAAGAAGTTCACTGACAGGGGGAAAATGTCTTTTTTACACAGGGAATTGTTTGCTCTGCCACTATCAGTTGTGCTAACAGCAACTCCCAAAACATTGTTAGGATCTAACTTTTCAGCCAAGTTTCTTCTGAAAGAGCTAAGACGGGTTCTCTTTAGACATATGGCTGCTGCCTGGCCACTAGGCTTACCAAAGACAGACAGACAGTTGTCATGTTGCATGACAAAATGTACATATTCTGCCAAGCAGATTTGCGCCGTATAAAAGGCATCTTCATGGAAAAGACCATGGTTTGCTCTCTGAGCAGCTGCTGGATGCCAGGACAGCCCTCTCTGCATTTCTGTTGCCTCTGTCCAAGCACAGCACAACACACACAACTAGCAAAACTGATATTTGCAAAACTGGGAGTTTCAATGTAAGGCTCCAAAACCAGCAGTTAAGAAAAGTCATTTTCCAAATATCTGAGTCACCCAGCGGGTGCTGCTGCATGCTCTGCCCCTCAGAGAACCAGATCACTTCTTGAGCTGTTGCAAGCATGACAGTAGCTGGTGATCTTAGTCACTTCTCTGTTGAAGTCTTGCCCTCACGTCATCGATGAAAGACTTGATCTTTTGCCGTTTTTACAACAGGAACCCTTCTCTCATCACTTCCCAACGTGCCACAGCAGAATAGAGCTATGACCCATTCTCTCATATTTGCCCTTCTGAGGCACAGAAGGCTCTTTCAAAGGCACAGTCCCATTTGGTGTTTCTTTCCTTAGACTCAATCCAACAGCCATCTGTTATGCTCTCTTTATTGCCCCATAACAGGGCACAGTAAATCTCACTTCTCCCAGCCATGGGTACACAGTGACCAGTACCTACCTCTTCCCTAATTTTTATTTTTTTTAAATTGGCTCTGTGGTTACAGTAGCTAAGCCCCCCCTTGGGTCCCTGGGAAGTTCCATTGCTTCCTTGACACAGAATTGCCTCATGCAGTTGTCTGTAAGAACAAGGATGGGCAACCTTCAGCACAGACCCCACACTGTGCATTGGCTTCTCCCCTTGTGGATGAGTTTCAGAAATCTCAACCAACTGCATGACTTTTCCCTTTTGTTTTTAAGAGCAACTGGTGTGTTTACATGCCCAGAGACATTGACAGGCATTGATTCATCTCAAGAGTCATTCTATGTCTTCCAAGGATGGTTAGTAGTGGTTATTAAGGCACAGACTGTCAAAAGGTTGGTGTCTATATCTGAGGCGAAATCAATGGGAATTTGACTGAAAAGACCCAATGTTCTGGTCAGCTGCAAGGTTCCTGGAGAACAGGGGACTCCTGGTATCTTGCTGAAGATTTTCCTTTGGGGTGTGGCATTTCCTCTGCGTTTCCCTCTCAAATTTTAACCCTCAGAACTGGTCTATTCCCATAGTAGAAGAGCTAAAGCAATGGGGAACCCAAGACTGCTCCTGCATCCTGCAGGAATGAGGATCCAGATCTTGCAGAGGCTGAGAGACAGAACAATATTGCTCGTAAGGGTTATGGTGCTGCTTCTCCTTTGCACACCCACACTGTTGTCAGTAAGCCAACAGGAGGAAAAAGGTCCCCATGTTGCCTGTGTCCCTTCCTCCAAATCAATTTTGTTTTGTTTTTTAAGCATGTAAATAAAGTAGGTTCTTAAAGATGTGTAATTTCTATGTGATCCACCCTAAACATGCACAAGAAACAGCATCCACAGAAAGAGGCTGGAACCTGATCTCTTTAAGCATTTATCACAACAGTCAAACCAGAGAACAGCCCAGGAGACTGGTCTCCATCTCTGCAGTCATGCTGCTGGGTGGATGAGTTTTCATGAAGCAATTCATGACTTCCTAGATGTACAGACCCCTTTACCCTTCCCTTGACTTTGATACTTTTTGCCCAACTCATGTAAGCTTTTCGCTCAGTCCAGAGATATGGGAGTGGAGGAGGTAAACCCAGCACCACTGTGATTCTACAGGTCCTGCTGGGGTTCCCCCAGGACCAGTTCATAGGTTCTTCCCATTATCAAGAAATTTTGAAGGGAAACAAGTATTTGCCCACCCCTTTGGCTGACCAAGACTTGGCTTGTCCATGGAGGCAGCAGCCATGGTCAGCTGGATATGAGAAAGGGAATAATTCCTCCTACGCACCCAAAGACCACACTCTGACCTGGTGAGCAGAAGGCAAATATGGGCACTTGGGAGAACTGCATGGAGACCACCTTATCCAGAGCCAGAATCAGAGCCACGCTGTGGGTGGGAGCTAGAAGGCAAATCGGAGGGGAGAGGGAGAAGAACACAGCCGGCAGAATAAGAGGGAGTGAAAGGTTCATAAAATCATTAAAAAGGAGCCTTCTTATTCCCTCCTTGTTGACTATTGGCACTGCAGACTGGACACAGGCATTTGGCAAGGCTCTGCCTTTGGGATGCACACAACAGGGATCTACCCCATGCATTGCACACACTGCAGTCCTCCCACCCACGAAACCTCTCCAGGGCCCTCTCTGGGTTTATTTCAGTTTGGAAACCCACCACGCCTCTGATGTCATCCCCCACTGGGGCTTGAATTCATTTCAAGTTGACTGATCCAGCCCAAAAAACTTTTTTTGTGTATACGAGGTATATCTATGGTTCATAAAACACACAGGACTGAAGTGGCTAGAGACTAAGTGATAAACCGATGCCAACTATTTATACAATTGGTTCTGAAAAGGGATTTTTATTGATTGAATGCATCATTTTTTCCCATTACACTTTTGGGGCTACTTAAAGCAACTCTGCTCCACAGACTGAGGCTCCACATATTGCACAGAACTCGAGCTTGGAGACCAGGAGGAAAATTAAGAGCCAAGCTAATTAATACATACAGTCTCATGTTTATTAGATGCCTTTTGAAACTACTGCTTGTTGCTTTTAAAAAAAGACTCAAGGCTCAGTCATACAAACACTCTGTCTGTGAAACTGCTCACAGTCTAGGAGTGAATTATTAGTTTTACTTGCATGAAAACTCCATAGAAGAATTTGTTTCATGGCAATTGATGAAGCATTTCAGCATGTCTATTTTATCATCAAATAGAAAGAATTTGAGAATATTTTAATGCCTACAAGAGCCTTTGTCAATAAGAAGTGAATGTTTTGTCCCAGCAATGATAAAGACCTCCTGTATAGCTCTTGTCTAGGACTGGGCTTTGAACTTTAAAAGTAACCAGTGCCGATAAACAGGAAACAATAGATTACAGTTTGTAGCTTGCATTAAATTGTTCTCTTGGGGTTTTTTTGTCCTCGTTTTTATGTTTTAGGCAGGGACAAATATAATGTTTCATCAAAGTTGAGGTCACAATTTGTTTATTTATTGGGGTTATTTTGCACTTTGCATTGCAAGCCGCTGCAACTAAAAGAAACATGGGTTGGCACAAAAAGGGGAGGAGGAGCGAGAGCTATAATGGAAGAAATGTTACCCAATAATTAAAATTCAGTGGTACTGTAAATCCTAATGGAAACAACAATGTGTCTTTGTGTACAATTAACTCTGGGCTCCAGTTCATGATAAAAATTCTAGCTTGTAAAAAGCCTTGACCTCAATACCGACAGCTCAACAGTGGTTCACAGATCTGGCTTAAAAAAAAAAAAAAACTTTCACAGAGGGGGAACAAATAATAGCTGGACTTGGTTCCCTAAATATGCTCCAATTATTCAGGGTGGTTGACGATAAGAAGATACAGGCAAAGTAGCAAGGGGAAAATAGTCCCATAGCTTGAAGAAAAGTACAAAATGTTGTTTGATGTCTAGAGAGAAAATTCACCCTCCCCCTCTCGTTATCCCAATCATACATTCTGTGGGGCACCCTGTGTGTTAACAGTGAAGGCCTAGAAAAATCTTTATTATTATTAGTTTAATACTTTTTTTTATTGTTAACAAAGCAGACAAAACGAGTTGTTCATTACAGTGAGTGACTGACAGGGAAACATGGAGGACTATTCATTAAGTAATTACTACTTTTAGGCAGAAGAAGTTACTGTGCTTAAAAGAGGGGAAAAACAGTACAAAATCAAATTGTCTATTCTTTTTTTGGTGGGTGTGTGTGGAAGGAGTAATGTCTCATGGAAAAGACAGTTCTACAAATGTCAATCAGTTTGACAAGCAATTATCAATTTTAACATAAGGACGTAGACTGTGGGTAGAGTACCTCAGAGCAAACTACCTCAGTTACCATGCAGTGTAATGGTGGATAGAGTGGGACTTATCCAGAAAAGCGTATCTACAGCTTATCTGTAAACCTGTTGAAATAGGATCAAACCTCATAATATTTTCTAACCAACTATAGTTCAATTTGCAGAGGACTTTTTTTTGTTTCCCCCCCACTTCTAAAGAAGGAAGGACCACACAGTGCCTTATGGAAGGACAATGAATTCAAAAAGGTATTTTGGAAATGTTTTTTGTCAGAGCTCAGACAGGCTGGATTCATACTTGGGCTTGGGTTGTTTCTCTGCAGCAGTGGATTCAGCAGATGCTTCCTCCAAAGAAGGTGAGAAACAGGATTCTCAAAAACATTTAAGTGTCTGAAGCCCTCAAATCCCAGCTGTAATGTTTGCTCCTGAATCCCCTTGGTTCTCCCTGCACATACATCTACATTTTTTGCCATTATTAAAATGGTCCAAGAATCCATGTTTAACCATCTGAGGGCTAAAATATCAGAAATGCCTGCTTCACTTCTTTACACTGGAAAACAGGAGAAAGGCACTCCACTTACCTGGCACCATGCACTGGTAACAAAGTGCTCAAAAAAAAGAGAGCTGTGACTTGGTTCTGAGTAACCTACACCCCCTTGGTTTCAATAAGAGCTGTGGGTGCTGGGATGCTTTGATTGCAAGGCTATTTATTAGGTGCTTAAAATACAGATTAAACAGAGAGAGATGTGATCTCTATGCCTGTGGAAAGCTATAAAAAGAAACAATTCTGCATTTCAACCACTATCTTTTGATCCTTAACCATAGGTAGATTTAGGAAGGAACTTGCTTGTGTACACTGCAGTGTGTTGGCTCTTGGCATCTGGATGGCTTACAAAAGGAACAGAGCAGCCTCCACCAGAAGTAGCTGTTCATGGTAAAAATGAAAGAAAGCTTAAAATGGGTGGAAGTGTGGAAAAATAGCACTCTCATGCAAATAATCTTTAGAGCGAAGAACTCCATCTGCTCTGGCCCTGTGCATTTGAACTTCTTTTATGCTGCACTGAGACATATATCCATGCAGATTCCCTGGGAAATTGCTTGAAAACATAAGTCCCAAGCTTTTGTATGTCTACGTATATTGTTAGAGTGTCACCTAACTCCATTCTCACCTTAGCCACAAAAAGCCATTGAAGTTGGTGGGATTCCTCAGGAGAATCATTTCCAAGGAGAAATGTCATTGGCATTTGGTCCATTTTAGGCAGAACGGGAACATGCGCGCTCACATCCCAGATGGTTGCGCGTGCTGAGAGCCAGTGACAACAGTGACAACCAATGGCACAACTCTTACTGATCCCAGTGGGGCAACAGCAAGTCCTTAATCCCCATGTTGTTTCCAAGCTTCCTGTTTTGAAATTGCCATAATTAAATTCTAAAGACTGAGAAAGCACCAAACAAGTTGCCAAGTTTATGTCAAGCTTTATCAGCTGATCTCATCATAATCCGGTAAATAGCATATCATGAACATCAAATCTAATTAAATCCTCTTGAGATACGGGTTAAAAAACAGACACAAACAAGAATCAAACATTTAAAGCCTGCCATTGTACAATCAGAATTAATCCACAGGGAGAAGTGAATTTCCTTGAAATCTGGACAAATAAGCCTTCTATGTTCTCCTTTCCCCGGTGGCTCATACTCTCTCTGGCTCACACAGTCAGAAGGAAAATTCAGTTACTGGGTTTTTACTCTCAACATAGATTGCATGAAATGCACTTCTAAAGTCTGTCTTCTGGACTAGAATACAGGATGAGGCAGAGTAAAGGAGACACATTTTATTTATGTATTTATCTCCAATATTCTCAGCAGTACTTTAGGTGCTGTCCATATGTAAAAGAATGATCTCTAGCCATGGGAAGCACAATGAAAAAAGCTCTAATGTGAACTCAAAAATGCAGCAGTGAGTTCGTTTCTCTTAAGTCAGTCTCTTGATCATGACATTATCTGCCAGGCACCTTTCAAAAATCATCTCAAATGCACCATAGGTGTCTCTGTGTGTGCATAAGCCCTTAGGGCTACACCTATACTGCTAGTAAATTAAACAGGGGCAGGTAATATTCCCAGGCATTGGAATTTGATAGTCTATATTGTTAAATTCCTAGAACCTGCTCTGGCACATTTTCGTCCTGGATCAGTTAGCGTTCTCCCACACACGTCCCAGGAATTTAGGAGTTAGTGCAGCCAGAGACCGTTCCCAAGAGATGCCGTGTGTTCAATCTTCCTGTGTGGTGACTAGAGGAGCTTCATAATATGGACATTCCAGGTCAGTTGGCCTCATTGCCAGAGAATGGCCCTAACGACACCTAATTTTCTAATAAGAGCTGTTGTTTTCGTGCCCATGTCATAGCCTATATCTGCTGTATACTTAATCTGGGTACTTTGTAAGAGTGCTCTACCCTGAAGCCAGATCACATCAGGGCTTTCTGAAAGGGCAGTTCAGGACTTTGTTGGATGACTTTATGAACTACAGCTTTCCTACACTTGGGCATGAGCTGCTCTCAAATCCAAATTTTCTAGTGAGTTTCATTATGTTACAGCAGAGCTGAATGTGGTAAATGGGCTTCTTCATTCCCATCCTTCTTTCTTGATATGAATTAGCACATGCCAGATCTCTCTGAAAATCAGCAAGAAGTTGATGTTTGCATCTCTTGCAATCCTTTAATGAACTCATTCAGAAGACCAAGAATTCATACCCAGCAGTTTAATTTCAGTCTGGCATAAAATCTGCCCTTTCAGCTCCAGGATCGAACTAAAAATCAAAGCTCTAAATGGATTTGCCTCAAGTGAACAAAATAGCCCCTCTGGTGTGGAGTCACCCTACCTAGCTTTAGCTATCTAAAATAAAACCCTGCTTTCCCAAGGCTTCCTCTGCAGCCAGAGGAACGTGACACCAGAAGATGATTCAACCCATCTCAGACCTAATGTGTGTCTCCACTAGTACAAGGAGCATAGGCCAGCAATAGTCATCATTTCGGCATTTCAAATTATCATCTTTTACCTGCAAACCTGCAGTGCTTATTGGTCTGCCTGCTTTTGACAGTGACTTTCAAGTCTTTTACAAGCCTCACCAACTTTTGTTTGCATTTTCACAGGAAAATAAAAAGAAAATTAACAAGCTCTGTCCCAGTTGCCGGTTCTAATAGCAAAACCTGCTGTCAGACTTTCAGGCCAAACCTGATTCAAGATGAAGTTCCTGTTCTTCTCACTCTTGCTCACTACAAAAAAACTTAGGTTTCATAGTACCAAGATGACCCTGACTGAGACACTGAGCTAGCTCCCTTGCATAGTAACTGTTCATCATATTTGGTACATTCCCATAATTATAATTTCACTTAAAGCAATGTTGACTGGTCCTACTACTTACTGACTTCACAGATATCACCAGGGTGGATGCTGGACTAAGAAGTTCTTCTCCTGCCCAGGCTTTAATGCCACTATTCTGTATGTTGTGATCATTCAAAACCTCAAGCAAAGATGAATGGACAGCTCAGCCCTTGTTTCCACAGCACAAGAATAACCACTTAAATTCACATCCCCACCAAGCATTAGCTGTAAGGGGCCTGCTGCTTCCAGCTGTATGGAGGAATGGACCCCAGATACTTGTATTGCAATACTACAGTCCACTTAAATACTGTGTAGTGATATGGAGAAAGGTTTCCTGACTGCTGGTGCTTGCAGATCTCAAAAGGTGAGGAAGAAGCAAAAAAACCCAAACAAACATTTCAATCAAGAAAACTGCAGTTTGTACCTGTGGCATTTGAAAAGTGCTTAAAACAGGATTTTTCTTCCCTGTTCACTGACTCCATTCATTAAAAGAAATTGATTTGTGTTGCAGAATCTGAATTTACCTGCCTTTTTCTCTTTGGAAATGCTTTAGTGCTGGATGTTGTTCAAAAGTTGCAATTTGTGATACCTTGCAATTTTGTAATACCCTGACTTTCCTGGTCCCCACCTGTTATTCCTCCCTTTCCACATGCCACTCAAACTGCCTGTCACTTTTACAGAACAGCACATGTTTCTGCAGACTATGTCCTAGAAGACCACCCATCATTCTCAGCATAGCCATTAGCATAATGCACCTTTAATTCACCCTCTTTTCCATGAGGTCCAAAGTTAAGTATGCAAAGGCAGCTTCAAAATGAGACATTGCCAAGCTTATTTACAGAGTGCTAATGACAGAGAAACAATGACAACTACAAAAAAAAAAACAAATCAATTCACCTGGCCATTTGGCAAGGAAGGAGTACACATTCCCCTTCTTTCCAGGGTTTTGCTTTAGGTCCAGAGGGAAAGGTCTACTGTGTTCAATGCAAATAATACTGCTTATATTGAGTATCAGAAGAGCTAGAAAAGACAGTGACCTGTGATGTCTTTTAAGCAAGATACTATTTAGTAGCTTTAAAAGGAAGGAAACTTTAATCTTTGAAGATCAGAGGTTATCACAGCAAAATGTATTACCTGCCAGTGTTATTAATAGCAATAAATAATGGTAACACCTTGACAGATTCAATTCACTGCTGATGATCAGCATTAGCTGATCACTTTTTTCTACGTTGGTCTCACAACCTCTGGGCTGAGCCTACAGGTTAGTTAGCATGAAGTTGCTTGTCAGCAGTGCATCCATACCTTCACTGCCTTCACTGACTATCATTTTAATACCAAGACAAGGACACAAGATGAAAACTATACCTTGGCAGTTCTTTCTTTGTTGCAGCTTTGATGTTGGGACAGTTGTTGCGCCCTCAAGGTTATTCTTTTTCTCAAAGACACCCTTCTTCTTCCTGCCGGTGATGCCTTAATATGTGGATGTATGTTTGGTACCTAAAAGTGGCATGTCCTAAGTACATGAACATCTTTTCAATTCTTTTTTGTACAGACAGTTGTTGGTGATGAAATCTTTCTGTTCAATGTACAGGATGTTTTACTTCTTGGCGGGTGATTAAATTTCTGCCTGACATGGTGGTGGGCCTCCATATTTTGAAAACACAGGTCAACACTGAAGTTATACCTAAGCTGTAAATTTTCTGTTTTGACTTTGGAGTTGATGCCCCTTTTCAGATGCCCTTGCTGAAACTCATTCTTGTACCTAATTTAGAAGTACATTTAGATGCCCTACACAAGACTTTCCAATTACTCCAGTAAGGTTCCACTGACTGCAGCTACTTTGCTCTGTGAACACAAACTCAAAGTGGCACCTGAGGCAATGTTCACTTCCTTTTCACTTCACTTACCTGTGGAAGCATCCTTGGGGCTTGTTGTGGGTGATCCAACTGACATTGGGAGAGTAGAGATCCTGGGTGTATCCTCCGCTGCTTAGCCCTGGCACTCAGTGCTATGCCTTGCAGCTTCTCATATGACTAATGTAGGGCAGACAAAATGGCCTTGGGTCCTTCCTACAAGGGACCATGTACTGCTCCTGGCAGAGGCAGATGGGATTTGCCAGCTCACGGAGCCCGGGCTGAGTTCTGGCTGCAGAAATAGCAACATGAGGTGCTTGGCTTCAGGCTGTCCTGGGGGTAGTCTATCCTAGCTAGGTGTAGACATAGCCTTTGGCACAAGGTGGAGCAGCATTTTCTTCCCTTGGATACTCTGGAGAGATTCACAGGAGACAGAGAGGAACATGCCAGAGAACACAGCTGCTCACCTCTCATGCCCACCTAAAAGTGAGGCACCTGTGATGTACCGGCATAAAAAAAGCCTTCCTAATGAACATAAAGCTTGGAAAAAACTCCACTCTTCTCCAATAACGCCAGCATTCTTCAGTTTAGTTTCATTTCTCCTGTAGCCAAAATATAAGAGCATTTATGGCCAATAATCTCTCCTCTGCATTGCAAAACTCCTACCTGGTTTAAGCTGGGTATTCATTCCTGATTAAGAGAAGCCTAGTAAGGAGGGGAACAAGATGGAAGGACACCTCCTCCAACACAGCTTCTAGTCAGTAGAAAAGCTCAGTGCTGTTAAAGTATTTTACTTCGCACAGAAATTGCACAGAGTATGAAAGTCCTGGTACTTCAAACCTCTGCAAACACTTTTGAGCTCTTCATGTCTATCTCTTTCTCCATTCATATGTCTCAGTAGCAGCCAACTCACCTTTTTAGTGCTTTATACTTCAGATCTAATTTGTTTTTCCTTTGGTTAGCACTTCCTCCCTCATCTCTCTTCTCTGTCTCCCCTCTCCCTTCTGCCTGTTTATATTCTGGTTTTGTCTTTCTGGCCACTTCATCCCCTGACTGATGCCAGCAGCCACCAAATGGAGTGTGTGCTCTGAGTCCTCTTCCTTTTTCCCAAGAAATTATACTTGGGTTTGGGCAAAAGTGGTCAGCAGCACTGGGTATCTGGGTTTCCAAATAACCCTGGGCAGTGAGGGGACTGTCCTGTCTAATCCAGCTCTTAGCTGCACATCTGAGACTGCCCACTTTAGGGGCAGTTGCAATGAGCTGGGGTAATACAAAGAAATGAGAACTAGCTGTTCTTCCATGAAGCATTTAGGTAACAACACTCATCAAATCATATTCCAACTAACAGTCTAGTACTAAAAGACGTCTCTACCTACCAGGTGACTAAGAAAAGACATAATATATAGATCTAGGTAATACAGTCCCAGAGCGACCTTACTGCAGCTTCACAAGATGAAGTTCCGAAGACGCAATATAGTTTTTTTAAATAGAGTTGCAGGAGAGTGCTGACCACTATGCAGAAAAAAAATACATTTGAATGACTGGTTTGGGATATATTAAGGTTGTTTACCAGAAGCTATAATATTTTATTAACTAATATGTCATGGCTGCTTCTCTGCTGTGGATCATGGCCATCAAGACCTTCACATGGGTTGCAAGGACCTAACATAGACAGCCCTGTTCCAAGAACAGATGTCCCATTTGAGCTAAAGAAGACTCAGGCATGACTCTAAGGCATGACCCATGGTTAAATCTGGGTGATGATGGCAGTAGAGGGCAGTAGTATACATCACCCCTAATGCCTACAGAAACAAGGTAGTCCTGCTTGACAGTGACCATTTCCTAGTGACCTAAGGAACAAGATCACTAGCAGTTTGTTCATCGTCCAGAGGCCCAGAAAACACTCTGCCATTTGATGCATGGGGGTTTTTTTCCATGCAGTCATCAACATTTCCCAAAACTGAAGGCAAGACCCCATTCTCCAGCGTTTAGCACCTCCAGTGAAGACTGAGGTTTTCGGTGTATGTCAGCAGTCACGGGAGCGGATAAAACCTCTGCAATTGGATGTTCCCACCATGCTCACGTGATGCTGAGCACTTGTGGATGCAGGAACTCATTTTGGCGTCTGCCTGGAGAGCTGAGCTTTTCTGACTTAAATGAAAAGGCAACAGCCAGGAAACTACCAAGGGCTACCGATGTAAATGCAATGACAGCTCCAGGCTGAAAAACAAAGGACAGGAAAATGAAAGGCAGAGCTGATGAACCATCCTCAGTATTAGCCCTTGCTGTTCACTTTCCCCTCCTGAGAAGATTTAAAGCCTCAGCGACAGCTGTCAATCTTGCCTCCCCTGCAAGAGGCAGTTGGTTTAAGTCAGCCTTTGAGTGGTGTATCAGGAGAGGATGACAAGAGGGATTTTCTTTTGTTTGTTTTTTTAAGTAATAAAAGAAGATCCTGTGTCTTTAACCTTCAGGATAACCTTGTTTCAGTCTGGTTCTCATTGCTGGACTGCTTCTTGATGAGCTTTTTATGCCTGATTAATTAGTACACTGAAGGGAAGGGGGGGGCTGCTTTGTTTAGCAGTTTGTGCCTCCTTCTGACTAATCCGTTACCCAGCATTACAGCTCCATAGGGTCTGCAGTTGCCTTTCTCATGCCTCTGTTGTGGGGTATCATTACTTCTTTCTACTTTTTGATTGTATTGCTTCCTATTGATTTAACCACATTTATTGAGGGCTAGCTGGAGACTAGATTAATTTGAGTTTGTAGGCTTTATTTCTCCACTATCACAAAACTTTTCAAAGAAAAAGAAAATGTAGATGCAGGAGTGAATGGTTCAGATTTATGGAGCATTATTTTCCAAAGAGCCACTTTTACAGTGTTATTGATGACAAGAAATCATATTTTTTTAGGAATATAACTTTGCATATGCTGTTATTGCCAGTGTGTGTGCAATCAAGACAACAGGAAAAGCACTTTTTGTGGTCCTTTATTTTTTAGAAATATGAACCCATAATAATACAACTTATGATAAATTATTTTGTGTCTCAGTTTTCCTGGGGGGGTGGGGAGGAAATACTGACCCTCTTGATAGATCACTTGCAGCTCTGCTGATAAAGGGTACTGGATAAAAGCTAAGCAGTATTACTGAGGATAAAAATATAGGCAGCTTTTTGCTCAAATAGTTTTTTGGCTAAAACTGGAAAAAGTCAAACCACAAATCAGATGCACGTGTACAAAAAAATCTTTGACTACTAGAGCTAGGGGAGATGGTGGCTTAGTCACTTCGTCACTCTCTAGCAGTTATGTGATAGTCAGGTGCAGATTCACTGGGAGAAGAAATGGTATATGCATCCCCTTGAGAGAGCTTGTGCAGTATGCACACTCCTGGTCCTACAATGCAAGACTAGCCATGTGGCTGCATTGCCCTCTTGCCTTTCCTCTCTCCAGGTTAGGTGAGGGCTTTGCACTTGATCAAACAGGAATTAATGACTTTATGTAGACATACCTGGGTGAGGTTCTGAAGTCTCTGCAAGGGGGCAGGCAAGGTGAGCGTAATAGTCCCTCCTGATCTGAAAAGCCTATGAGTCAATGAGCTTAATGTTAGCCTGAGGGTTAATGCTGATATATATGTTTCAATTGCTAACAGGAGGGGAACAAATCTTGCTGTGTTTGTGGAGGGGAAAAAAAAAAGCTTCTTTCTGGGACTGTAACCCCATAGTTACAGCAGGGCCCCCTTCAGCCTGGTATTAGCAGACGTGGGTATTGTCCAACCTCTTTGGAGACTGCTTCTGAGCTTTGGTGATGCTGTTGTGTCCTCAGCAGGAGACTTCACTGGAGCTGCAAGCTGGCATTTCTGTATTCCAGAGAACAGCCTCTTTCATGGCACCATCCTTGATGCTCAAGTGCTTCGCTGAGTACACGATGGCTGTGTTAAATTCAGAACTCACAGAGTAACTAAATGCTCAAAGAGCCAAATTCCCTTTCCTGCTGTAACTCTGGTCTTGGAGCAGTGGAAAATAGTCTGGAAGGGACCTGGAGAGGTCGTGTAGTTCACCTCAGTTCCCTAAGGCAGGATCAGGTTTACTTACAGTTTTCCTTGTTTGCCTAACCTGTTCTCAGGCGTCTGGGGATACAAATCCACACCCTCCTTGAGTGATCTCTTCTAGTGCTCGCCTGAGCTTTGACTCACAACATGGTGAATTCCCCCAACCTGATGCAAGGAGAGGTTAAGTTTTGAAGTGAAAATATACCTTATACAGCAAGCATGGTAAAAAAAAAAAAAAATCAGAGATAATACACATGTATCTCACCTGTCTGGTATTCAGACACTCAGTGACCCTGTATAACCTAGATGACAGAGTTTAGCTGTAAATAGCTTTACAAAGTAACGAGAAATAAGCCCCTCTGTTTTGAAAACACCATACTATTCCTTAGCAAGCCTGCTTTGGTAGGTTGCACTTCAAAATAATGTCCTACTGATTTAATGACAAGTGTAGCCCTATTTTGCCAGACAGAAGTTCAATGTTCGGCTAACCCCAGCTGGGGAAGCTTCAGTTCAGTTCAACTTTGTTTTCTAGTCCAGTGCCTGTAACAGAAGACTTTAGACTGAAAGTGTCTTTGAATGAAAATTTGCCATAAGGCGAAAATGGAAAACCTCATTCTGGGTATCTTCTACCTCCAAAATATGTGACTAAAGCTGCATTTTTCCCCTGGAAAAATCCCATTGGCTTCTGGAGAGGCTGAAGTGGGCAGACCCCTGGAAACTTTCTGTTGCCCTGGAGGACATGAGGGTTTAATGGTGCTGAACTACCACAGGCACTGCCGACATATGTAGCACAGTTGTGGAAGCAGAGGAGCACTGTGAAGTGAGATGCACGTGGTTTTCCATCCTCTTACCTTGGGTTACTCTGAGACATGGCCCAATTAAGAGCGAAAGGAACTGGAGTGCAAGAGGCACTCCCTCTTTCAGGAATTCCTCTCCAGCAAATAATAACTATCGTTTCAAAAGATCGGTCCTGAACCACACCGCCTGTTGCTCAGGAAGGATAAATGTCATTGTACAGAGCATGGGTGAGACCCATGCTACGCAGACAGCCTGCATTTCTTTTGCGAGGAGTGGCACAGCGCGGAGCCTGAGAAGACCTGGGACCCTCCTCTGCATGGATATACCTAGAGGGCTTGGCCCCTGCCTAGCCTAGCAAAACATGGGCTGCAAGGAGGCACAAGAATCCTTTAAGGGGAGAGGGTAGCATGTGTAAGCTGAAAAATAACCACTACGCAACACTGCAGAGGAATAAACTGGTCCTGGAGGATGTTAGGCTAGAAATTTCAGCAGCATCTCCTTAAAGAGCAGCAGCAAGTTGGTGCCCATTGAGTGCCCCAGGAACTTTGTCAGGCCACCTTAGTGATGGCAACAAAGTTCCTTTTGCAATATATTTACTTGTCCAATACTAGAGCTCTAGCTCTAGAATAGAAGAGAAAGCAGAAGAATATGTACAGAGTTAGACAGATCCTTCCTCACCTTTCAAAACGGGGTCAAATACCAAGTTCAGTTCACAATGATAAAACAGGTTACTGCCAGTAATTGCTTCACAGTTTCCATCTTCAGAGGAAGTGAAACACTTTGGTGGGCTCTGAGACTCCCGATTCCTCTTTGCACAGAACTCGAAGAACTTTCCTGTCCCCTTCATGTGTGCGCTGCCCTCTGCCATGCAGGGACTGTCCACCTCCCAGCAGCTGCCCCTGGCCACTGACCACATCCTTGGGTCTGTCCATGCCCTGCTGCAGCAGCACGTGGGTGAGGGAAAGGCGATCGAAGCAACCTTTTTGTCCCTGTGATCTTATATTTGTTTGGCATCTTGGCAGGATGCAGAGAGCATCTTTTCTCTGTTGTGGCCCCTGTGCTGGCTATGAGTAGCTGATGTCTTCAAGCTCAGCACTGAGCACAGAAATATAAAAACATACAAGCAAAACCACACGTATATGGCTTATAGCAGCAAAACTACCCATTGTGCAACCTGGTAAAGCGCAGCAAAAAAAGATATACATGTGTGCAGGGAAGGAGGATTTTGAATTAAACTGAATTTCCCCTTGACTCCCAGCAGCCAAACTGAAAAATAAATTATTCACTGGGGCTTATTCCCAAAGACAGCCCTGCAGGAGTGCAGGCCCAGGCCGCTGCCCAGGGTGAATACCATCTAGAGCTCAACTTGATGGCAAAAGCAAACACTTTGCTATTGAGAGGAAACAAATTAATTTTCCTCCTCTGAAATTGGGAGACACTTGCATTAGGCCATGCATAAAATAAAACTAAGGGGGTCCCAAAAGAAATTACAGAGAGCAATAAATATCCCAAGCCATTGCCTGCTGAGAGCTGAAGGAAATAGAGGCTGAGATGAGAAGAAAATATAATTTTATTCCCCCTTGAAACAGAAAGTCTTATTAAAACCATCCCTTGGAGGCTGAACATGGCTGGCTGTGAGTTAGGGCTGTTGCCTGGGTGTTGAGGGGAGACAGCAGCAAACGCCTCGCAGCGGCTGCCGTCCCGAGGAGCCAGCATCACCTCTGAAATGCGCTGGAGGAACAGACCAAAAAGATTGCCTGGACCTGAACAGAGAGCAAAAGGGGCTCATGGGACCTGCCACGGACAGTTCTCCCGTGATGAAAGATGCAGCACTATTTGAATGTGCATGAGAAGCCTCCCGCTGTGGGTTGGAACATCCAGCACCGTATTTATGAAAGAGCTGGTTAAAATATTCAGTTTGAAAGCTTGGGGATCAAACTAGTGAACTTCAGTGAAAAGTATGTAGATTTTTGTAAAGAAGATGTTTCTGTTCTAAATTTAAAAAAAAAAGAAATTTGCAGTGAGTGAGACAAGAGGAGCAACTCCCCTCCCACTTTGTAGCAAAACACAAGGTAATGTTTTGTTTCTGACTGAAGCAAAATCATTATGGGAAAAATGTCGTTTATCAGGAAGTTTGCTGCAGGTCCTTGACAGTCCAGAAGTGATTTCTCCAGGGACAACCTGCTCCATCATCCTTTGCTGGCAGCGTTGGGAGATGTAGGCAGCTGCCCTGCCCTCTCTCCTGTCTGCCTTGCAGCTTGGTTTAGAGTTATAAAGGTAAAAAATAGCATAAGAAATGCGTGCAGGTCTCATCCTGCCTCTTCTTCTCCCTGTCAGAGCTACCAGACCCACATTTTTGTCATCACCAGTAAAAAGGACCAGATCCTGACCCCATCAAAGCCCCGGTGACAGTGCCAGGGCAGGTTTCACCACTCAGATGTGGGGAGCCACATGTCACACTAGTGCCACACTCCCACAGGCACAAGAGAGATAACGGGGTTTCAGCAGGAATGGTTTGCTCAGGGAGTAGCTTCGCTGTAAGTCTTGCCAAAGTTTAGTAGACATATTTGGTGACAGTTTTAGTTTGGGAAGATGTCTGCAAAAACAGGAAAGGAATAAAGGAAGCTAGTTTCATTTTGCTACATATCCCTTTCCAAGGGGACATTTTTGATCAACTTTCCAATGTTAATGCCCTATTAATTGTGAGGTGAGATCTGACAAAATGATAATAATTCTTTTCTCATTTATGCTCTTAAAGCACTTAAATGATTTCTAGCATAAGTCAATGAAGTGAAATTAAATAAACAGAGAGAAAGTGCGGACCAAATTTTATGGAGTTTGGGTCATTGCTAATAAAGTAACCAGAATAAAAAAGCAAAAGGGTCAGGAAAAGTGAAAAGACAGACAGAGCTTTACAAGAGTTAGGAAACTGCCGAGTGCTGAAGGAAGGGAACAAAGTGAAAACCAGACAGTGAATCATCATCACCGGTGTGTGCAAAACCCGACTGGGAATTCAGATAGGTCCTCTTGTTTTGCTTTGCCCATCCCTTTTATTCTTTTTGCAAGTTATTAGTACTTTTGCTAACCAGCTGTTTGAGGTGTCCCAGAATTGAGTTTCCTTTCCCTCAAGCCTACCTACAGACACTTTTCTTTCCCTGTAACCTTCCCCAATTTCCCTTCCATTCAAACCGCTTCTTGCCGTGGCAGTGCAAGACAAGAAGGTGTTACGGCTGACCAGGGCTCGCTGAGGTCAGTGGGAGCCTTTACCAACCTGACTGGCTCTGATTGACACCCTTTCTCTAGCTTGTCAATAGGACAAAGTTTTAAAGATGGAATTCAATATTTAAGAGTACATTAAAAAAAATGTAGGAGGGGAGAAAATGAGGAGGAAGAGTACAACAAAGAAGGTCTCTCCTAACAGATGTATTGTGCCTCTAGATCTTTTAAAAGGAAGGGGGAGCACTGGCAAAAGATATTGTCTGGCTGGCATGCAGAAAGGAGAGTAGAAGAGAAAAATCCTTTGGGGTAACCTATCCAAAAAGAGAGGCACAATCTTTGCACCCTTTTTATTTTGGCAGGCTAGACTACAAATTGCAAGGAGCATTTCTGTTTCCTTGATTGCATTTGCAGTGGGTTTGCCCAGCAATAGCAGACTAGCTGGGAGTTAAATCGTAATAAAGCAGAAGCCAAGGCAAAAGATAAGAACCCACCACACTTCAGGACAGGTCAGAATCGGGTATGCAGCGATGGCAAGCGAGTGCATGGAAAGGACGGGTCCTGCGCTGCAGCTGCACGATCAGCCTCAGAAACCATCCCAGCACATAATCACCAGCCTTAGCTCAGCCACTGAACCTGCCCAACAGGCTCGGGGTGACCCACTCCTGCAAAGCAGAGCATCTGCCATCAGACCCCATGGATGAGATAAGGAGGAGTCACAGTGGCAGCAAAAGAACCTGGAGGGGTAGAAAACACCTATTATCTCACAGTCTGCCTTTCAGCACAGCCTGCTTAAACACCTGTAATTTTCTGAAGACACAGACAGGTTACTGGACTCTTCAAGGGTACTGCTTCTGGCAAAAAAAAAAAAAAAAACAAGCCCAACTTTACTTTAAATTTAACCCTCTCTGGCAGGCATAGTATTTTTAGAAGCACTTAGTCCCACGTTAGTACTTCCTGGATGTGCTCAAACACCTTCTGATGTTGTATTGAGGCAAATTAGTGAAGATGGAGGCTCATAAATCCTCAGGAATTAGAGAACTAATTAAATGCTTGTGCTATGTGTTTGGGCGCAGAGCAATGGTGTGCAGGCCTGTGTTTTCCAGATACCCCAGCTGAGCTGTGCTTGCTGCAGGGGGCCAAGGAATGGCTCTCACTTCCCCGGGTCCCACGATGAGTAGGGCTCTGGGGAGCCCGTGTCACAGGCAGCCTCAGGTAGCACCATGGCCTGGTGCCATCAGCTTGTTTCTTTCTCAATGCAGCTGCGTTTGCTGGGATTCACCAGCATCCTGGGGCCCCGCCACATCCCATCCTCCTTATTGGTCTCAGCAAATCCTCCGCCTGCCCACAAGTGCTCCACTCATGGGATGCAGATGGCCCAGGGCTCACTCACCACTCCTGTGCTCCTGGTGACAGAAATGGCACCACAAGGGATGTGTCCCTGGGTACTGGACGTGGGCAGAAAGTTGCCTTTTTCCTCCATTGGCTCTTGCTTCAAGTCACAAAAGACAAGGATCTCGCAGTTCCAGCACTTCTTTCATAAACAGGCTCCAAGTCCTGGACAGGTCATGACCCCAGGCTGCTTGGAAGAAGAAAGATGGCAGTAACAGAAGAAAGGCTGCTCTTCACTCATCACATACTGACTGGTGCCAAGAGCCAGCATCGATCAGCAAGGAGTCCTGCTTCCATAAACAATTCAATCTCAGTTTCAGAGCATTCAGAAGTGCTTAGCGGGCACACCCAATCTCACAAGTATTTGTTCCATGGCTCCTAATTCTTTATGTCATTGCATCATTACCATAGTAAATAAAATATTGTGAGTAACTATGCAGGTGAGCCTCTCCACACTGGCCAGCTCGCTGAGGTCAGTGGAAGCACTTGCAGGTGGAGTCAGCCAGGGATGGCTTTGCTGGATACACTGGGCTCTAACAAGCCTGTTGAGAATTCAGATTATTCTAAGTAGTTTGCACAGCTATTCTCAGGAATGAGTCAAACAATTAAAGCAAAAACCCTGAACTATTTTTTCCTAATGAAGAACTTACTATTTTAGGGTTTTCAGCCCCTGGCTAGGAACCTTCCTTACACCTCTTCAGGGCTGGGTACAGCAGAGCCTCCACTGACTGTGCTGGCAGGTGTCTACACATAAACTTCCATTTAGGCTCCACTTTTGACAGTCATAGGCTTAATCATTCTCTCCTGGTAAAAATTACTTTTTTCTCTCTGGGAGAACGCAATGTGGATGAAAAAAATACCCAGAAAAATAAATTTACTTTTTCCTGCAAAACTTCATTTTGAAATATCGTTTTGGATTGGAGAAGTTGGTGGAAAGGAAGTCCCACACTGAAACCATTGAAGTCCTGTAGGATTTGAGGGAATGGGATTATTTGAGTAGTTTCTGTGGGTGTATGTTTTCCCTGGGCTCCCCTAAGAGCTGATTGACTCCCAGCATGTGCTGGCTCTGGGTGGGGAACGCAGGGGGAGATTTGACTAACTGCTCCTCCACAATGCGCCTCATTGTCTTTTCTTCTCTTACAGCTGTTTTTGTGAGTGTGGGATTTGAGGGACTGTGTGTGTGGTTTTTGTGTGCGAGGAGATTGCAAAAAAAAGACTTAAAGGGCTGCATTTGGGGGAAATCTAAACTCAGCCTCCACGTTTGCATGCTTTGAATTACACACCTAGATGCTTGCCCACTCACTTTGTGTTGGCTACAGTTTTGCTCTGGCCAAAACTCACATGGGAGTACTCAGACTGTCTGCATGTGCAAATTGAAGGATTAGCTACCTAACAATTGGTCCAAAAACATAGAATTGGCAATTTACAGGCTCAGCCAAAATAACAGGTCACATTCTCTGATGGAGGAACTTGGCATCGCATTGCTGAAGTCAGAGGAGCTTTGCAGATTTACACCAGCTAAGGATTTGGGCATAGGTGTTTCCTGAGTGAGAAAAATCCAAAGGGAAAGAACTACTCCATTCAGTTTATTTTTACAGAGCAGAGTCTACAGAAAGTGGTCACTTTGCCAAAGAAGCAGGGATCACCTCACGGGTGTTTGTGCATGAGCAATAACATCTTAAAGGAATTCACAAATTTGTGCTGTGACAAAATTCTACCATTCCTGCCAAGAAACAGGAACCACTGCAGTTTAATGTCCTTTTTCTTTTCCTAAACAGTGGCATAAATGGCATTTTTGTACTTGGAAACTTCAGGCCCATACTTTCACCGTACTAATTGCAACTGCATTCACAATTGCGGTAAATGGCCACGTCCCTCGTAATTGCACATGAAGCTACACGTAGTCTGCATGCGCTTTTCTGAACACTGGCGTGTCACCTGACTACCACAAGAAATGTGCTTCCTACGCACTTTGCTTGCTTTATTTTCTTTCTTCCTTAACTCATCACACAATGTTGCAACTGTAAAGCAGCCTCTGGGACTGCCTCAGTTATTCAGGTCTACCGCCGTGGTGTCTCCCCTTCCCTCACGCTTCCCACCTTGCTTGGACAACTTGTAGCTACAGGATGGGTTGCTGGGACAGCAATGGTTTAGCAGGACCCATGACCACTGGAATCCCAGACCTACATTTTAAATGTTTTTATAATGTTACTGTTACTCATTGCTTTGTTTCATGGGTGTGTCATATGCCATTTTCCCTTAATGAGGAGCTGTTACAAGGCAAGTTTTTTCACCCTTGCTGGGTGTTGAAGATCAAACCACATGGGGTGACAAGATTACAAACACTTTGCTGGAGGGCTGAAAATACTCTGGAATGGGATGAGAGATTTAACATGTTCACAGAGCCGCAACTTGCCAGCGAGGGGAAGGTGGTATCGTTCCAGAGAGCATAGGAAACAATAACTGGGCAATGATGAGATGTGTAAGTTACAGGAAATATTAAAATTCAACAAAATCTGCTCTGACACCCAAGCCTCAAATAACGCTTCTAGGGATGGATTAATTATTCAGGCAGAAATCCGCACCCACCCAAGCTTGCTACCTGTGAGTCTGCCAAACCCAACCCAGCACTGCACCTTCAGATTCACAGCCAGCCTTTAAACATTTGTATTATAATCGTACAGTTCTTTGGAGACACTACTATGGGGGATTGCGATGTGGTGTTGCAATGGGAACACCACTGTAAATAAATCACTAGTTTGGCAGAAGACAATGAGGAGCTGTGTGCTATGAGCTCCTGAGAACATGGACAGAAGAACTGGCTGCATGGGAAGATGAGCAGCCCTGAAGATCCCAGAGCAGAGGGAGCAGAAAACAAGTCAGCTTCATGAAAAATCAAACAGGCTGTCCTTGGAGAAAGGCTACAAGGAGAAATGGGTCTTTGCATTCAGGTG
Organism: Harpia harpyja; assembly: GCF_026419915.1. NCBI lineage: Eukaryota > Metazoa > Chordata > Aves > Accipitriformes > Accipitridae > Harpia > Harpia harpyja. The sequence goes on along the minus strand of NC_068940.1, from coordinate 41,358,441 downwards.
CTCAGAACATTACAACCCCAGCTTCTCTTGAGAGTCCATTTCTGCATATTCAAGAGAGGACTTCCTATCCAATAAAGAATATTAAAAAAAAAAAATCCACAGTTTCTCTCTATTTGTGTGTCTTGCTTCAGACACACAAACATTTTTATGCATATACGTAAGGTTAAGCTGTTTCCTTTTTTTGGAGTCAAGATGAGATTTTCTCCAAGGTCAGAGGAAAAGGTACTGTATGCAGTTCCTTGCTGCCTTCTGCAGCACATCAACTTCTAAGGAGTGCCTGTTTTGGTAATTTAACCTAAAAATTGGTGGCTATTAAAGAGACCTAGAGCATCAATGAGAGCTCTCACTGTCTCCTGGTCTTTTCCTGTGCCATATTAATGGCTTTTACTGAAGATCTTGTTATAGGGTGTTGAGAAGTTCTTGAGTATGATTAAGACTGTGCACACTGGAGATAGAAGTAGTGGAATAAAAATGCACATCTGCCTGATGCTTCCTCATCTTGCCATAATATGCAGAATTGGATCCAGGCTCCCTAGAGTTTATGGCACAGGTTTTTTAGTTCTGGCCCTGATCTGATCTCAGATAAGGAGGCTGAGTTGCCCTAAATGGTCTCACAGTGATTTGTGGTAGGAACACGATTGGTTGTTTTCTTACAAAAACACAAGAACCATGACAACTTGGAAAGGGGAACTCTGCAGTGTCTGTACACAGAGGAGATTTCAACATCAGACATAACCAAGCTCTGGTGAGGAATGAAAGCCGGGGGGCTGAAGGTGACAGACTTGTGCAGAAGAGGTGAGAGAGATTAGAGAAGGTGGAAGTGGGTTTCTGAGTAATGAAAGGTTTAAACAAGCTGAGATGGCAGGCAACAAAGATGACAAGGAGGGCGTGGGAGACTTCAGGATGATTTTACCTCAAACTGCAGGATAAAAACATGAGAGGGAACAAAATAAGAGGAAACGTTACCCAAGCTCTAGGGAAAAATAAACCAGAGATCCCTGTAGCAGATTTAACCCCTGTGTCTCTAACAGATTTACCGGCCTCTGCACATTGGGGAGGTTCAACCATGAACCAGATTGCACCTTTGCCCTCTGCCCATTTCTTCTGGAGGAAAAATAGTGTGAAAAAGAATGAACTGGGAGGAGGAATGTGCTATAAATCATCCCAGTAGAAGTAGAGGGTTGACATATTTTTCACTTGTATCTGCTTGTTGGCAAGAAGGTGATTTCCAAATCAACAGACCCTTAACAGAGATACTCCAAAGGCCTTCAGAAAAATATTACATGCACAGAGGCAAAGCTGCAGAACTGCGACCTAAGTGGAATTAAAAATGGATCAAGTAATAGCACATAAAGATGACAAAGTATTTAAGCAGCAGTGACAGTATTTTAGGGACATTTGTTGGCAAAACATAAATGGGACCACAAAAAAGGAAGCATATGCACAGTCAATCACCTTAGAGCAATTATTTAATGAAGGGGACTGGATATTAGGAAATGCTGGATGGCATAAAATCAGAGCAGGGGAGAATGGAGTGAAGAGGTGATGCCTGTTACCCAGAGATAAACAGGACACCAAAAAGAAGAGATCATGAGGGTATCTACACAGCTGCAAAAAATCATCCTGCCAAGCAGTGGTTGTGGTGAGAGCAGGGAAAGTGTCTGCGTGTGTAGGAGTGCATGAGTGAGATGAATCATTTTCAGAAATAGAGTCCCGTGAGCAGCAGAACCAACGTAGCCCTTGGACGTATAGCTCAAGACTGACTCGATATTCTGATGTCTCATAGGGGATGAGCTCATACAGCAGGTTTAGTGGAAGCACTGACAAAATCACTTTCCTGAACCCAGGCACCTATTTTCCTAAGATGTATAAGTGCTTAATATCTTTGAATGCACTGACGAATGGGTTGAAATTAGGTAACAGGTCCAAAATCTACTAAGGAGAAACCGATAGCCACGTAATGATAGCCATAAGCAGCCGTGCATACAGTGTTACGTTGTGGAACCAGGCTAGAGAAGTGTACTTAAGAGTCTGCCACCTCCTGTGTGCTGCAGTGGGATATTTTCATTCGATTATTAACAATTTGATTAAGAAAGGCAAATGAAAATGTTGGCAAACTGGAACTCAGGCTAACTTTCTATTATCATTTTTTTTTAACTGTAGTTTTTTTAACTGCATTTATCTAGTAAATTACTATGAGCAAGTTGAAGCTGATGGGGCTTGCTCCGGGTTCCACTGCTCAGTGCCTTGTGGTCTTAGAGAGCTGGGTTATCCTAACCACGTCTGCTTGCCATGGAAAGTCTCAGCCTGCTGTAACTGGTGGTGGTACAATCAGCTCCATCTGTAATAAAATGGCAATTAAAAGACTCTGGGAGGTTTTATTACGTAGTATAGTTGAAGCATTTGCAGATGCGTTAACGAAAGTACTGATCAAAGTTTTACTAGTATTAATTATGTTTTCAGGCACTTTACTACTTCCTACTTTTCAGCAAGGGCCAGAAGGAGAGGCATCAAAGAACTGCCACAATGGTGATTGTCTCCATAACATCACCACCAGCAGCAGTCAGGAAGTCCTGTTAAAAAATCCATTTTCCTTTGGGAGAAAAACTTGCATTTCTAGGCTTGAGTACTTTGAGTAAAGTCTGGATGTCTAAATGGAATTGCTGAACATTTTAAGCCAAGTCCAATGGTCCAAGTTTTTCCAAGGGCTTTTACATTGAGCTTCCACAAGCCAAAGAATCAAGGCCAATGCATTCTTATGTTCTGAGGAATGACCAAGAAAAATGTTTCTAGAAACTTCTACAAGAAACACTTAGAACTGTGACTGAACCCTGAAGAAATTAACCTCAGGAAAGACTGAGAATTAGAGCTCTGTATAGATTTGCCTGCTAATTATTCTATGAAATTGAATGGGGAATCTTAAATAGCCTTTAGACTTAAATATACATTTTCAAATCCATTATCATTACCTCTCATCTGCATGAAAGTAATACCCTAAATATAGAGGGTGCCAAACAATTGTAAAGGAAGGTAAAGTCCCTGTCAAGAGAAATTCAGAATAAGTGCAAATATGAGAGGGCGGAAAGGGGTAAAATAGGCAAGGAAATGATCATTACTATAGCAGGCAGATGGCCGAGCTGGGTAGAAAGAGACTTCTCTTCCTGCAGAATATTTGAGAATTTTAAAATGTTCCCAAACCACAGTCAGATGAAGCCAAATCTTTTCAATGTGTTTTGCTGAAACTATTAAAAAAAGCAAATATCTAAACAGTTTGGTTTTCAGCACATCAAAAAATAATCCCCAAACTGAAAGAATAATTTCCACACAACTGGAAATAGCCAGAAGCTGGATGTTTTCTCCTTTGGGGTTTGTTTGTTTTTAAGCAAGTAGCTGGAAAGTTTCTTCCAAATGAATGGAAAAAGTGAATTTTTTTTTCTTTCCAAAATATTTTGTGGGGAAATACTTGTGATTTTCTGCTCACCATACTTTAGAATCAAATTGTCAGACCAGTGACCCTAGAGCCTGGGGGCTCTAAGCTGCAAGAGTGCCATGACTCAGGAGATGTCACAGTTCCTTTTGCAAAGGGGTAGTGAGATGTGACATTTGGGACTTGGGAAGATGAACTACTCTTGACTCATCTGTCCTGGAGGGGGAAAGGTGGGTCCGTCACAGTACTCCCACTTTCCCATGGGAAGGATTCCTGCAAGACGTCCTCAGCAGTTGTTAAGGCAGCCCACAAAGGCAGGCAGTTTACTTAGCTGGTACTTAATGCTTCTCTGGAGAGTATCAGGACAGTTTCAAATCCTGTGTTCAACACAGGATGCAGCAGTTGTTCTGCACTTATGGAGACCCATTCTCTGGAGGACTGCTGCAAAGAAACCTTTCAGTAGAAGGAAACAACTAAAAGAGCTCCTAGGAGCAGTACGTGGGTGCTGCTGATGGTGCATACATTCTCCCAGAAAATAATTTTCAGCTTTCTGATGCCTTGGCAGACCTTTTCTGGCTGTATCCAGGCCTCCACTGTCCATTAGCAACTTTGGCAACTCCAGGCCAGTGCAGTGCAACGTCCTATACTTAAAACTAACTTTGAAGTTCCATGCCAAATTTGAAGCAAAGCAGTAGAATATATGATTTTTTTTCATCTAAGCGTGGTCAGCCACGTGCCTTGCCTAGATCAAGAAATCCTCTTTTTTTTTCCTGCAGGTGCACTGAGGAAAGGCCATGTGCCTCTCCTCACTTGCATGGGTGGAAGGGCTGGCCCTATGCCTCTTCTGAGTGCTGTGTCTTTTTAACGGACAAAGGGGCAAGCAAGGACAGGCACGTAACAAGCAGGGACACAGACAAGTAGACACCCAAAAAAGCAGAGCTGATGCATTTATCATTAAGTTGGGGTTAGTAACTGAGCACAAAATCTGAAGAACCACCCAGCTAACAGACAATTTTTTTTTTTTTTGGTCTTGTCAGGCACCAGGAAAGTATTCCTTTTCAGTAATGAACAGCATAAAACTACCATAAGAACCACTGGTTCCTGCTGTCTTACCTTTCCAAGCAGCCCTTTTTAACTGGTCTATTTGGTGTGTCATTTGTGGAAAGAGTCAGGGCTTGGTCTTTATAAAACTGAAGGAGTGAGATCACTGGGCTTCAGGATAGGGCCTTTAAGAATACAGGAGCATTACACTACCCTTTGGTTTCAGATGATGTGGTTCCAGGGCTTAGCTCCAGGAAAGCCCAGGCTGTCTCAGCATCTTCTGCTAAGCTTGTAGGGTACTCAGCATCTCACCTCGGGATCAGAGCAGTCCTACCTCATCCTGGCAATGCATTGCAGGCTGGCGACATGACTAATGTCTGTCAACATTGACAACAGCAGTTTGGTTTTAATTATTTTTTATGATACCTCCCAGCACAATGGCACATATTTATAGGCAGTACTGTCCTTTATTAAGGTAACCAAATGCTTTTTTGTGTGTTAAGACCCCATCTGCAGCAAATTATATCTTTGCCAAACCTAGAATATTCAGGCTGAAGTTTTTCGATACCGGTCATCTGCCAGCATAGAAAATTCAACGAATTAGTTGTTTCTCTGAGCATCTGAGCAAAGACTCTCATATACTTTGGTGATGAGGAATGGAATGGTTTGGACCAATGTGCTGGTTTGACTTGTTTAACAGCTTCTCTTCTACATCAGGTAATGGACACTCACACACAAGAGAAAGCTGCCCACAGCATAACTCCAGCTGGCAAGGAATATTTCTTCCATTCCTGTGCTGTTTTCACTCAAATAAGCTGCTGCTAAGCTATGCCTAAAACCTATGAAAATGGCCAGAGGCACTTCATTGACAGTTATAGCAATTCTATAGGATTATTGAACCATCCTTGAGAATTTTAAAGAGAAACACATCTACCAGGAGAGACATATAGAGCAGCTCAAAGTACAAAATAGTATGTATTAAACTCTAGTGCTGACATCTCCCCCCAGCCCATGAGGGACACTTGTAAGGGGCACAGAGAATCCAATTGCTTTCAATATTTGGTGAAAAGGAAACAATCTCTTCATTTATTAATTTTTAGAAAATGTTATGACATTTGTACAAGGCAATATTGGCTTTGCAGCTATAGATCTTGCACACACCGAGTCCTGTGTTTAACTTTCTGTATTGTAAATAGGTCCCATTGACTTTCATGAGCCTGTTTGTAAGTAAAGATAACTTAGAGGATCAAAGCCCTATAAACTGTGTCATTAAATTTTAAGAAGTCAGAAGCTGCACGTTCTCTTCCCAGGTTGTACCAGCATCTCCCATGAGTGTTAATGAGACCAGTTCTCATGTCACTGTTCTCTGGACATCAGAAGACACAGATTTGATTTTAGTCTTGATTGCACAGATGAAAATAAGCAATAAGTCATGGAAATCAGTGTAGGTATACATGGTAGTCAAACTATAGCTGATAAAGTTCATGTTCATTTTGGGTACCCGTCTGAAGTTCAGGTCTCTACTTAATACACATGATGCATCAGGTCTGTACAGTAGGTTAGTAGAGCTCATTAGAATTGATTCTCCATGTATTTGTCAATAATTCCAGGAGCAAAAAAATGACTACACTGAAACTAACAGACTGATTCATCTCAGGAATATGTGTGGAAGACAACTCAGATTTTAGGCAAAGTGACTGACTCCTCCATACCTTGTAGGAGAGTTTTCCTGAAAATCAGACAGGGTTTTACTGATAACAAGGTTTCATGAAGTAGGAAGTAAGAAAAGAGAAGTGGGGAGGACTTTGTCTCTCAACAACCTTTTCAAGACAGTGCAGAGATATGGGAGAGGAAGAGGGCGAAAGCATCATCCCAATCTTATTTTTACTCATTGCTTTTTTACAGCGAACTTCAAAACAAAAACAAACAAACAACAAAAAAAAAAGAAATTGCCGAAGAACCCCCAGGACAAAGACCATTTCAGCTGTTCCAGCAGATGTTCTTTTGCTATACCTAAAGTGCAGAACAGAGGAGAATTTCCACTGACTCCAGGACTGGATGAGACACTTTCCCCTGCAAACACCTCTGACCCTAGTTTCCATAGCAGAGAGACCCAGGCTGTGAGGGAACCCTGATACACGCCAGCCAGCATTGCCAATGTGGGAGGCTGGGGGGCCAGAATTGCAGGGCATGCTCAGGAACACCTTTGCCCTGCAGCCTCCATGTGACGGTTCAGGGTACATGAAAAACATCTTGTGTGGGACTTCTTGCTTCACTCCCAGACTTTTTTGCAAGATATCCTCCAAGAGAACCAGCTACCGTGAGTCACCTCTGCAGTGTTTGGCTGTCATCCCCTTGCAAAGGCAGGGCTTTCCCTGAAGTCTGCGAGCATTTCTGTAAGAGGGAGTTTTATCTGAATAAAGAAGCCAGAATTTGAAGGAATATTAATGGAAAAGCAGTCACTAGAGTGAACTCCTGCCACCATGCAGCAAATGCTGCTTTTCAGTACAAGACTGAGAGTAGCATCTAGTGCAGGTTCCAGTTAGCACCAAAACCACAGGGGATACCTTTTGTTGGGGCAAACATCACTGAAAAACTAGATGGTAAAACAAGCATATCCTGGGCAGGGGAGACCAATAAATCATTCATGAAAAGAATAGGAAGCCTCATAGCCGGGGCAAAGAGAATGCTAATTTGCTTTGCAACCTGATCAAATGGAACGACTGGCCTTGAGGGATGCAGCCATTTTGGGGGCTGATTGCTAGAGTTAATACAGAGCATTAACTTTGCAGCTTTGCTCCAGGCAGAACTTGTCCCAAGTGATCTAAAACTTTCAATGCACTTATTCTATCAGAAGATTTGTGTGTCTGTGACTGCCTAATTAATGAGCTTCTTTTCAATATTAATATGCAGAAAAGTTTACTGCCTTAAAGGTGTGTCAATATATACATTTTTCTGGTTAAAGAAGCTTGCCTTTGGCTATTCTAAAATATAAAAGCTATTAATTAAAGTATACAGTGCTTTAGAAAAAAAAGGATCGAATTGCTGAAGTCTTTGGGGAGAATTGCTACAGAATTTATGCCAAATGTCTCAATAAATTGATATGCTAAAATGAGTAACCTGAAGTATTTTAGTAAAGATTTTTCACAAGACTTCACCTACTCCCTCCCACCCATCAAAGAATACTGTCAAGTAATTTCAGTCTAAGTGGAATCAAGAAAAACCAAATGCACAAACTCCTCCCAAACCTGCTGAGTTGCTCCTTACCCTGCGTCAGGACCCACAGGAACCTGGGAAGCATGGAGCCCTTATGGTGTGAGGCATCACACCGACACCAGCCAACACTACTGGTTGTGCGTGCATTGGGCCTCCTCTCCAAGCAGGCTTGCTCACCAAGAACAAGGGTCTGCAGTGTGGGCAGACCTCATCTGAAGCTCAGTCTTCATTGCAGAGTGCAGCCTGTCCTCAGAGGCACTCTCCACCCTGCACCTTTCATCTGGGAGAAACCAACAAGGATAGAGAAGAAAAAGTAACATTATTGCTTTCATTTTTACATATGGGAAACTGAGGAAGGCAGATCTCCAAAGTACTTTCCTTATTATTTTCTTGCCTAAAGAGCTTCAAGAACAATTTTCTCCCAGTGATTTTTGTCAGAGGTTATACAGGAAGCCTCTGGAAAAGCCAAAGGCCAAGCACTGTAATACAAAGCCAGTATTTTAACCGTATGACTATTCTTTCCCCCCAGTGGGGACCTATATAAAATGTTTGCCAAATTATCCTTCCCCTTCTTAAATTTGCCATAGCATATCATATTATCCCTTCCTACCTGGCAAATCCTGCCATAAAACTCCACCAGCAACTGCTTAACTTGCTGAGCATAGCCTTACAGGAGAGTAAAACCCTTCAGAGAGTCCTCCCAGTCTGTCTGGACCCTAAATTACTGTCTGCAGATAAAGCAAAAAATGTTCCAGGAAAGTGGAAGGAAAGAAAGTGTCTTATCTTAATCAGCCTGATGAGCTGGTGGGGGTAAACAGCTGATGTTCAAGGATGGAGCAAGGCTGGAGAAGGGCAAGCAGCTGTGGCAGCTGTAAGGTTATAAACAGTCCATGTGTCTCTTCTCAAAGTGGGATGCTTGGGAGAACTGGGAGGGTTTCTTGAGCAAAGATCTTCTGGTCAGCGAACCCTTATTTTGAAAAGATAGTGCCAGAACTTCTTTCTCAGTGGAAATTATTTTTATATTTCATGTGAGGGGCTTTAATAAGCAAGAGCTAGCTGGTTGCTCTGAGGTGATAGAAGTAGTAGCAGGGTACCAAGAGTCTTCAGGCTCCTTTTCTTTCTTGCTTGCAGGGGCTGAGAGAAGGATGGGAGAGAAAGTCAGAAAAAGGAAGAATTTTGAAATATGCCTGTTCTTTCTTCCTCAGGTCCCTGTAGTTGCAAGGCAGATCTCCATAATATAGGAGATAAGCAGCTGCTCAATGTAGGATCAGTAGAGTTAAAAAAAAAATATGCTTTATAGATGTTATTTGATCTCTAATAAATACACTGAATATGGGATTTTTGCATGATGCTTTGATCTCAGTGAAGTATATTCTAGCTGGGTTGCTGCCACCCCTCTAATGAGTGGTGTGGAGGCCCTACATAAACAGCGGCTAGTAAAAGTGGGGAGGAAGAATGCAAACTCTGACATCCCTGTTCCAAAGTAGGTCAAGTTCCTCCAAAGGCAATGGCTTCATGTTCCTCCTGTAGTAGCAGACACCTGTGCAGGATGAAGAGTTAGTGCCTTAGCTGCTCACTGCTGAGGACAGGTCTAGCTCTTACACTGGATGATAACGTGAGGCAGTTCAATGGCTTCATTTGTGTATACTGCAGAGCAGCTCCATATGCCTTAACCAATGATCACAGCTCAGGAGTGAGGGTTCTGGCAGACCAGACTGAGAGCTGCAGAGGACTGAGAAGTTGCTATAGCAGATGCCTTATGTCTAGTACAAACCTATCCTGGACTCACCTGTAAAATCCTAAACTGCCTGCAGAAAAGTTAAATGAAGATTTTCTTTCTAGGATCAGTGCATACCAGAGAAATGTTCGGAGAAAAGACTTGAACCTTGCAAGGTTTCAGAGGCTGTGCTGTATTCAGCTGCAATTGCATTCAGATGCCTTCTAGTCCCTGTCTGATAGCGTGACTGTTCATACACGTACCCCCCTACCTCAAGAGGAGAAGACATTGGGTTCTCTGATGAGCTCTGACTAGGTGCCAGGTGTTTGGAGAGCTTTACCTGCACAGCTCAGAAAAGCCCCTCCACACATGGGCTTTTGAGGACCAGGAACACCTCTAGGTGCCAGGACTAGTGGAGTCCTAATTCACAGCTGACATCTAAGGTGCTGCAGTCATATTACTAATAAACCAGCTAAAACAGGAAAGGAGGCCTTTACCTGCTGCCAGCTCCTGTAATAACGTGTCCTAAGTGTGCTTTCTTCTTGCTCTTTCAAGTCATGCACGCACAAGTTACTTTACAAAGTGGTCTCTTGTCTGAGCCTCACAAACTTGTTTTACTTATAACATGTCTTAGATTCTAGCAAGGACTGCCAGAGGGGAAGCAGTGTTACACTGGATTGCACCACAGAAACCACCCAACTTAAGTGGATTACTCTTTTTGCCATGGGCTGACTTGCTGATGCAGGTTTGCTTTGTTATCAAATGTCTGTTACAACACAGGAAAAAATACTAAGCTGAGCAAGGCCTGTTCTGTGATCTGGATTATCCACTCTCTGCTTCCCTGAGGGAGATTTAGGGAAAGAGTCTTCTGTGTTGACCAAAACATTCCTTGTCCTGAAAAGCCTAACTATGGGAGAAGAGACTGGCAGTATCTGTCTTTAAAGAGAGCTTCTCTGTGGCCTGGAGCAGCTTGAAAGATGCTTTTAGTCCTTCAGTTGATAAAGCCTTAGATACGATAAATCTGAATGCTGACCTGCAGGCTGTTAGGATCCCTCCAATTCCTTTCTTAACTTGTCAGCTGACTAAGGGACAGTATTTTGTTTCTGCTTGATTTCACTTTAGAATTTGAATTTTTAGCATAGAATCAGTGCATCTGAAACTTTCACGGTCTGTGTGCAAGAGATGGGCTGGGATTCGAGGAAGCTCCTTTTAATCCTGTCTTCTGGGCGTGGGTTTTCCCCAAATCTCATTTCCTGTTTTAGGTTTGAATGGCCTCTGACTCCAATTAGCCTAACACAATAAAAACAGAGGGCTGAATTTCAGGGGATGTGTTTCAGTGGCAGACGTATCATAGCCCAATGCTGGGCAAAGGATTCCTATCTCCCCTGCCTCCACACCTCCCTGTCCCTCCAGAAATTAGGATTTTAGCTCCCAAAACATGAGTTTTGTGAAAAGCAGTTTAAGGGCTCTTCTCTTCTGCTCTCAGGGTTCACTATTTTCAGGTTCTTGCCAGATCCACGCAGACTGGAAACCTTCTTCTCTTAATTAATGCTGAAACTCTGGTATATACATATGACTGCAAGGTCTAGGGTTTTAAGAAAAATACCAAGTATCATGAGACTCCTCATAAAATCATGACAGTTAGCTAGCTGAACACACAAAGAGCGGTCTTGTACTTTTTTTCTCTAAAGTTACTTCTATTTTAGAGTAAGGAATCCTAGAAAGAAAAAGAGCAAAGTGCCCACAAAAGATCCTTGTGTCATGCAGAAAACTTCCTGGAATAAAACTACCAGCTCTGTTCCCCTGAAAAGAGGTAGCCTTTGAAGATGCAGTCTATCAGACAATACACCAGTTTCTAAAGGTATTGGAAACACTTGTTGGAGAAGCCAGAAGCTGCCAGTCGAAAACTGAGGTTTTAAAATGTGAAGGATCAAAATACATCAACTTTAAACTATTTTCTATACTACTTCAGACAAATAAAGGAACCTTTAAAAAGAGGGTAAAATCAGACAAGGAATCCAGGCTGTGACTGGTTGTCCTCCAGTAATTTTGAAACCTGGATAAATTTAGAAAAAGAGGCCCTGAAACTTCTCCCAAACAGAACTGGTGTTTGTAACTTGAAATGGTGATGAGTTTCACTTTTCATTACAAGCAGATTATTCAGGTTTTTTCAGCACTGGCGTGTCAAGGAATTTAAACCACTATTAAAGAAAAGTGTAATTTCGTAAGCTGTGAAATGAGTGTGGTAGTAAGGTCTGCACGTGCTAGCAAGGAGCGAGAACTCTCCCCGTGCAGGGACCTGCAACTGTTCATCTCCATCCTTGGAATATAGCAGGTATTTACAGATGAAAAGCAGGGATTTTGTCCTATTTGTTCTCATTTCCAGGGCTACCCTCCTCTGTTAACCGAGGAGGCTTGGAGAGCTGTTAAATTGGCTTTGGTTTTTTTTCATTGACAATAACAACTTTTTCAACATCATAGGCCTCTGCAGCTAATTTAATCCCGGTCATCCTGCTCCTCTGATTGCTGGGACTGATCTAGAGATGAGGTACCATGGGGCCAGCCCTCTTCACGAGGTGCTTCTTTAAGGAAAAGAGCTGTTAGCCCAAATTACTTGGCAGCTCTAAGAAATTCTAGCAGGTAATTTTTGCAGTGCTGTCAGTCACTCTCAGCCCCCGTGGCTGCACTAGCTGCTCTGAATAACTACAGTAGCTCTGATCATGAATTACTGTGATTTGTTAGCTGTAATATAAGCCCAGCTATGGTTTTGATGCTTTTGCCAGCAACATGTGAAAGAAAATATTTGAGTGAAGCTGTCTAAGCCAGGTTGGGTAAAGAAAAGGGGGGGGTAAAAAGCCAACCTGACCTGCCCAGATTTATTTCATGCAGTAGTGAAACCAGCGCACGGCCTGGGTTTAAGACCAGTGGATATATTTAATCTGCTTGAATAACTCCTGATGGGTGTTAGACTTTTTTCCCTTGGAAATTATAATCTAATCCTGCATACCATCTAAATAATGCAATAACCTACTATAATATCTCTTTTCTTGGAACAATTATACATAACATGGGGGGAAAAAAAGCATGTTCTGAAAACAAAAACAACCTTCTAACAAGAATTGCTACAGTTTGGACAGTGAGAACTTTTTTCACTGCTGGGGAACAGAGCAATACCACATGGAGCAGGGGGCAGGGAATTCACACTGGTTCACAAGTTTCAGACCCAGTCCTCTCTGCTGAACAGCACAGAAACTGAATGTCAAAAAGCTATCAATAACCCTTCCTAGATTACTGCTGAAAAAACTGAACAACATTTTCTGGGTCCAAGTGGGAGTTCTTGAAGTTTGTTGAGCTTATCTAGTGAAAAATGTCAGGTAGCTGCAAAGGGAGTGGTAGTGATGTTCATTACTACTATATGTATAACTATATATATAGCTATACACATGTATAGTTAAATACATCATTCCATAGAGAGTTATATATATAGTTATATATTTTTTCAATAACCTAGGAGTTAGGAAAATTCCCGTTGAAAGTCCTCATCTTGCAGTAAGACCTTGGAGAAGGACGACTACATTTACCTCCATGCCTCACAAGAGCCTATTGCAGGATTGGGTCCAGTTTTTTAATGGACTCTTTTATAAACCTGTGTCCTCTAGTAAGAATTTGAAAGGACAGTACTTCAGTGCATTCAGCTGAGCTTTTCTTCCTCCTGCATCTGCATATGCTGCATGACAAGCAAGCACGCTGAAGGTTAATTGTTACTCTAGGATATTATGTTCCTTCTCTTTCTTGTTAATTTTGGGGACAGGGTGGGGAAAGGAAATCCCTGATACTTGAACCTCGCTGGAAATGTCTGGATGGTTGCTTAAAACAAATATTTGTCTTAAAAGAAAAAAATAAATAAACAATCCAAAGGTATTTCTCCTTTAAAGAAAACTTACATAAAAAAGCAAAAAATTTTACCTGATGCTTTTGGTGTTCCTGTAGCCTAGAGTACAGGTCTGAGTCAGGAACATCTCTTACTTTTTGTTTGTTTTTTTAATATTAGCAGAAGCTTTATTCCTTTACCACCCATCAGAGTTTCTCGGTGGCTTAAACCCCTGTTTAACAAGATCAGAATTAGCCCAAATAACTCCAAAGGTGCAAGGGAAATGAGCAAACAAAAGAAGTGTTGCATCTTCCACCTCTTCTTTTGATTCTCCTGAGTAGAGGAGAAGCTCACACTCTTCATGCTGCCTGCAAACTTCTTGGGAGGGAAGGGAAGAGTAGGAAATATGGGAGCAGGAAGAGGAGAAGGCAGGGGAGCGGGGCTGGCTGGAGCTCCTGGCTGGCCCCTGGCCCCAAGCCGACTGCCTGGCTGCCTCATCCACCAGCACCAAGGGGCCCAGAAATTTGGGTTTTTATTCGAAGATCCCTGAAAGTATTTCCTGCATGGGCTGTGAAGGAGAGGATCCATTTCCAGCCCAGCTTAAATGGATCAGCGAACAAGTGCAGCCGAATTCCCCATGCCAGCCGTGGAACCAAGCAGTGCTCCTGGAAGAGGCAGAGCCATTAGGTTCACATTAAGTGACTGATGAACTGCCTGCAAGTGCCTGGCGGGTTCATTTCGAGCTCCATCCTTTTAATTCTAGCTTCTCTTTCGTCCATGTGAACCACGGGGGAGTGAATACATGAGGGTTTCTACCCAATTACACCTCTCTTTAACGGTGTAGGAAACTGGGGAGCTGCTCGATACCTAGCTGAGTTAGAGGGAATATTTAGCATCTAGGAAGATTTATGTCTGTGACCTTCTGTATCTAAGGTGGCAGAGCAGCCCATGCTGTGCTACATCTAATATGCATATTCATGGCTCGTTTATTCATGAAAGAAATGACTGGATTAGCGATGGTTTGAAGGACACTGATCATGGAGTTGAAATACACTCAAGTTGCTCACAAATTAGAACTCCATCATTTTTCATAACAAATTGGTAACCATTGTAAATCCTTGCGTATTGGTGGTGTTATTGGAAATACTATGTTGTATTTTACTGGATTGGAAACATTTCACAGCTATCAACCTGTCAATTATTTTAGTACAACACAAGGTTTCTCATGATGATAGATAGTGATTCTAAATAATTTTTATAAAGTATTTCTACTTACCGTGGTGTCAGGAAGCCTGCCTGCCTGTGAAATATTGTGATTTTTGAAGCACTCACCTGATAACGCTCCTTAATTGTGTAGCATTAATCTATGTGTCAATCAAATACTTGCAGGCTAATATATGGCATTTTTTTTCTTGAGGTTTTCATAGAGGGGGGGAAATTAAGATCATAGAAAACTGTTGGCACCATATGAAGGAAGAAGCAATGCCAGATTGTAAACAATCATGAAAATGCATGTTATGAAGAATAAAGAAAAGATGAACCCTTTTCACTAATGAACTCTACTTTTATTCAGAATGATGTCTTCCAGCAACATGTTTTTTCTTTCTCTTTTTCTCCCCACTTCTAACACATGGAGTGAAAAGAAAAAAGTCCAGTTTTACATGTCCTGAGCAGATTCAAACATCTGTGAATAAATAAGTTGCTAGACATTAGATACCTGCTATTTAAGTTTCAAAGTCTTTTTCAGAGATTAGTAAAAGGTATTATTTCACTTCACAGAAATGAAAATTAATGCACTTGGAGGCTGCTTTAACCAAAATCACGTAGTGAGTTAGAAGCAGAGATGGGTCTGGCATCCTGTGGAGTACACGAAGTGGGACACCGACGTCCTGAAATATCTGGGAGGCCAAGTACACCAAAAGTTACTACCTCTGACCTAAAAGTGTTGACCACTTTTGTGTTCAGCCAGAAGGGCTGCGAGGGAAGGGGAGATCTCCAGGGATCACAGCACAGACCAAGTCATCCGCTTCGGTGACACTGCTCCTTCATCCCTGGTCAGGAAGAGCCATACCGGAGCAGACTGCCTGTGACTGCCCCAGTGCTGGGGTTATTAGCCTTACTGCACCCTGACCTTTCTCTGAGCCTATGCCAGCATGTAATCCTTCATCAACAGGGAATAAATCCTGTCTCAAGTGCTTGCTCAACCATGGCTCCCTCCTGCTGCTGCTACTGCTCTTGGCTTTATCGCTAGCATCAAGTGGTTTGGGGCCATGGTCCCATTTACCTGCTTTCTGAGCTTGGGGTGGAATAAGAAAGGCCAAAAAATTGCAAAGGTGCATGCAGTACAGTCCTACAAAACCAAGCTGTTTCAAGCATGATGTGCTGGATCTGCAAGAGTACCTGTGTTAGGAGGGTTCACAGTTTCCATCACAGTGGGACCCAGGAGGCCAACTCTGCCACCGATCCCGAGCAGTCTGCGTCTGACAGCACTGACCAGTCTGAATACCTGTGGCAGGATTGGACTCTAGGTGGTCTGGTACTTATCCCTATTTATAAACCATGCAGCCTTTTCCAGCCATTAAACTGATTTTATATGTGCAAGCCTGTTTCAGCAATTAGAGCAAAAAATCTTTATAGCTCTTTTGGTTTGAATTGGGCTGGTTTCAAACCCAGGTACTAAAATGGATAAAATTATCTTGAAAAGCAAAGGAATTACACTGTACTCTGAGCTCCTTTGCATCATGTTATGAAAGACACAAAGATAATATTTGTATAAATTAAAGCTATTGGAGATGTATGGTATTTCAGTTTCTGCTTCATTAAGTTGTCCTCCAGCCCTGAACATCCCGAGATCTATTCTGCAGCACTTTTCTATTTTAAATTTAATCTACCCTGCTGCAGAATGAAAGCTTAAAAGGATATTGCCTCTTTAAATTAAATGTGGAAAAAAATAACAATGGTGGAATTCTTGCTGAAGTGAATGCAATCTATTATATAAGTTCTAGAATTCATAATATTTTCATATATCCGTTAGCCTCCCTGCTAGTTCAGCAGTATATTTCTTCACTGTTTCACTATCACCACAATTACATTTTTTTTCATTGATTGTAAGACCAGAAGAAACCACTGTGACCATCTAATCTGATTTCACATGTATAATAGACCATAGGACATGTCTGGATTTATTCCTAATTTGATTAAAACAACTCTTGGAAAAATACCCAATCTTTTCCCTACAATTTCCAAGCAATGGAATATACCTTTGCAACCCCTCATGAGTTGTTTCAACCACCAATTATTTTAGCTTTATCGTTACAAAAAAGTGCCCTCTGTTTTGAGTCTGGCATTTTGTCTTCCTCTGATTTGTAGATACTGGATCCTTCCGCTGTGGGATTTTTTCCTTTGTGTGGATTTGATAGCAACCAAGTCACTGCTAAAGCTTCTAATTGGCGGTGAAAATACCAGGACACTGATGTTTTCACTGTAATCCTCATGACTTTTCTATGAGCCCTATCACCAGCTAAACAACCATGCCATCCATGCTAGCTAGTAAGAAATAAAGCAATGGTTTAAATCATGCTCTTGTGGGGATTATCCACTCCATTCAGTCCTATATTGGCATCTGCCTCCCTGTCACATACAGAATTTTCTCCCAAGAGTGGGCATCCAAAGCTCTCCTTTCAGAGGCCCCAGCTCTGGCTGCCTGCTTAGGGGGCAAGAGACACGGACTGGGTTTGCTACCGCACCCAAAGGTGCAAACACCCGTTCCCAGAGGTGCCTGGCACCGTTAACTTCCTGCTCTGTTCTACCAAAGCTGTTCTGCTTTGTACAGAATAACCTGGGCCAGAAGGAAGGAAAGAGATTGCAAACATGCATGTATAGGCACACAGGTAGGACGTTACATATGCACTCAGTACATAAATCCTGCTGCAACGTCAGGCAGATCTGATGGAAATGCTCTGAGAACACCTTAGCAAATTAGGCCTTAAGCCAGGAGAGGCAGAATAATATCTTACTTTTATGTATGTGAATTAGACCTTAGCTTGAGACAAGCAGCAAGCTGTTTCTGGCTGTCCCAGGAGCAGAAGTTTAGGGGCCTGGAGAACTTTACTGCTCATACTGCAGGTGCCTCCAGCTTGTAAGCTTGAGGAACAGTCTGGTGGGGATTTTGAGGATCTAAACAGAATACTTAATGTTCCTAGTTCCCATAACAGGTGTTCAACTTCTTGTGTGTTTCTGGGTCATCAGGTCCTTGAAGGACAGGGGGTGGGGTGTATTGCAAAACATCTTGAAGTTATTGTCCTGCTGGTAGAATAGAGTTGCTTAGGAGATGGGTGGGTTCCTAGAAATAGAATTAGCAGAATGTGAGTGGAACAGACAGACACCCAGAGAGGTGGTGGGGTCTCCATCCGTGGAGATTTTCAAGACCTGCTGAGGCAAAGCCATGGCTGACCTGATCTAGTGTTGGCAACAGTCCTGCTTTGAGTGGGAGGTTGGATGAGAGACCTCCAGAGCTCCTCTCCAGCCAACATTTCTATCATGTGGGAGCATGGAGGGATGTAGCCAGGGAGGGTTTTCTGTAGTCATCTTGGAGTCATCAGCAGGTTCCCTAATGGGAAGCAGCTCCTCCCGCACTCCGGCTACAAAAGCGGGCTCTCGTGGGCGTTCTCAGTGAGAGTGCCCTGGGAAAAGGCAAGTGCAGTCCTGGGAGGGGGAATTAAATTGTGTCACTGAGAACAGCAATTAAAGAAGCCAACTGAGATTTCAAGGAAAAAGCATGAATCTATAGGGTTCATTAGTTAATTAAAACAGAAGCATCATCTTCAGGCCTTTTTCATTCACAGAAAGCTTCTGTTTCCTGCTAAAGGCATATTGAACTGGAGACAGTAGCTCAAGACAACTGTGGTTGCTTTTGGAATGAAGTAGTTAGTTCAGAAGAGGAACAAACACACCCCTTCCCTGGAGTCCCAAGTTCTTGGCTGGAGGAGCTTCCAGCCCTGCTGTACTGCATGTTCAGGGTGGAGCAAAGTGATTCAAGCAAAGGCAGATACTGATTATAGCTTAATTGCTGCTGCAGTGTATCTCTTCCCTGTGTTCAGCTATCTCCTGGCACAAGGCACCTAACCCCCCTTGGAGCCTGGGGTGGAACTCTAGCCCCAACAAAGTCCAGTGGTCAAATTCCCACACACTCTGTTCTCCCAGGAACGCAGCCATGTTGTATGCACGACAGGGGCTCCACTCCATTTCTTCTGCACCCTGTTTGGATCACAGTTGCGGGTTCACTCACCACATCCATTTGCTGATCAGCTCAGGCCCATCTGTGAATGGGGCTGTTCTCTCACAGCTAACATTTGTAAAAAGGAGTACGTGATGGGGGACTCTAGTAGCCTTTGGGTACATTGCTGCTAGAGCCATGGGTAACAAAGCAAAAGGCTAGAAAAAGCTTTACATTCCAAGGTTTAGGACTTTTTTTAATTGGGGGAGAGGGGGGTTTCCCCCGCTTCATGAAAAAGATGTTTTCCTCACCATAACCAAGAAAGGAGGCTGCAGCACTTGGCAAACAAACTTCTATTAAGTGCATTTGCTGGAAATGTTTATACTTTGCTCTTGACAACTATCTTGAATATACTGAGCATTGCACTGTGCTCTAGCTTGCATAATTCTGACACGGGAGCAAAGTCCTTATGGGGGAGGTGATAGTGTCTTTCCTTGGGACTTTTTTTTCTTTTTAATATCTGTCACTTGTTGTAATCAGAGGCAATAACTTGTTTTGGAAAATATTTTCCTGCTCTCCAGGGATTTTCTCTCTCCTCTGGTTGATTTTTAGCAGTAGGAGAACATTTTTGCAGGGAGCAAAGGGGAGGGGGGAACTCCGTAAGAGCAGAGAAATCACCGCTACCTTCAATGCAGGCTGGCAGATGTTTAAGAAGGGGTTCTCTGCCTTCCTCCAAAACTCCCCTTCTACAGCATGTTGCCTGGAAACCCTCTACTTCTTCCCCTTTCACATTTAATTACTGCAAATTGCTGAAAACTTTATCTAAACTCCTATCAGACAGACAAATCACTGTTTGATTAGGGCAGGTAAATGGACCTAAGTAATTCCAATAGTTGATCTCTGCTTGCTTTGGGTTTTTGGAGGGTTTTTTCCCTTGCTGTTGGGATTCAGCCCAACATTTCCCAAGCTGAGTAACAGGAATCTGGGCTAATTCAGGAAGGCTCTTGCTCTCTGATTTTGTATATGACTAGAAGATAAGAAAGAAGGTAGACAGAGATTAGCATAAGAGACTGCTTAAATGAATATGAAAGGGTACTCTCACATCTAGGCAAATGGATGGCAGCTAAACAGATGGTGGTTGTTCACTAGCCCCTGTGAAATGGTGCTAGTGGTGGGGTTATCCTTCCAGATGGGTGTCCCCGTTACAGCTTGACTTCCCTTCTGGAAGCCTCCATAGAAAGGCAGTGCAGTGCAACCCATATGGGGAAGGATTTACTCTTTGCCCCCAGCCCCTGTCTTTGCAGGCTGGAGGTGGGGATGATGCATGGCTGTGGAGAGAGCCGGAGGGCAATTACCCGTCATCTTGGTGCCATGCTAATTCGGTGGTTAAATAAGAGGGTGTCGCACGGCAGCGGTGTCGGTGCTGGCATGGCTCCCTGACACCGAGGTTGCACCCACACAGGTGTGGCTTCACGGCACTCCAGTTCCCAGAGCAGAACCTGCAGCCCTGTGCCCATTTCCTACGCGGAGCAGGAGACGCGCGGGTGCCTCCCAGTGCAAAGATCCACCCCACCAAGATGGGAACACCTATGACAGGAAGAGCAAAACGAGAGGTGTATCTGAAAACCTCACTTCCCACCTACTCACACAAGGGAGTCAAATGAGAAGATGAAAGCAGACAGGGGGCTGAGCCCCGGAGTTTGATTCTGGTTCTCTTTTATGAAAGAGTTTTCATCGAAGGCCATGAGATGCAAGGTCTGGGCATCATTTGCAGGCTGCCTCCCAAGGAAGGAGCTGGGGGTCTCCAGGACCATCTCAGGTTGGAAAACAGGCTGCTTCATGAAGCTGTTGGGAATAATTCACTCTGTCATGACTGTAGTCTCCAATACACAGTGCCAAGACAAAGCAGAAAGACTAAATCACCCAGACGACTTCTAGCAAGAATAGTCCCCCCCAGGTCAAGAATGCAGGCAAACCTGACCCGAGGGCTAGCTGCCCTCGGGGCTTGCTTTTATTATTATTTTTTTCCCTCTGACAAACACCTGGCTGCTGATTCTGCCACTGCCCAGTTTTCATTGCCTCTGCAAAAAGCAACGAGTTACAGAGGCACCAAAGAGTTAATCCACGCTGGAGACAAGGCACCGAGCCCGCACACAGGAGTCAGGCTTTTCTCCCCTGCTTGTGAGAATCCCTGCTCCCATCTAGTTTTGCACACTTGCAGCTATCACAGTTAACAGGTTGTTTGTCTTTCAGTGGATCGGAGGGAGTCTGTGTAAACCTCCATGCAACTGACTTTAATTACCTGCCAAACCTGCACAAGGGCATAAGCCCACATATTGTATGTGACATTACCAGTAGAGCAAGTACTGGAATGCAGGGGCTAGAATAATTTGACAGCTAACATAAAGCACCATGATTTATATTTTGGTTATATTGAGATTTTTTTCCCCCCTCTTTGAGCACTCATATAAATATTTACTTGGATCCTAGGACCTTGCTTAACCCTCACAGTGCCACGTTTTATCTTCTTCCTTTTTTCTTTTTTTCTGGTATTTTTGTTTTTCAGCAGCTACTCCAGAAATGCCTTTCATTTTAAATCACAGAAGATTTAAACCAAAAATAACTTCACCTTTAAACTGTTTCATCTGTAAACAATGTGATCCAGTAATCTTGATATATTTACTGTAGTGTTCAATTGAAAACAGCTTATGGAGAAGGGCTTCTTTTAAAAGATACAAGATTTATTTAATAGAAACATTGGTTTTAGATTCTGGAGCAGAGACCAGCTGATACCTGTGTTATGTTTTAAATTTTATCCAAGCTATTTCATTAATTATTGATCAGAGTAACATGACTATAAAATCTGTTTATTTCAAATTTAAACTTACCTGCTATTTAACGTTACCAGGAAAGGGTCCTTTTCTTTCGTGTCACCTCATGGTTTAAGTCTGCACGCAGTAGCACAGAAATCACTACATGAGAGATATCTGGTAATACTGCAAATCAGAAAGCCATAGACATTTTTTTATTGTTATTAACCATGATTCCTGTCTGTCTGTCTTATGTATAAGTCACTTTATTACATAGACCCAGAGGCTTATAGGTGTTTGCTTAATACCCTGCTCTTTTGGGTGCCTGACTTGAGGTAAGTGAGGACCTGGAAATATCCTGCCAAAACCATTTTCTATTAATGTTCTTGCTCCCCGTTTTATCAATCTGTGGAGCAGGTTAACCTGTCACTCTGCAAAACCAGTGCTGGACCTAATGAATTTGTGCTCTTCCAATCCTTGAGATCAGCACATGCTCTCGCAGACCAGTGTAGCGTTGCCACTGCAATACCCAGAATAAAATGCTTGATCCATGGGTCAAGGCTGACATAAAAATAAGTATGGCCTGTGTCAAAAGGAGTTTAGCAGTCCTCTCTTTCTGGTGTCCTGAATGCACTCTGTGTTTATCAGCCTCAGCAACTGCACGGGATGGCTCAGTGCTAGAGCTGATAGTAGCACTGCAATAGCACTAACACGACATGTGGAGCTGGATGTCATCGGACAATAAGCAAGATGGGAGCCAGACTGAGGATAAATGTAAAAGCTTTCCTTCAGGATCACATGAGCAGAGATTTCAGACTCAAAACCCTTTTGCCTATAATTGTTGGCTGCCTTAAATAGGGGGGAAATGCAGATCCAGAGAGCTGTAAGGGCCAGTGCTAGCTCAGAGATCTGTTTATAATTATATGTTCCCTTTCTCATGTTTGTAAAGGCTTTAGGTAGTAACTGCACCATAGTATAAGAGCAAGGAAGAAGCAGTCAGCAGAAGTCCAAGGTGCAGGTTTATTGCCCTCCGTAATTTCTTTTCTGAATAGGCCCCCTGAACCAGCAGGAAAGTTTCTGCTCCATTCAACAGTAAATAACACAGGATCCATAAAAACACAGGATTACAGGGGCTTGTGCTGCCTTCCCCCCCTCACCATCCCCTGGCGATCAGTGATCTTGCCCTGTGCTTCCCGCTGCGGCGACGGGAGGAGAGGCAGCACGGCCCAGAGGGACTTGTCTGACTGAGCCCTGCCATCAGCCTGCGGCTCACCTTGGCCAGGTCACCGCACCCCACAGTGCCTCGGTTTCCCCAACTGTAAAAGGTCAGTGGCCTCCTTTAATAAATTGCCTGAAGTTCTACTGCAGAAAGAGTAAGTATTGTTTATTTTTATGAATGCAGATTTCAGGTGCTTGGCACTGAGTTCTTGCCACGCTTATTTCAGAAAAAAATTGTACTGAACACAATGCCCTTGTCGCTGAGTGTTTAATATCCTTTATAAAGCCAGGAGCACCTTTCTGGAAACAAATGAAGTCTCATTAGTGGGAAGTCGAGGCTAGAGCAGCATCAGATCTCTACATTTTATCGGTGGGAGGTTGCAGGCTTCGATAGTCAAATACGGGCACAAACAACGCACGTTTCTTTGCAATACATATGCATTATTGCAATATGGAATGAAAACATCACGAGTTTAGAAATAATCCCATCTTTATATTTGTGTGGACATGTCCTAGTATCTCCTAGTATTGCAGTGAAAGCAAGAGTCTGCAGAGAGGGTACAGGGAACAAAATGGTGCATTAGATCTGCACAGTGACATTGTCAGTGGAGGAGTTTTCTCTGATGTAAACCTTCGCCCACTGCCTCCAAAAACGAGGAAGAAGGGAGGGGAAATAAGTTTGAGATGTTTCTTTAAAGAAGGCACTAAACTTGGTAAAAGGACACAGCTTTCCTACCTTGCTCTCTGCCCCTCATGCCTCAGGATATCATAAATTTTTGATACCAATAAAACAGAATTTTTGATGAGCTGCTATTTTGCATTAAAGCAACTTTACATGCAAAGATTGCATAATAGGAAGTAAAATTGAATTTTGCCTCAGAACAAGTTCTTATTATTAATTTAAGTGTTTTTTATATATTTTAGCAGCAGCTTATCATTCTATATATTTAATTTCTTTCAAGTGAGAACACTTAGCATTGGTTTCCTTATCTAAACAAATCTTTTAAGAGAACACATGTATAAAGTGGAAATGCAGTGTTTTGAATCTGTGCCTTAAGACAAACAGTGAAACTTTAAAAGGGGAAATAAAACATGGCAGAGGACAACTATCTCTAAAACCTAATAGCAGCCTCTGTGGGACAGGAAAACATGTCGTTTTCTTTATGTGGAATTTTTTTTTTCCTCTTTACTGCAGTGTTTATTCTAACCATATTGTGACAAACCTGTAAATACAATAAGCTCCCTTTGGAGCAATTCTGTTTAAGGCAAAGAATTTGCAGTACCTAAGATCCCAAGTACACCACAACCCATTTTCTAACACTTCCACACACCACGATGCACAGGACCAGCTCACAAATATAAATTGTCTCTTCCCTGTCCTGGATGCAATAGCAAGAAAACGTTTTGCAGCACCTCATGCTGTGTTCAGAATTCACTACTGAAAGTCACCATTTAAAAATAAAGAACAGGCAGCACTTGAAAGCTTCCCCCCCGCCCTTGTTCTCCTTCTTGCATAAAACAAAAGTCCAGTGTGGGATCCTATCAGACCGCTGCATGCTACATTACTGAACACGCTACGCAGGATTATGCAATAAGCTATTTAGAGTGCGTGTGTATGTGTGTGCGCACGTAACTTCAGGTTTACTGTAACCTTAATGGAGTGAAACATAGTGATTTAAAAAAAAAAAAAAGAAAAAAGAAAAAAAGAAACTGTAACTGAAACTTGTCCAGATAAGGACCAAAATAACTCTTTCCCCCTCGATAGTGGGGAAGTACCCCTTCAATCCTGTGAGGAGGGGATCAAAATTTAAAATTTAAAAAAGAAAAGAGGGACACCCCCGGGAGCCGAAGCAGCGGCAGGGAAGGATGCTGGCAGGCGGGAGGCGCGGAGCTGGACTGCGCTGGGCGCCTGGCAGGGCCGCTCCGCAGCTCCGCGCCCGGCGGAATCCGGCGGGCTCCCCTGCCCCAGCCCCGGGGCACGGCCCCGCGGAGCCTGCGCACCGGGCTGTGCGGCCGCGGAGCCAGAAGGGGCTCTCCCGAGCGCTGGAGATGTTTTATCCGTCCTCCGCGAAACCCGACACCCACAGCCCCCAAGAGCTTCCCTGACCTTGGTCTGTCAATCACCCACACCAACCAGGCTGCTAGAGCCGGGCGGGCGCTGTGCCAGCCCGAAAGGGGAAAAAGAAAAAAAAGGTAAAAACTAAGCCCTAAACCAGCTGGGAACAGTTATCTCGCAAGCCCTGGCTCATCCTCATAACACATCTCACCTGCCCACCCCAGTACGGAGCAACTCATCCGCCGGCCGGCAGCAGCGCTCAGCATCTCTGGAAAGTCTTAGAATGGTGTTTCTATCTTTAGTTCGAAAAGTCTTTTTAGTCTTAGATTTCTCTGGTTTAGAATTAAAGACAATCAGTTTTATACACTCTCCTGGAGGGGAGGAGGGAAGGGAATCCTGAAAAGAGTCTATTAAACGGTTGGCAGAGATAGTCTGTAAGTTTTGTGTCAGTAAACGGGGGAGGGGGTGTTGCCAATAGTGTTTCCTGTCTGAGCGTCTCGTTTAGTTCTGGGAGCAGCCGTAGCCGGCCGTCACCTCTGCCCCGGGGGGGGGGGGGGCAGATCTCGCTCCAGCTGTTAGCAATAGCTCTTGCAAAACTACGAGATCAAACAAAATAATATTATTTTCACTGAAGGGACTCGTCCTCCTGCACTACACGAGATCACGTAGACGAACCGTCGTCCGGCAGTCAAATTTAGCGGTGCAAACCCTGGGCTCTTCCTCGCCACTCCCCACGCCCGGGGTGTGCAGGGCAGCCAGCCCGCCCCCGCCGTGCTGCTCTCGGGGGGCTCCGAGCGGCGCATTTCTGGCTGCAAAGCCCGCGATGCTTCTGCTCCCAGCACACCCCGGAGCCCCTGACCCCCTGCTCTGGCCGGGGGTGCACGGTCCCGGTCCCTGTCCCGTCTTGTTGGCACCCCCACCCCATCCTCCCCGAGGCTGCAGGGAGCGGACCGGGGTGGGGACCGCTCCCTGGCTACGCCGGTGCTTTTTTGGAGGCTGTTAGCAGCATCTTCGCTCCGGAGAGCCTCAAGGGCGATTGACTGATCGCCTGGGCGGTTTCCGGAGCGGGAGGTGGTCAGCGCTCGGCCCCTCCGAGCCGCGTCGTTCGTGGGCACTGCGAGGCAGCAGTTGCAGCCTCCCGGCCTCCTCCGAGCCCCGGGGGAGTACAGGCTGCCCGGGGCTGCTGCACCTCCCGGGCGCGGAGCGGGCCCCCAGCCCCCGGCCGGGCTATGCGTGGGGACAAGTGGCTGAAAGGACGGGCAGAGGACGCGCACGCAAGAAGAGGGGTTTGGGGAAGGAAGATGCTTTCTCCCCCGCAGTTGACACGCAACTTCTCCGCAGCGCTACGGGTGGAAAGTAGGGAGCCCCGGGAGAGCGGCCCCGAGCTGACCCGCACAGCCCCCCGCTCCCGGGGAGCACCCCGCGGGCAGGCCGGCCCGGGGAGGAAAAAGGGGGGTTCTCCTTTTCCCTTTCGCTTCGAGAAACCGCTCTCCCCATCGTGCCCCCGACTCCTGTGTCAACACCCTTTATGTATCAGTGATGAACGGCGAGGGATCAAAGTCGATACGCGGGGATGGCAATACGCGAGCGAAGCCGGGAGGGGGTCACCCTTCGCTGATGGGGCTCCCCCCGGGGGGCGGGAAGCGGGGGGGAGCGGCAGCGGGGGGGGGGGGTGCAGGCAGGCCCTGCCCGCCCCGACACCCGCCGGGCTGCCTGTCCCCGGTGCCGCCGCCGGGGCAGAGCCCTGCTCAGCCGCAGGCCGGGCCGAGCACAAGTGCGGGTGGGTGTTCGCCCCCCTCGGTATGTCGGAGTCCCCTCCGGAGCCGGTCAGGGGAAAGCAGCCCGACCCCCGGCCGGGAGGGCAGCCCTGCAGTCCCGCTCCGCAGCGTCCCGCCGGGCCGGGCTCAGCCGGCCTCGTCCCTCCCAGCGCCGGCGGGTCCCAGTCCCACCAGCCCGAGCCATCGCCCGTGGTGGTGCTCGGTTGCATTTATCTTTTCTTTTAAATGGGCTAAATTAAACCTCAGGAATAGGACCGGGCGCTGCAAAGGCACCGGCCGCTGCAGCCGCCCTCGCCGTGCAGCGGGTCTGCCCCGCCGCTGACACAGTTCTACGGTGGGAATCTGGAGAGCTTTTCTAAGGCCTGTTTTTCCTATTTTTTTGTTGTTGTTGTTGTTCAATTAGCCCTAGTGATTTATTCAATGCATGCATGAGGGGACATTAATATGCGGTGGCAGTTCCCACAAACAATATTCCTCTCAGGCTTTCTGCAGCCATAGCATTTACTGGCAAGGGGGGAGACTATACAGGGAAAGCCAGGCTCTCTCATCCTTTTCCTCTGCAAACTCCTGTCCCCCCTTCTCAGGGCAGCAGGGTACGAGCTTGTCCTCCGGGCCTGACTTATGCAGCCGGGGGGCTGGGACGGGCCGCAGCCCCTTCCCAGCTCCCCAGCCCAGCGGCTGGCCCAGCTGGCTCTGACAAGGCAGGGATGCGGCTGAGATTTAAGAGGGGATTTTGTTTTTAAGTCACTGTATTTGCTTCCCCCCACACACACACCCCCACACCCCGTCCTTAACCGGTTTGCTGTCCAAACGAGCCTTATGTCGTCCCTGCAAAGACAGCTCGCTGCTGTTGGGAAGAGAAGCAAGGCAGAGAGAGGCTATTATCTTTGGTTGTGTGGTGCCTTGGATTTTGTTTTTGAGAGAGATTTAAAGTTCAACACGGTTTTCACACTTTGAGAGCAGCAGCGCGCAGACACGCTGCGACCCGGCTGTGGGGCTCTCTTTCCCGCACCCAGGCGAGGAGCGGGGGCGATTTCTAACCTCCTCCGGCTGCAATTTAGGGAGCTGCGCGATTATCTGCCTTCAAAGCAGCTGATGGATGGTGGGGCTGCGAGGTGCTGAGCCCTGGGGGGTGGCGGGGGGGAGATCTGTCCCCTTCTCCACACGCCTCTAAAGAGTCTTCTAAACTGCCCGTTGGAAAAAAAAAAAAAAAAAAAAAGCCGGTATAAATAAAATGTGCAGATGGAGAGGAGGAAAGTGAATGGCCAGCCCGGATCCCAATGGAGCCGGGGGAAAGGACAGACTTGTCCAAGTCCTCTCTTCTAATGAAAAAAAAAAAAAAAAGTGCCTGCACTTAGCGTTTCCCCTCTCACAGCCCGGGGGTGGCTCAGGCCGGAGGCTCCCGCTCCCCGCCGGGCTGCGGCCGGGCCCGGCGTGGGGCTCCCGCCGCTCCGCTGCTGCCGGCGGGCGGCCGCACGGCGGGGAGCGGAGGGGTTGGGATCGGGGTGGGGGGAGATGCTCACCCCCTGCCACGGGCGAGATCTGGGCAAAGTGGAAGAGGGTGCAAGGCTGAGCGCTCCTACCCTGCGTGCAGCAGCGTTCCCGAGTGGGCAAAGCAGCTTCGCAACCCCCCGTGCAAACCCCAGCGCTGGGAGTCAGGAGATGAGCTTGGCTGGACAGCAGTGGGAGGGTAGATAAGGATCCAAAAGTTTTCCTGTCTTTTTTTTTTTTTTTTTTTTCGGAACACGAGACGTCAGAGAAGCAGGTCCCTCCAAGAAATGCCATTTCAATGATTTTAATAAGCAAAATAGGAAACAATTTTAATAACCAAAAACAGAAACCAGTCTGAATAAAACTACAATAGACCAGGTTTTTTAATATTTTTCATATCATAAGCAGGATTTGAAATTGATCCCTTCAGAACTTTACATGAAATAAAAACAATTTTTTTTCCGCTGCTGCAATGTTTTGATTTCAACACAGTTGAATCAGTAAAAACCAAAGATCGTTTTCTGATGCATGACTAATATCCACAATATTTAAAACTGCAAGCACCATGCTGTTCATTACAATCTTGTTATTACTGTTAATTTATAAACTAATACAAACTTAAAATGCATCCGGCCAGCAGTGCCAGCTATCCTAAAAGGAAACTAAAAAATAAGTTTTCATTTTGGTATTTTTGTCAGTGCAACGTAAATCCTTTTACTGACCTGCAGGAGGAAAAAAAAAAAAAGTAATAAAAACACCCATAAGACTCCAAACTACTACTACTATACAACTGCAAATAAATTTTGGCTAAAACTGTCACTCGCTGCATAGGGAAGCAGAGAAGCAGATTACAAATCATTGCAAAAGAATACACTTAAAAGTTGCAGTATGTTGTCTTAAAAAAAAGTTTTAGTTTTACATGCTTTTCCAGCCCACTCATCCGCTGCTGCCACTGAGAAACCTAACTTCAGTGGCGACACGGAGCCCTCGTAACGAGGAGGCTTTTTTTTTTTTTTTCCTTTATTTACCGAAAATCAAGGGGCAGTTGTTTCTTAAAAGGAACTGGTATCTCGTCCGTCCTTCGCTTCCTGAGTGTACAATCAGAAGGGAAACTATATGGCCAAGCCTAACCACTCCAGGCTGGGAATTGTCCTGAAGGAAAGAGCTTCGCTGCCACTTTAAGGCATGGAGTAGGCTCTAGTGACCGATGAGAGTTTTTCCCTGTTAAGTTTAGGTTTGTCAATGCCATTCAGGCGTTTTTGCTTCTGCCCCAACAAACAAAAACCAAAATGAAAACTAAAAAAAAAAAAATACAACTTAAAAGTGCACCAGATATACAAAGTTGTTTTTTTCTCTAATGCAAAATGCCCATAACTTTTTTTTTCTTACTTATCTCTTTAATACCAAACAAACCGTATAACCAGCCTGCTGAAATGTTATTTTGTTTTTGTGTTTTTTTCTCCTGTGCGGTTTGAAGTAGCAGATATTTACAAGCTAACAACCATAAAAGAAAATAAGAGAGCAAAACCAACGAACAAAACTGCACAAGCAGTAAAAAGTTTGATAACTTGTGATGCTTTTCTTATCGATGAAACAAAACAACAACAGAAATCTATGATCAATGATCAACATGCTATAGTTAAACAAGAAAATGGTACAAAATAGAAATTATTACCATACATGTCCAGCATGCAGGATTAATATTTTTAATGCAGATTTTCGTATTTTTCTATATAATCAAGCAGGCAATAAAACTGATGAGTTTTTTTTTCTTTCTTTCATTCTTTCTTTCTTTCCTTTCTTAGATTGAATGTTCCATCTGAGTCCTGTGACTTATTTCTCAAAGCAGGCAATATATGAAGAGTTTGCATATATTGTCCTTTTTAGTTATTCTCTTTTCCAACCAGGTAAATTGTGCATGAGATGGTGCTGTATATGTCCTCTCTTTTTCCAAGCAGGCAGTATGTTATAGATGGCTTGTTCATTGTCCTTTTTTATTATTATTCTCTTAAAGTCCATCTCGTTCTGCAAGCAAGCGATCTATAAAACGCTCCACTTGTCCTTCTCTCCTTTGCCTCTGCCTCTGTCCCTCTCTAACGCGCAAACGAAAGTCGAAAAGTTGCACTTTACCTCTCCCGTCCCCACCCCCAGCCTACTTTTCCCACAGCTACTCTAGAAGACTGGATGCTGCAAAAAAATCAAGTCTCTATTTTTCTCTCCTTCTTTCTCTCTAGTCAAGCAGACAGATGGAGATGTCAGAGGAGGATGGGAGCGGGGGGGGAAGGTGACGGGGGTCAGGTTTGGGGGGTGGGGGGGGTTTGTTTGCTTTTTAATTATTTTTGTTAAGCACTCACATGAAGAACTCGGGGGAAGATGGGTTGTCACTGGTGGAGCCGGCCTCTCTGAAGCCATTGCTGGCAAGTTTCTCACACTTGAGCTTGTAGGCATCTCTCTCTCTGGCGAGCCGGGTCACTTCTTGCTTGAGCTGTTCCACCTGCTGAATGAGCTGGGTCTTTTCGTTCTCCAGGTGGTGCTTCTGCTGGACACGTTTATACCTGCAGGACTGGGCATAGCCCCTGTTCTTCAAGGTCCTCCTCTTCTGCTTGAGGCGGATCACCTCGTCTTTGGTGAAGCCTCGGAGGTGCCTGTTGAGCTCCCTCACGGACATGGAGACCAGCTGGTCATCCGAGAACCGGTCCTCCACGCTGCTGGAGGGGGGATGCTGCTGGTGCGAGTTCTGGAGCTGCTGGGAGGAGCTGGAGGAGGTGGAGGGAGTGGGAGAGGCCTGGTGGTGATGATGGTGGTGGTGGTGAGGGTGCCCGCTGCCGGCCAGGTCTTCGTGAGTGACTGCGGGGTACTGGTGGTGGTGTTGGTGATGGTGGTGATGGTGGTGGTGGTGGGCCCGGAAGCTCTCGAAGCCTTGCAGCTGCTGGGACACCTGGTGGGACCCAATGAGGGCTTCGACGGCGTCCTCTGGGGTGAGGTTCAGTGCCTCGGGGTTCATCTGCTGGTAGCTGTTGGCCATCCAGTACAGGTCCTCCAAGTGGGTCTTCTGCTCGGTGGGGCTGAAGCTGGGCGAGGAGGGCACGGAGCTGCAGGGGGTGCTGATGGGGGTGGAGGAGACGGAGCCGGCGGGCTGCAGGCGGGTGCAGTGCCTGCCCGAGCGGTCGTTCCTGCCCAGGGGCTCCTTCTTCACGTCGAACTTCATCAGGTCGAAGTCGTTGACGTACTCCATGGCCAGGGGGCTAGTGGGCAGCTCGGCTCCGATGCTGAGCTCTCCGGCCATCGCTGTCTTGCAGGCACCTCTCCCGGCGGAGGGGGCTGGAGACCTCACTCCAGCGCGCAGCCTGGCAGAGGGCTGGCCGCGCTCCCTTATTCCCAATCAACTTTGGCTTTGCTTTCTCGCTTCCTTTCCTCTGCTCCCCCTCCACCGCCGCCTCCTTCTCCCGGCTTCTGGGGCTTCTTCAGTCCGAAGCAACAAAGCCAAGGACGAGCCGGCACCCGGGGCCGCCTGGATGTCTCCTGTCTTTTTATATCGGCGTTTGCAACGCACCGCAGGCTGCAGCAGCTCCTGGCACTTAGACACCCGGTCGCAAGGAGAAAGGAGCAGGAGCAGGAAGGGCAAAAGCAAAACAAAACAAAGATGCTGCCTTCGGGTCTGTGCAGGAAGAAGAACAACGGTGCAAAACGTCTAGCCCGTGCCCCCGTCTGCGTTTTGTAAGTCCGGAGCCTTCTCCCCGCGGTAGCAGAGCACCGGAGCCTGCCGCAACTTTCCAGTCCGAGCAGGCGGCCGGGGGAGCGCACTGGCTATTTGGCGGCGGTGGCTGGGCTTTGCACGGGAGTTTTCGCCGGCGCTGGCAGCGCAGGGGAAGGGGAGGGAAGAGGGGGAGGAAGGAGGGGAAGGAGGAGGAAAAAAAAAAAAAAAAAAAAAGGAGGAGAGGGGGGACGAGAAAAACCCAGGTCTCGGCTGTAGCTGCCGCCTCCAGCGCTCGTTGTGCAGCTGTGATTCGCAGCGCAGCCCCCCTTGGCTTCTTATACGGCCGTGCCCGCCGAGAGCGCGGCGGGGGCCGGGGCCGGCGGCGGCCGCGCCAATGGCAGCGCGGCGGCGGGGCCGGGCCCGGGCGGGCGGCGGGGGCGGCGGGGCCGGGCGGCGGCGGCGGCGGCGGCGGGGACGGGGGCGGGGGCGGGGGCGGGCCGCGCCGTGACAGCTCCGCAGCGCCAGCTGAGCGGCCGCCGCTCCCAGCCCCGCTGCTCCGGGCGCTCCCCGCTTGCTCCCCCCTCCCGCACCGTCGCCTCCTCTTTTATTTATTTATTTACTTATTTCCAACCGCCGCCCCCCCCCCCCCCGCTCCTCCTTTTCGGCCTCTGCAATCCACAAAGGAGGAGGGCTCGGGGACATCCTGCCCGTCCCTTTGTTCTAAATATAACAAAGTCCCTTTTTGCCCGCTGCCGTCCCGTAGCAAATTTCAAGGCGGTCAGCTTCCCCCCATCCCACGCACACGCATCGCCCCTTCCAACTTTATGTAAGCGTCCCCGGTGCGAAAGGTACCGAGAAAAAAAACGGCCACGAACGCGCACCGGGTCCGGCCGGGGAGCGAGCGCTGGGGCTGCGGGGTGGTGCCGAGGGGGATGCGCTGCGACCCGGGAGTGAGGGAAGCACCGGCTCGGCAAGGCTGTCAGCTCTCCTTATACAACCGGGGAAATCCTCCCGGTTACAGGGAGCAAATCTCTCCCTAAAGTAAAGCAAAGGCATTGACACAGACAATTGCAAATATTAGGGAGAGAAGGGAGAAAATATAATTACATTTCAGTTCTGAGGGGACCGTGTTTGCTTTCCTCTGCTGTTCCCTGAGTGAGTGACTGCATGCAAAGGAGTACTCGGCTTGTAAGGTTTTTTAGTTTCTTTTTTTTTTTTGGTCCGGTAACAGGAATTTTTTTTTTTGAACATTTTGTAACGATTAAGGGAGATTAGGACTTCTTTTTACACTGTTTTTACGCTCAAACAGACAGAAAGTGCGACCCCAAGTGTCCGTTTGGAGAATAACAGCTACTTTTCACGGGGAAAAAACACCCGGGAAAAAAAGGGGGACGGGCGGGCGGGAGCGGAGCCGAGCGGGAGCGGCAGCGGGAGCCGGAGCGGGAGCAGGAGCGAGAGCGGGGCTGCCGCGGGTCCGGCCCGGCCCCGCCGCTCCGGAGCTGCGCCTCCGCCCCCTGCACCTCAGCATCTCCCATACCCCCCCCCCCCCCATTTTATTTAGCTAAAAGAACAAAAAAAGTTCAAGATCTGCTTTTCAGAAAATAATTAGGAGGGAACTGCCTTTCTGGAGCTGGGACAACACTGCGAATGTCCCCAAGCGGAGACATCCCGTCCCGTCCCGCCGGCGTCGGTCCCTCCCTGCCGGACCCGAGCGCCATACCCGGGGCGATGCCACCAGCCCGGCCCCGCTTGTCCCGCTCCTCCACATTTCCGCGGAGCCAGCCGCGGCCGCGCAGAGAACGGAGGAGGCAAAAGTCGCGCAAAGTCCGCCCCCCCCCCCCAAAAAAAAAAAATTCTAGGGGTCCTTTCGGCAGCAGGTTGAAGGGATGGAGTGGAAACCGGGGAAGGGGAGTTGGATGAAATCCCCCTTCGCAGTACAGGCGCTCCGGGGTTTAATTTCGTGCGGCAATGCCTCGTTTGAGTTTTTCCCCGCGACATTTGGACGGCACATAACTCCCGGTGAATAGTGCCCGAGAGGGGCCAGCTCCGGTGCTCCCCACGCGTTGTGGTCCCGGGGGGGTGAGCGAGTGATTCCCTCCGCACCCCGATCCCGGCTGAAGCGGGGCTGCGCTCCCGGGAGCACGCAGACATCCCTCCGCAGGTTGCCCCACTCTAAACGCGTATGGGGGAGGACACGCATGGAACAACCCGCTCCCCGCGCCCTGCGTCCCCCGTGGGCAACGCAGCCCCGGTGGTGCCGGAGGCTCCGGGCACTGCACGGGCACGGCGCTGCTGGTTTCCCCATCAGTGCCAGATTTGGGAAATCGCCTTCTTTTCGCTGTTATCGAGCGGCCCCGAGGCAGAGAGGCGGAGGGCTTCGCGGTGCGCGGTTCCCCTCCGCGGAGAGGCAGGGGCCGGGCAGGGGGACCCGGCC
The DNA here is from genome assembly GCF_026419915.1 of Harpia harpyja. NCBI lineage: Eukaryota > Metazoa > Chordata > Aves > Accipitriformes > Accipitridae > Harpia > Harpia harpyja. The sequence goes on along the minus strand of NC_068940.1, from coordinate 41,324,470 downwards.
ACCCTGGCAGAGCAGATCGGGACAGGAGCTCGGTGGTCCCCGTCCGGCAACTGCTGCCTCCCTGGGGGCTTGGGGGGAGCCGAGGGCCTCCCGTGCGGGTCCGCTGTAGTTATTATTTATGAGGTCCTGGAAGCTGCCTGGGGAGAGCTTTATTTTCACCTGCACGTCAAACGTTATCGTTGCCAGTGAGGGAAAGGGGACCCCGGCGAGCGCTTGGGAAGCTAGGATGCAGCCCTGCAAAATGTGCCATTAGATGGCTAATACTTTTTCCTCTCATAATTACTGAGGTATATTCACAAGGTGGAGCTACTGAAAGGCGGAGGAAGCATTGATCTGATTATCTCCCTGTCCATATACACTCTGTCCCTTTCTTAATCTTTTAAACTGCGAATTACAGATCGGTTTTGCGCGCCCATCCTCATCGTCATAAAATTTCGGGGCACTTTCTGGGTCAGTTTCTTTGCTCTTCCATCCCTCGCTCCCCACTACAAAATACATCCCACAAAACTTGCGACGTTACGCGGCTGGCTAAACTAAGAATCGCTTTGTGCCCCGAATCCCCCGTTAAAGGCCAATTTTGTTTATTGTAGAGCTTTTAATTCAGCCACCAAAGGTTATTCTCGCTGGGATTTATATGTTAGGGGGGGGATGTTCCTCCGTCCCATCTATTTCTTTTTTTAATAAGGTTTGGGGAAGAAATAATGTTGCTGGAGCAGAAGCAGAGGATTCCTGGGCTAAGCAGCCCAGCGAGGCAGCCCACGAGGAATTTCCCTTCCGCGGGGACAAGCCGCCGAGTCGGGCGGCCGCGGTGCTGCGCGCAGGGGGAGCTCCGCGCACCCCGGCCCTACGCACCCTAAACGCCACCGCGGGGCAAAGCGGCGGCCCCGGCGGCTGCCGAAAGGATTTTCCCGTTCCCTCTGCGCCCGCGGAGGAAAAGTACCGCCGTTGGGGGCGGGGGGGAGAAGAGGCACCCACCTGCCCGGCATCGCAGCTCCGGGGCACAGCTCGCCTCCCCTCCAAGCCTTCCGAGAAATTTTTGTTTAAGTGCGACCTTTTCCCTACACCCGAAAGCTGCTAATCGAGCGGCTTTAATTTTTTTTTTCTATTTTTTGAGATCCGTTTTTTGAAGGTTAGTTTCGAGTAAAGAATGACTTCTTCCCGCTCTCCCTCGTCTCCCCCCTCCCTTTCGCAAACTCCCGGCCAAATTCGGCAAGAGTTCAAAGAAAATGATAGTGACATTTCAGATCAGCTCGATCCGGCGTGTCCGCCCAGGGCAGGGCAGTGAGGGTCCTTGAGCCACTAAAATTTGAAAGCTCGCCCTTAAAACTGGAGCATATAGTTACCTATAGCTGTTTGGTTTGGTAGGGCTTCTGCCTGATGCCGGGCGGGGTGGTGGGGGGTGACATTTAGAAAGGGAACCGTATTACGGTGGCATCCCAATTCCCAAATCTTAGAAACAGCAGGTCTAGGTAACTGATAAAAAGAAGACTGTTACATATGTATTTTCCACGCTACTGGTTCTCTTGAGAAGCGCTCCTCGTTTTTGGTAGCCGACTGCTACTTTTTCCCCAGAACTAGGTTTTTTACCCCATAACATTAGTGGGATATGTTGTCTGAAATGGGAGTTTTGTTAACAAACACCCAAGCCGAAATCACCCGTGCTTGGCAGCCGGCACTGATGGAGGAAAAGGGCATCACTTTCCTAATTCTTACCTCCCCTCGCTTGATTTTTAATTTCCCAAACTGCAAGCAGACGCCGTGCTGTTTGTCAGGATTTTTTTCCCCTCTGTAAGCAGCGAGGGACCTGGTTAATCATCTATCGCAGATACATGTGCATGAGAAAGAAAAGTGTTGATGTTTGCTTGTTCGGGCTGATGGGAATGGCCCACGAATTTAGGATTAAATTACTAATGGTAATCATAAGTCTTTGTTTCCTCTCTCTCTTTTCTGCGGGGATTGTCAAAGTAAAGCGTGCAACATTCTTTGAACAAAGTCTACACAGCAGCTTTGCGGTATAAAATAAGCTATTGTACCCTCCTGGGTTAACTGGGATCTCTTCAGATTTTAGCCTGAACCAGTTAAGAGCGGGGCAAAACCCAGTACTAACTTTAGACACGTTTTCACAGGTGGATCTGTGAGAAGGGAGTGGAGCAACACTTCAGAAGGGTAGGTTTTGTGGGGGTATTTTTCTTCCCCTAGTCTTCGCAGTGTCCAGCATTAAATCGCTGCTTGGGGGGGGGGGGGGGGGGGGGATCGGGATCAGTATGTGCGGGCAGCGGATTTGGGGTTTGCTCGGTCGCCGGAGGGGGGGGGTGTCCTGCAGAATAAGTGCAGCCGGACGGGTATTGCTCTACGGGACGGCGTAATTTCGGGGCTTGATTTGACCGCACCACGTTTAGTTAAACCCGTGCCCTCGCCTGTGTCGGCAGCGGGCGGGTGGGTGGTGGTGCGGAGCGGGTCCCCGGCGCAGGGAGGTGTCCCCTGCCCGTCGCGGCTCCCCCCGGAGCGGGGCCCGTCCCCGACCCCCCTCCGCCGTCCCCCTCCCCAACCAGCGCTGAACGCGGCTGCCGGCAGCGCGGCTTTGGAGGGGGCGGGTGCGGACCGGGGGGAGCTGGGGGGGGTGCGACAGCTCCTGGAGGGAAGGGGGGGTTGGAAATCCCGGGGGGCTGAGAGCGCGGAGCGGGTCGCGGGGCACCGCGCCAGCGCACGTTGGGGGTGATGCCCAGGCGAGGCTCCGCGTCCCTGCGAGGTTGGGTGGATGCAGGACCCGGGAAGCGGGGATTTTTTTTCTTTTTTTTTCTTTTTTTTCTTTTGAGGGGGCAGTGGCCCCCCCAGTGTCCCCCGCTGCTGGGGGTTAGCCCGGGCCGGCAGCGCCGGGCACAGGGTTGCACGGATGAGAGGTCCGGGGAGGGGGGCTGAAAGGGCTGGGGGGGGTGGGGTGCTGCGGTGCCTTTCCTCCTGCCTTTTTGTTCAGAGAAAGAAGTACAACTCTTCGGTGGCACCCTCTGCAGTTTGCTCGGGGTCTCGCTGCACCCTGGGGACGGGAAGGGGGTGTCCGAGACGAAATGGCAACATTTCCCCCTCTTCTATAACGTCCCACGAGGGTGTGTTGGGCAGGGAGGTAAGCAGAGAGCAAAACATTCTCCTTCTAGTTACTTCTTCCAGCCTTAGCCCCATCATACCATGAATGAGCTGATCCAAACTTATTTTCAAGAGAATTTGTCTCTTTCTGATCATTTCCAAACTCTGCAGTCTCATCATAGCCCCCTCTCTAATACACGCTCTTGTTATTCCCCTTTCCACCATGGTAAAAATTGTTTCTAGCAGAAATACCTGATCTGGAAGCACAAAATCCCCTGTTCGAGCCCTGCTAGGATCAGCTTTCCTCCTATGCTTGGCTGAGTTCTGCTTCCCACTTGAACCATGGCATGTTGAATTCATTATCTGAGCCCCTCTAGGAGCATTTAGCTAATAAGCAGCACCAAAACCTTTCTGAGTGATCAGAAGTCGCCTTTTGGGACTGAAGTAGCCAGTAGAAGCTGAAGAACTATAATTACTGCAGTCCTATCTTGCAATGGCATTTCGTGTCATTCAAAGGTGTTTCAACTTGGACCGTATCTTACTAGAAAAAATTTCTCTCCTTATCTGCTTCTCTTATGAATACAGAGGTACTGCACAGATGTCTGGGTGGGAAAAGTCACCTTTCCACGGTTTTTAGTTTCCTTGGAAGGGATATAGAAAAGGGAGATGTCAGGGGGACAGGGAAAGTATCCTGGACCTATGCCCAATGTCACAAAGTCAGAAGCAGCCAGGAGATCTTCCAGAAAAGGTCAGCATTCCTTTCTGGCCACAGTCTGTTGCCTGTTTTTCCAAGGGACTCAGTGGGAGACTTTCCTGATGATCAGATCTTTAGATGGTCAAGAAGGAGGGAAGGAAGATTTGGCCTCAGCTGTGCTTGAGGAAACCCAGGACCATGCAAGCCTCTTTTCAGAAAGACCAGTATCGCTCTAGGTTCAACAGCCGCGGCACCAGGAAGGCTACTCGCAGCAGAGCTGAGCATGTCCCTTGGCCCTTTGCAGGATCAGGGGGCTGTCGTTACAGCCCAGGCGTCCACAGTCATGCTCCGACACCCACTGGCACCCGTACCCTTTCATTCAGACTGATTTGTAATTCCTTTTCATTGCACAAAGTCCTGGATCAAAAAACCTGCTTATATATAGAAAATTTTTGGAATTCCCTTTCCAGCATTTGCTGCATAAGGATTTAAATATAATCATAAAGCCTATACTGTATATTCTTCTTTTTGCTCTTTGCACCTTTAGTCCCCATTAGGGATTTTGTTTTGTTTCTGTTTTGACAGCCCCTGTATATATGTGTTTGTGGTTGTTCTGTACTGTTTCCTGATTTAATATCAGTGCAGTTACAGGAGAAGGATGCACCGTTAGCATTTTTTGCTCAAAGTATTTTTCAAGCTCCTTTTTGATGTACTGGTCAGATTTGCAGCTTCTGTGCTCTCGATCAGAAAAGGAAGGATCAGGTTTATTGTGCGCTTTGGGAATGAAGCTCTCTATTCACCTAAGGATTCTTAGGTGAATCTTATTCACCTATTTCTACGCTAGCCCCTCCATATAGATCCAGGTGTAGAAGAAAAGTGAGGAAGTATTTAGTAGAAAGCTGTTATTCAGTGAAATTAAAGTCCTTCTCTGCATTTCTGAGAGATAAAGATGAGCCAAACTGGAAAGAAGGTGGCTTCTGCAAGCCTCCACCTTCCTCCCCAAACATTTTTAAGTCCTAAACATGAGAAGGGAAGAGAGACAAAGAAAGGGAATAATTCTGGGGAAATGCTTTTGTTCGCTCTCGTTAGCCTGAGGAACACTTATTCAGCTGTTACCCAGACAGGGGAAAGAAAAAGGCTCCCGATCTTCGTTTCTTTTACATATAAACAGATCCACAGCCTTGAATAGCCCCAGATCAGATTCTTTTAAAATCAGTCTCGGAGTGTAAATTATGCTCCATTTGCCCAAACAAAATATTGGCTTATAGTGCAACTTGCCATTTTCTCTTTGGGAAATAAAACTGCATTTTAGCATGTGTGTCTGTGTATTGCTGTGCGTTGTGAATACCTCCCAGCTCAAATCTCACAAGACCTCCAGGGCCTAGAAAAGCTGGAGATGTTTCCCATCGCTGGCCACTACAAGGATCCTATGGAGGGTCCGAGGGGAGCAGATCTAACATGACTCGGCCAGGACATGGGGAGGGTTCATGAAGCTGATTGCTGTTCCTGGGGCAAGCTGCAGTTTCTCTGTAACTATTTCTTTGCTTCCAGAGCTTCTCTGCAGAATGGTTAAATTAATTTGTGCAGGAGAGCTGGCAGCACAGTGGTGCTACAAATTCTCAACCAGTGTTTCCCAAGCTAAATGTTCCCCAGCCAAATTGGCCGGTTGCTGTATGGGTCATTCTGAGATCCCGTAAATAGTGATCGCATCTCCTTGGCTGCAGAGAGGGCTCGCAGAAAAATGCAGCAAGGAGAGGGACGGTGCGAGGTGGGCGCAGGCTGCTGTGAGAATGAAAGGTGGTCAGGGAAGGTTGCTTCATTTCTGTGTCTATTTTAATGGCAATCCTATGGCACACATTGGATTTGCTATACCAAGGGAGATCACTTCTGCTTGTTTTTCTCTGCTGGGATCAATTCCTCATACGTTAGTGGAGACAAAATGCACACCAAAATTTCCAGCATATACCCTCTAAGGTAGAAAAGAAACAGCTCCTGAAGCCATCAGTGTATACCCATGCTACATCAGATTCAGTTATCCCTCTTCTAGCCAGAGTCTTTGGCTAAACAGTAATACAGGTATTAATTAGGTTTTTTTTTATATATATATATATATATATATAAAAATACCCACTGTGGCTGAAAATTTAGGGGAAAAACAATTCTCTAATTGTGGTGAACTAATCTCCATATACCAATTAACTACCACTTTGTACATTTTCTGAGCATTGTGAAAAAACAGATTAGAGTCTCCTGGATGGCCTTCTCTAAGATTCTCCATGCGTTCAGTGAGAGTGCCCTGTTTATGTTCAGCCTTAACTCTGTATTTGCAGGTTTTTTAATAACTGTGTTTTCATCCTTCAAACATCCAGATAAAGAGCTTCACCCCTTAAAGCTGTGATTACACCTCAGCAACCTCTCTTTTGGCAATGTATGTGTGGTTTCTGTTTTGTTTTGTTTTTCTGGCTTGAATTAACACGTTTCAAACCTCTAATGTACATCTTTAATAACTAGTTTATAAAAAAAGGAGAAGCTAGAGAATTTCATCCAAGAATTCCCAGCTGGAGACATCTGTTCAGCAGCAAGTCACCTGATGAACAGCTCTAACCAGCCAAGTGTGAGTTATTTTTATTGGTTCAATGTTTTAAAAATAGATTTTTTTTTCCTTTTAAGTGATACCTTTCTAGACATTTCAGTAGATTCCTACATTGGTCTTCATGGACTTGGATTTATTTCTCCTGAAGGATTAGTACAGCCCAAACCAAGTGATCCATTCCAAAACCTAGCTGGCCGGCTGAAACCAGTAGGAACCAGTTAAACGCTTGAAATGAGGGTTTCCACTAGGGTAATCAAGTTTCCCAAGAGGTGATGGATTTGATGTATAGCCTGTCATGATGAGTTGCAGGCACTCAGCACCTCTGAAAATCAGGCCATAGCAGCTTTCAGCAAATCTAAAGAGACGGGGTGTGCGCGTGTGTGAGCCAGAGTGAGCTGCAGATAGGACACACGTCTTCATTGATCTCGAAAGGGAGGTTGAACCGTTCTGGTTTGAATCACATGATTTGTCATGTTATTTAGCAGCTGTTAAGCTTAGGTGAGCTTGTACCCTATTGGTGCACACTCAGCCCTAATCCTCTCCCGGTTTATTTGTCCGTGCCACTACCTGGCTCCTCTGCAAATGGGTCAGTCCCACTGTTCCTCCTGCGGTACTCCCTGAAGTGCCGAGCATCCCTCCTGTCCGCTCCTCCCTACCACCCAGCATCCCAAAGGTCCTTTCCAGGGGACAAGGCTGATATTACATTTATTTTTCCACTTTTCTTCTGTTCTCTGTGTTGTGTCTGGGAAGACTTTTGAGGCCCGTAGACTTTACCTTGATTTGAAGTCTTTGTTGGAGCAGGACCCCAGTTTCACATGGGGAGGGTGACCCGAGAGGTGACAGAGGAGGAGGGATAGAAGGGCAAAAAGGGACAAAGTGGGTGAAGACAGGAATGTGGGACTGCACCATGTGCAGGATGCTGCAGACCTTCCTGCTGTCCATCCATGCAGAAAAACTCTCAGCCAGCCTGCAAGCAGCTTGCCTGACTTCATTTACCATTCATCGGCCTAAGCTACTCACCCTTCTTCTACTGGGAAAAACTGGAGCTTTGAAGTCTTCTCCACACCCCAGCACATGGCAGAGTTCATTCAATGGGTGGAGAGCATCAAGAGGCACCGCTTGCCTGCATTATACAGGCAGCGGGTACCTGGAGGAAAGCTGTCTGGAGAGCCTCTCTCCTGTAAACCACTGGAGGGGCTGAAGTCTCCCCAAGGACAGTTTAGATGGGGGAGCAGCAGTACAGCCGCCTCAGTCCTTTCTACATTTCACCCTGCTGAGTTATTTGCTGTTGCAGGCAAGAGTGGGACATCACAGGTGAAGAACACACTAAGACCTTTCTGTTTTTCTTCCCTTTAGAATAGCTTTAATTAACCATTTTTTATCTTTTGAAAGAAAAAGATTTTTTTCTGACTTGAGAAAAGATAGGAAATGTTTTCCAAAAGCTGTATTTTAATTGACCCAGGCTCAGGAGCAGGGAGGCTGAGGGGAGAACTGCTGTCATGGAATTAACTTTCTGAAAGAAAAGCAAATCTCCACCCTGTTTAAACATGGGGAAAACATCACAGAGGCATCCTGCTGCACCAAATGGTAAACATGTCCATGTATTATATCACTTATGGCTTCCTTAGGAGTTTTATGATGCTGTTCTCAATTACTGTGTTTGCATTTGTAATTAGAGTGCAGAACACATTGTGAAGGCAAATTATAGAGCTGACTTGTCCTTTCAAAATAACCCATTTGCTCAGTGTGCTCCCAGAAGCTTCTCTTTATTCAAGGGACTCCAGTGAAGGACTAACCTCCTCCACTGAGAGTGTTGGAATATACAATTGCTGGAGGGAAGGGAGAGGAGAAACACATTTTTGCCCCAGGGTTTTGCTGTGCTTGGGCCTGACCTTTAAACCACTGAAACTCCTGCTGGTTTCTATAAGCACAATCCTCCAGAAGTTTGAGCAACTAATGGAATTGGGGGTGTGGGGAAGAACAATCAGGGTTTTTTGCTCTGCCACTAATTTCCTCTGTGGCCTTGGTCATGTCACTTGCGCTTTTTGTGCCTCCTTAACTGGCTAAAAATCTCCAGCGGAAGAGCTTGGATATTACTGTACAATCACATAAATATCTAAATGAACGTGAATATGCAGGACTGCTAGTTGTCCTGCAGTATTTAATTCCTTTGCAGGAAGGCAATTCTGAAAGCAGCTCTTTGGAGCTGATGCTTTTGTGTGCATTCAGTCTTTGTCCTGGACTCCCCTTACACAGGGGCTCACTCTCTATTTAGGTATAACAATGACACAGTGCTTCATGATGTGTTGCCCTAAGCGCTCCACCAAGTCTCCACGCAAAGACACCAGAGCGCTCTGCTGCTTGGCTTTGCTTGGTGTCTAGCGGTGTTTCACCAAGGAATTTCTGACCAGCTGCCCTTTTGTTTTGCTCTAGCTATTGAGCATCATCAGCAGAGATCTGATCCTCCTTTAAGGCAAGTCAATTTTGTATACAGAAGACTGGAGCCTAGGCCAGCTGTGCACTTTGCCTTTGAATTCAGTAGGGGAAAAAAACGTATCCAAATCTGAACTTGGAGGCAGTAACGCTCTACTTACTTAGAGTGAAAAGGAAGAAAAGTCTCCAGTTGTTACTGTTCTGCCCTGTCTGCAAAGCGTCTCTGCATTTGGGGTATTTTTTTTGCAAAACCTGCACTAAGCAGGAGGACTTGACTTTGAACAGGTTTCCCTGCAAGTGCAAGTAACATTTTGATCTCCTGTACCTTAGCTGGGAGGGCACAGGGAAGTGCCCTGCAGCATGTAGCTCTCCCATAAGCATATCCTCCCCCTTCCTGGCCGTGAGGAGTTGCCTTGGCTGTGCTCTCCAGCCAATGTTTAGGAAAATTTCAAGCTCAGTGCTTGACCCCTACCTAGCACGCTGCCCACCAGTGCCCTCTGCTCATGAAACCAGGCCAAAATCAAATAAAGGACACCTAAAAGGGCTGCATTCTCCCAGGGTGGCAGTGTTTAGAGGATAAAAAACCCCAAAGAAACCCAAAACCATAACACCATGAGATTACTACAAGCTCTTTTTTTTTTTCTTTTTCAGCACTCTTCCCACTATGATGTAATTTGTACAACTTTTACTCCCGCCACAGGTAATGCCCCATTTCATTTCCAATACAGCTGCTTTTGAAGTTCACCACAGCACTGGCTCTCCCCTTGCCAATGCTCAGTTATTAAATTCCTTTCTTGGTATCTCTTGCATGGGTCAGGAAAGTTGATTCCCTGGCCCCAACTTTCTGTCAGGTGCTTGCTTCTTCTGAGCAAAGGTTAGGTCACCTTCTGATGATTCATTGAAAAAACTGGTTTTATTACTTTCCCTGGGTATGGGAGAGCTTTCTCAAAGAAAGAAGCTGCAGCACATGGGATGACCATCCCAAAAAGGACTGACAAGGGGTTTTGCCAGACATTATGAGTTCAGCTTAATACCTAGTATCAATTTTTTTGTTTAATGGCATCAAATCCAAAAAAGTGCCTGGAGGAATGAATTTGAAATTTATAAATTGTTGGATTATTTGTGAAGTGGTTTAGGAAGGACATTTGCTGCCATTGGTATGAGGGAAGAAGAGAGATCCCAGTGTGGTGTTTCACAGTGCCAGATGCACCCCAGTTTCCATAGCTTTGTGTCTAAAATATGGCCCAGGTTCACCGAGCAATGTCAAAACACATCTGCAAGCCTGACCAGGGAAAGAAATATAGCTGCAAAATGGGCAAGCTCAATTTTGTTGGGGGAACAAAAGACAGAAGGGTGTTTGTCAACCGGAGGATCAAATTTGAGAAACACCTACTGTTGTTTGGCTAGCTGGGATTTAAAATATATATGTCATCACCCTGTCTTTGTTGTCAGTAACGCTGTTTGCTTTGCTATGCCACCGCACTGCTCAGGCAGCTAAACGAGATGGGTGGCTTTCCCTTTGGTTTGCAACCAGAGGAGCCCTGGCTCCAGCACCTCGCTCCCAGGGAGCCATGCAGGCTGCCAGCATCCAAATGCTGCCAAGGACAAATCCAGAGAGATGGCCAGCAAAAAATAAGAAGGTGTGAGATGCAATATGATTCTGTTTGTTTTTCTGGAAGGTCAATTGTTTTCCTAAAATTTCAGCTTCCTGTGCTTTTCATTTTTAACGAAAGCCTATTTCAGCAATTGAAGTAAGAAAATATCCTCCGTGTAACAGACGGAAGACTTTTTTGAATAAATGTCCTTCAGAATGAGAGACCTTTACCTGCCTTATGAAATTGCATCAATATTTCAAGAAATAGGACAGAGGAAAATTCATATTCATGTTAGATTTCACAATGTGATTTTGCAATACCTACAGTGGAGTACCCATGTTTTCTGACAGTGCTCACAACAAGAGTAGAAGATAAGCATGTGAAAAAAAATGAATTAAAAGCTCTTTACTTGATGGTATCCTTGTAGTTTGTGCTATTTTGAACCTGTCAACTGCTTAAGTAACAGTTTGTCAGTGATCACGGCCCGGCTGAATATGAGACCTGGTAGTATGGTTGCAAATTGTCAAGAGCTGAGTGATCTCCCGGGTTGTGATTTATGATTCCATGAACAATGACAAGCGAGGAGAAAAGGCCCTGGTAATTTCGGAAGCGGTTGTGGAAACAATTAGATCACTTTTTTATTAGATCATTTATAGAATTCTTCCCTTTAAAAATTAGATCCTTGATGAGTGCATTTTTCACACACTCGCATGCTTTGTCCTATTTTTCAATTAAGGGAAAATCCTGGGCTTTCCTTTGGAAACGCTGCTGTGCAATGTCTTTAACTTCACAGGGGCTGAGAAAGCTGCAGGAGCGCACAGGACTTCCCTGAGCTCACCCACAAGCCCTGGCTCATCTACACTTGAAGCCCTTTGCAAAGATTAATTCCTGCCAAGTCCTTTGCAGGAATTGTGCTAGTTTCTGTACTGTTTTCTCACTGCTGGATGCTTGTATCTTTCTGCTGGCCTGACCTTTGCCTATGACAGAGCTGCAACCTTCTTCTCAGCTGCTGGGAAGTTTCTACTACATCACACTGGTACAGGCAAATAATACCCATAATGAAAACTTGGACCAGGGCTACCGTTTGGGGTTCTTTTATCCTGTTTTTGCCCCTTCTTCTTTCCAACAGCAGAATCACTTCGTTGTCATTGTATTTCCACTTCCAAATTCTTCAGCAGCAGTTTGTCCCTTTCTTCTTGGCCCAAGGAGCTGAGCACTACAAGGTCTCATGTTTTTATAAGGAGTCAGTGGCATTTCTCTAGAAGTGCCCAGTGTCCTGCTATACCACCCCCTTGAGCCTGGGAACAGATCTCAGAGTTTGCTAGCAAGGCTAATGAGAGACAGCTAATATCTCTGAAAAGACATGTTTAACCAAAATCTCTCCCCTCCCTTGTTTGCTTTCTTGGAATTGTCAGTCAGTGTTCCCATGTTGTTCTGCCCCGACGATATAGTCACAGCATTGTCATTTCTGAATTCTCTTACGGAGAAACTGGCTTCCAAAGTAACCAAAGCCACTCGGCATCCCGGGAGCTCCCCAGAAGCCAAGGGGACCCAGCACAGATTCAGGCTGCTGGGATGGGTCTTGAGTTATTTTGCACCATGGCTAAGTCTATTATAATGGGGATTTCTGCTAAATAATGAAAAATAATGAAAGATCAACCTGGAAAATGAGCTCTTGCTGTAGAGAGCCCCATTTCCCTCCTTCCTCTTCCTTTAAAGAGGAGGAGGGAGATCTTTGCATTTCCCCAGCACTGTGTATTGAGGGATGGGAAAAAGAGCTGTGCTGTGCCATATTCTCTAGCCCAATGAGAATGAAACTTACTCTCAGCTTTGAGTTTTATTATTCCCTTGCAAAACTCTCTTCTGTTGTGCTATGCACCAGCAAAAATCCTTTTTATTGCCATTAAAAAGGCAGCTGAGGTGCCCATTATTTTTTTTTTTATTATTTGTACAGAACTCAGCAAATAAAAACGGGTCCCAGATAAAAGGTGTGTCCTTTCTAGTAAAGCACAAAAAAATCTTAATCTTTGGTCCAGAAGCAGTAGATTGCCACAAACAGTCAGCAGCTAAAATCATTAATCTTTGCTGCTTGCCCAACTGGTACTAGTAGTAAAGAAGATAATACACTAGCAGAATCAGTGACCCACTACAAATTGGTCCTGAAAGGTCCACCAGCCTAAATAGACTTTTGCTGATCCAACACTTGTTAGGAATCCCAACAAAGAGACTATTGGCTCATCTGATGAGCCGCTCACTATTGGGCCTTTTGCAATGGCTGGTGATGGATGACCATACCCTCTTTGAGGGGGAAGATGCAGCTCCTGGTATGGGGCCTTTTCTCATCTTAAATTTGTACTCAATAAATCACAGGTGCAGAAGAGACAGCATCAGTTTCATTACACCTACATGCTCCAGTATCAATCATGCCAACACAACGGGCTGCGTACTGTTCATTTTGGGAGGCTCTTTCTGTTCCAATACCATTTCCATTCCGTTGTGCTTTAGCATTCCTAAAGTGTTGAGCCTCTGCAGCGAAACACTGGGGGAGAAGGATGTGATGTGCTGTAATTGCGCTCTTTCGACACGAGACAGGGCTTAGCTCACATACTTTGGTTTACGATCCCTTGCTATTGTTAAAGGTAAAGTCTTAAGTAGTTCGGTAAACAGTATCACGGATTCTATGGTCGCCACACATCACTTTCGTTTTTAACCTTGCTTTTTTGTTTGCTCTTTAGCACACAGACCTTTACTCTAGGTTGCAGCAATTGCCCTGGAATGGTTCCCTTTTGTGATTATGATATCATTTTTCTATCTAGTTTATGATATTTGATTAGATGATGCTATAATCCCGTACTTACCCTTACCCAAACCTAATTGTAGCAAAGAAACAGTTTCAGGGAGCTTCTTTGGTGTTTTCTCATTTAAGAGTTTCTGCAGGGTTCTCTCTGGCTGGTAAATGCCCTGGGACCTTTGAAAGGTATGTCCCTTACGGTTCACAATTTAAGAATGTATTGCAGAGCTCCCACATTGTTATGTTAATTCCAATGTCAGCAGTTAAAATACACTTAAAACGAAGGAGACTTTAGAGCTTTCAGACTTTGTATTTAATGTACATAATCAAATACTTTCATGGCATTAAATGCATGTCTAACACTCATCATAAAAACTATGAACTATGTTTTTCAAGTATAATAAAAGGTAATAGATTATTATTCCCCATGTGTGTCCAAAATCCACTTTGCCATCTTTATATAGGGAGAGTAATTTCTCAGTGTCCAATTATACTCCAATTTGCATAGGAACAACTATGTTTCATGCAATTAAGTTATCACAAAGTCCTGTCATTCTGTAGCATTCTGTTAATCTTTAACTCAACGAAAAGCCGTGTCAGCAGAGCACCAACACAGAAAAGATGGGTGTTCAAAGGAACTGCAATAGGAGCACATTCAGGACTGTCAGACAGAACAAGCTTTTCAAAAGGACACTTCCATTCAGTTTAAACCTACAAGGGTGTTGGGCTGACACCTCCATTTATTTGCTGTAGGGCTATAAGGAGAGAAACAGAGAGACTTTCAGTCTTATTAAAGCAGTATTTGGAATACAAAAAAAAGGGATTCTTTTCCTCTGCTCCTTTTACTCGGTCTCAGCGGCAGATCATAAAGCATGGACAGCATTAATGCAAGACAAGAAAACATTGGTTCTAATGTGCAGCTGAAAGACTTGATTTTCTGCGAACCAGCCACCAAATCTCTTTATTTGTTTATTTTTTACAATCAGTAGGGAGACAGAAAGGGAATTTATTTTAAAAATGAAGTTAGGAGTACAGAAGTCCCAGTAAATAACATCTTTCTGCCACATCCTTTTGTGGACGTCTGGTCCATGAGCTAAGGGCAGGTTGTGGCTAACAGCACCAGTATGGTTCAGTGATTATTCTGGTCAGGTACCTACAGCAGCTTCAGTGTTACAAGATTAAAATGATAATTGATCTTTGAGAGAACATTTGAGGACAAAACATGATTATGTTCGTAACAGATCCTTAGCTGGTATAAATTGGCATAAGGCCATCATAACCAGTAGAGAGAGCCCAGCTGCATCTCTAACCCCAACTACTCTCAAAGTACTGGGGACATGGTGTTATTTGAAGATATGAATATTGCAGGTAAAAGTTTGCAGGTTGGTTATTTCTGCATGATTTCCAAAGCTCCCGTAAACGCAGCCCAAGCAGCTTCTTCCTGTTAACATTCTCATTATTTTCACTGAAATCTGGCACTTATCTTTCATGTTTTGTCTCGGGGATCTTTACTTCTGTGAATACATATTATCTAATATTCATTTCACCCGGTCAATTTGCAGAAAATGTTTCGCTTTCAAGGTTGCTTCTAAATTTTTATATTTTTCATTTTTCATCTCAATTAAAAATAAACCATGCTGTGAGTCCCCTTTGTAGTTCTTTTATCATGCTACCAACTCTGTGCATTTTTTCACCTATATACTAATAAAAAGGTCTTTTTAATATATATAAATATATATATACCTCAGTAACTGGTTTTTAGGGCTACTGTCCAAAGAAACTTTTCTTGTCTTTCATTTGCACTGTGCTGCAAAACCCAGTTTTAACTCAAAAGAAACTGTAAAGAACTCTTTGTTATCTTCATTTTGGCCTTAATCTATAATGAATATTAATAGCACTTGTAAGGTGAGGTACAGATTAAAAGCATTAAAACATAGCTTGGATGGTTTCAAAGGTTGCATGCTGGGTAACATTTCAGGAAGTGCCAAAGGGCCAGATTTGTTAGTGCAATTTTAGAAGTGACTTCGATTCCTCTTTTTAAAGATGTCTAAAGCTATGCAAAAGTACAAATAGGTATTTTATGTAAGGTTCAAAAGCACCTTCATCATCACCAATGTAAAATAAAATTGAGGTGCTTTCACAAATCCCTTTAGAAACTGTTACCGTCTCTATCTAAATAACTTCCAAAAATGGGACTTTGTCATTTAGATGGTTTTGGAAAGTGTGTCCCATGTGCCTGTTGGGATAGCACAGGGCTCTAGCCGAAGGTGAAGTCCAGGTGATAGATTTTGTGTGGAAAACCAAGAAGGCCATTCAAATAGGGCTTAACTCTATTTCTGCCAGAGTCGGTGGCACAACTGCCACTCATTATCAATGACATTGGTCCCGGTCTACAGGGACTTGCAGAAAATAGCAAAACCCTGCTGTTGCCCTTTCAGCATTGCGTCTGCAGCTGAACACTAATAACCACTTCAATAGCAGGAAGCTTTCTCCCAGGGACATCGGTGTATGTACAAGTCTGGCAAGATGTCAACTGATTTGGCAGATGAGGACTTCAATGCAGTCCATATCGCTGCTGGTGGAAAGTTCAGGGCCCGCTGGGACCTCGTGCATGATGCTGGGCTGCACCCCAGTCTTTCTGGACAGGACTTTTTGGCTTGCACAGGCTGCAGAGGCCAAATGTAGCATTGCACACGTGTGCATGCACGTGTGAGGATGCATGGACCTCAGACAGTTTCTACCACGTGCTTGTATTCACATCTGCTGCCCTGAAACAACCCCCAGAAGACTCTTTAACCCACAAAATGGATGATGCAATGCATGGCCTCTTACTTCAGTCCGAAACCAAATTTGCTCAGTGAACTTGCAAGCGTTGCTACCAGCAAGCAAGGGAGATGAGAAGGAAGTGCTTGTTGTATTTTTGGCAGCATGTGTCGTGAATTAAGGTGGGACTAATTACATCCCGTTGGATATCAGAGGTGTGACTAAACACCGTGTTAAAGAACATGTACAAGAAAGTGATGGTTTTGGGAGGCCAATTTAAAGCATCTGAGGATAACTTTGAAAAATACTGCTCTTGAGTGGTTAAGAAAGTTTGTCTTGACTGGGAGGGTTTTTGTGAAATACTTTGCTTGTGTTGGTCAGGAGGCAAAAAGCTGGATTAAAGGGCTGACCACTGAAGTAAAATCTTAATCCATCCCTCGCTCTCGGGCAGTCAGGAGCCATGAAAATAGTTCTGGAAAATGTTCTCATAACCTGATAAAAGAGCTGATTTAATAAAATTGTTATATTGTCAGTTTATGATTTTACTTAGAAATCTTTTGGCCTAGTTCAGGTTAAAAAAAAAAGTCACCAGCTTTAGTTCTTCTGCAGAAAAAAGACCCCATCATTTATTAGATGAATGAAGATATCAATTTCTGTTTAAACATTAACAGGGTGATGCCAAATATTAGTCAGTTCCTAATAATTTTGAGGGATTAAAAAGATAATAAAAGTAATAGTCCATTACATTACCTACTTCAGCAAGATTGTAATGAATGTAATAAATTCCAGATCAGGGTTATAACAACTTCCATCTATTTAAAATGAATTTGTAGGGTTACTTTCATTAACTATGTATATGGAGAAAATGATCTGACATATTACTTTAAAAGAGCTGTAAAACCGATTAGAAGGAAATATGCTTCCCAGACAGTGATCTAGGCCGCTGGGGAAATTTTATCCCTGGAAAGAAGGGGGGGAAAAGGAAGGGAAGAGGAAGGCATCCTAAAGGATGCTATTGCATCATGTCTTTAACATGCCCCCGAAGCCACTTTGCTCCTTGGGAGAGATTCGGGCAGTAACAATGGTCAGGGACCAGGAAAGGGATGAAAGCCACTTTCTCTCCTGGCTTTTCTATTCCCTCCGCCTCCTTGCTTGGGAAAGGACGGATCTGTTAATGAATAAAGGGTTCCTGCGCTGGGGATTTGTGCATGGAAATGAAACTACGCCTGGTTCTGGTACGGCCTTTTGGCAGCCCAGGGGAAGGCTGAGGCATTAAAGGGGACGGTGGCCTCATTGCTCGGAGGAGACAAGGGACCTAGCACTTGACTGCACTACAGAAATTACTGCTGCACCTAGAATGCAGCCTTCATTTATCAATTTCATAGCAAGGGGGAAAGAGAAAGGGAGGGGGGGAAACCCAACATCTGACTGCCTTTTTCAGCTCACGTTACATCTAGCCACCGAGAGCCCTCCAAATCCAGTCATGTGTGTTATAAAGAGTCTTGGATAAAGTAACTTAGTACTAATGATTTATACTTAATTGGACCTCTAAGTGATTAAAGTGGCAGTAATGAATGAGTAACATCCTTCTAATTCCCTTTTTCCATTTGGCTTGGGCTGAAGGCCCTTTCTTTGTGCAGGATTTGACTTGGGGGTAAGCAATGCCAGTGTTTTTTAAGCTTTTAGTAGCACGTCTGGAATGAGCCGCTTGGATCATGTTTAAAATAAATTACTCCATAAGCATGCTACTAGGGCATTGATTTTTTTCTTTCTTTCTTTCTTTTTCTTTCTTGCTTTCTTTTATTGGATTAGCCAATTGTGAGGTTAATGAATATGCATTTGGCAACCCATGTTTGTGAGGCCAAGTCCCACGTGGGCATCAAAGGGTTTGAAATGCGTGAGCGTAAATATCAGCTTTGTCAAAATATTGATTCACTTTAAGAGTAACACAGTGCCCTCCCCCCTTGCACTAATGTGCATAAGGATAAACCTGTTTTACGTATTTTTTTACTTATTTTATAGGATTTCAGGTTGCCAATTAATTGACTGAATCGGCTGAGATTTTCTAACTCTCTACTTCAGTGCTCTTTCCCTTTTCAATCTAAAAATGATTGTTATGCTCTCTCTTTAAAAAAAAAAAAAGCCATTAGAAATGTAGGTCTTGACACTTGCAGTATGTAACTTTTTAAATGGAGAGAGAGATCCAGCACTTCACGTGTTTCACTTTGTGTTGGTAAAGGGAATATTACGCAGCATAAAGAGGGCTTGAAATGGGAAGGAGATGTGTGGAGCACTCGTCTCGCACTGGGGCAGATCCAGCTCATCCCTTGCATCTGAGGAGCTCTGAGATGGGGAACAGGAGAGGAGCAATGAATTGTTTATAGTGCTGTGCTAAATTGGCAGTTATTTAAAATTAATTTAGGTATGCTTACCCACATGCCCCAATTATACCTCTCACTGAAACATAGGTACGAGTGTACCACCTGTACTGTATGGTAGCTGGCATGACGATGCTATAATTGGGTTGTGACAGCAACACTGCCATAATGCAAATAAAAAACCTAACAATAATACTTAGGCTTCTTTTACAGCAAAACTTTGATTAATTTAGACAATGCCCCAGCTCTCTGTCGCTGTATGTTTTCTTATATGGCTGTGGTAGGTTTTGAACCACCTGCCTTCAACGCAGTGGGAGAATAAGATACAAAAAATAGCATTATTTGGGATTTTTTTAAAAATCCCTGATTAAGTAATATTTGATGGTGAGAAAGCTTTATGAAATAGCTTGATTTCACCAGATAGTGTCAGAGATGACGACTATTCAGCAAGCGTGAAAACTCCGTCACCTGATTCTGGGGGCAGATTGCTATCAAAGGCTGGCTGCCATCATGGGTAATGAAATTGCACTGCAGGTGTTGATAGAAACTGGCTAATTAATAGACCATTACTGTGCTGTCATTGACTAACATTAGAACCCTTTGAGACTAGTTATGCTGGCAAAAATCTGGAGGAACTCTCAGTCTGGTGAAACTTGGATTTAATGATAGGCTTTGACCTGAATTTTAGGAGTATATAATTTTTTCAGGTTCTGTCCACACTCATGTCAGAATCTGTGGATGTTCTCTACAAGACAAAGGCTCACACATGGTTATACACCTCAGAAAAAGGGACAAACAGAGGGGATTTCAGCAAATGAGCAGTAGTGCCCTCACACCCCTACAAGCACT
Organism: Harpia harpyja; assembly: GCF_026419915.1. Taxonomy (NCBI): domain Eukaryota; kingdom Metazoa; phylum Chordata; class Aves; order Accipitriformes; family Accipitridae; genus Harpia; species Harpia harpyja. The sequence continues at coordinate 41,305,293 of NC_068940.1, read as the reverse complement.
TGATGAAGTTTATTCCCTTTTTACCACAGCTCTTTGTGAGGTTTGCCTGCACCTCCAGAGAAGGGGCTGTGCACCCAGACACCGAGCATCCCTCTTCTCCTCTCCTCTCCTCTCCTCTCCTCTCCTCTCCTCTCCTCTCCTCTCCTCTCCTCTCCTCTCCTCTCCTCTCCTCTCCTCTCCTCTCCTCTCCTCTCCTCTCCTCTCCTCTCCTCTCCTCTCCTCTCCTCTCCTCTCCTCTCCTCTCCTCTCCTCTCCTCTCCTCTCCTCCCCTCTCCTCTCCTCTCCTCCCCTCCCCTCCCCTCCCCTCCCCTCCCCTCCCCTCCCCTCCCCTCCCCTCTCCTCTCCTCTCCTCTCCTCTCCTCTCCTCCTCTGTTTTCTCAAGATTTCAGGGGCACCTTGATGAACTGGAGTGGGGGGTGGGGGGACACACCATTTGACACATGGGGTTTTCTCAGCCTTGTGGTTCCAGCCAGGCGTAGTCTCAGTTAAACATCTTTTGGGATGGTGCGGCAATGATTCAGGAGAAGGCTGACAAGGGCATTAGTAGGGAGTAGCAGGGAAGGGAGAGGTATTATCCAGAGCTACAGAAAATGCCTAGTCAGGAATACGAGAAATGAGAAAAAGTGAAGAGTGGAAGAAATAAGCAAAGAAAGAGAAGTAACAGCAGCATTTAACCCAGGGAGAAAGAGTCAAAGTGATTTCTGCAGCAGTGGGAAGGAGAAAGTATGAGGAAAAGTAAGATTTATGGAGGAGCAGCTAACATGAGATTGGAGCCTGTCACATGCTGAAGGAAACTAAAAAGAAATAAAATAAAATAAAGGCAGCAAACTGGTCACTCTTATTGCTAGAAGTTAATCAGCCTTTGCACCCTCGAGGCTGGCCATCTCTGCCGAGCACCTTGGGAAGCAACTCCAAACTCTGCGTCAGTGAGAGCAGACACAGTGTTTGGTTTCCAGCACCAAACCTTTGGCTGCTGTGCTCACAGCTGGGCAGTTCATTGAACATGTTTGCATCATCTGCGGAGAGAGATGACGGGGCAGCATGCAGCCTGGCAGACAGGTCTCCCTGTCTCTTTCTACAAAGCTATTTCTGCTCAGTCCCTTTTCACAAAGCAACACAGTCTTCAGAAGAGCTGTGAAAATGTCACTTTTCAGAGCCCTGGGAGATGCTTCTCCTCTAGATCCCCCAGATCAAAGTGCATCAAACCATCTTAAAATGGAAGAAACACTGAACGCACAACTATGTTCCCTGATAATCCTTCCAAATTCTTCTGAAGAGCCTCATTCATGACACAGAGAGTTCCCAAGAAGACTCGCTCTCTTCAAGGACCAGTTAGCTGTACAAACATACCATTTTCTTTTGCATCTCTTTGAACTATCCTCAACACACCGGTGTAATAATTGGATACCCTTACCTCTGCTGGCCTGTGCAGCATGGGTCATATATGTAAACATCAAATTCAAATAACAACCCCCAAATTTAATTTATTTCTACCTAAACAAGTTCTTTTATCATAAAGCAATAAATTTGTCTTGGTGCTAGCAATTTGTTGCGGGTGACATAACACTGCAAATTGATTAATCGCTACTGTACACGACAAAATGAGAAAAGCAAGGAATTATTATGAATAGCGTCCATCTGATACAGTAGGGATTCATTATTCAAAAGTGTTAGCTAGTGGTTAGCTATCCCCTTGTTGCAGATTACATTCATTTGCAGAATCCTACATCATGCTTACACAAATCAACAAACATGCATTTATTGAGACATGGAATGAAAGCTATTAAAATGTGAAAAATTGCCTTTTTCTTTAAAAAAATTGAGTCAAGTTTGGTGGTAGCTTTTTTTTGGTGGGGGATGTTTCTATGTGGCTGAAGCAAAGAAGTTTATTGCATTATTTCTGTGTTTGCATCTAGAACCAGTCACATCAAGCTAAGTACATTGATATTGGTTGTTAGTGTCTTACAGTGAGCCTTCATATCACAGCTTGGAGGATTTGGTGTACCCAAAGTGTTGGGCTAAAATTATAAATGTAGTAAAATAGGCTTTCTTTGCCCTTTCAAGCACATTTTAATTTTTAGCATTATATTTGTACCAACAGATTGCAATCATGTCTGAGGAGCTTACTCTGCTTGAGGTGAAGTACAAAAGGGTGAACAAAAGAAGAGCTCTTCCCTCTGATAAAGTACTAAAATAGTATTTAGGGCCAAGATGTTCCATGTTTCCCAGGCTGAACACTGGGCCTCGTGTTAAGTATGAAATTATTCTGAAAAAATAAATTCCAAATGTAAACTACAAAAAAAGCATGGTCTAGACCCCTCCTTTGGATAGTTGCCCTGGTATCTGAGGATCATCAGTCTTTTCTGAGACTGGGAGAAAAGTTTTGTGTGTCCATCTCCACTGCACACGAGTAACGTATCTAAGCTTGTCATCACTGTCAGGCAATCCGTGTTCTCTGTGTAAGCAGGTCTCGGCACAATAAGATAGAAAAAAGATTGGTTTAACTTTTGAGGAAGGGCATGAAGAAGATACAGTCTTTTCTTCTGTGCCTGTTTCAGGAGTTCTTGCACTCCTGCTTTGTGATGATTCTACAGATAATAGGATTAAGGGCACCAAACAGCGAACTTTCCCTGCTTCTTCCCCTCTCTCTGCCTCTCCTGTTAGTGCAAAGTGCTTTTCCTTCTCTTTGGAAAATTGCTTCTATCATGCATTGCTTGCGGAAAGAAACGCACTAATTGTGAAAGCAGCAGTTCAGCAACAGCTCGGTCTTTGAACTCAGGTCTCTTGTCTTTTGGCTCTGCTCTGAAATGCCATGTTAAATTGTTTTAATGGCTACTTGCAGTGAATCATCACTAAAAGGGGATTTTTAAAATTTTGCTAGAGTTTTAAAGTGAAGTTAGTCATTCCACTTGGGTGTTCTGTATAAGAAAAGAAAACAGTACTGAAAAATGAAAACAAGCGTGTAAAATAGGGGTGTTAGGTCCATGGAACATAATATTAGGGCATCCTGGTATTGATTATTGTTTACTTTTTAGGTCTAGTTTCATTAACATGCTGTGATTAGATTAGTTGAGATACACATGAGGTATAACCATAGGACTTGCGCTGAGAAAAACATCCCTAAGCCTGTGACTCGCCTCCTCTGAGAAATGTGGGCCCAGAGACAGCAAACCAGCTTTGCACTGTGAATGGTTTCTCCTTGCTTGCATCCATTGAAGCCATGTGGACCTCAATAACCATTCCTTTGCACACCAGAATCACTAGAGCCAGATCACTTCTTGGCCAGAGCTGGAGCCAGCACCGGCTCTCCTGGTTTTGATGCTGCTGCAAGCCTGGCTTATGTTTCTAAAGAGGATGCTGCTGGTTTCTCCTGGAGCACCCTCAAGGGTCAGCCATGCCAATCTGTCCTTTCCAGATGGCTTTAAGCGCTTTCATTTCATGGTTACTGGCTGACTTGTTTAAAACAAGAAGGCGGCACGCTGCTCAGTGTAACGCAGTGTGAGCCCTGCCTGGTGAGCAGAGCAGCGATGCTCACCGGACCGTCTTCCTCTGCGCCTGCTGCTGTTAAAACACAGAAGGAAAAGAAATGCTGTTGCGTGAGGACTTACGCTCTGCTCAGGGCTGATGGCCCAAGAGAAGAAATGTGGGAACCTCTTCATGCTAGCCCTGCCTGAGCCACCGCCTTAAACATGCCCAGCATGGTCAGTGGAGGATGGCAGGGATGTGGTGGGACACAGTGAGATCTGGAGGTCCAGCTCTCCCCCTCTGTCACCTGGGGGAGAGCTGGACCTCCCAATCTTGCTGTGAACATGGGGATAGACACAAAACCCTGCTGTGGACCTGGAGCTAACCGACTTGTATCCTCAAGAACAACAGCAGTGAACCTGGTCACAGCTGAAATCCAGGTCCCAAGGCAAATCCTGACCTCCTTCGTGGTTAAATCGGATCATGAGGTTGTGACTGGCTCTGACAAGGATTTAGAGGGCAAAGAGATGGGATATTTTGCTTACCCCTTCAGAGGCAGCTACAGTACAAAATAATTGACATTAAATTCCAGATCAGTTATGGTTTTAATCTAATTCTGGACTCAGACTTGATTCAGCAAAGTGGTTTAAGCACTTTTAAGGTGTCGACAAATCACTGTTCTGTCTAGAACCACAACAGAGTCAGTTCCTGCAGCACATTATCTCTTGGCCATTCAACTCTGTGCTAGGTAAGCCATTTCCATCAGCCACCTACAGTTTTAATGAGAAGAATGGGGGGGGAGAAAAAGAAAGATTTCTGTCTGGGCAGTCCTTCTTTGCCCTGGGAGTATTTCTGTGCTGCTGTGCAGTGAAAAGTTAATCTTTCTTGACGGCTGATGCATGTGGATAGTACCTCATGCATTTGATACTGAATGCTCGATATAGCTCAGTGATCCCATATAAACACTGCAGAAGTAGAAGGGACCCTGGGCAAGGAAAAGATCTGTCTTAAATCCCTGTGTCTGTCACATCACAACATCCTTCAGTAATGACATGCAAACTTCAGAGAGACTGCAGCACCTCTGTCTTGTCTGGGAGACACTTGGCTGTTAATGACTAACTTCCCAGTGACAGCATTTCTTTTTGTAGGTTACTTCCCTTTGGATTTTTGCAAAAGCGTCCTCAAAATAAATAGATAAATAAAATCAACCCGTCAAGGGCAGGCGACTTGTGTAGGTGGACAGCAGGAATCTGCACTCCAGCCAATTGGACCAGTTTGGGATTTTTTTTTCTGAAGTGGCAGCACCTTCCTTCCTTCCCTCTTGATCCCCTCACAAGGAGCAAGAATGGAGCTTTGCAGAGGTGACTTACTGTTTAAAAGATAGAAAAGTGACTTTATATGGGATAAAAATGGGTTTGAAATTCAGTCACAAGACAGCTATAAGTCAGTAGGTTTGAGAGTTGCTTAGAGCATTTGAATACCCAAGAACTAAGAAGCTGCTGAGTGTGCTCTGCTAACAGCCTCGTCTTGCACTGGTGGCAGTCAGCGTACCTGTGCTGAAGTCAGGGCAGCAAATCAGCCAGATACCGGCTGGGGAGTTGGCCAGTGGGCCTGGAGTACAAGACAAATGTTTATGGAGGGAGAAAGTTCTCTCTGGATAGTACCATTGCAGGAAAAAACAGCTCCTACAAATCTCTTTATCTCTCAGTTTATCTGTTGTCATTAACAGATCTTTAATTGTTGTTCTGGGACTAACTTCTGAATCTACATTCAGGACAAAGTCCTGTGAAAGGGCTATTAAAAGTTCCTGCATTAGAGACAAGGGAGGCTCCCTTACGAAGCTCCTGGATGCAGTCACACCTCTAATTCTCCCTGGTTCCCTAATTAAAGAGTAGCAAAACCTTAATCTTCCCTAGAAATGCTTTGTCAGTAGGCAGTGGCGGTCTGCCTGCAGAGTTAAGTACATCAGAGTTTTCATCTCCTTAAAAATGTTGACCTCCAGCAAGGCATCATAAGATACACTGGCAAAAAAACCCTCACCATTTTGCAAGTAACCTGTCTGTCAGCCAAGGAGTTCAGCAGGGTGGGCTATCTCATGCTGCTTACGGCCATCACCTGGGTTCCCCCAAAATCTAACCTGAAAGTATTTGGCTACGGATGGGCACAAGTCTGCAGGACATTACTACAATAATCTGCAAATATCACCCTGCAGCTTTGCCTCTGTCCTCACGTTGTTTTCTAAATTCACCCTGTAAATTACCAATAATGCAACGGAGGGAATGGGAAGAGAAACAGGGCATGCAGATATTTGTATGGGAATAGGAATAGGTCTATGTTTGTTCCAAGGTGATCTGAAGGGCAGTGGCAGGCCTGGGAAAAGTCAATGCTTTCTTCATTATATGCCTTTCTAAAACATGCGTGAGTTTGATGTAAATGGCATATGGTCCGCCTGCCACTTCTCATGCCGTGCTCTACTCTGCCATTTAACCGCACACCTCTCGACAGGTCATGTCCTTAGCAGAGGTAATTGAATGGGGGTATCCTCGTGTTTCAACGGAAATGAGTAACAGGAGGGATGAATGGAGGTGAATATGCATCGTGCCCTTTGTCAATACATCATTTTACTCTTAGCAGAAGAAAAGGGAGCTGGGCTTTTATTTACCTACGGGCTGAGCAAAGGCCAACAATCCTCACTCTGTCAAATTACTTAAGTCTAGCAAATGCTGCAAGACCTGAACCAAAAAGGATTTTAAAGCTGGTGAAAGATTGTCATGGGGTGGGCTATGCAGCTTTTATAAAACAATTGCATCAAGCTTGGGAAGGGAAAGAATCTAAGGCCATTAACCCAGCAAGGCATGAGGCTGTCAGTGAAGCCAGAGAGCATTAAATGTCCATTTGCAACATATTTTCAGTGGGAATCAGTCACCAAACTTCTTCATACACGTCTGAAAACCCCAGCCTAACATGGATGGCATGGGCACTGTTTTGTTCTTTCTACATGTGACGTGGATGGGTGGGAAATAAAAAGGGGACGTTTCCTGGCTAGGACAGAAGAGAGAGCAGTTGTGGAGGAGCTGGGGACTCCTCCAGGCTGCCACTGAGCTGCTGCATGGTCAGGGCACTTCGTTTCACATCTCGGCACTGCAGAAGACCTGGTTCTCCACTCCCCAGCCCTGCTGTGCAAGCTGAGAGCAAAATGCTTCAAAGCCAGGAAGTTAAAATCTCTGTTCACAGGTGTAAGTGGCTATCTAGGGTGGAAGGTTGTGATGGTTCCCCTAGGACATAGGGGTCTTGGACTATAAAAGAGTGCATTTCTCATCTCTCGAAGGTGCTGAAAGCCAGTCCATGAAGCTGTTGGAAATCATTGGATCAAAACCAGCTGTGGAAGTGCAAAGTGCATTTGTTTCTTTTGAAAAAAAGATCTCTCCTATTGAAAAAATCAAGTAAAGTGTGCAGGGGAATCAGTGGGTAAGAGGAGGCAAAATTAGAGCTGATTACCAGGTAGCAATAGAAATGGCTTTTGAAAAGCTTTTTTTTTTTTTCTATCTAAACCAGGGAGGAAGGAGAGAGAGGAGGCAACTTGGATTGGCATCAAAACCCTCTTATCTCACACGTTTACACTCTCCACTGCACAGATTACTCTAGTTCACCTTTAATTTGCCTTTTGATAGTTGTAGGCTGATACCAAATACTCCTGAAAGTTGACACTTGGCAAATAGCACATTGCACTCCCATCTCAAGTGTATGACATGAGAGAAGGATTTGAGGCCATCAGAGCTACGAAAACTATTGCTGGTGTGATCCTAGGACATTTTAACATGACTTGATTTTGCTATTCCTGTGCATCCCAAATGCGTAAGTGTGACAGAGGGACATCTATTTTAAAAAATGCCAAAGCAAAGTGGCAATGATATAAGCTGGACATCTCATATCTCCCTCCATCTTCCCTTCCTTTTTGGCAAAATCTCAACAACCAAGCTGCTTTCCGTGCCCATATGTTCATCCATACAGGCAGCTGATTTATCCATCACTCTTCTCACCCCAGAAAATTTTGCCGCAGTCTCCTCTTTGTCACTGACACCCTGAGAGGCCCTGACCTTTGCAGTATTCGATAGCGAGCCTCCATGCAGACATACTTCAAGGTTCAGATATGTTGTATTGCTGCTGCCTGAGCTGTCAAGAGGACAAACAGCAACAAGATAGTTGCACAGCATTAAATAATTGGGGACTAAGTGGATTACTTAATGGTACTGGAAAAACACCTTGCTGTTGATAGACATCAACAGAGCAGGAAACAGGATCACATGCACTTTGTGCATGAATAATCAGAAAGGATTTGAACCCAACTGCACTGTACGAAGCACTCAGTTCTTGCTCTTAGTGTTTCGTCTAATCTTGCTTGTTGAATTTTAAACCTACCGCTTCTTGTCTTACTGACAGCCAACCCAGACGTTATTTTCATCCTCCTTCAAAGTGAAGACCATTGCCTTCAACCATGATCTGTTTATGAAATGAAATTAGCTGTTGAAATGGTCGTTCTCATGATGCATAACCTTGTTTATAGATAGGATTTTTTTGGCAAAAGTTCACATTTAGAAAAACAGCTCTGGAATTTTGTGACCAAAACAAAAGGAAACAAAAAAATTTCCAAGTGATTCCATGAGAATAGAGCAAAACTACACTCCCCCCTCTGATTTTTATGGGGTTTTGACCTGCAAAGTTCGGTAAAATGGGGCATATGAAGCCTGGTTTCCAGCCCTAACATGGAGTAAATGCTCTGGCTGATGGTGTGCTGATACTCTCCCTGCATCCAACACACTGTACAGGTATGATGCAGTCAGTGTGTGCATCACACTACAATGGCATAAATCTCACATCACAGAGCAGCATCTGGTGTGTTGTAAAAGTGATGTTGAAACAGCTTTTTTTTTTTTTTTTTTAATTTAACATTTGTTACTCACGAGAGGTACTGGAGGACAAAACTGATTTGCACTTGTTCAGCCAGGGTGTTTAAATATGAACCCTCACCTGATCTGGGCAATAATTTAAGCTAAACACATGCTCACATATGGGAAGGGGAAAAATGCTATAAGGGCTTTGTCACCAGTTCACATTGCTGCTCACATTTCCCTTCTCTGCCATCCAGATTTGTTTTCTTGTGTATTTCTAAATAAGCATGTTAGCCAACATGATCACACATATTTAAACATCTGGCAAATTTACCATGAAATGAAGTGAGTGTCCAATGGAGTGTCCAATGGAGTGTTTGGGAATGGGGTGGGGGGTTGGTTTGGGGAACAAGGCTCATCCTCTGACTGCTGGGGACATCCACAGGCTGGGGGACCTCCAGGCCCCTGCAGTAACAGAGTGATCAGGAGATATTTCCCTGCTCTGTATGCTTTCAGCAAAACAGAGGCAAAAGAAGATGCAATATATTAGCTTTTGGCCTGATATACACTGAAGCCAGCCCTCTTGCATACTTTGACTCTTTGGTTGGGCAAGCGGCCCAACAGGTCACCTGGCTGCTACCTCTCAAAATGGATAAGGACTGAGCTGTAATCACCTTTCCTTCAGCAGGAGCACTGTGTTTGGTATTTGTCTTTTGCTGATTTAAAAAACAAAACAAAACAAAATTATGGAAATTGCATTTCAGACAGACAGACAATACAAGCCTCGCTTCCTTAGAAAAATGGGGTGAAAGTTAATTAGAAAAAAGCTATTTTCTCATAGGCTGTTGCTTTTCTATCATGTTTCTCTTGCTCCAGCCCCTGGATAAGAGAGTTTTCAGTTTGATATTCCTATCCTAGGACATGAGACATGAACCTGCACTGCCCATAAGAACTGCAAATCATTCCTGTTTACATTCTTCTTGCTCTTGTATCTCTGCTTTTTGCATAGCAGTTAATGATAAAATAATGATAAATAAGCCAAACAAAATCAGTTGTTAGGACATGCTTTGCTGCCCATGGACCCCAAAGCTCTTTTAAAAGAAAAAAGATGTTTTGTTCCTTTATGAGATCAATGATCACAGCTCTCCAAGACCTCCCCCTTCATCCATGACAACATCACCCTCTCCCTGCCTTTCCCATACATCTTTTTTATGCATGGCAAACCCAGCCAGGCAGGGTTTTGCTTGCTCCTCACAAGAAGAATCCTTTGCCGCCCCTGAGGTCACCCAGAATATTCACCCCTATTTCTCCTCGCTCATCAGATTGGGGCTGCTCCCATTCCCTGCCGCTCACACTCCCCTCTCCCCCTGACATTGCCATGCACCACATCAAATAATTGTTGTTATAACACTCCTCCTTCCCCAACTAAAATATACTTGATTGGGAGGGAGAGGGGGAACAGGGAAATAGCTGGGTTTATTTTAATAGTTTCCACTCTCAGTTCAGTTTTATAGTACAGTATATTTAACTTTAACGTATGGACAGCTGGATGCATTTAACAGCACAATGGAAAGAATTTAGCAAGTATACATTACAGGCCGTATATTTGGAGCTGATCACCACATATTTCTTCATAATATTTAGATGCGCCTGTTACAGATTGTGTCGGGCTGATCAAAATATGTTTGTGTCAGGTAAGATTTATCATAGATGAGTGTCTTTATTTCTTTACTTACTAAAATTCTTCCTAGAAGAAGAAGCTCAGTTTAGCTGATATCAGCAAGTTTAGCCCAATGCTTACAATAGGGTTACTTGCCTTTTCTGCAGAAGCCGAAAAAAGCCATAAATACACAGAAACATAGGGGCATATTCTGAGCACAGACTGTGGGCACATTATGCCACTTGTGGTGTCACCTTCACCAGCAAACCAGCTGGAAACTGAAGGATCACCAAAGGATCAGAATCTGTGCCATATTCCCCCCACCACACACACACCCCGTAATGATGGAAAACAGCTACCACCATGAGACAGAGCTATAAATCCTTCACATCTTTCCACCGGACCTACATCCATCTCTGAACTGGCTGGTTACCCTCTTGCACCCTCTCTACAGCACTCTGGAGATTTTTTCAGTGACAGCCAGTGAAACTAGGTGGTAGTCTTCTATTTTTCTCTCAGAAATAAGAAGAAAGGAAATTTTCAGCAATACTTCAAAATTCATTTGCCTTTTAGTAAAAAAAAAAAAACCCAACGTTCATTATTATAAAATAGCCTCCTTCACTCACTACTTTGATGCCACTCCCCCAGAAGCCTAGGTGCCTGAACGACATGATTTTATCAAATTTATCTTGTTGTCTCTGTTTTGTTACTCAGTGCCTATTGCAGCAATGCAAACAGAAGGCAAATCAGCCAAGCAACTTGCTAGCATATTTAGCCAGCTTTCTCTCTGACATTGGAAAATAATAACAGCTTCATCTTCCAGTAGACTTGTTTTCTTTTCCCTGTGTGTGTTTTAAAAGTGCTGTTTTCCCCTGCTGCTGTAGGGTCACATGATCAATACTGACAAAATGTAAGGGGTTGTATTTACAAGATATTCTTATAAAAATGCCAAAGACAAGTCAGAGCCTAAGGAACAACAATACTTATGATTTGGAGAGATTCCAACAAGTAATACAGCTCAAGCCCATTTTCTAAGCTGTGAATGAGTTTCAATTATTTGGGAAGTTATGATTTTAGATGTGTTTGGGTAGATATGTTGCTTTGCCTCTAAGCACTGGGGGAGGGAGGAAAGAAGGAGAAAGATGCTCAAGGAGAAAAACCCCTTTGGAGGAAAGACCAAATTGTTGGAAACCTCTGAAGTGTTCGCATTAATGTCATGTCATTACACCGTATTGCTGCACAGGTTAATATAATTGGGTTACTGTGTGTGAGCAATGATCCATAGCATGTTATGGCACTGAAACAAATGACATTTAACCAAGAGATTTGTAAGGCACCTTGTTATCTGCATGGTGAGCAATTGCAACGGAGAGTCAGATTGCTAGACGAGCGACTGACAAATTAGTTGTTGGGTTTACTGGACAGCTTGGATTTATAACCACACAATTCCAACATAATTTATTAGATCCATAAACAGACAGATCCAGTGTTTTTACTTAGATTACACTCTTATTGCTGCCTCTGATCCTGTCCCGTTTGCAGTGCTGTTACAGGCTGATTGTATTATTCATGTAACACCCAGTCCTTGGTTGGGGGCAAGGTGAGCTTAGATCAATAAGCTGCAGGTTTCTAGCAACAAAAATATCTACAGCCCAGTTTATAAAAAAATGATTTTCAGATGCGTGTGTTCCCACACTCCAACTTCAGTCTCTCCAAGGAGGGAAGGATGCAAATAGAAGGGATCAGTAGAAGATGCAGATTCAGTTCAGAAAAAGATCTCTTTTTGTCTACTGGTAGAACAGATACCAAAGCCCCTTGCCTGTATGTTAAACAATAAAGACAAACAAACTGCATGAGATGTAGGGGGGGAAAGGGCTCGGTCCCACCTGAATGGTCATGGTGGTCTGTTTCCACCTTGGCCTCCGGGAGAAGGACATCTCTCCATTTTGCTCCATCTCTTCTGGTCTGGGCTGGAGAGCAGGAAGCTCAGCATTGCCATAGCTGCAGGACAAAGCTGTGTCCTTTCTGGAAGGGCTTTCTTTAAAAACTCATTGAAAAGGAACCCACAGCTTCCCCGGGCAGATTATTCCAAATCTTTAACTTGTGTCAGTTCCCCAATACCTATCTACTATGACTTAGGTCGATGACTTCTTTTTCTTTCCCCAGGGACAAAGAAAAGAAACAATCATCTCCCTCTTTATGGCCCCTCTAACAGATTAGCGGACAGCTATCGGGGATGTCACCAGCACGTGCCCCTAGCTGCAGCCCTGCACCTTGCCTTTCCTCTTCCTACCTTGCACAAATCCAAATCTTTGCCCTTTCTCCAGCAGCTGTTTTGCAGCCTCACAGCCATTTCCTTTTGTAGTCACTTCTGTGTCCAACATCACTGGTGGCACACGGTGCCCAGAGCTGGATCCAGGCTTCCCTGGCCCTCAGGAGGTCGGCTCAGGGCAACAAGTGTGTCCCTCTAGTTCTTTCCATTCGAGGAAACCTCACCTGTGTTTAGAGCCTTGGCTCGCACCAAAATTTTTATGAGGTGATAAAATGATCACCTTTGGGCTCATGGCTGCTGACTTAGACCAGAACTACAAGTCCAAGACTACCACCCAAGAGAGTATTCTTGCTTCTAATCCAGCTGGCATCTTGGGATCACCTCCCTGCTTTCCAGGTTAGAGGCCAGTTTTGTTTGGGCTGGATAAACTCTGGAGACATGCCCAAGATTTTTGGATGTTCCCCCACAGAAAATCTGACCTCCACTTGTTTTGGAAGTTTGCCTCTCTCCAGATGGGATTTAAAAACTCCTCTCATAGGTTGGTTGAGTCAAAAATAACGTGGGATGGCTTGTGAGGCTGGCTCTGAGTTTCAGCTGTAAGCTGGTAAGTGCTTCGAGTTAAGTAATGAAAATAAGAGAGGAGTCCAACTTGAATCAAAGCGCTGGAAAGCCATGAACTGTGATGGAGTTTGAAATCCCAAGTTAAGATGTGGAGCTGAGTGAGCATCTCTCTGCGTATGTTTGGGCTGAGCCACACTGCTGATAGCGAAGAACCCAGGACTGAGTTTGTAATTTGTAACTTGAGCAAACTGAATAGAAAACACTGGCATCATGGACAAGGTGCTGGAGAGGACATGGCTGGGAGTGGAAAACAGGACATGGTCTTGCTGCTACTAACTGGTGCAGCTCCAGTCCCTCACCCGTAAGCGTAGCTAATCTGTGCTGTGCACTGATTCTGAGCACAGCTCTGCTCTTCGCTTGCTCCATAGCTACAGCTGCTAACAGTCTTGCTGAACAAGTCCATCAGGGGTTCCCCTCCTGTAAAGCTATTATTGTTAAAATAAACATGCATTTAGCTTCACCATATAATATTTCACAAGCCTGAGGCATAGCAGTTGGAACGCATCTCCCCCAGCCTTGAAATAGGAGGCAACACGAATCGACGCATTGGAGCGTTTTCAAGGTAAACACCGAAGGATTTTATTGATGCAGGCTTTAGTGTGGCTGTCACTGTGGCGGGGGTGCTGCGTGCTGTGACATCTCTATGCCTGAAATAGCACAGTGCAAGCTGATCCCAACTACCACTCTTTTAAATGTATCTAACAACCAGCTGCTGGAGGAGTTTGGTCTGGTTTAGTCAGATGTGCTGGATACTTCAGTGCATGCCTGAACCAGTGTTAAACCCTGAGTGGACTGAAGTATCAGAAAAACAAACCCTACCTATCCCTGCTTGATGTCTTCCTGAGTGGTTTTTGATGAGCTGCTTTCTTAGAATAATTTGATTAATTTTTAATATTTTAAAATATTACAGGCCAAGTTCATGCCTGGTTTAGCATCACTTCAATCAATCTACCAATGGGTAAAGATAGTGAAAAACTTAGAACTAAAACAGAGCAAACCAGCATTCTTTCTTGTTTTCTTTGAAGCAAGTTCTATACAAAGATGCAATAGCAGATTTTATATAAAAGTGCCCAATTAAAGCAAGCCCCCAAACTATGCATTTTCATTTTGCAGTGTTCAAGAAGAAAAAAACACTCCTACTAATAATTACTGAAAATGAAACTCAGCAGGGCGAACAAAAGGAAATATGGATGGCAGTGGAGGAGGAGAGATGCTCGGCATATGGAGGGGTTAACTAAATCTGAGCCTCTGATAATGCTATCGTATTTGCCAGGGAGACTGGGGAGAAAATCCTAATGGACCTACTGGAAACTGTTAATGCATATTGGTTATGTGTACAAAAAGGACATGAAGCCAACAGAAGTGGCTAATGAAAAATTATGTGAGCATTCAGCAGTGAACATTATTCAGAGCCCTGATGGTGGTGGAGGGATGTGAATGACGCTGGTCAGGTGAAGAACTGGAAAGCCTGGTACAGTATCACCTTTCAAACTGAGTGCTGCCAACACACTTAGGGAAATGTTGAGTCATAGCTGGAAGATGAGATACAGCTTTAGGGAGATGTAGAGAGGCATGTTCCTAGCCTACACTTCAACCCAGAGAAAGCACTCGTTTGTTTTACAGGTGAATAAATAACCATTTCCTTGAGCAAACCCAGTCATCTAGTAGCATGCAATACTATTACTTAGGGTTTCATCACAAGCAAAAAATCGTGCCTGTTACCACTAATGGGAAAATCTCATGGCTAGACGTAAGACAACTCCTTGTTGCTCCCAGACACTTGGATTATCATGGCTTTGGGCACAGGCTCTCTTTGTACAGTACCTACCCCAGTGGGAGCTTGCTTTGGGATGGAAACCTCCATGTGTTGCCACAGAAAAATACACATATGGTCTTGAATATCCCAGCTGTAGCTTTCTCATAGACAAAGGGAGGTGAAAATGTTACATGTATTTCTAGAAGACTTGGATTGTAGGAGAAATAACTTTAAAAAGTTGCTATTACTAGTGAATTTTCACTGAAATTTCAGGAAAGAAAAATGCAGCTCCCTTTCCCAATCCACTCAGCAGGATATTGCAAATCTCAAAAATTTCAATTTAGGGATGGGCTTTCTTGCCCTGCAGTTAGTTGTCAGCATCAGCAAGGGCATTAAAAGACCAATTTGTGTTCAAGATAAGAAAGAAAATTCTCCTTTCTGTTGCTGCCATGAGGCTGAGATGGAGAAACTGGGGAGACAGACATGTCCGGTTGTGACCTAGCTGCTGAGGTGGCCTCCGAAACTCATTTGTCTCATGGCCACGATCCTCCCTCATGTCACCATTTCTATAGAGAAACCAAAGAGGGAGCCAGAAAGCGTTCTGCTGTCCTTCCCTCTGTTGGTAATGCTTTGGGCTATATAGTGTTACTTTAGGTCTTTGCTGGTTTAGGCCTTATTTGAGGAAATTATGGACTATCTTTCTTGAGAAGGGATGATATTTCCCTTAATTTAAATAGCTTTGAGCAAACAAGTACCAATTTGGATGTACTTTCCCATTTAATATTTGTGTGATTTATGCTTCCAAGCAACCCTTCTGCTCTCCTGTTTACATGCCCTCAAAGCTAATTTTTTAACTACAGTTAATCATGCTGAAGCAAAATATAACTCACAGCGAGACGATGCTGGCCAACTTTTATAACTTGGGCTACCGTATTGGATGTCAGCTCTGCTGCTAAAAATAACTACCCTGGGACAGGTGCCTTCCCTGGCGAGCAAAATTTAATGCCTCTTTTTAAAATCCTGGCCAGAAGAAGCCTTAGACAGGAAGTGAAGAGACCCTTTAGCATTTACAGGGGAAAGGATTGGTATTCCCAGTCCATGAACTGAAAGCTGCTTGTTTGAAGTATTGACAGACAAACTGGCTGGACACAAAGCAAACAGCAGTGACTCAGAGTACTCTGCCTTTCTACCCTGGTCACAGTTTAGGTTGTGAAGTGGCAGACTGAGTAATTTCTAATCTGTAAATGCTGTTGTTTGCTGTACCACAAAAGAAAGTCCATTTGCAGCTCCAGAAAACAGCTCAGTAATAGGCAGGTGGGACCCAGAATTAAGGAAGGAGCAGGACAAATTCTTTGTGCTATGTCCCTTTCTCTGCACAAAAAATCTTTCAACCTCCTCCTGCACTGGATGGAAAACCCCATCTGCCTGCCCTAGCTGCAGTCCTTGATGTTCCTTTAACCAGGTACCAACTCATCAGCGTCCAAATGCACCAGGCAAAACCACACACCAGCAGCAGCCCCGGTGCCAGCGTGAGACCTGTATCTTCATTTTTTGAAGCCTGAAGCAAGGAAGAAATGAATAGAGAAATGTGAGAGAAGGAGATCAAGGGGTCTGCTAGCAATTGAGAAAATACCCACAAGTGCGTTTTCTCTGAGAGTTTGGCAGAAGGACATGGCACTGCCTGTACAATCCATCTGCAGTAGGGATGCACACTGTGTTCACTCTCTTAAATGCACTCAATGTTTTAGCAATATAGCTGGTGATACATAAAAAAAGGGTGTTTAACGCATTGGCTAGTCCCAGTGAGCCAGGGAGGAGAGGGGAACTGAGGGTTAGCCACAGCTAGCCAAGGGTTTCTCTTTCCTGGGAGGTTTAAACTATCCAGCTCAGCTGCAGCAGGCAGCAGTGTCCTGGTGGAGCAGAGGTCTGCACAGGCTGCAAAGCCTGTGGTTAACCCTGCTGAGCACCATGGCTGGTGTTGTAGGATTGCTCTCAGGGTGCGAGTGAGCCTGTCTAAACCAACAGCTGCTGCGGAGATGCAGGGGAATTGCAGACATGATTTCTCTCCATCCTCTCTAGATGCAAAGTCCTGCTTAATATCACATTGGTTTTCTGCATGGTATTTTTTTCCCAGTGGGATGAGAAGCCTTCCCAGGTGGTGGGATATAAGCATCCCCGGAAACTTGTCAGCCACAAGGGAGTGAACAAGTAGCTTCAGCAAACAGAAACTATAAGGTTTCTCACACCTCCCCTGAGACATCCCAGCTATGCGTAGCACCACTTCCCTCCACCTGCAGCTTCCAGGAGCCTGCATTGCCTGGACTGTGCTAGAAAGCAAGGAAACAACCCAGCTCCAGGAGAGCAGCCTCCTTTCCAATGACCCTTTAGCTTGTCCTTCTTGTCAGAAGTGTCCTTTGCTGCTTTCGGGTACAAAACCAAACCCAACCAGATTTTCAGAGACTTCACAACAACTGTTCCCAAGCCCTGCACCCGCTGTTGGTAATGCAGGGAATGCTGGGTCATGGGTCTGGGGGGGAGGAAGCAGGAATAATGCACATACCTCCGATCGCACCGTGCATGACTTTCATGTGCTTTGAGCCAAATTATTCATACCTTGTTCCTCCCTGTTACAACACCAGGAAAAAAAAAAACCCCAAAACCCAACATGTAGCTCCAAGTCCTCCTTTTCCTCCAGGGCAGGAGAGAGGGGGGAATACCTCTGTACAACACCTGACAGTCTACGGAGGAGAAGTTTTTTCTGTGGTTGAGTCCTAGGGCCAAACACATCATCTGGAAGGATACAAAAGCTTTTACAGACTGTCATTTTCTAGCAGTTATAATTTCACACACATTTACCTAAGGACAATTCTGAAAAACAAGAAAAATGACAAGGAAACAAATTATATTTCTGCCTTTAACCAGAACACCCAGATCTGGAGTCACATTGCAATTGGTTGCCAGAAGGACCATAGTGTTGCTGATTATTTATTTTGAGTGGCAAATGCCTATAGAGCTGCACAACCTTTGTTTTTGAGGTAGCAGCATGTGTTCTGTAAACTCTGACATCTGATTTTATTCCTTTTTCAGGCTTTACATTTGGAATTTGGCTTTGTTACCAGGTTTCTGCAGAAACATGTTGGTGAGATAACTTTAACTGTTGTGCTTAATCTTACCTGGTTAGTTTTATTTTTCTCTCATTCCTCACCACCCCCTGAAGTTCAATATCTGTAAGACAAAACAGAAGAAAAAAATTAACTGCTAATCTATTAAAAGTCGAGCTTGCTGACAATGACACCTTTTGTTAGAACCAGCTTCCTGCACAGAATGAGATTAAGACCAGCCTTGTTTTTTTTATTTGCCTTCCCTTGAAAATCATTGTAGATGCTTTTCAGATAGCAAATGCAATAAAAAAAAAAAAAACCAAAACAAAAAAAACCCAGAAAAATAACTTCATAATCAGAATGGGTGTCTTTAAGAAGATATTCCATTTCAGAGACCAATGTAAGAGGTAAATTATAGACTGCCAAGTGCAGGAGAGGCACCAGTTTCTTTGTAGGGATGTAATTAATGAAAAAGGTTTACTCAGATTGCCACAAACCAATGGACAGAGTTCAATATATAATTGACAATGCTAATATCTCTGTTCAGCATAGGTATTCTATCATTTTTCCTCAATAATGAAACTTCTAAATGTGAGTTTGATTCCATATGTGACTCCAAAGACATCTGGTTTTCCAGTGCCAACTCTGCACAAAGGGCCAGGTTTCCCACTGTGTAAATCTACGTAATTCTATTGACGTCAGTAAAGTTGCATCAACTTTAAACTGGGTGATCTGCCCAAAGTATCTTTTTGGTCTACGTGGTGTATAATTGAGACACATTTTTACAAAGATGAAGAATGGGAAGCATAATGCTTTCTGGTAGACAAAACAGATATTGTTTCTGTTTCTAGGCTGTCCCATTTATTTATTAATTGCTGACTAAGAGCTGTAAGTAGAGGAGACGGCACTTGTGTATATGTTCCAGGAATAGCGGGTGTTGAGGTGAAAGATCCCCTTCAAATATCCTATGAGAAATGGAAATATTGAAGTGTGTTACTGTTATGTATATAGAGATTTTATAAGGATGTCGTTTTTCTTTCCTCCCCAATTCCTTGGGTCCTTAAGAGAAAATTTCTGATTTAGGAATTAGCATAGTCTTAAATATATCCATTAAATTTCAGTAGAAAATGGACACAAGTTCAAGGCACAGAAAACAGGGACATTGCCTTTTAACAGTTTTATACTTCTGCATTTGCCTTCATTGGGTTTAGTTCCTACACTAAAACTCATGGAAATACTTGGAAAAACTTGCATCTTAAAGCTTCAGTCCTGCAAAGCCATATCAACATGTTTTATTTTAAGCTCATGACCCATCCTATGGTGCTCAACATCCTCAGTGCCTGGTGTGTTAGGCCTTGTACAAGTTTGTAGTAAAACATAGAATCATAGAATGGCTTGGGTTGGAAGGGACCTTAAAGATCATCCAGTTCCAACCCCCCTGCCACGGGCAGGGACACCTTCCACTAGACCAGGTTGCTCAAAGCCCCAGCCAACCTGGCCTTGAACGCTTCCAGGGATGGGGCATCCACAGCCTCACCGGGCAACCTGCTCCAGCGCCTCACCACCCTCACAGTGAAGAACTTCTTCCTTACATCTAATCTAAATCTACCCTCTTTCAGTTTAAAGCCATTACCCCTTGTCCTATCAATGCTACCTGCCTCAAAGCATCTCACTGTAAGTAGCCCAGACAAATGACTAAGAGAAAACAGATTTTTCTTCACTTGTCTTATTTTCATATACTGCATAAATACATTGCCAAATACTGCCAAATACCTTGGCTGGTTTGTAAGTGTTTCCACAGATTTTGGTTCAGTAAATGCACTTTCGTTATCTAACATTTATACTGCAGGAACAGCCAAAGCCATGTTCTGACACCATTAGGAGATGACAGTGAATGTGCCTTCAGAGACCTCCTTAATCTTGATCTAGTGTGCAAAGCTAAGATTAGTAGGGGAGCCACACCCTACCTTACCCCTTTAGATTTATTTTAACTCTTCATTTTCTGGGTTACACTGTTTTGAAGTGATAATTGCAAGATCCTCATGTCTGATTTACGATATACTTGTGAACACTTTGAAACTTAGCTCCATCATACATAGAATAAATAACGTTTTATTCTTTATGAGTAGATCATCTGGGTTTATGGGTGATGACAACAACCTCCGTGAAAAGTAGATAATGAAGCCAGAACCACTGACAGCTGTATTTTATTTTGGGTTATCCAACCAGCACTAATTGCTACCTGTTTTAACAGAATATGCTTTCATCAGTATTTTGACCCAAGATCTTAATTTGGTACAAAGTCAAAGTCCTGTCCTAGACAACTACTCCAAATTAGGTCATACAAAGGAATCCAGCATCTGTGCGATAGTCCAGGTCACACTGCTATTTGTGGAATGGATACTAGTACAGTCTTTGTGAGTGCATGATATATGAACTGTATGTATTTCCTTGATAAATTGTTTTTAAATATTTCCTCTTTTTTATTAATTGAAGAGGAAACTCATGCATCAATGACATTTTTATGCTGGTTTACACATAAATTATTTCCCTGCGATGTTCATTTTTATTATTATTGCCGATATTATAGCAAATGCATTTTTTTTGCCTTGTAAACAAGATTTTGCTTACAGCTAAATGAAAAGAGGAGAAGTTAATCACGTTGAAATAATAGGTTTAAAAAGGTAATTCAGTAATGTTTGGCTGATGTTTAATCTTCCCCAATAGAAGCCATGCTGAGAGAAATGACAGAAATTCTGGTTTTGTAATTAAACAGTATTCATCACTAGCAGGGCAGCTGAAGGAGAGCTGAAATACTGCAGTGACTGCCTACTCCTGGCAAAGCCTTCCAAGCAGGGCCTTCAAGGTTTGTTAAGTGACAGTGGTGGCTGCAAACCTTGAAAATGAAGAGCATCATCATAGCTATCAGTATAAGAACTTGACATTGTGGGTCTCTTCATTATGTTTCCAGGAGGGAGTGAAGTTTTTTCTGAGCCCATTAGAAAAGATGCCTACCATCAGGTGTGTCTGAAAACAGCACCCACCTCTCAGCAGAAGAATAGAAATAATCACCCCAGACATGTCTATGGGCCTTTTTCCCATGAAATCTCAACGTCTCACTGTAAAATGTTTTTCTGTAGGATAGTGCCCAAAAGAAATTGTATATTCCTTGCTTTTGAGATGGAGAACTGAGGTTTGCTGGTAGCAAGCAACTGAGCATCTCCATCCTTGAAGATCAAAAGGGATTTAATGACTTGAACACTGAGGGTCTAAGCCTCACAAGTTGTTCAAGATCATGCAAGAAATATGTGGCAGAGCTGGGTCTTGAAGCCAAGCTTCCTAAATTAGCTTTTTTACAACTTCATCTCCATAGAAGAACTTTCTTTTCACACTGCTGCTAGCATCCATTCTGGACTCTTGGACCTACCCCTTGTTCCTTCCTGTGTGAATATGACTGTACTTTCCTCTAGTCACAACATGTTTTGTCTCAAGCACTGTGTTACAGGAGGAAAAGATTCAGTGAAGAAGCTTCTGCCACTTTCACTGTTTGGTTTCTGAGAGTTGACTATTCCAGCAAGCAACGTCAAGTTTGTGAAGTTGTATCAGACTCCCAGGCTCTGCTGACCAGTGTGCTGCAAAGCAGTGTAGAGCTACTCCATTTAGGTGCTACAGCCAGAAAACAGCTTTTTCACTTGTAGTTTTTTTGCCATTCGGGTACCACTTATCCAATTTACTTTGAACTTTTGTGAAGAGCCTATGTTTGACATCTCACCTGCCAGCTTTGAGGACAACACTGAGATTTTGTGGTGGCTGTCAAAAACCTGACTCCTTGCTTTGCATCTTTTGCATCCAAGTTAATACTCATGCCCATGAGGTAGAAGAGAAAGCAGAAAGCAATCTCCAGCATGCATTTCCTTAAAGAGCTACCTGAAACTGCTCATCTGCCTTCCTTGTAGACAATCAACAAGTTTCTCTTCTTTCATGTGTAATCCATTTCCAAATGTGGAATCAGGGGCATAGCTTTACCTAAAGTCCTAGCAGAGTCCAGTCTGTTCTCACTGGTCTTCAACACGAGGGGCTTCAACACACCCCTAGGCAACCTGCTGACGTGAAATGGCAGTTATGGTTATAAGACCATTTTAAGCACATCTTCTGGAGTTTTTCACTTGCCAGGTTGTTTATTATCAGGAACTATATTTCATATTTCCTGATCCACTTCATGAGTTTTTCAAAGTGGGCTCATACCCTAAATCCCCCTTACTGGAAGGGTGTCTGAGCTTGACCCTGCTGTCCTGAGGGGACAAGCATGCTATATTTATTTGTGCTGGTTTGGATATGGTGTGTTCTGATCTTGCATGCCTCCTTGGTAAAATGTGTAATTATTGCTGTTATACCGTAAGTGACAATAAAGTGACTTTTAGGAAAAAAAGTTTTCAAACACTGCCACAGACCCACCTGGGGAGAGTCTAGATTAGTTGGAGGGGAATGGCTCTTGGGAAAAAGGTTAATTTGCTTGTGGGTGAGGAAGTTCTGTCAGAATCACACTGGCAGTAATTGCATTAAAACAGCAATATCAAGCCTGAATCTGATCCCTAGCCAGTCACTCTGAATCCATCATCTCTAGTTTCAGGTCTGTCTGCTCTTCCTTAGCACTTTTGAAAGAAATCCAGCAAGGGACAGGACCCAGGAGTCCAAATCCCACAGGGACCAGTGGAAAGATCAGAAGGCTTTGAAGCTGGTCCTCCTCTAAGGCCCCTGCCGTATGTTAGCTGCACACTCTCTTTCCATGCTTGAGTAAGCATATAGTTCCCAGCCGCTCAGAAGCACAGTAGTTTTTTTGCATTTGTCTTTAAGTTTGCTTTCTGCCTGGCAGCTGAACGGGCAATTTGCAGCTCCCCATGAAGAGCAAGCCCAGTGGGCAAATGGCATTTAGTGTATGAGCTCTGAATGAAAGTTACATTTCCTTTTTTTCCCCTCTGTAGTTTGAACCTCAAGCAAACTTCCCCCTGCAGCTCTGGAAAACATAAACAATCCCTTTGCTGTTAGAAACCAGCATGATCAAGCTTTGATTTGTGATTTTCTAGGGAAGAACCATATCATCCTTCAATGAGAAGATCTGCATGTTGGAGTCGCAGAAGCATGTCAGTCTCAAACAGCATCTAATTAGGCAGATTTCTGTTATTTAGCCAAGCAGATGTATGCATCGCTAAACATTAGATGCTGCATCATCCAGTTACAATAGCTTCTAGCTCCTTAAAAATGCAGAAATAGGAAATCTCCTTTGCTTATTGGCTGGTGCTTTGACCCATGCAGTAGTGATCACTTCCAAGCTATCAGTAAGAAAATTAATGAAGTAGCTGTGGAGGAGCTACTTTAGTGGTTCCCCAGCTTTGGGATCTGTGTTTAAAACATTTCCTAACAGAAGGAAAGCAATAAAAATGCTTGATTCTTTCCCCAGGCAGGTTTTCATTCTCTCCCACCCTCTTTAAGGTCAGATTAACTTTTTCTCAAGGAATTTTAAAGATAATCTGGCATAAACTGTATTTGATGGAACAAGGATTCTCTTCAAACAATGCTATTCAGGGGCCCAGTTTGTCAGTTCCTGTACATGGTCCTGGTTGGAGGTGCCAACAGCAGTAACTCCAGTAGCGTAAAGAGACAATTATCTGCCTAAAAATGCCAAGCCCAGGCTTTTCCTCAGGGCATGCTGCAGCCAAACCTTGCTGGCGCCTTCCTTTCACTGGGAAATGGCCAAGAGTACAGCAGGGCCCATGCTGCACCATTCCCATCATGTCCCTGTGTCAGGATCCCACATCACACTGTTCACACCATGTCCCAGTGTCAAGAGCATTACTTAGAGCTTCCTAGAGGTGCCCTACGTTTTTGTCCAGTAGGACTGGTGAAGATGATGTGCTCTTGGTATATATCATCTTCTTTTTATAGTAAGCTGATTCAGAGAGAGTTGGGTGCCTAAACACCAGTATCTAGTACCATGTTCACCTGTGCTCACAGGTAACTGAGTCATCTGCATGGTCCTCCTGGTAAAAAAATAGTTTCTGTCTTGATGTATTATTACTTTCATTTTTACTAAGCGGCTTCAGCTTTTATGTCTCACACACCTTTCTGGAGCGTGGGACAGTTTACACTCAGAAATCACAGCAGTTTAAAGTAAGGATGATCCCTTGTGACCCTGTGTTATGCATCTGACCAAGGTCTCACATGATGCAACAACTTTGCTAAACAACAGACCACAGTGTGTCGTAGGAAATGTAGTATGAACAGAGCAGGGGAGTTTAATGCATAGAAACTACTGTTTGCCTAATACACAACAACCCCTTTCCAAATCAAATACTTTTTATCCAACCTAAATGCTTTATTATATTCTTTTTTGGTGAAAAGTCTGATTTTTGTGTAGGAGAGAACAGCTTTTCTGTTTTCATAAAAATGGAAGTTTGCTTTTCCAATTTGCTTTCCTTAGAGGGTTCAATAGGACTGACTGGACAGAGCATCTGCAGTCACTGTCCTTACCTAAAACTATCAGCATCAGCCCAATAAAGTGTTTGAGAATTACCTGAACTCAGTGCATAAAGGGATTTTTTTTTTTTTTTAAACAGAGCACTATGTATTACTAAGTTTTTACAAGGTTATGAAGATGTTTTTACCAAGGAACATTTGCAAGTTTCAGATGGCTGGCAGATGTGTTAAAGAACATATGATTCAAATAGAAAACCTTTCTTTTTATTGCTGAAACACTAATAAGAGTGCACTTTAATATGCCTTAATGTGTTACTCCTTAATTGACAGCAGATGTTTCCTGAACAGCATTTTTTAAAAGACGTGCCGCACTTCAAAACAAGAAGAAATAAAGCCTTACTGTACATACAAGAGCTTCCAAAAACAACGCCTCCCCTTGCCAATAATTGTTTATAAAAACAGCATTCCAGATTATTTGAAAATCAATATTAAGTCCTGTGGAATATGTCAGAGTAAATCTGATGTTATTTCAACAGAGCCTTAACATAGCTAGTGTTCAAGGTCTCCTTTTGCTTTCCCTCCAGTCTCCAAAATGGGAAACATCATCTAGCCCTTGATGGTTGATCAGAAGAGAATGGGAAAAAGCAATCATGTCAATGGGAAGCCAACTGTCCATCTACTTGGTCAGACAGAGAAAACTTCCAGCAGAACCAACTACACCTCTGAAATTTTACCCAAGGAGCATGAAAATTATTTTTCGTGCTTACATGTAAAATATTCCAAGCTTTGGAACCTCCTCATACCCTGTCTGCTGGCATGATCTCACCAAGACAGGAGAGGTCAGTCCTTTGGTGTGTTGATTCCACAAAGCTAGGCTACAAATGTCAAGGGATTGTCATCAATGTGAACATGATTGCAAGTACTTCTATCATCACAGGGCAGACAAAGAGAATGTTTTTCCTCATTATCTTGCCAAAGTTCTTCTCTAACTCCAAATCAAAGCAGCTGTCTCAAGATGTCTCAAAGCATGCAGAGTCCCTCGCACCATCTTCAGCAGTGTCCCAAGTACTGAAAATTTGTAAATCTGGTTATTACTGGTAATGGGTGTGACTGCAAAGGGCTAGAGAGGGCTCAAGGTATACGAGAAAAGAGGAGAAAGAAAAATAATGAAGCCCCAAGATTCTAAAATCTCTTGGCAGTCTGAACCGACTCTTTGCAGTGCAGAACCAGTCTCAGAAATGAAGTCCTGCCCAGTGCTGCTGTCACTGGTGTCACTGCAAACCCTTCAGCAGGTCCTGTGTGACACAGGACAGGTCACAGTCACTCAGGGCATTGGCTCTGAAGAGCTTGACTTCAAATCCTCTCAGGCATCAGCCAAAGACTGACATGCTCATGTGCTAAAGGAGGAGTTAATCTGAAATCAACTTAATTTATTTCTCCTTCCCCATCCCTTGAAAGGTTAATAACATTTTTATTTCCTTGACCTTAATTTTCAGAATATTTCCAGCGTGTGTTGTTCCAGGAGAGGTCTAGCGTTGGAAAGCGCACACTGGTTTGCTCAAATCAAAGTGAGATGAACGTGGCGCTGGGCAGGGGAGGTCATGCCTCTGGGAGCCCTGAGCTCCAGGCAGGTCCTGGACTTGGGATGAAGGTGGCTCTGCTGCAGGAGAAAGGCCATATGTCTGGAGCCACTGAACGTTTTTTGCAGACCTAATGCCTGCAAAGGCATTAAAAGGAAAAATAATCAGCAGCACGAGGCACAGCAGCAGAATAAGAACATGGAATTTTATTATCTTCAATAAAGGAGAGAGATGAACATAATCAAATTATTGATGGGTAAAGATCAGAGGAAGATCATCCTTTGTAAGCACAGTATCAGCCTTACTAACCTCAGGAGACCTGCTGATGTCCTGGGAAAATAAGACTGGCAGAATTTACAGCACTTCTCCCCAAACCCACCCGGGAGCAGCCCTGAAGCTCCCCATCCCTCCAGCGCAGTGTGCGCTGGGCCCCGAATGCGGCTGTTTGATGTGTGTGTAATTGTAACACACTGAGTTCCCCAAAGCATGCTGTGAGCTGCGATTTGTGGTAACAAATGACAGAATCTTTAAATACAGCCAAGCTGTGGTCAGTGTTTATTTATTTTTATTATGTAAACAACCCATTGCTTTGGGTTATTACAGTTTAGCTTTAAAAGCACTTGATCATTTAAAATGACTTGATGTTATCAGACTTTTTTTTTAAAAACCTTGTTAAAATACTAAGTAATTGACAGTGCTTTTTGTTATCCTGCTTATAAAATACAAATCATTAGAGCAATAAATATTATTCGTCTAGAACTGATGCAAACCAAATGTTTTCTTCCTTAAAATACCCATAAAAGTGAAGTTTTATCTTCCATCTGGCAATGCCTCTTATGCCAATATGTTCTGAGTGGAATTGCATTAATAAGAAGACATCAAGAGAAATATGTTACTTGTATCCTTTAATATGCCTTTGTAAACTGAGATACACGTTGGCCTTCTATCAATAAGCATCTCTACCTGTGGGTTTTGAGAAGGATTAATAGAGAAGAACTATTATAGGATGAAAGGACAGAGCATGCTGGGAGAAAAATGAAAATCAAACATCCACCAGTGCATACACTTCCTTCCAGGATAATATTTAGATTTTATTTTATTTTCTTAATTTAAATATATATATAAAAAAATAAAACATTTAATCTGGTTTTAGATAGCGCACATCTGCACTGCAATAAGGCCATTTTCAAAAGTACAGCTCTCAGTGGGATATTTATTTAATTCGTATTGGTTTTGGACCTCAGCCTATAATGAGAAAAGATATGGGCACATGCTAGAGACGGTGGCTGCAACTTGGACTTTTTTGAACATTAAAGCAGAAAAAGCCTTTGCATGTAGGAAGGGTTTAGTGAAAATTCAATAACTTTTGCCTCAGACACTGTGCTTCAGAGCACTAATAAAGACAAGAGAGAACTGACACAGACACTGAATTCATGACCGAGCTGCCTGGAAAATGCCAGCCAGTTCTGGCAGGCATTTTCCAGCCTTGCTCTCTTCAGACACTTTTCACCTTTCTGTTCAAATCTGATTTCAAAACCAATTTCCACCTCCCTCACATTATGCACAGCTGAAGTGTATAGGGATGGTCTCTCTATGGATGCATCCGACTCCACACCTCCCTTTCCGTGTTGGTCAAAGATGTGTTTGTTTAAGTTGTTACCTCCCCAAACTGAGCTAAAACTACTGGGTACTACCACCGGTGCATGTGACCATCTGCCTTTGCAGCCTCCCAGAGTACAGCTGTGGCATCATGGCTTGCCCGTTACATGAACACTGCTGGGTTTGCACCAGATTCATCAGGTTTGAGTGAGTTTTAGCACAGGGGAGAGGGCAGAAGGCTTTCCCCAGGAGGCTGGGGGGTCAGCAGGGTCCGTGGGCAACCTCTGGGGCAGCTGAGGGTTGCTCCTTCAGTCCTGCTGCTGTGTGGATCAAAACCAGAAGTGAAGCAGGGAAATGTTCCTCGGCCAGAGACTGTACATCTTTTCTTTACTGTGCTATTGTGAATCTTACCCATTTTGCTGCACCTTAGGGCCCAATTCAATGACTAAAATTGATTTTTTGGTACTTCAGTGGCCATGTGTGAGAACCAGAGGTATTATTTTTTTATTGAATACAACCCTTAGAGCACTAGCTCACAAGCTCTCTTCAGTACACTATAATAAAGTAATACCAACATTTCCCAGCTCTTCATAACTTCATTACTCTGTGTCTCTTTGGGATGCTATCATCTCTTACCCAGACTCTTTCATGGATGGTGGGTTTCACATCTGATGCTAAGTCTGAGACCCTCTCCCTTTTCTCTGTCTGTGTGCATGTATGTGTGAGCTGACACACATGTGTACACTTTCTTACATATACGCTCAGCATTACTGGTCAGACTCTGCAGAGAAAATAGCACATCTATGTGCCAGTCAGAAAAATGCGCTTGACTTTCGAGGAATTGTTTTCATTAAAGCAGTATCAGGACCTGCCTGCAGACCCAGAATTGTGAATGGAAACAATTTCCCTGTGCAGGAATCTCAGCTGACATGCAGCTGCCAAGCTCTGCGTTCCTTTCGGTTATGTTTTCCCTGAAACCATAAATAGTCCCTAAAGCCAACACAAAACTCACTCTGCAGTGTTGCAGGGAGATAACAACCCATTTGCCAGCACCAGCCCCCAGCACCTCCTGTGCTTTACCAGCCTTTCTCGGCACGAGGCTGCAATGTGTCTCCCACACCCCTGGCTGACTTTGCACATGTCCCTCACATGGGGCAGAGGGTTTCCCTTATATATTGGTGCAATCCCGAGCATGACTATGCTTTGAGCTGTTGAAGCGCTCCTGCACTCCAGGCATGCGGTGATAACGAAGAGCAATTGTGGGAGCACACGCTACGTGTCACTCCCGTGATATCCTTAAATGTACTTTTCTCTCTTTCCTGCTATATCTTTGAAGACTGCTGGGATTAACATCCAGAAAAGATGCTGTAAATTTCGGTCTAAAATGAAAGTGTTAGGGAAAGCCATAGAAAGTTACAGCTGGGAAGATGTTAGAATTATTTAGGGCTTGATTTTCCAACATGCTCAGCCCTTTCTTCCCTTCCCAGCACTATTGAAATCAATGCATATTTTTTGAAAATCAAAGCTGGGTTAACAACTAAGGGTTTTTTAAAGATGGAGCAGTTGAAGCAGTGATTACTGGGGCAAGAGGAAATCTCCTGCAGGTATTAGTCTTACAGGACGGCATGCCAAAGGTTACTGTGGCGCTCGCGATGTGGAACGATGATGAAATACTATGGGAAAAGCAAGTCCCCCAGCTACAATGTATGCATTTGGTGGTCATGGCTATGCACCAGTTGTGATCAATGGGTGTAAAGTCAGGGTCAGGGCTGCAGCAGCCGGAGATGCTGGTGCTTTGCAATCTAGCCGGGCCCCAACCAAGGGGCTGAGTTTCCACAATTCATTTATCATAAACCAGCAATTTGCAAATGTTAGCACTTTTCCCACACATCATGAGCCCTGATGGACTTTAATAAAAGAGAGAGAGAGAGAAAGGGCGGGGGGGGGGGGGGAGAGAGAAGAAAACCTACATAATTAACTAAAGTTCTTAGAATGGATTTAATTGGGAAAACATTACCTTTTTGGAAGTAATTGCTGTACAGGTTTTCATTTGTTTTCTGTTTTTTTTACATTGGTTTCACATCAGTTAATTAGCCAGTTCTCTCTGTTGGTGGGGTTTTGCACCTCTCTCTTTTACCCTTATGGCTGCACAGGAATGACTTTCCAGTTTGCTTGACTCACATGGTCATTAAAATTTGAATACCTGCATTAATTTGGTTACTGAACTGCTTTCAAGCTAAAGGCCTCTAAATTGAAGGGGTAAAAAAGAAGAATAAATTGTAAACAAAGCTTGAAAACATATGAGAGTGAGAGTGTGCAAACCCCCAGTTGTGCAGATGGTCACAGAGATGCTTGCTGGAGTCACTGACAGGCATCACCAGCCAGGTTCAGACACTCTGTGGAAGCTCTGAGGAAGTCCTGCTCTGGGTCTCACCTGTCTCCAGTCTATAAATAGGTAGATGTGGCTGAAAGAATGAAATCTATGGATAGAGGAAGCAACAAGAGTTGGCACTTTTCACTAATATCAATGATAACATCACTTTAACATGATTTTCCAGGCGTCTTTTCTCTCTAGGCTCGTATTCTTCTTCCCAGGTGGGTAATAACAGAGGTTTTGATGATAGGGATAAAACATTCAGAGCTGTGATTATCAGATTTTCTCCCAGTATTTTAGGAGAAAGTTGTTCCTCTCACTGAGAGAAGAAATCAGAGGGTTTAGATCACTTTGAATTTTTTATCCTATATCTCATGCAGCTTTGCCAGCTCATCTACCTCTCCGCATCCGTATCCCATGTCTAATGCTAATCACCAGATCAGTGTGAACCTGTTCTGCAGCTCTCAGAGATGTCTTCTCTGGTGCTTTTCTCTCTTCTTGGCTAACCTCACAACACTTCAGTAGCTTTGCCTTCTTATCTGCCACGTGCTCCAAAGAGCACATCTATTGCTGATCGGAACAGCTGTCATTTTCTAACTCATAGATGCAATGCCAGCATCATCTATTAGAAACAAGGGGAAGGGGCTGGGGGGAAGCCCTTAAAATGTCAGATCCATCTATTCAGCTAGTAAGAAATTTCTTCTTCTGAAAACCCTAAAGACCCACCTTGGGCTGGTGGTGACATCATAGCCAAGCTCTGTCTTTAGGGCTATGATGCCCTAAAGCCCTTGATAGCATTGTAAACTTGTATGTCAGTATTGCCCATCACTTGCTCCTTGCATTGTTCACCGAACTGCTCAGAAGAGCCCAGGTTTAACCCTCCTACCATTTCATAGGTGCTGGGCAGCACAAAGCTGACCTTTTGCAAGAAACCGAAGCCTGGGATGTATAATTTTCCACTGCATTGAGATAAAATGGATTCTTAAAGAGAAACACAGTTTATATTCCTGTGTGAATAAGCAAAAAAGAGCAAAAGGAAAGTCCCTGTGAAAAACTTTGCAAAAATTGTATCTCCTCCAGTGTCAACTGCTCTCCTCGACTCCTTCAAGAGCTGTGAAGATGAAGAGTGGGAGGTGCCTACAGGAAAAGGAGCTAAAGTCTAGCATTAACTAGATAAATACATCAGAAATAGTCTGTAGGTGAAGTGACAGAACAGAACTGTTTGGGTACATGTTTATTAGGATGGTTTAGGTAGAGCTGATCCTGCTTTGGAACAGAGACATCAAGTCAAGCAGCCTCCTGAGGACCATATGCCCTCCCTTTTTCCTGTCATCCAAACTGATTATCTCTAGACTAACATAAGTACTCACAGCATCCAACACAGGGCATGAAACTGTCTACATTTTGTCTATGGTCCCTTGCTGATCAAGTCTACTGATTTCTGCTTTGAATCACCCTCTGGAAGGACTCTGATCAGTACGTGATGGCTGAGGGCACCCACAGAGAACTGATGGCCAGATTAGGGCAGCAATCCCATGAAATGACATTGCATGCAGCAGCCATTAGTATTAGATGAAGTAACGGACTGCTCTTGTTGGCCTTGGGCAGGCTTCTTGGTGGCCTGGCACAGCAGAAGCAGAGACCTGCCAGGCTTGCACACATCCCAATCCCCAGCAGAAAAGGACTTGATGTGAAGTCTGACCAGTTTGCCACCTTTTTCACCTGCAATTTGGTCCTACTATTATAAATCTCAGAAAATGTCTCTTCAGGGCCCAAAATATCATGCAGTTTGCTTAAACCTTCTTCCCCCAAAATATAGTTGTGGGGGTTTTTTATTCTCTCATTTCCAAGGCTGCAGCACATGCATTTCCCAGCCAGCCTCTGCAGTCAGAAGGGCTCAGAGCAAACCCATCTTGCAATAATGTGATCCCTACGCTGTTGTTTGATTCCAAGAGTCATAGTTAGAAAACAACCCAAGACATGGAGGCAGCAGATGAAACCTCAAGAACTGGCAGCCCTGATGCTTCCTTGGAAATCCATGAAGCTGCGAGTGTCTCACAACCAAATCCCTCTTCCCGATTAGTGCCTGTGCTGGTAACGGTGCTCCTCACGTGGTACCATTCGCACTGTGCTGAAGCACCTTCCCCACCTCCTTTCTAGCTCAGGCAATGGCCCGAGGTGGTACTGGATGTGAAATGAACCCCTCTTGCATAGTAGCTGAGCAATGCATATCTCTTAGTGCATTTTGTTTCCTTTAACACATTTCTTTTTTTTTTTTTCATGACCTGCTGCCAAAATCTCTTTGCTAATGTTTCTGCCACCATCGACGCCATGCAAGAAAAGTGTCTTTGTTAACACATTTAGGGCCTGCTTTTAATTTCTACAGTATTCCCTTTAATAACAATGTCTAATTAAAACATCTGTTAAAAAGTCTGTAACATTAACTTTACAGGGAGAATTTAATAGAATTATATTTGAATTGCAGCCATTTAACGGGTTTCCTAATTAGGCTGTTGAGTTTTTATTTTTTTAACAAAAACATTACACAAATTAAAATCAGGCCCAGTTTTTTATTATTATTATTACAACACAGAGTGTGGTCAAAATAAGGCAGGCAGTATGTGATGGTGTGTGAAGGGTGAAAAAAACCCAACATAGCAGCCGGTGACTGAAACACTAAAATGCATAAAATGAAACAAATAAGAGACAATATTTGAAAGGGGGAGGGGACCAAGAGACGAGTGGGGAAAAAAATTCTCTGGCCTTTTATTTGCATGCTTTTTTTCACACAAATCACTGTATCTCCCCCGAGTTCCTACCACCTTTCTTCTCTTCCCAGTTCTCACATCCCCAGTCTCCATCTGGGAGAAAAGAGGGGAAGAAGCCTTGAAAAAATCTGATTTATGCCAGATTTGTGTTTGCCCACATTTCAGAAGCTTGGGTAGGTTTGTTTCTAGACTGAGGTCCTCTGCAGATCTTTTAATAATGCTTAGCTTTTTACATAGAACTTTGCGCCCATTAACTAATTGACTTGCACAATGTACAGAAATATGTAGCCTTCAGTACTTTCATTAGAAGCTGCATTCCTGGGCTTTCCAAGGCAGGATTTTTCAAATATTTTTAAATGTAAGTATTGCAGTTTAACCCCAGCCAGCAACCAAGCACCACACAGCCGCTCACTCGCTTCTCCCCCCCCCCCCGGTCAGATGGGGAGGAGAATCGAAAACAAGTAAAACTCATGGATTGAGATAAGAACAGTTTAATAATTGAAATAATAATAATAATAATAATAATAATAATAATAATAATAATAATATGAAAAGGAAGATAACAAAAAGAGAGTGAAATACAACCCAAGAAAGACAAGTGATGCACAATGCAATTGCTCACCACCCGCCGATGGTGGCTGATGCTCAGCCAGTCCCCGAGCAGCGATCTACCCCTCCTGGCCAACTCCCCCCCAGTTTATATACCGGACATGACATCACATGGTATGGAATACCCCTTTGGCCGGTTGGGGTCAGCTGCCCTGGCTGTGTCCCCTCCCAACTTCTTGTGCCCCTCCAGCCTTCTTGCTGGCTGGGCATGAGAAGCTGAAAAATCCCCTATTTAGTATAAACACTACTTAGCAACAACTGAAAACATCAGTGTGTTATCAACATTATTCTCATACTAAATCCAAAACACAAGATTATACCAGCTATTAGGAAGAAAATTAACTCTATCCCAGCTGAAACCAGGACAACAAGGAACTACAGATTGAAATTTTAGTTGGGGAGGAAATAGATCTTGCCATTTATAGGAAAACCTCCACTGTTCATTTTTTCCCTGTTCTAAACCAAAATGAAAACTAACAGGAAAAAAGTAGATATATCCCACGAAGAAAATGTATAGTAATTGTTTTTAAATCACACATTGTAACTCTTAATTTGATCATACTGAGATAAGGTATGTCTCAACTGAAACTACTCTTCAGAGAAGAGTGGTGATTTTCCAGTGAGACAGGGTCATTTTTGGTTCAGAATGAGATGCAAGAAAACAATACAGTTTCACTTTTCAGCATAAATATTTCATGTGGCTCTCAACAGATGCTAAAGTTAGTGCCTGTACAAACATCTTGGGTGAAATCCTGGCCTCTGAGTTGTCAGTGATAAAACTCTTATTGACTTCAGTAAGGCCAAGGCTTCATCTTTTGTCTTTAAATTGAACTTAAAGTTGTAGCAACCACTGGCAAGGGGAAACCCACTTCAAAGGAAGGCTCTGACAGTTGGACGCCTATCTCCCACTGTTCTAAACTATAGCAATCTCTTTTTGTTTCCCAAGCTAACCTGGAAATCCCATTGAGAGCAAGTTCATCAAAATAGTTCTTTTGTTCTTCTAATTTCCAGCAAATCCAATGAAGAACACAACTTCCCTCGAGGAATTTTCAGAACAGCACAGGCCAACCCCAGACAGAAAGAGCACTTTAGTAGGAAAAAAATAATTACAAAATATTCACGACAAAGATTAAGAAATGCATTAGCATTCTCCAGAGACCCAGGACACTGGTGATGCCTTTGATCTCTTCTTTGCTCTGCCATACTGCATTGCTTTTGTGGTTTTTGGACTCCTAACATAAGTTATAGGCTCTTTAGGGCTTGTGGTGACCATGTGAGAGGGATATATCTGGACATTTCTAGCCCAAATACCTATTCTTCAGTGCCAATGAGGGGCCTGTCTTCATAACCAAATTATCTGTTTCAGGCCTATATTTCTTCAACGCACCATTCTACACATTCTTTCTTTGCAAGGGAAGAAGCTGAACCAAACTCAAATGTATATATCGGTTCCAGACTCCAGGTGACGGACTCCATTTCCTACAGTGACACAAACCAGCCACCCAGCTCTTACAATCTCTTAGAAATTCCCTTGGAGGGCATGCTCCAAAAACGCCTTTCTTCACAAAGAGGGGCATTTATAGGGCGATTTGTAGGTGCTTCCTGGCAAATACTTGTGGTCACCAGGACTCTGCAAGTGCCCCATTCAAGAATGAGCTCCAGTGAGCTTTGCAGGACAAAGTTGTACACAGGAATTACCGCAGGACCACGGCCAATGTGTTTTCTATGTACTTAAAGCCTCAAGGGATAAAACTGTTCTGGAACAAATTCTCAAGAATCTGCTTGGGTGTTGGTGGGCAGAGGACATTTTGGTAGTTTCAAATGGCATTACACATTTGTGGAGTGGAAATTACAGTTCAGTGTGTGGGCATACTTGATTGGACAATCTTTCAGTTGATGGGTTCTTCTGTTCAATTACTATTAAAATTCATCAAATGGAACAGAGTGGTTTTAATGCACGTAATCGTTGTACAAAATGCTCTGTAATTGGTCTTACAAATGAAGCTGAAGAGCAAGATCAAACTCCATTGAAAATGAATCTGTCTTTCCACTGAAGAGTTCAAGAGTCACTTCTAAAATCCATTTCACGGGGACGTGTTTAGCCAGTTCCAATTCTAGTTCATTTTGTGTGGCAGTTTTTATTTGCTTATTTTGGCCTCTCATATGCAAATGAAACCGCCAACTCTCGAACTTGGTTCCACGTGCTCCCCTTGCTCGTAAATCCAAGGCGAGGGCAGCGCTGCAGGCAGTCAGTGGTGGGTAAACTTCAAAGCCACCTCAGGTGCATTTTGGGTGATATGGGAAGTCTGGCACTAGGGCAATGTGAGGTGAGGAGCCTGCAGGTCTGTGCCATGCTGCCTTTGGTGGAGGAGCCAGTTTTAGCAAGTCTTGCCAACTTCTACCTTGTGGTTTTTTTCTGGGTGGGAGGGAGTTATTTTCAACCTGGGCAGATGAAAGGAGAGGCAATCTGAGAGGTGGAGGGAACGAGCAGAAGGTGGGAATTTCCTTCAAATTACCACCAAAAGCAGCATAACCTGGAACTACACTGTTATTCAAAAAAGAGGGAAAGCAAGCAGGACTTTTAGGGCATCGGTCTTACTTGGTGCTCCACAAAAAATTCATTGAGCCATGGCTCAGAGGTATCCTAAATTTTCACTAAAAAGCTTCCCTGAATGACAAGTGCTTTCCCCAAGTGTGGAAAACACAGATGCCAGTCTAGTAGACTGCCACTCAGTTCCTCAGTGTCACTGACCTTTCTCCCTCTGCCTCCCTTTTCCAAGCCGTAAGGTGTGCTCGGGGGATGTTAGGAGTCTCACACAGTTACTGTAGGGGCTATGTGTTCTGGCCATGGGACGTACTGGTGTGATGGGGGTGTGGAGCACCCAGAGCTCTTGGGCGCTCATTGGGGCTCTTCATGACCTGCCTGCCCTCATATCTAGCACTTGGTATGGGTTTGTGCCTCCTAGCAATGGCAGAATCAAAGATTCCCCAGACATGATGGATTTAACCACTGGACCCAGTGTGTTGGGAGCTGATATTTAATTCTGGTTTCCATCTCTTAAAGACTCCAGACAAAAACCTCTCTCTAGTACCTCTCCAAAGCCCCCTTCCCTCTTCCCCTACCCCTCACCCCAGCTAAAATCTTCCTGGTTTTCACCATCAATTCTGGAAAACGCAGCTTATTGTTCATGCTGCTTCTGTCAGGTCTTTTCTGCTTTGTCTACTCTCAAAGAATTAAAAAGAGGGCTCAGAGGGGATCATTCCTCTTTGTACAGTGTGTCGAGAGCTTTCTGTGGCACCTCCTCCAAAGAAATGAAATGAATTAAATGAATGAAATGAAGAAGAGCAAATCAGAACTTAAACTGAAAAAAAAAAAAGCTACATGCTACTGTCCCAAACCCATTTAGAAGACACAAATCCCTCTCTGTGCTCTTGATTTGTTACCAGGGCATGTTATTCACACATGCACACACTGACTCTGTCATCATTAATCTGCTGAGGGCGTGCGTGAAAGAAGTTCAGTATGGCCGCTCCTGGGGATAACAGAGAAATTGTGCAAAAGCACCGTGCGTGTGTGCATTCCCCTACATGCCTACAAGCAGGTAGGCTATGGTAAAACAACTGATTCTAATTAAACTGCAGGTGTAAATAAAAAGAGCAGAATTTCAGATTACATCCAACAAAATTAAGAAAAGGTCATGGACAAGACTGTATTTTTTAAAACCTACCAGCTCTCTTTATTAAATGTGATTCCTTCGTACACACTTAGCACTAATTGGATTGCAGGTTATTTTGTGTTTAGGTGGGGGTGGGTGAAAGGAGGGAATAGGGGAGGGTGAAACCCACTCATAATGGCATCAGTTTTGTCCTAAAACGGTCTGTTAGCACCCCAACCTTTTCATGCCCACACAAAACACCTTGATTTTTTGTCTGGATTTTTGTTCCACTTAAGCAATTGCAGTGTGGTCTCATCCTCTAGTTCCATTTCTGGGATGTGTGTGTGCATGTACAGCCAGGAAATGTCTGTGAAGCTGCTGGAAAGGCCCTAATTGCAATTATATCTACATGCCTCACCTTCCTCCACATACATGTATTCTTGCCTATGTAGGCTAAGCTGTTCAGGTTTAAGTTTTAAATCTAAGTTTTAAGTCGTCCAGTGAAACCATAGTGAAACAAAGGAGTTGCACTGCCAAGAACCAGCAATTTAAAATGTTCTCTAATTTAAAGAAGGCACAGCAGAGATTTGTCTCTGAAGGGCACATCTGGGGAGGTTGGAGAGGTTTGGGTGGAGCAGCCAGAGCCGATGCCAAGTGGTTCCCAAGACCCTTCTTTCCTCACCTGGTGTCTACAGGGAGAAGCAGAAAAGAGGAGCAAAACTCAGCATAGCAGTGCGGGAAGGTATTTCTGCCTGTGCCTCACCTACCTTTAATTCATTGGACACGGCAGTGGAGCAGGGCCATGGCTGCTTTTGTCTTTGCCGACCCCCCCCCCCCCAGTATTTTGTGCGGCTCAGCACTGGGTGTCAGCGGGTTTGATGAGAGACACCCACACACCCTTATTGTCAAATAACAGTGCCCTTTCATCTCCTCTGCCAAGGGATGGCATTCCCTGTGTCCGCTTTGTCTTTCAGCAGAGGGTTTCCTTGTCCCCCTTCCCTCCCCCTTGGCTTCCCCAAGCTGGAAAAGACAAAAAAAAAAACCCCAAAGCCTTAACAGCTGAGGGTGGGTGTAGAAAAGAGCTGGCAGGAAAAATCAGAGTTAATCATTAGTGGGGCTGACCAGTGCTTGGAGACGAATGCACCTCATCCCCTCGCTGGCTGGGTAGCACCAAAACCTCTCCTTTTTGGGGGGAAACCTGCCTAGAAAGGGCAGGTTTCCCCATCAGCATGGCTCCTTGCGCTGTGCTGTGCTGTGCTGCTCCAGGGATCTGCTGGAGAAGCTGGGATGGAGCGAGGTCCATGGAGGTACCTGCTGGCACATGGTCCTGCCCTGCTGCCATGGGCTGGGGGGGTCCCCCTGTCCCCCTCAACTGTGCAAACACTGCTAGCAACTTTCTACCTGCAAAAATGATGCAGGAAGAAAGTTGCTGGTGATGATTGCACAGGTCCCAGTCTCATTACAGAGAGAATATTTTTTAAATTGCACAACTGAATTCTAAGTGAATTGACAGCCAAGGCTGGGAACTAGGATGTAGGAAAAGCCCTGGAAAATGTTGAGTTTTCACAACAAAATTTGCAGCCTAAAGTAGTGAACATTTTTTCTCCTGAAAACCAAAAGATTTGTTTAATTTCAGCCAAAAGCATTCCATATTTTGGTGAGGAAAACCACATATCTGTGGCAAGGGAGGCTTGTTGTAAAAGGTACAGTTTAACTAAAATCCAATTTTCTGTTGAAACAACCATTTTTATTGCAATTTTTAGGTTGTAGTAGTAATTTCTTCTAGTTCATTAAATCATGTGTCTCTGTATCCACAAATAGTTCATAATTCTGTTTATTCATTAATTAAAATTATTCCTAGTTTTCTTCAGCAATTAACTGTTGCTAAGAAAAATCTGAGTATTTCTAGTCATCTCCCTGAATCAGCACTCAGAGAGCTGTTTCGGTCAGGCAGCATCACTTATTTTCTGTTTCTTGTGTAACTAAACAGCAAGCTCAGAATTGCTTTAGCTCGAATTTGAAAGGATATTGCAGTTTACCATATGCAGACTCATAACTGAAATGCTGTTAATACAAATGAGAAGATGAATAGCTATCTTTAGATGAAAATGCACCTTCAAAGTAAAACAAAAATTACAGACTGATATGAGTCTATTTTAATGACAATAACAACAAAAGGAGGCAGATTAAGGTCTTTCGCATGGAGTTTTGGGGAAAATAGGGATTGCTAGAAACAGTTTCTAAGATCGATTGACTTGAATAATACTCTTGGGCACAGAGAACATAGAGAAGTAATGCCTGAAAAGAATAAATGAAATATCTTATGGCATTTTAGGCATTCTTTCCTTTCCTAGACACTGCTTTTAGTTTTCAGAAATATGAACAATTCCAGGCAAGCAGAGAATAGCCTGTTCATTTCCCCCCTCTGTGATGAATAGTTGCATGTTAGCCTGTTCATTTAATGACAGCTATATATAGCGTGTATAATAAATCAGACCCCAGGACACAAATGCCTTCTGTTTACCTTTGAAATACTTTTTTTCCCCCAGAGAACTGTGATTGTTGCAAAAGTCTGATGTATCCACCTACATGTACAGGGATCCAAACAATTAATTACTTGAAGGTTTTGGTTCAGTAAGGTCCCCAATCCTCCCAGAACCGCCTGATGCCCTGAGACCCCAGTGCCTCACAGGATCAAAGCCTGCACAGACTAGGGAAAATGAACTCAGCCCACTGCATGCAGTTAAAGAGGGAATCTCAGTCTGAGCTTTGCATGAAAAGTCTCATTTTAATCAGAGATCTCAGTCAATTAGTTTGATTATTGCATTATAAACACTTGTCAACTTTTATATGTGCCTTTGAAATATGATGCCTGAACTTGTCAGCCCCCGAAATAACATCTTTTTAACCTGAAGTACACTATGACTTCTCTGTACAATAATTAACCAATTAGAGTTTATATATATTTTGCTACACATATATATGCTGCTATTCTTTGTCAGATGAAAATATCTGATGTTTATAAAATATCTGAAATGTTTCATTTCTAAGAAACAACAGAGATTCCCTTTCAGTTTAAATATTAGCAAGTTTATCTGGGCTGGAAGGTGCAAGTTTCAAGTCATTCCCTATTATCCTGAGTTACACCTGCCACTTCCCAGATAGTTGGTATAGCACTAATAATATGATCTGATGTCTCACTTGCAGGATGAGAAATTCACGGGCTTAATTCCTGCTCTCGTTCAACCCCCAAATTATTGTTCTCCAGGGAAAAAAGGGGCAATTTCTATCTTTTTCTTTATTTTGGGGAAACTTTTCATGCAAAGAAATGTAGTATAAAGTATTGAGAACTGCCAAAAGACATACAGATTATGTATATTTTTATAGCTGTGAAGTCACTCAAGTGGCTTTGTCTCCATTTCATTGTTTGGCATAGATCACTTATTGTGCATATGTTTTCAGATGGAAATGCTGAATTAGACTATGGTAAAATGGATAATGCAGCCCTAATGCTAGCACGAGCTAATAAGAAAACAGCAATGAATCTACTGTTGCAGATTGAAGTACATGCATTTCATATTATTACTCAAGGCTTGTCTCTCCGATTAGATGATTGCATAACCTTAATATTATAAATCTTGCATGATGTGAATTGTTCAGCTGTAACCATAATCAGTTTTTACTAAGGTGGCATTTCTGTCGTCTTGTTAAACACAAACATTATATATGCGCTAGTCATAATTTTATAACAGTTGCTTTTAGCAGGAGACGGCTTTGTCAGTCAGGGGATGCAGTTTAGCACAGATATGCGGTGCAAGCGCTTAAGATGCTCATAATGTCAGTATTTGCTTCAGAAAATATCACTTTGTAGATCCTTTAATTTTCTGAGTGTAAATTTCTCTTCAGAAGAAATGGAAAAACTTGCAAGCTTTTAGACAGAGCTCTCTAAAAGCCATTTTCAGATCTTCCAAGAACCAAGTTTATTTAATCAAGTGAAAATGGCAGTATACTCCAAAGAAATTGTGCATACCGTGGGCCTTCTCAAGTGCCACTGCTCAGGTCTGAGCTCCCACTTATTTCAACCCAATTTTCCACAGAGGAAACGTGGCCAAGCTCCCGTGTATAAATTACCAAAGGCATGGCTTTATGGAGAACGCGTGCTGCTGCCAGTGTTTAAGGGTTTAAGACCCACCGTATAAACCTCAGCAAGGTTCTCTTCTCCCATCAATTCACTGGGGATTTATGCAGTTAAAGCTCACAACGGGGTGATAAATTTCAAGGTACATGATGGGAAGAAGGGGACCTGACTGGCGTGAATACACTGCAATGCTGTCCTTTGTGCAGACCTTGGGGATTATTTAGTCCAACTTATTTCCTTGACAAATTTATTGGCTTTGTCAGATGCTCTGTAGAAAAATAATAAAAAAAAAATCCCTGCCTTGTTCAGGTAATGGACACTTTCCTATTTTTTGCTGTAGATCTTGTGTTGAGATAGTCCTTAGCAAAGAGGAACATGTTGAAGAGATAAGGGCGATACCAGTGCTTCCACATGCCGTCATGTGTAGGAAGCCCAGAGACTGCATAATCAGGGGAACAGGAGCATAAAACAAGAGCTATCTCACCTCTCTGGCTCTACAATAAATCTAATCAAGGGAGATTTCTTACTGGTTTTAATGGCAGCAGATTTGGCCCTATACTCAGTAATTTTATACTCAAAATAACATCCTAGGTCTAATGTAAAAACTAAGTTCAAATAACTTTTATCAGACAATCTGCGGACATGATTTTCTGGTAGGACATATAAACCAATCAATTGCAGTGGTCTGTTCTTTGGAGAATAAGAGTCTTTTCTGTTTCTAGTGTGTTAAGCATCCCTGCAACAGCTCCTGGCACGTTTGTTGACATGGAAAGCACAATGTTTTCAGAGATGGGCATCCACTGGTGAGAGGTGAAGGAAAGGGGAAAATACCAGAAGTACAA
This sequence comes from Harpia harpyja, assembly GCF_026419915.1. NCBI lineage: Eukaryota > Metazoa > Chordata > Aves > Accipitriformes > Accipitridae > Harpia > Harpia harpyja. Next base: position 41,263,489 of record NC_068940.1, on the reverse strand, counting down.
GATTTGACTGCTCAGTGCTCCTGCAGATCAGAGCTGAGATGGGAAGAAGTCATCCCCAGCACTCCCTGACCACTCACAGCACGACATGAGGCAGTGCCAATAAAATTTCATACATACCCAATACTCAGAAGCAGTTCCCAAACCACTTGTGCAAATCAGTTATTTCTCTGGCAGCTGCCTCCTCTCTGCCTGTATCTTGTGCTACGGTAAGACTTGCAGAGCTGTGTTAGAGAGTTATTAGGAATGGCTTTATTTTATGGTCCGGAAAGGGACCTGCAGCAACCTTCTGCTCCCAAACTCTCTAAAGCACTGGGCAAGCCCAGCCTCAGACCTTGAGGTCCATACCGAGGTCTTAATGGGCATCTGGGAGTTTTATTGCACATGACTCCATGAAGGTAAGAGAGGGATGGCCTGGGTGACAACTCATCCTGCAGGAAACCCCGTCCAGCAATTATTCACAATGCTCTGCTAGCTGCTTTACTATGCTGAAACTCTGACTGATGCTGGAGAGGATTTCTCACATGGTTGGGAGGGAAAAATAGTTTTTAATATCAGTTTTTAAAAAAAAGAATGTATGGCCCCTATAAACTGTTAAACTTCACTTTATTGATCATAAATCTGTGTTTTGCTCAATGCAAAAGTTTTTTGTCTTCCACGGAAAAATGCTGAAACAGCTACAAATGTCAAAAACACAAAGTTTTCTCTCCTGGACAATTTATATGGAAGTTATTGGATTTTTTTTGTTTAAAAGCACTCTTACCATGCTGCGCTCACCCACAGGGTTAGGAGAAATTGCCTTTCATTGCCAAGCTTTGTACCTGCCCTTCTCTGATGGGAAGAGACCTGAAAAATAAAGCAAGGGTGTTAGCCTCTTCTAAGTACCGCTATGGATAGAAGGGCTGAATTGGATAAGAAAACCAAGCAATGGGAAAAAGACCTCAATAATATTAGAGAAGGAGATGCTCCTTTGCAAAGCCACTGCTAAAGTAGGGCACAGGCAGCAAAAGTGCTACAGAGCTGAGCATGGGGCTCACAGCAAAAAGACACCTCACATTGAGATTTATCCCAAGGTCCACCCCAAATACGATGGCTGCTGTCAGTGCAGGATAGCCAGGCCAGGTCCCATGGGGACATTTCTGGGGGTTATGTGGCCCCAGGGTGCATTGCCCTGCTCTGTTACCATGGGCATGGTCCCTTCTGTGTCCCAGCCTCTCTTCTGCAAGTGGGGCGATGCACCTTGGGACCAAGAGATTAACAGTCCTGTTTCAGTATTAATGATCTGCAAAAGCTGCGAAGGTGCAGAGCAGGGCAAAGAAATCCTGATTTATTAATGGCAAAGCAGAAAACTGGAAGGAAAAAGTGGAGAATTCCAGACCAGCCAAGGGTGGTACCGAGACAGGGAGATTTGCCCTGTTGTAGCATGCATTTAAAATGGGTCATTTTAGCTAAGGCAGCTGTGTGTTCGCACATTGAATATATTTGGTCTCCTGAGACTTTTTTTTAATATAAAAGCCCATTCAGGGAGAGAAATAATAGGAGAAAGGATATTTTTTTTCTTTGCATCCAGCTGTCCAAATTACAAGAATTGTGTTTTTCCGTTGTAACCTGGAAGCCCCCTTTTTCTGCTTGTTCTCCATCATGTGGTACAACAGGTCTCTGTGCTCCCCTACAGTGGTCAGCATCTCCATAGAGATAATGGACTGGATCGTCACCTGGATGCAATGTTTCTCTTTGGTCATAAATCATGATGGGAATACAGTAAACAAGAGCCTTGAAATATGAACCCACATAAATAATGGAAAGGAAGGACTGTGAATTGTCTGGGGAAATCTGTGCAAAGAAAGGGAGGAGGAGAGACTTGCACTGTCGGAGGAACCACGACAAATATACATCCTGATTTTAAAGTTAAACTGTTACTGTAATTATTTAAGATTGGCCTTCTCATGTGTCTCACAGGATGAGGCTTTGTTCTCCTTTCTGCTAATTTCATGTGCTTTCCGTTCCTCTTGGGCTTTGCTTTCATTTCTGTGCTTTTCCCAATTCTAGTAATTCTGTCTACAAATACCCTTGTTATTTCATCATCCCTCCCAGCACACACAATCCCCACCTCTTGGACGGTTTCTTCTTCCTTTGCCTCTGTTCTGCTAAACTCATATACTTCTCGGTACCAACCTGAGAACTCTAAACAGCTCCTACAGTGAAAAACGCAGGTCAGTCAAGTCATGGGCTTTAGCTCTCATCCACGTTCAAAAGTTGGGGTCCAAGCATATCTGCATGTTTAATTAAATTTGAAATGTTAAGTCATCTTTCACAACTGCCCAGCCCTCACCAATATGATCAACTCTACAGTTCTGGAGATGTGATGAAGGACACAAAATTTAGCAGATTGTCCTATTAGGACAAAAAGTAAAAAGGAGAGGAAAAAAAGATGCTGAAAATTTAAAAAAAAATTAATAGTCCTGAAATCTTAGATGGGAATCCTTAATGTTAAAACTTTGCTTAATCTTGTAGACAGAATTTCACCCTTTATGTTTACTGAAATGGGGGCAAGGGAGAGGAATCTGTCACTGCTTTGTGTTACACCAATAACTGGAGCAAATCTATATGTCCATTCCATTGTGGAAACAGCTCTGTTTTCCTCAGCATCATTGCAGACATACCAGGTAGTCTAAAATACCCTGGGATTTATAATTTGAGCACAGTTATTTTATATATGTCAAAACCAGTGGCTGATCTTGCTGTCCTGAGGCTACTTCCACGTGACAACTAAACTACTAAACACTTCTTCACCAAACCACTGGCTGCCACAGTTAATTCCCTAGCCCCTGGGATCCAATACTTTGTGTTTCACAGAGCTGAAGGACCCTATTTAAAAAATATTAGTCGTATTGAAACATGCATAATACAATTTTTAAAAACTTATTTTATTTTCACTGACCCTATTGGATTTTATTTTCTCCTTATGGATACAATTACATATTCACATAGATACTAATAATTAGAACTTGACAAACTCCCACTTTTAGTGGTTTGTTGAATGTTCAGTTCAGTTTCATCCTAATGAACTAAGGCATCTACAAGGATTTTTAACATGGGTGTAATTTTATTTTCTAAAATAACACATGTCTGTCTGTTTGGTGATGTGTGCATATTAGAAGACAGGATAAAATAAACAGAATGTGGGGCTTTGATTTGAACCACATTTAAGCGGTACAGGTAGAATTGTGTTTCTTTTGGATCAGCTGCTTTGCTTCAGCTTTGCGGTGTAGTTAATAAATGCTGCAGACTGCTTTTTCAGAGCTTATAAACTTAGCAGAAATAAAAGGAACTAAGGAGTCTGACAACTGAGTGAAGCATATAAATGCCACTGAAAGCCTTTGGGGCCCCAGCTCCTGGGGAGTATATCAGAGCCCCTGTAGGGTTTATAAATTCTGCTTATTTACTGGCAGGTTTTTCTCCTGACCATAAAAAACATAGGTCAAAAAGCATTGCTAGATAGGGAACATGAAGCCTAGCTTTCATTTAACTCCAACTTCTTACACAAGCCTGTGTAGCTCATCAGTAAAGCTATGGTGTATAGTGCTGAATGTAACATGGAGTCCATCATAGGAAAAGTATCTGCAGCTCCTGACTTGATGTAGGACTGATCACCTGGAGAAGTTACCTTCTGGCTCCTGTTCAGGCTCTATTTGCATCTCTCTTCCCTCTTTACAAACTGGAGAACCCTGCCAGTTAGCTCAGATGGGACTGCTTTGGGGTCAATATTTTAGAGGTGCATAAGTCAGTTGAGCTGCTTCTCAGCAGGGGACAAGCAGGACCAGCCCTCAGGGCTGTGTCCCTGCTCATCTTGTGTCCCCCACTGCCTGGGCTGGCTCCCGGCCCCCAAGGGTGTGAATCAAAACTGCTGTTTGCTTCCCCTCTGCAAAACCATTCTCCATCTCAATGTCAAGGAATTTAGGCTCATGAATAGACAGATTTGTTCACAGGAACCCAACAAGCCCTTCACCAATTTCATGCTTCTAAGCACTGTTGTAGGCAGGCATCCACCTGGCAGGAGGAGGGGGAAGTACCGTGATCACATTGGGTTTCTTGTAAGCATCCCAGTCCCAGCTCCACTCCACCCCACCCACTGCCTGACAAGCTGCTTTAATGGATAGGCAGTGGCCTTCAGTGGAGGGGCTAAATTTAAAATTTTCCTATGCTTCTCTTGTCAAAGTTAAAAGCTTTTCATGTCTGTGTTAATGTTTCTTTTTTTTTTTTTTCTCCTGTCTGCTGGCACCAATGACAAATACTACATCTTGCATTGAGTAACAGTATATTGAATGGCTGGCAGAGGCAGAATACGGCACCCGTAATTTATCTCCGGGAGTTTGGGTTGGATGACACTGCTGGGAACAGACGGGGGCTCTGAGCTGTCACCTGATTACTAATTCTAGGATTTCTCCTCCGAGAGTGAGAAGGAGTGAGCTAGGATGAAGGGTACAAAAAGCAAATCAATAAACAGGTTAGTGTTTGCATCATTATTAACACTCGGGCTGTCAACACACCCATTGAAACTATCGCTCAGGGCAGCTTCAGATTTAATGGTCAGTGTAACAGATTTACTGTAAATGTTAGCTAAGGCAGAGCGGGGGGGGGGATCTCATTGACAAATAACAGAGATTTCAGTGGGATGCATGAAACCGTTTATGTGTGTGCATAAATAACGGCGTGATCGCCAGGCGGAGGCGGGTGGCTTTTGGCCGTATTTCTTCCTGCGGGGCTGCAGTGTATCCCTCTGGGCTCCCCTTCCCTCCCCAGAGCCCCTGCCTCCCTCCCCTCTCAGGCAGCAGCCGCACATCAATTAAATCACCGAGGGAGCTTTGATCTTAGGAACCCGTCACAAACCCCTTAATAGCCTGGAAAAGGGAGGGAAGGGAAGGGTGATGCTGCCATCTTCACACCAAATCAGCCCATGACGGGACAAAGCTTTAAATGAAGTTGCATTTTATTGTCTTTACCCAGCTGATGGGCTCCTGTCATTTTGCCTTGTCCATGGACAAAGTCACCTTTGAAGAGGTTTCTTAGGAAAACTCCTGGCGTTGTCCCTTCCCCGGTGATCTTTCCACAAGTAACACACAACCAAGCAGCTCTGAGCAATATAAATGAATACACGATCAAGTGTCTCTGCTTAAATTACTGATGAAATGATAAATCTGTTGCAGAGTAAATTGGCTGAAGATGAATCTTTCCAAGTCCTGTCGGTGCTGCCACTTTTTCAAATGAAAACCCTCATAAAGAAATTAAACTGGTTAAAATGAAAGGCACCTAAATTCAAGTAGCTTTTGCAGTGGAGGGTTTCCCAGGTTGCACTGTCACCTGAAACAGATCCTTCTTCAGGAACTGCTGCTTTACTTTCTTGTTTTAAATGGTTCCCGCGTGCATATTTATAATAGTGCATCAGTCTCCCAGTAACTGTTTTCACTCACTGCTGCTGCCAGGAGAAGGGACCCGGAGGCTGAAGCCTTGAAGTGTTGGGATGTACGAGCCATGTGTAGCTCTCTCTGACTCAAGGGCTACTTACCGCCTAGGAGGTTTGAGGCTAATGGCAAAATACAAAATGCTGGAGCTTATTGCTTTGATATTCCCAAACTGTAGCTTCATCTTCTGTCCTCCAGGCAGACACCTTAGGAACTGCCTTGCTCAGTGCAACCTCAGAAAGTGTGTTTTTGTACAACAGATAAAATCTTCTGTGCTCCAGGATGAAAGAGTCCTTGCTGGGAGAGCCCACCCCAGTTGAACTCTGCCTTTGGAGCATGGACTCAGGATGGAATCAAAGATGCCTGAAAGCTCCTAACCATGTCCTAAAAATAACCCAGTAAAGCTATTTCAAATGCCTCTCATAGGAAACTTCCATTCAGAGCAGCTACAGAGAAACCCAGAAGAAACTCAGAGCAGAGTTTGAGACCATTTGAGAGCGGTACCTCTGCAGGGCACAGACCAGTCAGCAGAGCCCAAGGACAGTGTGTGGTTGGTCACTCAAGAGGTATCTCAGGAGCAAGAGCAGCACAACTGCCTCCCCCCCTCGCTCCGGACTGTCCCAGCCTTCACCTAGCTGCGCAGGGCCTGTCAAGATGCTTTTTTTGCTTATCTGCCCACAGCAATGTTGATAAGCTCTGTCATTAGTACGACCACTCTTTAAACACACAATACAGTGGGGACAGGCTTCTCTCAGCCCTTAATTTCATTATAAACAAGCCCAGGATGAAAGCCACGTAGCTCACAGCAGAGATTCCTGAATGCCCTTTCTACCAGGCAACCTCCTGTGACGGGGCAGAGGATTAACCCATTTGCACCAGCATCTCTGAGCTCTGCGATGGGCCATGCATAACCTGCAAGCGTCTTCCACGTTTTGTAGCTTGCATTATTTGCCAAGACCCTAAGCTCTGCCTAGACCCAGTAGGAATGGGCATGAATCACAGGCTTGGTGGGACACAGGGGATGCAGGCAAGGTTGTCTGGTGTTATAGTTTGTAAGTGCAAGTAGTAAAACTCTCCAACATCTGGCTCAGGCCCCACCAATGTGGATCTCTGGTCACGTTACTTGATTTTGTGGTGTTACATTGTGATTCAACCCCAGACCTCCCTAGTAGATCTGGTACCATAACTCTGCCCACGCTGGTAAACCCACTGCATGGGGGGACCTCAGGTGGACATCCTGAAAGTGCCTCTGAGATAACCTGGAACTGTGTCATCCACTCAAACTCCACTGCCAATGCTGAGCTCCTCTCCAGAGAGCATGTCTACTTTGTGCCACAAAGATGTCAGCTCAGTCTCCCAGGCTTCACGAGACTTGCAACATTAGAAGCTCAAAAAACCAAATGCAGCAGTGGCAAAACCAGCATTAACGTGTTTAGGTTTGATTTTGATTTCTAAAGGGCTAGTGACAAAGGAAAGCTCTGGCTCTGGAGCCTCTCTGTGGAGTTGAGCTCTAATGCCTCTAGAAGAGAGCAGCCCCATGAATTGAGAGAGCCGCTTGCTTTCTTTAGTCTGCATATTATTGACTAGAGGAAGAACAAACCTCCCTTGCAAGCCTTAATTGGAGCAAGTGGCATCTGACGATTTTTGTTTAAACTGTAAAAGAAGACTCCTCCCTGGTGGGAGATGTTCAGCAATCAAAATGAGGAGGGAAAAAAACACCCTTGCTGCACACAGTTTGGCTGTGCAGTAGATAACCCAGCAGAGAGCGGCCCTGGGAGTTGCTGAGGTATTTGGACAAGGTGACCTCGCACCGAGCACATTAGCTGTATTATCGGCCTATAAACTGTCTCACTGCTTTACATATCTGTATGGCCCACATATTGAAGGAGAAGATTAGCTTGATTATCAATGGGGGAATGAGCCAAACAATTACTTTCATTATTGAATATCCAATTAATTATTCAGGAGGCAAATCAATTATTCATATCTCATTTAAACTGGGTGGGGGGAGAAGCGTTGCCACTTGACAGAGCTGTTCACAGCCTCACTGGGTACAGCAACAATTCTGCCACAACAGGGAGGAATTGTGTTGGGAGCAAAAGCTGGTCCCAAAATTATTTTCCCCAGGCCGCATGGATATCCATCCATGCACATTTGATGGCCAAGGCCAATTCTAGAGAATTGTGACAGTTTGGAGTTCCCTGCAGGGTTACCTCAGCCATGATTATTACTACCTTTTTAAATGTCATATAAAGTCCCTTCCAGGTCAGCATCAAAAGGAGTTCAGAAGCCCATGGGAGTTAAGCGCATGCCATTGGAGCACTGAGGCATTGAGGACTTGGAGGTATTTGTTTTTATGTGAAAGAACAAAAAAAAGCTCTCATCCAGCAAGAGGGAATCTCCTGGAGAACAGCAGACTCTTAACTGTTTTTCAAAGCCTGACATTACCAGCAAAATATCTGTGTCTTGCTTCCCTCATTTAAATAATGGAAATTAAAAAAAAAAAAAAAGAAACAAACATTTTGCCCACCCTCTGGCTGCTTTTGCTGTGCTTTCTTTGGAGGCAAGAATGGGTATATCACACCTATGCACAGCATCACACACAGTCTAGTCTGCATCCAGAAAGCATCATCCCAGTGCTGCGGTGCCCAGTACAACTGTATACCCTTTGCTGTGGCCACGCATTGTACTCCCATCCAAAGCACCAACAAGCAACAGATTGCTGGATTCAGAGCACCCGATGGCTGCACTGTAGAGCAGAGGGTAAGTATGAGAGAAAGCAGAGAGAGAGACAAGGCGAGGAAAGAAATACAGCCACTGAGAGTGCAGATCCAGGAATATAACCAGGGTGCAAATTATATGGAAAGGCCAAGGTCTGAAAACTCTGCTTTTCCATAAAACTACCCACGCAGGCAGTGACAGCTGGCTGCAACTGTTTGAAAAGCAGGGAAACAGAAGGAATTACAACTTGTGTGTGCGTGTGTGTGTGTTCAAGACAAATGGGTCCCTGGGACATTCAGTGTCTGGGAATGCTCCTTTCCCCCTTGCTCTCTCACACAGTCACTTGTCCTCGGTGTGGCCAAGGCCCAACCCACCAGTAATCTCAATTTTATTTTTTTTTATTTCTTTGCACGAGCGGAAGCAAGTGATACCATATTGGAAACAAATTGTCAATTACCGAACAATCAAGCCCTCCATTTGTTTGTTAGATTGGCTCTCAAATAGTCCGATTAATTATAACACCACTAATTATTAAGATACACTGGTAGTCATCTCCTATTTCAGAGAGAAAGAGAAAGTCTTTCCTTCTGCTTTTGCTGTCACAGTAGCAGCCTTACCCAATAGGGCGATTTATCTCTGTCAAGCCAGTAAAATGATAATGCCAATTAAATCACACAAGTAATTGCTGTTGGGGTCCCCATGGATTTCTCCCAGCAGAGTCAGGTGGAATATGAATGCAGGCTGGCTGGGGAGGGCTGGATCCTGCGGCAGGGAGCACCACGTCGCCATCCGCCTGCACTAGTCCCTGTCACCCTTGGATCCTTACGGTGGGGACCACAGGGCAAAGCTCTCCAGCTTGTGCTCACAAACTCCCCAGTAGCCCCAACAGTGTGTTTTCACAGCCAGAAGTGGGTAAAGTTGCTCAGTCTCAGATAGGGTTGCCACGGAGGACCCATGGCGTGAAGCTGTCCCTTTTTTGTTCTCTCCTGATTGAACTGGTTTTCTTCTCGTGGCTTTGGTAGTCTTTAGCATCTCTTGCTCCTGGCCTGCTTAGACCTGGGCTGTGTCCCCCAGCCCCTCAGATGAAAAATGCAGCTGAATCTCTGGTCAGAAGTAGCGTTACAGGCCTCCCCATACACATACACTGTAAAATATAAAAATATACATACAACACACACATGCATGCAGCCTGGTCCAGAAAGGCTTGAAGAATCACATACACAGATAACAGAGGTTATGATTGTTACGGCTGCTGCTAAAGGGGGGTGCATGACCCCACCTCCTATCCTGTGCTTTCTGCTTATTGTAATGAATCGATGTCTCTGCATCTGGGCAAACCTCACCTATAAAGAACGGTGTGATCTAACCCAATCTCACTTCTCATTCAATTAAACCCCGTGAAAGCAGGCATGTAACCTTGTTAATATCACATTTATTAGAGGGAAGGGGGACAGAAAATTAAGATATACTTCATGTTGTTGCTAATTAGAAAAATTGAGACTTTGCATCTGTGCAAGGCAGAGCAACATGTGGCATTAACAGATGTGAACTCATTACACAGCTGCATTGTAGGAAATTGTGCCACCACAGCGACAAAAATCTCAAAATCAGATTTCTCCCAGTGCCTCAGCTTCCCATTGCCTTCTCCTTTCTTCCTCTATAAAAATTTGCTCTGAGGTTGTTGGGGTTTTTTTACTGGTTTATGTTAGGGACCAGAGAGGAAGGGGGGCTGTTCTTTTTGTAAAGATAAAGTGACCCCCCCAGAAAGCTCAGAGCAGAAACAAGCCAGACTGCAGTGTGACAGCACCACTACTGGCTCCTGCTAAAACACAGGCAAAAGGTGCTACATGGCTGGAATAAATTTCATCCTGCCTACCCCCAGCTATAGTGTTTTCTGCAGGGGGCCAAGCAGGGAGGATTGCAGGCAGCTTCTTCCCCAGGGCTTTCCAGACACCGCTTCTCTGCAAAGTGGAGGGAAGTGGGAGTAATACCTTAAATGAGGTGTCACCAATAAAGTGCTTCAAATCCTGCCCTTCATCCCCCTGGGAGCTGTCTAACATCACCAGACCACTTGTCATCAACAGTAAAGAGTAGCCAAATAGCATGAAAATAGGTCTCTTTTTTATCATTTCCTCTGTATGTTCTCCTTAACTTTTTGCCTAAGATAGTGGAAGCCAGTCCCTGGGGGCTGGTTTGGAGCCTCTGGGAAGAAAGCAGAGGTCAGACTTGGGATTCCTCTATTACAGAGTTACCAAGAGCTGATTTTCTCTCTGGCACAGTTGAAAGCAGCCCAGCAGAACAGCTGCATAAAAATGCAACTACTTTACTGACGCTTGTTTTGTTTGTTCCTTATTCAGCTCAGGAGAGGCTCAGCTGTATTTCTGTACAGTCAAAAAAATCACGGTGTTGTCAAGAGCCATCACTGTAGCAGGCCAACAAGTTTGGGGAGGCACAGACAAGGCATCAGGGTAAGGGGGCTGTAACCCTCTTCCCAGGTAGCTGGGCATTGGATACAAATAGCCTGGAAAATGAGCCCCAAAGACTGTTTCTCTTCCTCCAAAGCTTCTGCAGGGTCCAAGTGGAAGTTTTGTTGCAGCACCACAACCTCTTTCCCCCCCATCTCATTCCCAAAGATTTCTACTGACTTTAGGTGTTACATCAAATGCCTATCTGACCCCCAGAACTCTGCCTCACCGAATTGCCTTGGAGCAGGATGTGGTACAAGAGCTATGCTTTGGACAGCATCTGGAAAAGGAGATCCAAAAAGCTTTTCTCCTGATCATAAGAACACCGGCTTATGTATTTTGCTAAAATAAGTCTTCCATTTAAGAGCTTTGCTGAAATAAACCTTCAGTAAATGCACTTGGCGCTCCAGTGCAATTTGCCTGCTGCCTCCCTCACCAAGAAAAGCATTGAAAAAACCCAAACCCTTAGTTTTAACAAAAAAGATCTGGTTGGTGAACATGCTACGGGATGTCTGGCAAAGCTCTTCCCTTCATTTGCACAGGCAAAGAGTTGGCTAACATGGATTCTACACTAGCTGTTCTGACCAGCCACTGGTAGCAAAGTTCCTTGCTTGCACCATTTTATCGAGAGCCCTTTATCCTTCCTTTGTCCCATGCAAACATGCTGTGTGCAGCACAGAAACCCATCACCCCACACACACTGCTGAGGCCTTCAATCCCTTTGTGCAGGCTGTTTCATTTCATAGACTCAAGGGTCACTTTTATTGTGGTCTCTGCTAAATGAAATCACAAAAGCAATTTAAAATCGCTTAAGCAAATCATGAAAGATGCAATATGAGGAAAGGGCTGTGAATAATGGTTAGCCTAAAGCATTGCAACAAAGGGAGTGACTGTGTTTCTGTCAGGTGCTTTCTCTTGGTCTGTATCCTTCATGCTGAATTCCTCATCTTCTGCCTCAGATTTTGGGCAGGAACTCATCAAAGGAGAAAGACACTCTTATGAAATTTCTAACATTGCCTGCTATTCTTCATGGAAAATTATCTCCTGGACATAGAGAGCGCTGCAACTGAGTATGGCATTTCAGATATGCAGTAGCCAGAAAATAATAACAAAAACACAGGATACCATTTTTATCCTGGAAATTATTTTCTGGGAGAAAAGAAATGTCACTGTACCCTGTGAACTTCATACTTATCTGATCATCTAACATTCAGCAGAAACTTCTGGCTGCCTCCAAGCTTCGTCCTAGTAGGCAATTGTCCAATATAGAACAAAGTCAGAGGTGACTAAAGTGGCTGTGAGATAAATTTTCGGGCAACTTTGCTTCCCATCCCATCCCATCATCAGGGATATATTTCATCAAATATTTTTGTTGCCCCATGGATGACTTTCTTGCAGCTTTGAAAAGGTCTGTTGATCTTTCATCAGCCCTTTCACTTATACGGCACTTGCTTCTATATCTTGCAAGCAGAGCAACCACATTTTCTCAGATGTTCCCTGGTGTCCTGGACCCTGTGAGACCAGATTTCCCAGTGCTCAGTACCCAGGTAGTTGTGAGAACCACAGAGTTCCCATTAATGCAGTACTGGCACTGAGCAAGGGGCAAAACCTCGCTGTGACAGATTCATTTTAAACGAAGACAGAAGATGGCTAGGCTCACTCAAGAGCCAAAGTGATGGCTGAGATCTCCTCTAGACCGGGTATCTCTATGTCAGGACTCATTTCTATCCATGGTTTTCTTGATCTAGGTTTTCTCAGGCAGCTACAAGTCAGCAGCGTTCAAAGGCTTTACGAAAACAACCAATTTTGATGCCTCAATTTCTGGCTGGGAATGGGGAGATAAGAGAAGGAGAGGGACTCACCCGAGGGTTTCATGGTTGTGCTCAGAAACTGCAGTCAGCATCACGAGTGGCTTTTGAAAAGCCTGTACTTTTTGCTGAGCTTTCTGCAGGAGGAAGGCACACCCAAGTTTCCCTCCCATGGCCAGAACTTCCCAGCTCCCAGCCTTGAGGTTTCCAGCTGGACCTATCGGACAATATTCAAAACTGGATTAAAGTGTTGCAGCAGACCCTCATCTATAAAATGTGATCCAAGCTGAATCCACACATCTGAAACAGCAGAATACTGCAGGTGGTGGTCCAGATGTGCCCTTATTTTTAGCTGAGGATCACGTTGGATCCCAACACCACCTTCTCAAGTGGACACGCTCTGCCAACCACAAACAGGATCCTACGGAGCCACTTCCCACCAGCCTGAAGAGCCCCAAAGGCTGGAGAGGATTTGGTGCTACTGAAAGGACAGGTGAATTCACACTCTAGCTGTTTCTGAGGTTTCCAATCCTGCTGCATCACCTGCTCACTAACCCTAAAGATCCACAGGGTATCTGGAGAGCTCAGCACATAGGCAGTAGAGAAGATGGCCCGGAAGAGAAGACCTTTCCATTTCTTCCCTCAAGAAGTGACTCAATAAAGCCTTTCAGCATAGCTCCCCCCCTGCCCCAAAAGCCCTTCTAAGCTTATGCATGATAAAAACATTTCTCACATTTTCAGTTAGCTCAAATAATCTTGCTAAAAGCTATTAATAATCCACCTTTAGCTGCGAGCACATGTGCACCTGTGTGTGCAAGACAAGCCATCTCTGGTGGAGTGAGAGTGTCAATGAAAAATGAACTGCCTGAAATTAACTTTAAGCATCTAAGTGATTAAACCATTGTGCTGTGATTGTGTACGATACTTCCTTTCTTCAGCAATTAAGGCTGTATTGATCAGATACCGTGAGGAAAGGGACTGGCAGAGTAACGCTCATTCAGGCTGCCATAATTAAGAGTGATCATCTATTGTTCTGGAGCACACGATATAGCCCAGCCCCATCAGGCTCTTTCCTCTCGCCTCCCTCTCCCCTCACTGGCCCTTGCTCCCCCATGGCAGCCACATGAACACGTGGATTGAGCATCTGCTTGGAGTAAAAATCAGAGCAGAGGCTAGCTGAAGTTGCTCTGTAGCAGGTCAGAATGAAGACCGTATCTTTCCTCAGCCATTCAGTCTCAAGACAAGCAGCTTCTGTTATTCACTAGCAAGAAGAGAAAAAAATGGGAAAAGGAAGGGAGCATGGGAGAATACAGCCCATGCCATCTGAGAGCAAGTTTCGGGCCCGACCATGGGGCAATCAGATTTCACCAAGATTTTGGGGAAATGGCACCTCTGGGTCCATGTGGGTCATTCCAGCAAGATCAAACACCTCCCAGAAGAGACTCTCCTGCTCCTAAAATTAATTACCTTTTTTTGTTTAGGTCACCCCGCCCCCCAAAGTACTCAAGCTAATCTTCTGCCCTTAGACACAGGTTGAAATTGGCTCCTTATTTATATCTTACCTAGCAAATTTGTTTCTTATAACTTCTGCTGAACCCTTGCTAACTGGCAGTGTGACCAAACTCTTGCTTTGCCTTTCTTCACTTCATGGTGCATGGCTCCAGTCTGTGAAAATCTGCAGGGAGTAACAGCATTTATAATTTCAGCTGACAGGCTCTATGTTCATGATTTCTATGGCAGCAATCCTTGGGCATTTAAACTCTTGTGGTAAAGGATATTTCCTTTCTTAATTATTCTAGTTCCCAGTATATCATTTCTCAGTGTATTGATGGTACTTACTGTGATCCTCAGAAAAATAATACATGTCAATCAAAGTTTGTAACTGTTAGCTTGGGGAAGGATTTGGGTCATTTCCTCATGAAGACTACAGAATGCAGCACCTGAAAACATACTTCCCCAGAAAGCAAGGGCACTGAGCCATGTCACTCTACAAGTGCTGCAGTGATTTATTATTTGTTCACAAGACCTTACAAAACTTGATGCTGGCATCTAAAACAATGTGATAATCACTGATATCTTCCTTCACCTCTGTGGATTGCTATCAAACTTCAAACAAAGAGAAATTATTTGCATACCTGGGTGGCATTTCATGCCACAGCCACAAACCAAACCAAGGTAGCCTGATTTTTAGCTTGGTGCTTTAACCCCAGAAGTGTCTTCCCAGTTGTTGTGTAGAACCCATAAGTATGACTGCAGCTTTCTCGTTTTCAGTATCTGTCCCACTCATCAAGCTAAAAATATAGACTGGTGAGTAGGGATGGCACACATGTGTCTGATCATGCAGTCCACATTCCCATAGTACCTTCTTTTCATAAAAATAAATCATAGAATCATAGAATGTTTTGGGTTGGAAGGGACCTTAAAGATCATCTAGTTCCAACCCCCCCACCATGGGCAGGGACACCTTCCACTAGACCAGGTTGCTCAAAGCCCCAGCCAACCTGGCCTTGAACACTTCCAGGGATGGGTCATCCACAACCTTGCTGGGCAACCTGTTCCAGTGCCTCACCACCCTCACAGTGAAGAACTTCTTCCTTACATCTAATCTAAATCTACCCTCTTTCAGTTTAAAGCCATTACCCCTTGTCCTATCAAGGATGTAGTCCTACACTCTCAACCTAGTCAACCTCTATTCACTTTAAATACGTCTCGCTACTCTATTCACTGCTCTTGTTTTAGTAGATGAGATGTAGCCTTGCCATTGTTTTTCCAGTTACCTCAGTCCTGGCCCTCATGAAGATCATTATTCATCTCTGTGTCAGCCAATGTCCTCTGCTGAACATAGGTCTCCTTTCTCACTTTCTAAGAAGAGCATTTGCATTTCCTTCTGCTTGACAAAACCCGTGCCCTTGATAACTAGCATGTCCAGGTGCTGCTAATCTGAACCCCAGCACTGTGCAATTTCATTTTGCAGTGCCCTAGATCAGTCCTGTTTCCTTGCGTACTTTGAATGGTACAAGCAGCTGCAAGATGAGAGATGGAGATCTCTGCTTTGCTCCTTTTCTTCCTCTCTCACAAGCTCAGTGTTACTCAACAGCTCATGCCCAGGCAAAGGGTTAAACATGAAGATCTGGAAGAGACTGTGCTGTCCTGACACAGTGCTGCCCTTTTGCCTCTTCCTCACACATACACACTGTTCACATAGCCTGCATTCCTCTCCAGTTAACACCATTAAGCTTTGACCTGAACTAGAGATAGCGCTAAATATGTGTGCACCTGTCCACTTATAATGACCTGCTATTATCATTTTCCACCCCTCTTTTTTGATTGATGGATATTATATGCATAATGACCCTCAGGATTTTTTTCCCCTCTTTTTGTTAGGCTTTGCTAAAGCAACCTGCAAATTAATTTAATATCCTCTTTTGGTTGGGAGCTATGAAACGAGGGCTCGAGGCTGATGATGCGTAAACCATTTGTGGCATGTATTTAATCTCCGGACAATGGATAGAGA
Source organism: Harpia harpyja (assembly GCF_026419915.1). Taxonomy (NCBI): domain Eukaryota; kingdom Metazoa; phylum Chordata; class Aves; order Accipitriformes; family Accipitridae; genus Harpia; species Harpia harpyja. The sequence goes on along the minus strand of NC_068940.1, from coordinate 41,247,522 downwards.
TGTTAGTGCATGCTACACTAAGTTCTATTTACGCTGGCTATTAAGTGCAGTCAAGCTGAAGGCAATCGGAGCACATTACAGGGCCTAATGGGAGAGGATGCTACACAACAGTACATTAAAGACTGAAAATGAATTAAGAAGGAAACATGGTAAAGAAAGCAGACAAGGAAAGGATTCTGTATACAGATAACTCTTATTGACAGCACAAATATTCATGTACTCCGAGTTCCCAAATCCAATTTTGGTATTGGATACCACTCTAGAGGGAATGTTTTGAACTCCATTTTCATACAGATACAAAATGACTTGCAGTCAGCCTGCCCCCTCCCACCTCCATCTCAGTAGCTTGCATAACCTGATGCTGGGAAACGTGTCCCCGTTAGCTACCTTGCAAAGCTAAGCAGGATTGCTCTTGACCACCCAAATCAGGCCAAACTTTCTTGGCCTGCTCCTGAAATGCATCTGGCCCCAGGAATTATGACTAGACTTTGCTGCACTCCCAGTCCTGTTCAGTCTCCTTGGCACTTCTTGCTCTGGCAGTTGCACAGCTGAGAATATTCAAGCTCTGGGAAAGATGGGAGAAAAATGCACAATGGGAGACACCTACAAGTTGTGAACACAGTATCTTTGCTTCTGCTTTTTTCCCCTGGTATCTGGGTGGGAAAAAATTAGAGATGACAAAATACTGGCCTGCTGTCTTTTCAAAACCAAGCTCCAGAACCCCAAATGACATTGCTTTACTCTACCCACTCTGCCCTCCCTACTCACACACGCAATTTTACGAGTGTGCTTTTATGCATAAAAATCTCCACGTGTGAACAGACTGACTCGCTATGACTTCCTGAGTAAGGTTGTTTCATTTTTATTGTTGAAAGAAGAGCCCAGTTTATAATTAAAATCTTGCAGAGGAGAAAGAGAGAAGCAGCAACCAACCTACTGAAGCCACATGCTCACACCTACCAGCTCTGCTCAGTATTTCAGCAAGGCTCTTCCAAGATCAAGCTCTGACTATCATTATTCCTGGGGGGGTGAGATTCACACCAGAAGCCCAAACTGCAGACACATACCTGATCCACTCCCTGGTCCCTCAGTGGAGGGAAATAAACTGTGCCCTGAAAGCATCTACCCACTGTATTTTTGACATCTATTTTAGGACAATTTTACTTCGACTCAAGGCTTCCCTGCCTGCATTGCCAAGACCTTCACTGATGGTAAATGGACCCCTATGGCTGTCCCTATGGAGCTGTGCCACCAACACGTGGTCAGAAAAATCCCACCCCTGGGTCCTGAAGACAAGACCAAGGTGCATGTCCTCCCTTCCAATGCAATTCTTAAAAATCAGACTTGCCTCTTAGCTGACAAGCTCCTTGCTACTATTGGCAGGGCTTCTCCAACAACTTGATTGCAACGGAGAGTATCTTTCAAGAATCAGATAAAGAAACCTTATTTATACCCAGCAAATATACTAAGAGTGGCTGCAGACCCTGCAAGGAACCAGGTGCTCTCTGACATACCAAAAGCCTGAACTTACACTTGGATAAGACAAGAGAGTTTTCCTTCAGAACAGGAGTGTGTTAACGAACATTTCTTCTTTCTTTAGGGAGACCAAAGCCTTACTGTCTCCTCCTCCTCCCACTTCTTGAAGCACTAGTGTAGAGTAAGAGCATAAAGGAATTACTTTTCAAATAGCCAGTTTATTCTAAAAGCATGTCTGGCAATAAAAGGAGAGAATATTAGAATCGTTTAGTAACCATCATGTTTTGGCAGCAAGGGAGAGCTTTGGGTCTCTTAAAATGCTAGCATAGTAAAAAAATCAATTCATTGCTAACATAAACAGAAACATACTGAAACCAATATCTGAGCATAAAATACTATGTACAGAGGAATTTAAACTAGTCTTTTCAGGCAAGGCATTGACTAACCACTGAATTCATCTGGTTTTAAGGAGCAAACTTGTAAGTAAGCTCTGCAGAAAAAGGAGTGCATTGGTTTTCCAGCCAACCTCCCAAGTCCAAAACAAATGACTTTTACACTCTACTTGCATAGGGCTGGAGGGAAGAGGTAGGAAAAACAGTGCTGTTTCACGGAGGTCTTCTTTTCCTTGGCTTTTGGTGGTGGTGAAACACTTTCTCCTCTCAAGGACATTCTTGCTGATGTGCGGATAAGTGTCGTTTCTGTTTTCTGGAGCAAAACATATTCTGGAATGAATACATCGTTTACATTTTCTATGAAATGTCCCTTAATAATAACAATGATAATAATAATTTTATTTTTATTATTAATATATTTATATTGTTGTTATTATTATTATTATTATTATTATTATTTCCTTGGGAAAACAGCCTTGCTTATGTTTTTAGAAATCTGAGGCCTTCTTATACTTCTCCAGTAAGTTCCTTTGGTCACTGTCATTCCAGTTTACAGCCTACTGTGACACCGAGTCACTCTGAATTAACTCTGGGGTGTTTGCAGCAGGCAGACCCTATGCAGCTACCATGTGTGCTACTGTCCATGATAATTTTAGCACTACCTCCTGCACCATTCCTGTACCCACAGCCCAGCACACTTGGTAGCTGTCTCACAGCTCTGGTCTTTCAACAATGCCCCAAGTTACACGGTGTGATGATACACAAGTCACGAAACCAAAATGTGCTCATGTGAGGCCTCAGTGCATCTTCTCCCTTTTTGGGTGTTGAATATGATACTCAGATGCTGTGAGCTGCAGAACAGTTCAGAAACAAGATGGCCTGAAGCCAGTTTGAGATCCTTCCTATTTTTAAAAACATCTTGAGAGGAGGAAGAGTAAGAGAGAGCAGTGAGCAAGTGTTTCCTTCTTGCAAGCACTATAAATCTAACCACAGCTTTCTTTTTCACTTTCTTCTTGAGAGGTTCCCTGTCATCCCATCCCCACCAAAAGACTAATCTGGATCACCACAAGAAAGAACAGACAGGGGAGGAAATGTTCTCAGAACTCTTACAGACCTCAAAACCTCTGTCCAGAAGAGTAAGGGTTGGATGGACATCATGCTGGGAAAAACTTACAGCTTTGGAGGAGAGTGAAGGAGAGGTGAGTCAGGAAGCGAAGCAGTATCACACACAATCAGCAAGAAACATTTGTCAAAGACCCAGAGGACCTCCTCTCCTGGGATTAACAGGAACAGATTCCCACTGTGACCAAAGAAGAGGGTGCGTCTACCTACTCGGCACCCCACATTGCTCGCTGGTAAACCAGGAACATTGCTCTGAGGCCACTTGTATAGACCTCTGAGTAATGCAAGGCAGGCAGTACTTTGCACTTTGCTTTCTCACTGGGTTTTATACAGCTTAGTAGGTTCTCTACAGTGTAGTGAGTGCTTACAAGGTTCAAAGTTTCTTGTTGTTTATAAGAAGAATGTCTGTGGTTTATCACCAATGCAATAAAACTGCTGAAAATAATAATCATAATCTGTGGATCTAACCCAACAGAAATGTCACAGTCCAATGCAGCACCCTTCCCAGCCAAGATACAGCAGTCATCTACAGATAATTAAACTCTCTATGAAAGCCAAGTACACAAATGAGAACCCATTGGGCAGTGCCATAACCCTTTGTTAGGATTTAAAAACGTCTGTTAGCAACATGGCAGTGTGAAGGACTTTGAAAATAGCCCTGTGAATACTTGCTTGCTGGGATCCAGCCTCATCTGGAAGCCCTCACCACCATCACCTTGGCAAATACACCTCTCTGGGCACTCTGCACATCCTCAGATGATGCTTAAACTACTCCTTAGTGCTGTGTCACATGTAGTTACATGAGGTATGGGAGCAGAGTCTCCTAGGCTCACTATTGACATTGCAACACCATCAGTTTGAATGTACTGCTCTAGAAAGATAAACATGTTTTCATTTTTAAAAAAAAAAGCTACATTTCTAAAACTGTCACTGTCTCTGATCCACTGACACGTTCCAGGGGTTATGCCATTGCTCACACAAACATTGGAACATCCCCTTTTCATGCATGTAATCAGAGAAATCTGTACGGTGCATGGAGAGAGGGGGCAAGAAGCAAACTCACAAAGACAGTAAAATCTTCCATTGAAGACGTAGATGAAAGACAGAGAGAAGGACGGGAAGGCAGTACATTAAGCAAAGCACATGGATGCACTGCTTTGTCCAGACATTTTGCTGCTGTTGCTGATGAGCAGAACTGGCATGTTCTCCCAGGACCACATGATGTGAAGTGGAAAAACCACAAAAATTATTATATAGGATTAACTTAAGATAGCAAACAACTGAAGGTCTTCAGTCCCTGAGTTTGTGTTCCACACTACAGGCTCACATGCCTATTGCCCAGGATTTATGCTTTGGGGTACTTGGCAAAGGGTGGAAAATCCACAACTCCCATACCAATTACAGAATACTTCTCCTTTTAAAGATCATCTGTCTTTTTAGTTTGTCCTAATGACTTTGTGATGTTTGTATAGATCATAGATACCGTGTATTCCCCTGATAACCTTGGAGAGTGGGGTAAATAGAGGTGCTGAGGGTAGGAAAAGCACATTGTCCTGATACAGGAGGTTGATAGGAGAGCACAAGTAAGCACAAGGGAGAGCATCCAGAGTAGGGCTAACAAGAGAGGTAAGAGCCTGAGTTTGTAGAGAAAAAACGTTGGTTCAACAAGATTGCTGGGGAAGTAAGGCATGGTTTTGCATAAGCTGGCTTATCAGGAGTAATAGTTAGTTATTTGTTTAGCTGACTTAAAATAATTTTAAAAATCCATACAAGGTTTTTGGATTCTGAGACACCATTGGCAGCACAACAAAGGCACAGAGGCATTAAAATACTCTATTAAACAGGAAATTGTTCAGCTCTCCATTGAAAATCTCTTCCTCACCTCATTTTCCACATTCTTTTGCCCTCTTCATCATTCTGGAAATTGAATTTTTAGGGTTTCTCAAAATGGCCACAGCAGATAGTCTTGGCAAATCCAACTATCGAGGAGAAAGGCAGATCAAGGTCTATAGTCCCATAGTATCCCTTCCTGCCATAGCTGACACCCTGTAGCTTGTGATAAGCCTTGCTGCTGGTAAGTGGGCATTTTTACTTTTCTATTTCCCCCAAGGAGTTTCTAAGTAACAGCCTTTGCCTTATAGCCTGTAGGTCAATCAATTAGCTCAGTCATATCCATTTACCAAACTGTACCTTTCTCTTTTTATGTTTTTAATATATTCTTCAATCAGAAATCATTGAAATGATTATACCTCAATATTTTGATTTAATAAAAGTTTTTGGGAAAGCACCTTAGAAGAATCCTTTATTTCCCTTACAGGGTCTTGTCCTTCTCAGTATTCTTTCATCAGAGTTCCTGTCTTCTCTTTCTCTTTTCCCTATAAATAACTTTATTCTGTAATTTTTCTTTCAAAAGGTATAAAATCTTTGACTATCCATCTCAGCTCTCCTATAGTTCTTAGCAGCCTGTAACAATGCCAGCTTCTCCAAGGGTCATTTTTACATGTTTTTTCCAAACTTTGTAGTTAAACTAGTAAAATGAGGAGCTGGTTCATTGTTAACCCATTTTCCACAATTTCCCTTTATATTTTATAACATCTTTGATATTTCAAAAAACAGCCCTCTGCCTCTCTCCTTTCCTTAACATTGTATTTCACTAACCAGCAGTGCATGATCTGAGCTGCAACATTCAGAGAATCAATAACCAAAAACTTTTCCTCACCTCTCTTGGCAGCTTGCTGAACATCAGGCCATAACCCCCCTTGGAAAATATATATTAGTGATGTTGTGAGGTCTGTTGTTATGAAGCTCAATTCATTTCAGCCCCTTCATGCGCAGGACCGATATACACATGCTCTTTTCACCTACAAATCCCCAGCAGCCCCTGCAATTAATACCTAATTAACAAACGAAAGCAGAGATGCCAGGTGGAGCAGCACAAAACCATTCACGGCTCACAAAAGGGAGCAATTAACTCCTGCCAGCTAAGGACAGTAAGAAAAATATTTTGTTATTGAATGAAGCAGCGTTGCCAAGATTGGATGTGTTTAAAAAAATAAAATAAACCATGCTCCAGCTCAACTGCAAGATGTGCACTTTGATTCAGGAATTGCTTATGGTAGGCCAGAGGCTGGACCAGAGGGTCATTATAATCCCCTTCTGGCAATAAGGCCTATAAATCCACTGTTCTTCCAACAGCTTTTAAAACAAGTTATTTATGTCTTTTCATGTAAGCCATGAAGTCACTCCCACAAGAGATAAGGCAGACTTCACCACCAAATGAGCTAAAAACTAACAAATTGGCTTCCCCCAGCAAACTTAACACTTGTACATGGCTAACAAATTAGCAACAGCATCTGTGGAGGGGAAAAAAAATACCTTTACTGTTCCCAACTTGACTGAAGATGTGCTTGAGTTCAGGCTGAGGTTAGCTAGCGGGTTTTGGCCGCTGGAGCCATGAGCCCTGTGCACGTGTGTGTCCCTGCAGGGTAAATCACTGCCTGTCCCCATCATCAGTGACCAGAGAAGGTGGCTGCAGCATGCTGGCTCTGCAGCAGAACTACGTGTGCCCTCCTGCTCCCTCTGCATCCTCCTGTGGGGTGAGCAGCGGGGAAATGTCCACATCCATCTCCCTGCCTCTTCTTGTCCCATTTTCTCTGAATCTGAAACACTTTTCCTAGCTGATACGCCTGGCCTCAGGGCCTTCAGTCTGCTTCTCCTCTCATCCCACCCTGCAGGACCCCAGAAAAACTCTGAGTTTGCACATGTAAGGGTGAAAGAGAATTGGTCCTGTTGCACACTCAGCAAGGCAGGGACGGATCCTCTTCAATGGGAGTGCTGCAAGTGGGCAAAGAGCATGGTCAGCCCCTCCTGCTCTCCTGCTGTAAATGACACGTTAATTATATTTAAGGTTAAAAACTCTTTCTGTGCGTAGATCCACACAGTTGTTTAAAATTCTTAGGCAAGGAACATCACTCTCGCTAATAGAAAGGATAATTCTGCGAAAAATCTACTTTGCTCTCAAGTCTGAGTCCTCTTTATATGTGTTGTTTTTCTATTGGTGCTGGTACCCAAACAGGACTTGGCAGCTCCCCGTGAGTACATGCTCCCCAGACCCGGCTGTCGACTACCCTTCCCTGCACACCATGGCAGATTAAACTCTGTTATTACCATTAGCATGTTTCTCACCGAGTATCCAGGCACTGTGCCTAGGGACTTTAACTCCCAGGTATCAGATCAGCAACTGAAGATGTGTTTGGAGAGGAACAGACGTCAGTGGAGCAGCAACAGTTGTCCCATCCATCCTGCCCCGCCGGAGCTCATGTGGTGACATGCAGCACCCACCTGCCAGGCACTCAGATTTTATTTTGGACTCCATGGTGCACTGCTGCAGTTTGCTAAATCCTACATGCCGAAGCCAGTCACAATCCCATTGCAGCCGATGCACACATGGTTCCCAAGTCCTGCATGGGCTAGCCAGTAAATCAGGCCTGTAAAAGTATTTTTGGCCCCCTGCCCAGTATGTGTACCTCTTAATCCCTAATTCCAATTGTGTAAACAAGGCATGACATAACGGGCGTGCCATGGAAATATGCTCTATAAAGTTGATTACCACGCTTCATCCTATTAGAATAGCAGTCACTGTAAAACTATAGATAAGGCTAAAGCAATTTATTTGTGTTTCTAAAGGAGATGGGCACATTTCAGCTTTTCAGAACATGATCAAACTTGACAGGCAGACTCTAGAGCTACTTTGTAGCTCTTATAACAGCTCGTTTGGACCTGTAGTGGCTGGCAATTTTTAAAACAGATATCTCAAAAGGTCAGATGGACCATGGCCTCTGCTCAAGTATGCGAAGAGGCATAGTGTAAAACGCATTGGATTGCCTGGGTGACCTCTTTAGCTAGATGTAGTTTCAGCTCCTGCACTCTCCTTAATGCAGAAGGCAGCTCTCAGTGCTCTTGGAGGAGGCAGGGAGCTCGGCGGCATTAGGGAAGGAAGAGCTGTAGCCTTATCTCCAGGCAGCCAAGCTGACTGTTATGGGGAAGATTTGGTGCCAGGATGACAGGAGGCAGCTGTGCTCCCTTTGTCCACCCGGTAGCCTCCAGCAGCCTCATTTAGCTCACAGGTCCTACCTGCAACGGACGGGTCAGGCCTGAAATTACCTGCTCAGGGTCACCCACAGTGCCTGTGACAAAGCTGGGACTTGACCGCAGGTCTCCTGGGTCCCATCTCTGTGCTTATTCTTCCTAGCTGCCTCCTACTGAAGGGTAAGGACTCAGTTCAAGACTTTCCTACAACCCCACAACACGCACACAAGGCTTACCTCATGGCTATCTCCTATCCAAGATCCTTCAGCAGGGTTAAACATTTCTTTAAAAATGTTTCGGGCATAACACAGATCCCCCAGTCTCCAAATCTGAGCCAAACCCTGCTGTACCTGCAGGTGGAGAACCCTCTCCCTGGAGAAGGCATGGATTCACCCTCCGTCCCTCCTACATCCCCTGGCATTGCAGCTTCAAGGGGAACCAAACACCCAGCACGGACCTCACTTACAAGGAGGACTTTTTCTTGCAGCCAGGCAGAAGCCAGAGCTGCTGAGCCTGAGGGTTTCCATCCCTACTTCGTGGTCAGGGGCCAGACTTCTCAAAAGACACATGAAACCTTGAATCTGCCCCAGGTTTTTGCAGTTTCAGATTGCACTTACAAATCACCTCTGAGGAAAACAGCTAGTGTGATCGAAGGCATTAAAAATTAATACAATTAACACAAATCAAGGGTATAATATATATCAACTTGTACGTAAGTTCAAAAGCTCCTTTTAAAGGCATAGGAGCCAAGGAATTTTTCTGTTATCTCGAAAAGAACTAGATAAAGTCATTTGCTTGTAGAATCAAGCCTGTAGCAGCTGGTAAGGTTACTGAACCAGCTACAGCAAGCCTTGTTCTGTGTTATAAAGACATCTCTCTCACCAGAGAAGAAATTGTAACATGCATTCACATACGCTTTTTTTTTAAACCTGATTCTTTAAGGACCCCCCATCTCCTGCCCTCTCCCTCTGTCACCTCTTGAAAAGGTTTTTCGGACTAGAACTGTACTTGAATTTGGTCTAATTGGAAGGAAATGTAAGACCCAAATCTTGGTTCTCATTGGCATGGAGACACTTGCGTACACAGTATGCAAAGCAGCAGAAGTCTGAATTCATAATTGGACGTTCCAAAATGTAATTATGAAAGATGAAATGCTCCTTTCAATGAGAAGGCCGTAAATAGAATAATTAATTTTGTGTTTGCTTGAACAATTCTGTATTATGGACCTTACACTGGAACTGAAATTAATTAAGTGCACCAGGATTTATGGAGGAGGTGAAGAGAGAGGGAAAAAAAAGAATTAATCTGAAGTAAAAGATAGATGACTTTGTGAGTGTAATGATGCGTTAGTCTGGGGTATTCTTTAACAAATTTAGCAGGCATGTTCTGGGTACAAACAGCACTCACTGACAGAATTATCTCAACTAATGCAGCTGCTGGACTCTGAGCAAATTGAGATTGCAGATGAGTACTTTAGATTTAGAGCTATTAACCCTCTGTGTGCTGGAGACTCTGTTTCTGTTCACTCAGCGGGAAGGATGGCTGTTTGCCCTGTGCTAAGGTCTGCAGGACACGGCCGCGCAGCAGCTCCCTGCGCTTTATGCACACACGTGCGCAGGCACAGACACGGAGGCACACACGTGTGCTCGCTCGCCCCGTGCTCTGCGCAGTGTTTGAGCGCGATGCAATGCCTGTCTCTGCCCAAAGCCTGCTGACACGGTCAGGCAGCTCTGGAGGAAAAGCGGAGGAGAGGCAGAGAGTTCGCAAGACAGGGAAAGGAAATGGGAGGGGAGCAGAGTTCAGGGTAACATCTCTCAGTGGACTCGGAGAAAGAAGGGATGGTGGCTATTGCTAGCTGAGATTTTTAAAGCAAACAAAGCCAAAGGGAGTGCTCAAAAGAATAACTCTAATCTGAACATCTTAGTTGTGAGGAGCTATTCCTGAGCTCATTTCATATGAAAATCCAGAGTTATTCCTTTTTTCTGCTGAGATCAAGCTGTAAAAACCCAGGTGTAAAAATCTCCTCCGATGCTTCATTCAAGACTAAAGCATTTTCCAGTCCTGAATGAATTAGGGATTTCAGATTTACCAGCCTGGCAGAGGCCCCTGAGACACCCGGGGCAGTGAGTGCTTCCAACATCCGGAACAGTCACTCAGAAGACATTTCCAGTCCCATAAACGTTATGCCTTACTGGTATAATTTTGAATAAAATAACGTAATTCGCTATAGATCCACGAATAATCAATGCAATACTTCCCCTGCTAAGAGTCATTCAGAAGCAGCACTTTCTAAAGCGTTGGCTCAGGCCGTGCAGTATCACTGCATGGTGCGGGGACACTGGTGTTCAGCACGTTATGTCTTTGGAGTGTCAGCTTTCCCTGCCGAAGAGCCGGCCGCTGAGAGACACCCAGCAGCTGGAACCAACCCCCTGTGAATTTTTTGAGACTCCAGGAAGCAACCGATTAGGATGTGCTGGTGCAGCCCTGGAACGGACAAAGAAATCGCAAGTATTGAAGACAGGTTCCCTTATCCCCGATTTATCCTCTGCTCCTCCTCTGCTGGGAAATCTTTGCTAGGGAAAAACTTTCTCAGGTCTGATGTTATTCCATTGTGGGATTACAGCAGTGTGGGACTGCGACCTCCTTGTGTTTCATGGGCATCTGCTCCAAGAGACTGACAGTCCAATTCAGCACAAATTGTACTACGGTTCATCAAAGTTCAGCATGACAAACTTCTCCCAGGCCACTTCTCCTTGCAGAAAGCCCAGTGGAAAGCTGTGCTTGGTGAAGTCACTGGGGTGTGAAAGGTGTCAAATCCATAAGTCTATAACCCTCAGGCGAGACCTGAGGAGTCTCACAGCCGGGGCACGTGGCAGGCTGTGAGTCTGAAACGTATCCCTGTTTTTGTCAGATCAAGCTGTTCCCGAGCCTCAGCGTTACCACCTGGCTGGAGGAGACTCCACAGCACTGTGATAGCTTTGTCGCAGAAACTGAAGCACTGGAGTGCAGGAATAAGAGCCTTTTTCCCCACGGAAGAAAGAGCTGGGGTTGCACAGTACCAGCTTGCTGCTACACAGAAAACCTCCACAAACACTCTTCTAAACAAGCTGCCTGGATGATGGTTACCCAACAACATACGTTGATCTCTGGGTAGCAGAGTGCACTTCGGTACAATGCCTATTTGCTTACTGATATTTATTTTCATTTTCCACAATAAAATGCTAAATATGAACTACGGTTACTGTGCTTTAAATTGCAACAAGAGCTGCATTTTCCACTTGCTTGGTTATAGCTCTTTAAGTGATACATTATATTGTTTGCCAGAATACTTCTACAAAGTCTTTGCTTCATTTAACTTGTAGAACAATTCAGCCAGATTGGTCTATAAAAGGTGTACTTAAAATCAGGATTACCCTGGGACTCAGAAGTGCTGGGTGCTAAAATGCAGTCTCTCATTTCCCATGGCCTTCTGAGCATTTGAACATATTTATACCTTCTGCATTGCAGCAAACTTAATCAGAAGGACAGGCTTGCTAACATCTGTGCATTCCATTCACTTCTGGAGTCGTCTCAATCTCTTCTGAAACCTGATTCTGGCTGTCAAAATGCATAGCTCTCTATGCTGGGTATTATTCGGACATTTAGACATCTGTCATCAGGAAGTGTGATAGATGGTTTTATTAACCCGCAAAGGCAAAGACCATTACAGCGAAGGACTCTTATGCAGGGAGAAAGTATTCAGCAAACCTTACAAGTATGCTCAATGTTTTTCCCAGCCTACGGTTGCAGCAGGGACTGAACACTTGGAAGTGAAAGACGTGTTACACATTAGCTCAAGCTGGACATATCCCTGCCACCAGCTTTGACCAAAACAAGTAAAACAAGTAACATAGGTGATATGTTATCCCCAGCAGAAGAGACTTTTCATGATGAACTGACCTCCAATAACACAAACTCCTGCAAGCAGGAGTTTTTGTGGCAAGCTGGGGCTAGAATGAAGACTGTGCTTTACAAAGAAGTTTAAGGAAAATAGAAACCTATTTTAATAAAAATCACCACAAAGATTTCATTTAAATTGTTTAAATTCACCAACTAGTCCCTACAGCTGTTTTTTTTTATCTCCTGTTTGAATTCTTTCTCCTTCCAACCTCCCACCTAGCAGTCACCTACAGGCAGGACTTTGGACCAACAAATGCTTAAGGCAAAATCTAGAGCCAAACTGGAATTTTGGGATGCTTAGTTTTGGGGTTTGGTTTGCATCCCTATGTAGTTTTAGTCTAAGTAGTGACAATCCTTTCTGTCTCACAACCTTCCAAAAAACAGTGAAATGCAATTAATCTTCACCAGTTTTCCATTTCCCGTGATTCTAGGATTCCTGTGCTGAGGCTCCCAGAGAATTAGGACCAGATACTGATAGAGGAGCACGTCCCTACTACTTCTTTTCCAAAGAGGCTGCTACTACAACAGCCAGTAGCTCACAGCTGGGAAGGGATGTGGCTCTTGTAGTCACAAATAGAAAAATGAGGAGAACACAGATCCCGGGATGAGATCCTGTATGGAGTCAAGCAGAGGGACCTGAGCAGCCTGTCCTGAAAGTCCCTGCAGCATGCTTGTATTATCTCTCATACAGATGAGGAGGTGGTGCTTGCGTGGGTAGCACAGAATTTGGACAAATACAATTTACCTTACGTCTTTTCCTCCAGATTTCCTTTGTGATCCAGAGAAAATCTTCTGAACTGAGTCCTCTGAAGGATCTGAGTGCTCGGTTAGCCTCAGTGACTTCACTACTGGTTTTGCTAGCCACGTGATTTGAGTTAGTTGCATTCACAGAGCTGTAGGGCTGGTGTTCGAGGTAGTCTCCAGGTAGTCTCATTTTTCCCTCTCCTTGCTGTCCACCTGCTTTAATCTGAGTTTTTTCCTGAGCAACATTGCTCCCCCCACCCCCCCTCTGAGCCTGCATTTGAGCTGAGCCCCTGCAAACATGTCATTATACATGTGTGTATTACGTGTGTATGCAGGCACATATATTTTACATATAGATATGTGAGTATATGGAGATACATACCGTGATGCTGGTAAACTTTATCCTTCTAAGAACACTAGAAAGATGAAGAAGACAAAATCAGTTGTTTCTTTTTATTTATAAAGGGGAGTGATTGCACCCAGTGTTTGTCTTCACCATTTGGGAAAAGCTGAATGTGAAGCTTTAGATTTGTAGATTTTGGCTTGTTATATATATTGCAAACATTTCAGGGGAATCTGTGTTGTTAGGTCCCATGACACTACTGCAGACTGTGAGAGATGGATATATAGTGATTTCCTTTAAGTCTTAACTTCTGGAAACAAATTACTGTCTAGAAACCTCAGCTTTCAATATGAGTAGAGAGAAAAAGAGGTTGGTAACATTTCTGTGTATGGGAAATTTGAAAATGTGTTTTAAATGGAAGAAACAGTCTTGCAAACCAGACAGGATTAAAAAGTTTATATGGAGCAATGAACAACCAAACTCATAACAAAATCTTGAGCTGATTTTTGCCCACTTGCTTTGACAATGATGCCACACACTACCTGCAAAAAATAACATGTTTTATCTCATGCATAAATACAAAGGCTTATTTTTGGAAACACCCTGTCAATAAAAGCAGAAAAGCAAATCTCCCTAATCACTGTAACAGGATAATTCAAACTAATAACATAACCTGCAGTTTTGCAGTTTTATATTATTAGAAGGAATAAAAAAACCCTCCCCAATCCCCCTGACAGTGATTCATCAAATAAATTAACTGTGTTCATCAGTTAACTCTCACTGGTCAAATAGGGTTAAAATTCTTGGATCTAATTCACATCGCTAATTTCGCAAAGGGGAAAAAAAGCACACTGGGATAGCAGGAGCCAAGTATGCTATTTTGCCATAACTGACTGAACCTTGGGGGCGGGTGTTTTATTCTTGTAATATTTCTTTTAATAAAAAAGTGCCTGATTAAAATACCCTTTTAGAAAACATTAATTCAGGAGCTAAAAAAAAAATTCAAATGAACTCAAATAGATTTTCTCTGGTACGTTAGCATTGCATTTAGGATAATGGATAGGGAGAAGGATGGATTCTGTAGGTATAAATCAATAGGCGAGGGGGGTTGATGAAACTGCAACCTGTGAGAGTGAAGCCCTAGTGGTTTGTGATATCATCAGGAGCCCAAGATTAATTCGCTTGACAGTCCAGTCTCCTGCATTCATTATTTTAACAACATGCACACAGGACCAAGATACACATGTTAACCAGTCAGCTAACATATATTCACTCAGAGCCCCTAGAAGCACCCGGTTTAAAGCAAAAATCCCAGCTGACTTGTTGGTAGGGTACATGAATAGATTATCCTTTTTATTGTTGTAAGAAAACTAATGGAGAAAGTGGGGGTTATGGAGAGATGGAAACATAATTGGTAGTTTTGGATTAGCCACACCGCTGGTCACACACCAGTTAAGGACCTGGTTCTGCCGCTCTTACAAGGCTCAGTGCTACCTTCACAAAGATGTGTTAATGATTTCATTAGGATTTCAAGGGGAATGTGATCGGTGGCAGCATGGATAAATGAGTAACATTCTGCTCCCAGCCTGCTTTTTCAATGGTTTCTGCCTTTGAATTTTCTCTGGCTGGAAATAAAAGTTTCTAGAAGAGAAAATTTTGGTTTGCAAGAAAAAGGAATTAATATAAGTCAATCAGGTGCTGGAAACCTCAAATAATCTTATGTACTCTCTATTTTCTATGCAGGTATCTCACTGCTCATTTTTCTTGCAGGCTCATGACCAAATCCTGCTCACCTCTTGCTCCATCTAAGGGCCTCTGAAACCTGTGAAAGGGCCTTTGCTTTTAAAGGCTATTGGACCAGACCCTCATTCTTACGTATAGCCCCATTAAGTTCTTATACAGCCTGTTCATGTGAGTAAATTGGCCCCAATTTGGCCCCAAGTCTGTGACTTTCCCAGCCCTGGGAAAAGGCAGAAACCCCTGTCATGTTCTGCTGTACAGTCTGTCCTGTCCAGCTGGAGTTAAGTGTACCTCATTACTCAGGGAAATTTGGATTTGGACAATTCTTCACTGATAAACAACATATTGCCATAATTAGCGAGTGTGGACTGGGAATCCTGGAAATGGAGTC
Organism: Harpia harpyja; assembly: GCF_026419915.1. NCBI lineage: Eukaryota > Metazoa > Chordata > Aves > Accipitriformes > Accipitridae > Harpia > Harpia harpyja. The sequence goes on along the minus strand of NC_068940.1, from coordinate 41,232,287 downwards.
TGTCCAATCTGTCAGTTGAGGAACATATTCTTTAATTTACACAGTGCAGTGCATTGTGCAACCTGAGAAGGGTTCCCCACCCCAGGCCAGAGCAAGGCTTTCTGCTGCGTTCAATTTATGAAAACAGCTATCACGTTCAGACAATAATTTTGACACTGTCCTTTTTCCTCTTGGCCTCCACGTCTAGGTTGAAAGTGAACATGTGTGGTTGAAAGAGGCCATACCCGGTTCCTGTACAACCACAGCCAAGTTACTTTTCACAGCTAAGCCCTGAGGTTCCCTATTTTCCAGCAGGAAACTCTTCCAGGAGGGTAGACTTTGTGCACAAAGCATTGTGATAGGGAACAGTAGAGCCCCAAATGATTGTACTTAAGTGCCAGATTCAACACTCAAGACCCCATACTGGTGTACCCATGCTCTGAGTGTCCTGACCACAGGATGAGAGAAGCCAACCAACCTGGACTACAGCACAGAGTCCAAGATGACCATCCAAAATCTGCTCCACAGAGAGCCATTGGTTTTGTTTGCAAATTACCTCCAGCGCCATGAAAAGGCTAACAGAAATGCACAGCATGGTTGTTTTAATACAAATACACACTATTAGATTTCCACCCTGATTGACCAGCCTCATCGAGCATCACGTTTTGCCTCTCGTTCTCCAGGCCAGATTCTTCTTCAGCTATCAGACTTTCCTTTCATCAACCTGCCTGTCTTCTAATCAAAGCAAACCACTCTAACTTTTGTATGAAACTAATTTTCATATTGTCCACATATACATACAGTTAAGAAATTACAGTGACAGTGATAAAAAATGTTAATTTTTCTTTCCAGATGCTTGTAAAACAGCCTTAACATATGTCCGCTGTTTAATTAACAGAGCGGCAGCATGGTGGAGAGAAGCCAAACTAATAATTTAAAGAAGCATTCTCCCTCCCTTGATTTGAATCCCAAAACACATCCATCATGTACATTTCTGAAACTGCAAAAGATTTAATTTTCTGAACTTTCAGCAAACATCATAAAACAAGTCAAAGAGAAACCTAGAGTCAGGAGTGATCGCCTTTGAAAGAGTTCAGCTTCAGAACTTGCACAAGAAATTCATTTTGTTAAGTGACTAAAAACTCCAGTGCTTTTTTTTTTTTTTTTTTTAAATTAGCTTTTATTGTCTTCTCCTGCTGGGTGGCCAAAAGGTGCCATTTTGCTGCTCAGGTTCTAGTCTTGAGCTGCCTCCTTGCTCAGATTGATGAGGATGTAATTCCTTCCTACAATCAGAGCCAAGATGAAGCCAGTCATCTCACACACTCCCAGCCCCTTTTTCTGTAACATTTGTGCACTGCAAAATTTCTGGAGTATCTGTCTTTACCCCCCAGGAAGTATAGACGTGGTCCTACCCCAACTTACAGGTGGGGGACTGAGACAGTTTAAATTGCATGTTCAGTACGTGCATTTTAACTAACTCCATTTTTTAAATCCAGTTGTCCACGTGTCCCTCAGCTCAAGCTCTGGAGCAGGAGAAATGAGGATGCTGAAGACCTTGGTGCAAGGTCTCACTCTTGCAACCTGGAGCAGGTAAGTCAAGAGACACCAGCCCAGCACACAGCTGATATCCCAAGCTCTGCCCTTCTAAGTGCAGCATTGAGGGCTTGAGCCTGAGATGGAGCCAGGCTCGCTGCTAGCAGTGGGGATAGAGAAAGTGCTGGTCTCTGGGTTCACGTACACTCGCAACGCTCCTCTTCGTCCCCTCGCATAGACAAGGCCATAGGGATGAGATGAACTTAATAACATCACTTGCAAAATTGGCATAGAGATCATGTCTCTGAAGCCAAAGTGAACTTCGCAGCAGGGGATCTGCCCTGCCTCTGAAAGCACATCGAGAGCTTCATCCCCCCCCGCCCTTCGGGTGTCTGGAATGACTCTAGGTTATTTAAAAGTGTAAAAAGCTCTCCTTACCACGCACAATGGTTGTCAGCAAGCAACAACTTGTATGTAGAAGGGATCACAGCCCACATGGAGATTAGTCTGAGATCCATGGGCGAGGAGGAGATACCACCACAGCCATTAACCCCTTCTGGGATAACAAGATGCGCACAAAGTCAGCACTGCCCACCTTTCACAGTCAGAAATGATGCTCTTGGCCCCCATCCTCTGCAAAGCTAATGACTCCTCCTGGGGGACCAATATGCCTGGGGAAAGGAGGTTGTGTTTTATCAACTTGACGGAGGAGTCTTCACTCCCAGAGAGACACACCATGTAAAAGATAAAGCAGCACAGTGCCGACTAGGGAAATACACCCTTTCCTCTATGAAAAGGAAGAGATTTGTCAAAGGTGATGCTACATTTTATAACTGCATTAAATGGAAGAGCACATTAAAGGACTTCTGTTAAATATTAACCAGGAAGAGGAAAGACAGGGACAGAGCACTTTCCTTCTATACCTTTTGTAGCGAATACCCAGTCATAAAGCAACTCAGAAATTAATCTGCTGATAGATTAGAGACTGCGAGTGTTAATTGACCCTTTGATCTCCTAGTTGTTATTTTGGGTCTTGCAGGGAGGGATATTAATGAATCTGAAGGTATTAAATGAATTCCTCACTTGCCGTGGCAGCATTTGTCTCCCAGCAGAGAGCACCCCTTTGGGCTGGCTGTGCTCTGGCTGCTCTTCTCGAAGGGCGAAGGCACAGAGATAGGCGTTACAGCACGCACACAACAGGCAGGACGAGAGCACATGGCTGGAGTTAACCAGGCAGTCTTCATGCTCTACATGGCTAAAAGGAGTTGAAAAATCCCCAGCTTGAAATAGAGCGCACTTCACAAACTCTTGGATCAGTGTCACTGCTAATCCCAGCGCAGCTGAAAGCAAGTGTATCTGTTTATAACCTTTCTCCTTTCAGAGCCCACCAGGAGGGTGGTACAAACAGATCCAGTCACGTCTGCCCAGGTATCAGTCATCCCCGGCGCAACTCTGCAGCCTTCGAGAGGGTTACGCCAGGTGTTCATTTTGCCTCATTGTTTTCAACACGGAACCTCAGGTTATTTTTTCCAGAGGTCCTTCTCCAAAATTGCGAGACCACTGAGCCATGGGCAAGGTCATTGCCTAGTGGCAAGGACTGAATTGCAGAACTCATGCAAAAGTCTGAGCAGCGTTTGTTCATGTCATGGCCCTACGTGTTACTATTATCATGATCAGACAGAATTTCTCCGAGGCACGTGGAGAGTGGGAGGACCATCTTGGATGAAGTTTCTTCTTAATCTAAAAGCTGGAGATAAATATTTGGAAAAAAATCACAGGCAATGAGTCAGTTAATAAAGCAGGGACTTTCTCCAGAAACCTGGCCAGCTCTTTCCATTAAAGAGCTAGTCTTTGGCTAGCTCTCCAAAGGAGGCTTAGTGACTGTGTACATTAAAAATGCTATCACCATTATGGTCTGTTCACTAAAGGTACAAGAGCATGACAAATACATGTAATTTGCAAATTGGCTGGTCTTTTGCAATAATTTAGAGCCACTAGTTAGAGGCAATAGAAATCTAACAATTACTGATGTTTAAGGTTTGCATTGTTGCTCTGTGAATATTTCATGCATAAATGAACTTCCCCTGGACCAACTGCTGTTTCTGATGAGGCGCTCTGAGGCTTTATTGCCAAATACACAGCAGGGCTCCCCCAGTGAGCCACATAACGGATGATGCATCGCCTTTGCAGCTTAAATAATGCAGGGTATCTGCATTTTATAGAGTGGTGGTACACTTTATTTACATATCAAGTGAGCGGCCAGAATGAATATGAAGAAATATGTGAAGGAAAGGATATGGCACTTTTAATATTTCATATTAGCAAGCACCCTGCAGGAAAAGCCTAGGCAGACTGAGATGTGACCTAAACTGCCTGATTTCCGTGTGTGCATGTCTCTGACAAAATCTCTTGCAAAACTGATGAAATATATGCCTTTTCCCATTCTTGCTAACTTCTTCAGCACTATTGAAAACAGAAGGCATAATCTGCCAATCAGAGAATGACCTTCCAAGTGCCATTTGTTTGGGAAGAGAATCAAGCCCACCCTTAAAATCTCATCCTGTTCCTTCCTGGGGCTGCTGGGAGATGTAGTCTCACTCTCTATCACTCCGAAGGGAGCCGCAGAGGATTTCTGCTTGTAGGGAGGCCACCTGCAAAGCTTCATCAGCCTACTAGGACTGCAAGAAGGCCCAGGCCCCACAGAAAAATCATCATCCAAAATGCAGAACTGTTGCAACAGCTGATGATTCCTCCTATGTGAACCAGTTTGGGTTGATAGAAGGGGAATACAATATATAAAAGCAAGAGTTAGTTCTTCCCTACGAAAAATGAGGCTTGCACATCATCGTCCATGTGGGACTGGATCTCAGGGTATGGATCCTCTTTCTGGAGTGGGTTATGCAAGTATGCAGATTTGACCCACTCATAAAAGCAAATTCTCTTTTATTCATGAAAGTACCTCAGACCTCAGCCCGGCATAGCCGTGCTCAGGGGACTGGTCTAAGCCCAGGAGTGTTGGCTGTCATTATTGTCCCCCTGTAGCAAAGAGTTCCAGTCACTGGACAAGGCACAGATATGAAATTGTTTAAAGCAACAGTTTGCTCTCTCCACAGAGAGAATGGCCCAGCAGAGCATAGGCACCGATTCTTCACCTGATTTTTTGCAGGACTGGTGGGGATGTGCTTGCCGGCAGCACGCCACACCCTCCTACTCTGTCCAGTGTCTATGTGAGAGCGTGCAGCATCTCCCTCACATTATGCCTCATTCAAAGAAGAACTGATGTGTGCCAGTCCTTTTTTGTACAAACCTATTAAAATTCCAATGCAAATGACCGGATTCATAATCTGAGCTTCATTGAGAAACACAGTTTCCTGCCTTCCCCAGTAATGAAATTATTGGTTGTGCAGATGCTCCATTTCTAAGCTAATTCAATCTCTGACTAGTTTTTTTAAGACTGTATGTGTGAGGGCAGGGGTGTGCGGATGTGCAGGTTTGTGTGTGCGTGCACATAGACAAACACATCTGCACAGCATGTTTCCCAGCACACAGATCTGTAGGCTATTTAGTTAGATAGCCAATTATAATTATAAATGCAATGGGAATACAAGCAGTATATTCTATAGACACGATTAAAAATAAACTGGGAAAGCTAAAAGCAGCTTAGTTGCCAGAAACTAATACATTACAGGGGCAAGTTGTGGAAATGCCTGATTATTCTCTTTTGCTCACTCCATCCCTGGGGGATCTTCCTGAACTGTTACTTTAACTGCTCAACTTGCCTTTTCCACTGTGATAGTCAGCAGATGAAGCCCTTCACATTTAAGTGTAATAGTGCCAGAGAGACCAACTGCTCCTCAGAGTTATGACCTATAAATGTCGCTTCTGTGTCAGAATGAGAATGTGCCACTGAAGATGCTGAAGTCTGCAGAGGGTTTGCTTGACAATTCATGCAGGCCATTAAACTTACTCCTCCCCTCGTCTCCCCAGCGTTGTGTACGCTGGGATTTCTTGCTTGCTTTCACAGCTTTCTGAGTAGTTCTTCCAAAGCTGGCAACAACGGAGCAATTTATCGCTGGGACAGAGTGTACGGCACAGCATTTGTTCAAGTTGCTCTTCTTTTCACCTGTCATGGCAAATAAGAGCTCCAGGACAAACTGCCTGTACTTTCCTGCACCAGGTGTGGGTATCTTTACCCAGAGCAGAGGGAAAATGGAGATGGACATCGGGTGATGCCAGGATGTGACAAGGAGTCCTGTAAGGTGGGTATAAGCCCCCCATCCCGGCCGATTGCCAGATGCAGGGTGTACAGCTCATTCCCTTTGCATGGGAACCTACACAGCCTTCTTCACCCACACTCATCCTTACTGGAGGTGGCTTGTGGGGTCTGGAAGGAGAAAGAGAACTACTTATGTTGCTTCACAGCACCCAGATGTTTCTGGCCAACTGAATAACCATGTTAGAGACATTTCAGTCTGCCTTGGTCAGGAGGACACGATTACTTCTCAGCCTGAAGGGTACAGCAAGAAGAATTAACAATAGATGAGCGCAGGGAAGGGGTTTGGTTTATAAAGTGCTTCTGGCCTTAGCTGGAAGCCCAATTCAGCACTGCCATAGCACATCTCAGAAGAAATGCAGGCATTTACACCACATTACCATCCAGCCCAGCATCCACATTTACTAAGGTACAAGATAGCAATATCTAATATTTACTTATTTCGGTTATCTCTTAGACCCTGACAACTTGCTCGTAAGGAGTGCATGGAAGCCTTGGGAAGTGCTGGTCCCCGAGGCAGATGCAGATATGCTGTGGTGCGCTCGGGCAGTGCATGAGCGATGCAGGACATGGACAACACAGTCGCACACCTGCTAATGTTCCTGCCCCTTTTCTTTCTGAGAAGAGAGAGCTGATGTTTTGGAGACCTTGGGAAGGAAGGAAAAGCACCTCTCTGGGAGGAATGATGGCACAGAAAACCCCAGGGCTTGGTGCTGCATGGCTGAGAGATCATCCCCCATGGGGGTGGGAGGGCAGAAAGGAAAAGCCATGGGCAGCAGAGGGGATGAGGCTGGGGTGAGAAACAAGCCCTCACTGCGGGGCAGAGCTGTGCGGGGCTGTGCAGAAGAGGCTGGCCTGAATAGACCGTGCAGCAGGAGGAGGGTGAGACCTTCTGCAGTGAATGGAGGCAGATCATATGGGCAGCTGCTTTCTGGATAGGAAAAAGGAGTAGGACGGAGGAGTGCTGCAAAACTGATGGACAGAGCTAACTCCGCTTGGGGTGTTATTGTGCTTTACATCAGTTTGAAATCTGGAGGAACAAGCCTGTGATAGCCCCAGCCTGTGGAAAGTCAGATGCTGCCATCCAAGCGCTTCTCTTTGTCTAACCCCCAACTCCTGGCTCCATCCCATCCTGGGGAGCTTCAGGAGCCCCACAGCCCTTCCCACAGCGCCTCTCCCCCTTCCCAGTCACCCCAGGCTGGCATCATCCTCTCCCAACTCCATAACCTCCACAGCGGCCATGGCGGCTGACGGTCCCACCAGCGCGCATGGATGAGGCAGCAGCTGATTTTTGCAGCCACTTGACCGGAGCCGCTGGTTGAAGCAGGACCGAGACGGGGAGGGGGAAGAGCTGAGGATTCTTTTGAGACCGCCACCTGGGACTGGCGGCACTTCTACTAATGCACAGTGAACAGCTAAATCATACATTATTGATTTGTCAGACGTATTTGCATATAAATAAGCATGATCATTCATACAAACCTTAATGTTGTTGTTCTCCCTTTAGTGTTGTGATCACAGATGAATGACTCTAGTTAGACACAATTCAGGAAAGCTGGTACCGCTGCAGCGAAGTAAGCTGCTGATTTAAAACTACATTTATTGGAGCATGTAAGTGTGACAGTCTATTGGTGAATTTGGGGATAATTAGTCTAAAAGACAAGATAAATGAATCCTGAAAGTGGTATTGTGATGAAGAAATGATCCCTCCATGCTAGTAAAGCTTTGATGCCAGAAATATTGTAAATGATAATTAACTGGGAAACACAGAGGAATTATATTTCAATTGTGTTTTCAAAAGGACTTAGAATTTTACAGACAAATTGATTGGGTTCTCCCCCTCCCCCAGCCCTGTGATTATGAAAGATTGTCTAATTTACAACATGAACTATGAAGCATATGACAAATCGCTGGCTTGCTTTTATGCATCTTGTTTGTATGTTTCTCCCTGGTAGATATCTGCTTATTGTTTTTAAGCAAACCAAGACATGTATTTTTCAATTAGTCTTTCCCTAGGCCTAATCTAGATGGATCTGCAGGCCAGCACAACACACTGACCCATGAAAATTATATCTGCTGTATTAATTCATTAAGCATTGCAGGATCACGCTGTAAGATCTCACTCCCTGATAACATCAGCAGCGTGAGCCGGGTTAGTCTGCATCCCTCCCCTGAAAAGAAAATATTATAGATTGTGCAATGCAGGGGAAACATTGCTTGCTAACACTTCATTTTAATTGTCCTAAATTAGAGCTGAAGACTTACAGAACTGTGCGTGACAGCCAATGAATACCAAATGAATTCATTAGGATCAACGCTGTTACAATGAATAACTAACGAATCTATAACAACGTCTATATCCTTTATGCCTCGGCTGTCGGCTGCAGCAGGGAACCCTGGAGGGAACTATCCTGACCCTCAGCTCGCTGAGGCCAGCACGCTTTGCTCTGTGCCTGCCTCTAATTGCAGCTCCAAGTGAAGCTGGGTGTCGCCTGGATTGCTCAGGGTTAGGGGAACAGTGCAAGAGAGGGCTTGCTCAGGGTTAGGGGAACGGTTCAGGCGGAAGGAAAACACGATCAAATGGGGCATTGCGGGTGAATTGCAGAAGCAGGGCACAGCCACAAACTGCTGAGCTTCGGAGGATGCTGCCTGGACTCCATGTGACCAGCGATGCAGCTTGAGCCACCTCCTGCTGCTCGTTCCTGGTTCTGGAGATGTGGGGCCATCCCAGCATTGCTGCTGTGGAGTCCTGCCTTCCTGCTGGCAGAGTCAGGTCTGATATGGGCTAAAAAGCACCCAGTATCACCCATAACTGGTGCATTAAGCTCAACACGGGGCACTCTGAGTCATCCCAGAGGCTGCAAGTGTCCCATAATGTTTTGGACTGCCAAGGTCTTCTGTCTGTGCTCTGGGTCAGGGGCTCCCTGGTTGAACCCAGAAAGGTGTTGTTAAAGGAGGAAAAAAGAAGAGAAGCAGCTTCATTTGCACGGTTTGCACCTTGTGTTCCTCTGGTGGGAGTCACCATAACTCATACAAGCTTCAGTGAGTTGGGACTGCAAGAGAAGGGGGAAAAAGAGGCTTTTGTGTCTATGGAGAGGTTTTATATGGTATTATCTTCCTTAGCAGAGGATCTTAATTTTGGGGGGTGGATATTCAATGAAAGAAAATACAAAAGACAATGACTCAGCTAAGTTGCCTCGCAAACCACTGCAGATGTGTTGGGTAAGGGAGCCTCAGAGCAGGAAGGCGTGAAGACCACCCTGCCAGAGAGCATCTCAGGACACCGTGGCTGATACCAAACCATGACCAGGTTTCTACCAACAAGGAGGGGGAAAACACTGTAGCAAAGAATTTCTGCTAATTGGATGTTCAAAGAAACACACGGAGAACCAGGGTAACACTTCATTCAGCATCACTACATCAACACTGTTCATTCCCAAGTGATGCCAAATTCTTCTTCCTCTGGTCGAGGTTCCCATATTTTTTTGCCCAGACCCAGTGCTTGTCAAGGAGGAGGGAATATTTCTGAGTTGAGAAAAGATTTCCAGGGAGCCCAGAAATTTGCATAAGGTCTCAAGCTAGTGGCATTTGTTTCTTTTAAAAGGGATGCCCTACTGCATGGGGATCCTGCCCCAACATGTGGCAGAAGGGTGCCCCAGCTTCATTGCCTCCCTGTGCTTGGTGCAGCCTTAGAGGTGTAGGTAACGAAACCTGACAGGTGAGCTCTTGTTCTTGCCTCCAGCTTTCTGCCCCACTCCCTAAATAATGGTTACTGTCCTCAGAAGAGAACATGTTTCTGATGCTAACTTCAACATACCTTCACCAGCACTTTCCGTGGAGATACCAGAATTTGCAGTGAAGCTGCAGAGACTGGGAGACAAGCGTCTGCTTGCTTTGAAGTGGAGCAGGATAGACGCCAAAGGGCAATTGCTTCTTAACTTCACTGCAGCAAAGCTTTCTGAGCCAGGACATCTTGGTCAATGTTTCCAAGTCATTTTCAGACCTTGGAACAAAAAGCCTGGGTTTTGTATGAAAAATTGTCTGGCTTTGTGGGGAAGAGGCTATGGAAACCCTGAGGAAGGAGTACCAGGCAGGAGATGAGGACAGCTGGGAAAATGGAGGGACAAGGCGCAATTTTCCTCTGAAATCTGGACTGCAGAAGCAGAGCCCCTGCCCTTGCTGATGTGCTTTTGGGAAATGTAGCTTATCCTGGAAAAAGAAAGTAAAAGCCAAGCATGTGCAGAGAGCCTCTCTGGTGTGCTGCCTCCACCTCCGTTCAGGCTGTTTGCAAACTCTCTCTATGCTTATCATCATGTAATTGAAATAATGCGTATTGACAGAGACTTGAAAACAACTGCTCAATTTTCCCCAAAATTCAATTAAACTTCGTTTATTCTGGGGATCGATCCAATTAAAAGGGGGGAAATTTCAGATGGTCCAAGCCTTACAATCCATCTTAACACACTGTGTCTATCACCGTGATGTAATAATTCCCCCAATCAATGCTTTAAAAGCATTTAGCAGTCTTGATAATGAACTTTTGTCAAAATAGCCTTACAAAGCAATAAATGAGAGCAGATTAATATGTAGTCATAAAGCTATGAATGGTTTAACGCTTTGAAAGGGTTGCTTCATAAATTAGACTTCTTTATTTATTTCTTTATCATAATCTCTCTCTCTGATACTATTGCCCAAGGTTTTGGTAGACAACAAGAACCTGGGCTTCTGGGGAGAGAAATGGATGGATATGAACTGAAGGATATCATACCCTGGCCTGGTTTATTGACATTACGGACAATTCCCGTGGCCACCATGGGCAAAAACAGAGTAGCTGTAACTAAACTTGTTGTTATAGCACTAATTTTCAGATCTTGAACACAGGGATCTCTGTTCAAAGTTCCAGCAAGGCTGACTCCCACCCACTGAACTGGCCCCATTAGACTGCCTTAGGACTACCATAAATGTATGAAAGTCCTTTCACAACCGCTGTGGATTGAGAAACATGTCCCATTCTGACACTGCAAGGGGTTATGCAATGGCTCTTAATTGTGGCACTTCTTTAGGAAATGCCCAGTTTAAATGTTTGTCTTCCCTGTTACTGATTTAAGATACTGAATCATCTTCCTAATATCATCGTGGCTTCAGGCTGACCCCAGCATCTCCCATCCTACTTCATAACATCTGTGGATACCATGCATTTCTATTCTCAGCTGGAATTCGTTCTTGAATAGTTTTCTGCTTCTCGCATATAGCTGTGCTTAGAAGAGTTATCCATCTCCCCTAATGCACTCTCAATGTGCTTTTCACAACAAGGAGATTTTCTAAAATGTCTGGTACTCATTAGAAGAATAAAAATTAGCAAAGACCAAGCTTAGAAATGGGAACCTGAGAGGGTACATTACTGCCCAAGACAGGAGCAGGGCAAATGCTTCTGCTCCAAAGAAGGTCATGATCTGCTTGTTCAGAAATGCAGATTTCCATTTTAATTTTAATTTTAATTTTAAGTGCTCTGGCTAAAACTCCCTCCTGGTAAAGTCTAGTAGAGAGCAACCTGTGTGCAAGACCCTGCTGCTGGACATGGGCAGGTGGTTTCAAATAATCTTTTTTATTCTTTTCAAGTGCCTTGAAAAGTTGCTTGCAGTGTGTGTGTGGTGTTGGAGGGTGACAGCTCACAGCAGACATGCAGAGAGCAGCTTTGCCCATTCCTCCTCGGGCTCTTTTAGCACATCATTAATGCACTAGGCAAGCTGCCAGCTTCCAATGGGAAAGGAACCCATTTGTTGCAGACCTTCAGCTGCACTGAGGGTTTCACCATCCTGGGGCTCAGTATTCCTCTGGAGTTGCAAATGCTGTGAGCTGCAGAAGACAGTGAGGAGCCCAGGTCCCCAGGATCTTTTCCAATTTTTCTGAGCATCCCACAGGTGGGAAGCCTTAAATTTGTGTATCTAAGAGCAACTGATCTGGTTTTCAGGGATGCAGTGGCCATTCTGATCTCTTTGCACTTGCTATGCAAAGGCAATTCTCCATCTCCCATGAAAAGGTGCCCGTCTCTGCAGTGGAGCACTGGAGTCTTTAAACAGCTCAGAGCAGCAGCCTGATATTCTTGAAGACACCAAATGGAGGGAGAAAACCCATTGCACCGAATGGGAGCTGCAGGGAGACTAGAGCCTGCATCCATCTCTCTGATGCTGTCAGTCAAAGAGGTTTCATAGTATTATCTTAATCCTTGTGACTTGCTAGTTCCTGCAAACTGGATATACGCTGAATCGATACAATGCTGATTTACAGACATTTTGCCAGGGCTCAATAAATGTAAAGCACACCAGCACCGCATGAAAAATGTTATCTGCGAAAAACCTTTTAGCTCAGCAGAGATGGTAGTAAGTGGCAGCATTCCCTTTTTGCAAACTTTCAGTGGAAACATTTCATTTGCATATGATATTAATTGCAGAAGAAAACAGGCATGCTCCTCGCCATCTAATCCACACGGTCTTTTATGTGATGGTTTCCTATGAGGGTAAGGGAGCCGGGATGAATAGCGTAAATGCAGCATGTTCCCTCCCTCAGCAATCTGCAAAGGAGGTGACCTGTTCAAATCGTTGCTTTCTGAAATGATATGATGCTAATTGCATCCACTGCCCTGCTTTTTGACACGCTTTAGACGGCAGCTTTTTCTACTGCATCAGAAAAATGTGTGCCTTTTCCTCAGCATGACCTAGAGTCACACAGTTACTTTCCAGAGCAGCTCCCTACTACATGCCCAAAACTAATGTGGGGAAATTATAAAAGCTGGCAAGATCATGGAACAGATACATGGCCTGTTTACCTGGATGGATCTGAAAAAAACCCCTGCTATGCCCTTGCTATGTACAGGATTGACGTTAATGAGTTATTTTATATAATTTCTGACCACTCAAACCTATTGCTAGGCCCTTCACAGAGAAAAAACGACAAGATAAATGTCTCCCAGGTTTATCCCACCGACTAAAGCAGCCACTTTGTCCCCCAGGCTTGTTTTGTCCACAGCCTGGACATGCCCCATGTTGTTCCCTCAAGACTTATTTCCCCTTAGGGATTTTCACTAGTTCATCCTCCATTTCCATGTGGCCATCTCTGAGGGATCCAGCCCAGTTTGGGCTCCGATGGACACTGCTGCGGCAGCAATGAAGAGGGCCGGGGCACTGTCTCAGGGGCCAGAGCTGCCTCGGGGCACGTCAGCATCCTGCAGGCAACTCGATGCAGCTGCACTGATTTTTCCCCAGGGAAAGATTGGGCCCTTCCTTCCTTCGCCTCTAAGAGTTTCTATTTCATGTTTTCATTTCCAGTGGCTTGGTATTTTGGGAGTGGATAAGGGAGGACTGAAGCGTGTTTCAGGAGTAATCTATTCCTCAGCATTTGGTCCCTTGTGTCTCTTTTGCTGTTCCTTTGAAATAAAGGAACATTCAAGCAGATGAGAAGGAAAAAAAAGTGATTAAAGAGTCCTACTAAATCCCAGATAAATGTATGTAAAAAAAAAAATCCAGGTGGAATCATTGTAGGTTAAAATTAAACTTATTTCTTCTGAGTGCCACAAAAAAAAAATTAAAATATTTCTCCTCCCTGCCCCACACACACCTCAAAAAAAAAAAGATCATTTTGATACTAAAGGTATTGCAGCAGCTTTAAGGGACTCAGATCAAATATCATTTGGGAAATTTCAAAGGGTTGTTTCAACAGTATCACTTTCTACCATTCCCCACTCTGCATCCCTTCTTTTTATATTTTGGTTCCTGATGAAGTTTCAGCTGCTCCTGAAGTCAGTCCTTGTGTTCTTGGCTATCAAAGAGCATTGCAACATCAACGTCAGAGTTAAACTAAAAAAAAAAAAAAAAAACCTCTAAAAAAAAAAAGCATCCCTTTTCCTTTGGAGATCAGAAAGTCAAATAAAAAGGATGCTGATTTGTGGAATAAAGGGTGGGATTCCCTGCTGAGACGATAGGAATCTTCTGACTTAACTGAGTTAAGATTTGAATACATTTGGCCCAGACAAGGGGAGAAAAAAAATCCATTAGTTTTGAGAAAAACCTCACACAGTTTCAAAAGGAAATATGTTAATATAAAAATATTAAAAAAAAAAAAAAGGAAAAAAAGATCTGTATGTGTGTTTCAGAGGCCAGGAGTTTAATACTATCAGCCAGAAGCAAAGGGAGAAATTAAATTACATGACTAGCACGAAGTGTTGTCTCCTACTGCCATGACATGGATGAGAAAACAAGAGAGTCCTCTAGCAGCCCTGCTGGATCCGGGGACCTGTGGCCATCAGAAAACCACCCCAGCCACCGCAACCTGCCGTGGTCATCCCTGTAGCATTGCTTGGCCCCTCCACAGGGTAAAACTGACAATTTGTCCTTGCTTTGGCTCGGGGTTTGCTCCTGAGTAACCCCCTGGGCTGGTGCCTAGGTCCTGTTCTGGAGGTGCTCCACACTGAGGGGTCCTGAGCCTCCCCCCACCCCTGCCTCCATTTCCCCCTCTCTGCAGTGAACCCAAAGTGTCGTTCTCCACTGTCTGATAGCAGTGACCCTCTGATCTCAGCGGGAAGTTTAGTCCCTCCTAACACATCAACCTGATTTACACCAGCCTGCCTCCAGACTGCCCGTCCTCCGGGATCCCCATGGCAGCCCAGCAAGAAACCCAAGCTGCATTGACGTGGTGCTTCATAAAGCAATATTTGCTGGTGGTCCAGATTCTTGTCCCTCTGGCATATCCCTGGTGAGGGCAATACACTCTCTAAGTCTGAGGGGAGCTGGCAGGACTGCTCTGCATCACAGGGCACTGCTGCCATTGCTGCCCAGGCAGTGGGGCAGGAGACCCCCATGGCCGCCAGCCCCTCTTAGCTCGAAAAAAAGGCATTCTTCCGCTCTGCATCTGCCTGGGAGAGTGGATGGTAACATGCACTGGTTGCGGCTTCCTACCACTTGAAATATCCCCTACTCATCACCAGCCTGGGAAAGACATGGCATATGTGCTGTGTCCTTTCTTCCCTGCAGAGAGCTTTCCTGCTCCCCCGTGCCTGAGCAATGCTGAGGCATGTGTGAAGACTCACACAAAAATAATCATAATAGCATGAGATTGCCCTTCGTAATGAGGCCCTGGGAAAAAGCTGGTAGCTGGGGAAAGGTTCAGTCCAGCCATGGAGTGGCTGCAGGCTGTAATGTGGGGTTGTCAAAAGAGCAGCTCAGTATTAAATCCTTTTGATGGTTCTCCTGCTGAGAGAAGAGATGATATCTCATCATTAATGGAGTTGAATTAATATAAATTAGCTGAACAGCTCCTCACCGCTTCCGTTCAGGCAGAGAAAAGGGGTTTATTGGGGAGGCAAAAGCAACGATCCCTTTCACCTCACATTCACTCCGCCATCCATAAAGATGCTGCTGACCTCGCAGTCTTATCTCC
Source organism: Harpia harpyja (assembly GCF_026419915.1). Lineage (NCBI taxonomy): Eukaryota > Metazoa > Chordata > Aves > Accipitriformes > Accipitridae > Harpia > Harpia harpyja. Next base: position 41,217,070 of record NC_068940.1, on the reverse strand, counting down.
TCTCCTCCCCTCCCCTGGCAGGACTGAGGCGATGTAAAATAAAATGATTATGTGACACCCCGGGAACGTGGGGACTGTCCACAGCACAGACCTCCAGTGACCTTTACACAAGTGACAGGTGACCTCTCTAAATCAGCCCTGGGGAGACTTGAGATTGCCAGGAGGGCTGGAGCCTCCATGGGCCCTGCGGCAGCAGCATCTCCAGCTTGAGGATTATAACTTATGGGCAGATCAGGCTGGGGAACAGGAGACACCTCTCTGGAGTCCCAGGCTGGGCTCTGAGGGCTATTTCAGCTCCTTCTCTGCCATGTATCCTCCTTCTCTTTCCATCTGAACTGTGAGTTTCATCCTTCTACCCCCCTCACACACAGGCAGAAACAACACTGAGTGATTTCTGCAGCCCAGTCCAGATTTACACGCAGGTTTCCAGCCTGCATGACCAGCAATGAGCACCAGAGAAACTGCCGTGAGCCAATTGCAAGGGAACTGCCAAACTACTGAGAAACAAAGACTAAAAAAATACTAGCACGGAGTTTTGAAGGCAAGAAGGGTTATTTCTTTACCAAGCAAGTGATAATTATTTAAGAGCAAACCTAAACCCTGAAGCATGTTTCAGCAAGTGCTTGAAGGTGGCAGAGTGTCTGTCTGTGCATTGGGGTGAAATGGTTCCATATGTCAGAGCATATACCTGATTCGTTTTTTAAAGCTATAAAAGGCAGACAGGGCAGACAATGTATATTATATTATGCATTTTTAAAAGCTACATTAAAAGAACATCATTAAGGTTGCAGAGCCAAGCACTCAGACAGTAGCTATGTCATGCCCAAGGCTGCCTGCCCAGGTTCATTTGAATCCCTCCTGCCTATGAATGTGTCGTGACACTTTAACAGTATGTGTTTAGGTATTTTCTCCTTCTCCCCATGCCGGACATGGGATGGATGGCTTGTGCCATCTTACAGAGTGTTTTCTAGCCTGTTATTGTCTTATTGCTGCAGCCATGGGCTTGTTCAACCACAGCCTGACTGCAACAGCTACAACCGCAGATGGCGTTCATGGCAGGTTTGTGCTAACTCCACACCTTCACAGCCAGGACCTCTCTGCTGTGGAGCACGTGGTTGTTGGGCAAACACCACCGACCACCCTGCAAGCAAAGGCCTGATGCCAGTCACCTCGGAGAGGAGCCCCGCCACGCACGCACTCTGCATGGTCTTTGGAGACAGCCATACAAATTCCTGCTGGTACCACAAGCTGGTGCAAAAACGCCTGCACGGTATGAGAGGAGGGAGTTTGCTGTTGCTGTCTGGCTTGAAGAAGGAAAAGAGAGAGAGAGAAAATTCAAATGAACTAATTTCTTGTTCTAAGACCTTTTCGCCCCTTTGCAGCTGCTTCTGATACAAAGGCAGAACCTTATCTCCCTGTTGCACGGATCCAGCGCTACAAACAACTGCCTTGTTGTAATGCACAGAATGTGTGGCATCTGACGGCAGCCTACACAGAGCTGAGACGTGAGCGGGAGGCACATTCCCTTCCAATTTCTGCCCAGCTTTTTTTTTTTTTATTTCCCCTCTCTCTTCCTCCTTGAGCCTGCAGTTTAGCTGGTTTGCTTTTGGCATCCTCCCCCCTGCACCCTACTGAACCGCATCCCCACGGTCCGTATAGGCAGCAGCAGTGGAAGAAGCTTCATCTTCCTCTCTGCTGAACCTCCTCTTATCCCATGCCGTGCACGGCAAACAGCCTCTTCCACCTCTGATCCCAGCAGGCGTGCACAGGCGTGTGCAGGCAGCAGGACGGACATCTATTCCCCCATCACGGGCCTCACAGTTCAGGCAGTATTAGGGAAGGGGGAAGATGACAAGGTTCTAATCCATCCCAAAAAGCAGATGCTAATCAAAGATGCTGACATTTGAGCTTAGACTCTGGAGTCCTACACTAGCAGCTCAGATGTCCAAGCCTCTAGTACTGTAAGGTGTCTCTAAGGCCCCTGTACTAATATCTAATCTAATATACTAATCTTTACAATTTTTAATACATTTATATTCAAGTTTCACTTTGAGGCAGGGAACCGCTAGTTTGGGGGGAACAGTATTGTCAGCCCCCAATGTTCAAAGCAGATAGATAGTCTAAGCCTACAAGTATACACTTCACCTGAAGAGAAAACAGCTATCTTTTTCTCTTCATTTTTTCAATCTGTATTTTTGTTTACTACCTGTAATGTCCTACAAAAACTACAGAGAACTGGAGTTCTCTGACCAAAGGCAGTACTTCTGTGTAAAAGAGGAGGAAAAAAGAGACTAGGCAAATACAGGAATATTGCCAAAATTTTGCAGTCATGTACAAGGCCTTAGAAGAAACTTTGGAGGAAAAGATAAGTTAATACTGGAGGTAAATGAGAAGTTCAGAGAAATCCAATGTGATTTTATGCTGCAGTAAAAAGGAAAAGAAATGGGTTAAAACATGAAAAATCATGGTCATGGATTGCAGGACTACTAATAGTAGAGATTCACATTTAAGCCAGCAGTTGTCCATGGAGGAGAGTGACCTGGGCTCCCAAGCTGGCCATACAGTGTAATGCGCAGATTGACTGGGAGGAATTGCCATCAGTGATAAGCAGGAATGAATGCCATTTTACTAAGCATTTCAAGCCTCATAAGTCATTGCTTTTCAAGAAGAGCAACTGAAGCTAGGACACAAGAAGAGAAGTTTACTGGGATGCTGACGGCTATCAAGAACTTTTCTAGACAAACATGAAGAGGTTGGTTTGCTTAACCAGGCAAAAAAAGAGACTGAGAGGTGATACGATCATCCCAGGGTCTATCTGCCCAGGCAGGAAAAGAATTAGTTAAGTTGAAGGGGAAACCTGGCAAAGATGAACTGCATAGCAACTGGATATTAATACATTTAGGTATGAAATGTAGACTTGGCTTCTAGCCATTGGAGCAGGAATACTTCAGAGGACCCTTCAAACATAAATAGTGGAAGAGAGAAAACAAGCTGCTTGCACCTAGTTTGAAGCCAAAGATCCTGTAATACTGGTGCTCAGGCAGAACATCAGCCTCTAGGGGACCAACAGTGCTGCAGGTCACAGCACTGGCTGGAAAATCCTGTGAACTGCCAGCATGTGCTCCAGGAATGCAATGGGATTCGAGGTCTCCACACCTGCTGAAGTGCGAAGCACTCACCAGGAGGCATCTGAGTAGATCCTTCTGAGGATCCTGTTGTTCCCTGGCACAAGAGTTCCTCAGGGAATTAAACTGGAAGCGATCTCCACCATGTCTACACACACAGTTTTCAAGCTCCCACAATTTACAAGCTGGTGTTGCTAAGGCAGGAGATGGGAGGCATCATCTCCTCTAAGGGAAGGCAGCATTTTCTTGAGTTCACGTATTCCGGGTAGTTTGATAAAATTGTTATTGATAAAATTGTTGTTTTCCCTGCCAGAATCATGCAGCTACCACAAATACCTTTCATGCCACACAAAATTCTTTCTAAATGCCCCAGATCTGGAGAGCGGGGGGAGACAGAGAGAGGGAGAAGGAGACAATCATAGCTCCAACCCACTCCTCCGCGTTGCAGAAGCAGGAATTTGCTCTCCAACTGGAATGTGGCTGCTTAATAGGGCCACAGAAGCGAAGAGGCTGCATCTGTAATGTTTCTGTCAAAGCAAATGAGGTCATTAACAGACGAGTTCAGTGATGGAATTGTCTCTCGTAGTATTTATTATATGGTCCTTTTCCTGACACCTCCCACTGAGAGAATATTAAATATTTAATGCACACCAAGGCTCTGCTCATTTTTCATTCCCACTTCAGCATTTCAAGTTGGCTCCAATCTGCTGCTAGCTATAAAGTCGACTGGACAATGGACCATAATGAATTAACTCTTTGGAAGCCACTGTAGCATTTACAGGACTGCCAAAAGACTGGGTGCTTTATCATCTCTGACTCATGAGTATGCTCTAGAATTCAATCCTCAATTCATTAAAACAAAGTAGGGGAAGGAGGATGAGGGTGGAGAATTTAGGAAATAGGTTTCAGGAACCATAAATAAATAAATAATGAAGGGAGAGATGAAAATGTTAGCCTGTCAAGGTGATGGGGTTTTATTTACTCATTATTTCTGGAGCTGCTACCTCCAAAAATGAAGGTTGCTCCTGTGCAACATAACAGTCTTCAAAATCCTGAGCATCACATCCAGAATGAACCACTGATCCTGGGGTAAAGTGGAAGCAAGACCTCTGAGAAATAGCTCACAGCCTTGGTCATTACAAATCTAAAATGGATCACCAAGAAAAGCAGAGCAGGATGTTTCCCATGGTATGGTACTTGCTGCCCATCTGGTCAAGGGAAGACAAAGTTGGTCCAGCCTGGTAGCTGAGCTCTCCCAGGATGTCTATACCATTTAAATGTCAACCTGAATGTCTAAACTTCTAACGGTGTCTTTGAAAATCCATGTCAAAACATTTAGTTAGATGGTGCTTCAAGAGGAGAAGGCCTGTCTACTAAGGACATGCTCCTCTGTGAAGATTTCACTAGATAGTTCTGGTGGTTACAATACCTAGAACTCCTTCTCACCTGCGCTTTGCCCAAAAAGGGAGAGTCTATGCACAAAATGATATGGATGTGATGTCTACAGGCTGCTGGAGATATAGTTAGTGTGTGGAAGGGACCATCAAGGGGGCATCTGTCAGGGCTTCAGCTGTCCCATCTCCATTCCCTGCCAGACGATGGCATTTACAAGCAATATTTTCCCAGGGCAGTTACTCCCTTTATTTACTGCTCCTTTTCCATCTTCCTACAGCATCAGCAGATCTGCAGAAACTATCATGCATATGGTCCCAGGGCCACACTGGGCAGAGAAAGGCACAAAAATACAGTCAGGCTGTTTTCACCCACAAGGCAGAAACTTCAAGGAAATCTAACCATCACACACTTTTACTTGAAAAAAGATCCACTGGCAAATTACTCGTGCTTTTAGACTTACAAGCTCCCATTTACTTATCTGGTTAACACTATCTGTCACTTTTACTGAGATACCAGGAAACCTGATTCCCGCTCATGGTGCGAAAGCAACCTGTATGCACTTGACCTTTTTAATGTTTTGTAATTTGATTGGATGGCTATTCCCATATTTCCTTGTCACCAGCCCTAGTAATCTGAGAGGCAGAAGTGGAAAAGACAGCCAGTAAAAATACAAGCAAACACAAGTGGGAATTAGCTGGGGCCTTGGGATGCCAAAATTACTCAAAGCTACATCCTCACTGAGAGCACAGCCAAAGCGCAGCTCAGCTCAACTGTATGGCCGGGGCTTGCCGCAGTAATCTTACAGTGTCGCCCCACAGTCTTAATTCAAGGCTCAGATCCTGGGTTCAGGTTGGAGCTCTTTGCTGATGACCTTTTAGAAGTGTGATTTTTAACTCTTTTATTTTACTGTTGCTCTTCCCAGAAAGCCACAGTATGAACACAGTTATATCAGTACAACCCTATATAACCCTTACATTAGGGATTAATCTCATAAGAAAGGTTATATTGTATATTGGTACCAGAATGATAATACAACAAACTGCAAATTACAGAGGTGCCTTAGGTCTGTTTTCTGACCATTCTACCTCAAAACTGGGACTGCTTAAATGAGTAAAACAAACCTGGACAGGAACAGATATGTCAGTAAAACCACTTCTAGGCTGCTCTTGTTCTGCATCCACGAGGGCAGTTGTGCAGATGAATGCTTGCATAAGTGCAAAGTCCTTCTGCAGAGACATTGCACTTTTCCGTGTAGTTTCCCCATCTACTGAATGGGAACAGTGATAAGGGGAAAGTGTAACTTGGTACTTGAAGTCACAAATGACAGGTTCCTAGGACAGCAAAGTAAGTTTAGAAAGTTTATTTCTAAACTTTCTTCAAAATGCTTTCTACTGCCAGCCCCCCAAAACCCAAATTCCCCATGTGGCTTTATGCTGAATAAATCACAGTTCTCCACAATTAAAATTATTTTAATTCCTGCACCAGGAATCCCAATGAAATGCCACACATTTTCTCATAAGCCCTTGTGGCACACAGGCATTTCTCTTCTTAGGGACGCAGGCACTCGGCTCTGGGTTACAGTTTAACAGCATCTCCTGCTGCCCCTGGCCGAGGAAAGGACGCAGCCAGTTGTTCAGCCTGTGCAGTGTGATCCCAGAAGCAGAAGCCCCGTTTGTTTTTTGCTTCCTTTCAACAAACTTATCCCTACAGATCGATTCCAGCCTGGTGCAGAGTGCTGGTAAATATGCCCGCAGTAGCTGCAGCAGTTGGCGTTTTCAAATATTCGTCTTTTCAAAGGATGGCTTTTTCTCCCCCAGCCCCTTAGCAGAGAGCTTTGCTCTTTCCTGTGCTCAAATCACCTGCCATAGATATTCAGTTTTTTACTTAAAATATCTCCTTTCACTCCAGTGACTGTATACAGAGAGACAACAACACAGAACCTTCCCAAATTAGTGTACATTATGGCAGCCGTTCAGTTTATTTATTTATGTGTATTTGGCCATTTCTTTCTCCAGTCATTAATAAAATGCCATGGATTTGAATGTGTACAATTGGAAATGGCTTCTAAAGGGAGCCTTCTCATGGAGCGGCTGCTTGGCTTCCAGTGGCTTTCACTCACTGCTTGGAGTGAAAATAACTATTTTTCTTTTCTTCATTCCCCCCCCAAATAGCCTATTGATAAGAGATTAAACACAGGCACCAAACTTATGAAGAGCAGAAGGCACTTGGTCCTTACAATTGAAGAAAACTTCAACTGCTTGGGACACAGGATCATCCTAGATCAGCCAGCAAGATAAGTACACTGAACAGCTTAGGCTGTAAGTGTTTAGTTCTGTTTTTACAAAGCACCTAGCAAAATGGGGCCTCCAAACAAGGACTTAGTGATCCTGAAACACGTTATTTTAATAATTGCTGTATAATTGAGTCAGTATTCCATATGGTGCATATCCAGAGACACTTCTGCCCGGCACAGAGTATTGCATACAAACATTTCAGTTGAGCTCTCTCTTGTAACCCTCACATTCCAGTTTTGGAGACCTTGATCACTCTTCAATCGCATTTTAGGATCCTAACATCTAAATGCCCTTTCCAGGGGTTACAGATACCCTGAGTTTTGTCACATCAGATCCTTTCTCTTTTCTCTGCCAGTAATTAGCTGTTTCAGGGACAGAACTTCCCAATGCATTTTGAAGCAATCTTTGCTCTCTCTGGAAGCATTGCTTGTATCCCAAGGAATTCCAGCTTAAAGGATTCTTGGAAACAGTAGGAAATATGCTGACTTTGATCCCAAAACTTTACAGGCTTGCAGTGTCTCTACGCTGATATTTTGTTTTCCTGAAGTCAAAGGTGATGCTCACTGTTCCATTGTACAAGCGTACTCTTTAAAAAAAAAAACAACCTATTGTATCTGTCCACATTTTGTGATCAAGTCCTGATTTGGAGTACTTTTTAAAATTCAGGGGATATTTAACAGGGCAGATAAGCCAGGAGAAGGAGTAAAGACATGACAGTACTAACAGTCAACTAACACCAAGACCAGAGTGACATTTGGGCTTTAAATAAAGCACATTTCCCAGGACCAGACAGATAAATGGTTAGGGAATATTCATCAAGTGTGTCATTATAGTGATATTTCTCTTTATGTGATAGAGTGCTCAAGGACTGGGATGGAAGGACTAATGTCTGGAGATGGGTGTATCCTATGCTACAAAAAAACCCATGCTAAGACTAGTCTGCCCTTATTGTGATTAAGCTTGGATATAGACATGGTCCACTTTTGCTGATGACAGGTGACCATACACATAATTATTATAAGGAAAAGCCCCTCATGGACTGAGACCTCTGTCCATTCAGCACACACAGAAGGATCATGACCAGCCATCTAATGGTGATAACATTAAACCGTGAGAGCAAAAGGCAGCTGGACACCCAAATCCCACTGATAGTCAAAGGGTGCTGGACAGCTTCATCGATGGCTCCTGACCTACTTCTGAATCAGTCCTGCCAACGAGTGGCAGGGAAGCAACCAGTTCTCGTTCAAATCAGCAGCACATCTTTTCTTCTTTCTTCCCCCAATGCCTTTTTTGCCTTTTCTTTCCTCTCTGGCTCTTGAGCACTGATGCAAGAATTTCAATCAACATCAACCCTGATGTAACTCCATTTGATTTACTGGCAGCTGGAGGCTATTCTTAGCCTGACGTCATGCTGAACGGCAGAAGCTATGAAGGTTCTGTTCTTGTCTTGACAAATCTCAAGTTAAAATAAAGGTAGTAGAGACCTTTAAATACAACAGCAACTCACGAGGAAGGAAGAATCTGGAAAGGTGCCATTGAATTTAAACAGTAGGGGTACCAGGCACATTTAACATGATCTGGATTACAGTAAATAACAGCACTTTGGAGCTCAGAAAACTGCTACATCAGGATGGTGAGAGTCATGCTAGCTGCTAATGTAGGGGGACAGATTTCTTGGGCATCCAGTTAGGTCATTTGCAACCAATGGAGTACTGTAGCAGGTCCATGGCAGTTGGACTGTGGCTGCCAAAGGTCCAAGGGCTGCAGAGAGCACCACAGCAGCAGAGCTATGTGGAAGCATGAGTTCTCCATTCACCAGCAATTCCTTCCAAATGAGGGTGAAGAAAGAGTCTAGAGGCCAAAATGCAGCTATCTTGCTTGGCCACCTCAAATTTTTATTTCTAAATTCTCAAAAGCCAACATCAATCTGTTCTGGGCCAGGCAAATTATTTCAGTTCAGTTTGGAGCATTTTAATTAAAGTGAAAGGATGTTTTGAAATGACAAATTAATTTGAGCTGAAAAATCTAAATGTTCTTTTTGCAAAGATTGAAAAGAAACACTGAATGGTTAACACAATTTTTTTGATCCAAACAGTCTACCCAAAATGGAAGCTTGTTCTTCAGAAGTTCCCAAACATGGCATAAACTTTGACCCAAATACAAAAGTTTGCACTTAAAGGTGAAAAGGAACATCCTTAAGTAAAGACAAGAAGATTCCCAGTCAAAATACTCTGGCTTATCTGCTAACAGGCTTGCTCCTTGAAACTTACTTTCACAGGTAACCTTATTCATTATCAGCCCTTCTCAGTTCAGTGCTCATATAGCCATATTCCACTGTGTTTTAGCAGGATCGGTGCTGAAGTAATATTGATTTGTCACTAAATATTGTTCCTGCTTTTTTCTGTGTAAACCTCCAAAACAGTGTGCAGGACTTTCATTCTCTTGGGTGTCTGCAACAGAGATATTTAACAAACAGGGACTGTGATGCTGCGATTTTCAGTCCTCTTTGAGGATTCTCAGTATTATCTCCACTGAAGCAGTTGCAGTTGGAAGTTGGCTGCTCTTTCTATTTAATTTGGGCAACACCAGGACAGCTGGTATAAATGGTCACAGCTCCATTCCAAACATCAGCTGGTGTTATGCTGGCTGAGGATCTGCTCCCACATCTGTTCTCCGGTTTCTCAGCATCTTAAAGCATTGCATGGAAAGGTGGCAAAGTACAGGACTTATCACATGCAATAGAGCATTATAAAGTGAGTTGTGGCTGCTGAGGAGTCCCGCCGCTGACTTCAGGGCTGTGGCTCAAACCTTTGATCAGCTGTATCACTTCTCAGCAAAGTGGGACTGGTGCATAGGTGGGGAAGGTGGCAGCTCCTGTGCTCTCAGCCCTGCGGGTCCACTTTGACCTTGTTCGAGTCAAGGCTCAGTTGCCATGGCTGTAAAAGAGTGATAAGACTATTTACTGCAACATGCTTGAATATGGAAAGTGTCAAGGATCATCCTGATTAATGACTAGATGATGTCAGAGGGGAAGGAGTTGCATATAATAAAACAGATTTTTTTCGTGTGGGTTCCCTTGCGTTACAAGCTGCAACCTTGCAACTTACCCAGAGCCTTTTTTGTGATTTTATGTGAATGAAAGAGCATGCTGAACTGCTGTGTTTTATAGAGCAGATGCTTGGCCATTGCTTTGGTGAAGTGGAGAAAACATGTTAGGACATCACACATGTGGAAGGAGGCTGCCCAGGGAGATTTGCACACTTAACTCTCCTTGGTTCCCTCTAGAGTCAGATGGCATCTTCCAGGGGACTAGAGGTGAAGTTTTGGGAAACCAGGCAACCAGCTCAGCCTAGCTCAGCAAATGGAGGGTGGATATGAGACATGAGTAGGGTCAAACAGCATTTACAAAAATCCAGTGTGGTCCAGATGCAAAGCAAGTGGGTCCTTACTGCTGGAAGCCCAGGCTGGCGCTGGCTACGATGCAGCTCAGTTGGGCGCTTTCACTGTAAGATTTGCAGACTCGGTTTCTCCAGCACTGGTGACATGTGATGTTTGTGTTGATCTTGGCTTTTTTTCCCCACTGCTCGTGCTGTCATTTGCACCTGCGCCAAGTGGAAGGAGAAGACCACTGTTGTGGTGCAGCAGCATTTTACATCCTCTCCAGTGAGGATGCACAAAGTGTTTTACAATTTCACCCACCCAAACCCAAAGTGGGACTGAAGATTAGGGAGAAGCAGGGCTCCTATTATTTGCACTGGCATGTAAAATTGAGTGTAACAGCGTCAGAAAATAAAATCCTAGTCCCTACAGAGAAATGTGATATCAAATTCACATAAGAAGAAGAAGTGCTGCTTTCTGATCTTGGTTTTCCTGGTGTAATGTCAACGATGTATCATTAATTTCAGTGCATTCACACCGCTGTCAGGAAGAGCAGAGTGTGGTCCAGCCGGCTCTTTTTCTACCATCCACTCAGGGCATCCTGGCAACCTGTCATCCTCTGTGAAGTTACACTTTCTAAGAAAGCAGGCAGTGGCCAGGTGGAGAACAGGATTGCGCAGTATCGGCTGTGTTGGGGACCTGATCTAGGGCTTCTCCAGATTTGAAAATATCCTGTCCAAAGCTCAGTAGTAAGAGCTCAGACATTGTTGCTGCTCTTAGCAGCAAAACAGAGGGAAGCATTATGGACTGGCAGGGTCCTGGCACTTTGTTCTGGGCAGGCAAATCATCCTTACTTTATTTATTAATGTAGTGCATTATTTTGTCCTAATGTTCTCCAATTCATGTATTTTATGGCTCATTTTTATTTGCCTTCATTTCTAATTGAGGTATATGGCTTTTGGGGTTGGGTTTCAGTTTTGGGTTGGGGGTTTTTTTCTTCTTTCACAAGTTTTAGCTGCCATATCTACAGCTACAGTACCTGGGGGACTCTGTGGAAGCCAGTCTTCAGCTTCTGTCCAGGAAGTGGATCCAAGGGGGATCAGCCTCCTGCAGGACCTGGCCCCCAAAAGTGTGATGTAGTGGGAAAGGACCTGATGGTCATCTAACTGCTGGAGAGGCCACAAACCCACCTCCCCTGGAGAAGTCTTCTTATCTGCTGCTGCTGCTAAGGGCTTTGCTTCTCATCTGTGCTGATACAGCACCTAACATGTAGCCTTCATCCAGGACTGGGCTCTTGATGCTTTCAGTAGTACACAGTAAAGGTGCCGTTTTTCACCATAGATTAAATACGTCAATGCTGTTAACCTGGCCAATTACAGTCTGCAGTAATTATATTCTGCTAAAAGAGAGGCCTCTGAAAGCAAACTTGGAGTCCTCTTTGCATCCTACCTTGAACAGTTATGTGTATTCCCATGTGCATAAACCACTGAGTACTGGTGGACCTGCACTGCAGTGCATGGTAGGAATGAGAAGAAACATTCTTCAGTGTTTACAGATCCTGTGGAAAAATAATATTTTCAAGTGTAACCTCTTCAGCTCAGCCCCTTCCTTAGTGTTTGCATGGTGTTTGATACCCGTAGAATCGTATCAAAGAGCACCAAAGCTCTTGCAGTTTGTGCCAGCCAATGTCTGTGTGGGCAATTAGGCTAGATATAAGGAAGAAATTTTTTACAATGAGGGTGGTGAAACACAGGAACACATTGCCCAGAGAGATGGTAGATGCCCCGTCTCTGGAAACATTCAAAGTCAGGTTGGACGGGGCTCTGAGCAACCTGATCTAGTTGAAGATGTCCCTGCTCATTGCAGGGGGTTGGACTAGATGGCCTTTAAATGTCCCTTCCAACCGAAACTATTCTATGATTCTGTGATAGTTGTGCATCTGCATCCCAATGTGCCAGGAGGCAGGGGAAGCTCTGATAAGAATAAGTTTTACCCTTGAAAGACTTTGTTTCCTCTGGATTTTGCTGACTGGGATCTCCAGCTAAGGGTCTCCTCAAGTCTGAAGCATTTCTAAGAGTTCTTATAAATGCCTCAGATGCAAGAGTTCGTGTGAGCAGAGATTTCCCCCACTGCAGTGTTGCTCTCTCTCCCCAGCAGAACTGTTTGTCTTCACAAAACTTGTCAGAGGGGATGTGAGACCCGCACTTCGTCAAAGTTTGCTGGAAACCGGCTAAATCCTCCAAATATATTGGAAGGGAGGAACAGACCCCCCCAAAGCATGGGCCCATAAGGGTAATGCTTATAGGAAGAAGCAGTATCTTTTATAAGTCCAACTGATATTATTGGAGAAAACTTGCAGGAGCACAACTGCTTCTTTTGTGCATGAAGCAGAAAATGTGAGGCTTTGGGCTATGAAATCAAACCTTGTCTTTATGGCAGGATTGGACCCCTGAGCACCCTGCTGTTCTCAAAACTGGCTGCATGATGATGTTTCCTCATTTGCCTCCAGGGATCCCTGTAACTAAGGGAACCATTTTGTTTTGCAGATTGAGAAGGGAATCAAATAGTTGAACCCTTAGTAAACATGCAGACACAACTGGTAGTCTTTGATGATTTGTTAGGTTGGACCTGAGCCACGAGACCTGGGGATTGCAGTCTAGAGTTCCTAGAGCTCCCACGTCTGACATGCAGAGCAGCAGATCAAAGTCAGGATGAGTGATGCTCGTTATCAGTTGGAGAGGCGGCCAGAGGGGTTTCCAGGTGGAATCTTCTTAAAATATCTCCTGCCCATTTCAAATCTGGCAATCTTGGCTGAACCTGAGTCACCTACTTAATAAAAATTCCGTGTTCAGTCCATAGAAACGCTTCCAGCACAATTAGATCAATTTCCTCTAAGTAGCAATAAATGTGTTTTCCTTTAAAAGGCCAACACAAGCACATTATCACAGCATATAATCCCCATTCTCTTTATTAGCTCAAAGTACATCCTAAAGGCCAAGGGTCGCAGCTAAAGACTAATCAGTCTCATTAGCCTGTCTAATTTATCTTAACTAGGGGGACACAAACACACTAAAACTGTTAGGGAGACTTTTTGATCAGGATATGGGAGTCATTCATCAGGGTCCTGCAGCTTCCAGAGACAGGAAGGAGAGACACAACCCAGAGACAAAGCCATTCTCCAAGGATGCTCTGCACCAAGATGCGCCCACGCAGGCAGGATGGGGCAGAATCCCTCCCAGAGGCTCCTGCTGTCCTATCAGGCAACATCCCAGCAGGCTAGGGGGGAGATAGGGAGAAGCATCTCCTTCTTGTTCTCACCCACATGCCGCCCAGCAGCTCAGCATCTTCCTTGTCCAGGCTCTGCTTTGGCACTGCAGGCGCTGGCTTGACCAGGGAAGGGTTTGAGTCTGGCTGGTTAAAGTTTAACCCTTCCCCAGCTGTGAGGGGCCTGTCAGCCACCGCACTGACTTGGGAATGCAAGCTGCGCCTCCTTTTCCCACATGCATCATTCTCCTGTCAGCTCCCAGCTCTCAGCACCTTCCCGGCTGCATCACATGCTGCTCTTGGGACTTGGCAGGGGACAGCCGACCCCCTCCCTGCTCCCCTGCCAGGCAGTTGGAGAAGGAGGATAAGAGACACAGTGCTCAAATCCAGCTGGAAGCAGCCAAAAAAACGAAAAATGAAGCAAAAATGAACTACTGTGGAAGTAGTTTTGTCAGTGGTTATCCAGATAGCATAACCAAGCGTTTTAGATGCTACCAGCCCAACAACAGCTCCTAAGCACCTGAACCTCACTCTTCACCGTTAAGAGGCAATGCAAATTCCCTTGCAAACATTGCCCATAATTTTTGTCTAGGTGCTGGGCTTTAGTAGCCCGAGGCAACAAAGCAAAACCTGAGACTATTTTCTGGCCCCAAAGGCTCCAGCCCATGTTTTCATCCTGAATGCTCCTGGCTGGGAGGATTTCAGAATTTGTGCTGCCAGCACATCTTTGTTGGATATTAAAAGACAAGGAGGTTTTCCGCTAAGAAAAGAAGGAAACGTAGATTATTTAAGGAGTTTCAACAGAAGGAGGCTGGCCAAGCTCTAGATCAAAGTCACCTCTTGAGACTCTCCTGGGAGAAAGGAAAAGGTTATCCCTCGGATCCCTATTTCTGTCTTAGAAATATGTGGCTCTGGAACAGTTGCATTTCCAGTGACAATCAGCAATAGAAAGGAAAACTTTGCTATTACAGACCTATTCCTCATGCACAACCCTTGTTTCTGTATCACACGTGTCCTCACCCTGCCCTCCATGACACTGCGATGTCAGAGTGCCTCGGGATGCAGCCGTGCAAACAGAGCTGAGCTGTTTAAACTTGACTGAAGTCCAGCTGCCGTGCAAACCTTTCATCACCCAGCCAAGGTGCTGCTGCCAAGCACAACAGTCACAGCAGAAACGCTCTTTGGGTACCCATCTTCCTCCCTCTCCATCGATCACCTGCCATGCAAAGGTCACAAGGACTGAGGCTGAAGTGGTGGAGTTCAGGAGGCTGCCAGAGGACTTGTGGCCTGGGATTTCACCTGGGGGAGAGAAGTTCGAGGTCTATAACATCATATAAACAGGTTAAACTTTGAAGATGTAACAAGTCTGATAAGAGGAATTTATAAAGTGTCACAGCAGTTTGTGTCACCCTGTCCTGCTTTTTGTCATCCACTATCTCACTTCCAAAATACTTGAATGGGAAATATGTAGGGGAAAATGAGCTTTGCTGTGCCTTTCAGTGCCAGAAGCATGTGTGCATTCATGCCATGTTGCCCACTCATGCTAATCTGGGCAGAAGAGAGGGGAAGAGAGGTGAAGAGGTGGTGAAGATCTGCAGTATAGCTCAAATGCTGGAGCTATCTCTAGTTTGCTGTTTCTTTAGTCCTGTTGGTGAATTGCCACAGGTAGGACAAAACTGCAGTCAGGGTCACATGCCTCAGCCTCCGTGGCTAATTGCCCCACTGCAAGCACAGGTAAAGAGTTCCTCCTTCAAATAACCAGCTGAACAACCTTTTCCAGATTTATTTTCAGAGAAACTGTGGCCATCATAGTTCCTGTGCACAGAAATTAAGTAGATAGGTTTTGTACAGGAAATCTTGAGAATGGCAGTCTGTCCAGATTTTGAAACGTTTTAAATCACGGTTGCATTAAAGCTCCTAATGTGGACTTTTTCAAGTGGGCTTAAACAACCCATAGGATTTGGCACATGTCCCCTCCACTGGGCGAAAGCCAACTCACTGATCTCGGGTACTCGTGTAGCTACGTGCAACTTTGAAGGTGGTAGGAAACATTCCTGTCCGTCCCAGTTCATCAAAGCAATCAAGCACATGCTTAGTTTTAATCACAGACTTACACCTGGTTAAAGCTAAGCACTAATGAATAGTGAGATTTGAGTGGCCACTTAAATCTATTTTTCCAATGTTTATGGACATCATGTCTGCTTTTTCTTTTCTTTCCTTTCTTTTTTTCTTTTACTTAAGACTGTTGTGTGACACTACCCACAAGTTTTTGACAAGAAAGGTTTAGTTCAGTCTTACTTATGTGGCCAAGCCCCTTTGGGCAGGATACAACTCACCTAATATGGCTTGTCCAGGCTGGGCACCTTGTCCAAGTTGGCAGCCCCAGTTTCTTCTGTAATCAGGAGAGGACATGGGCACCTCCAAAGGAGGATTCATCCTTTTTGTCTGGGGCAAGCATTTTAGGGCAGATGAATCATTTTGTGGAGATCCCTGCCTTTTTCCCAGGACAGCCGAGGAAGTCTAGACTGTAATCTTGGATTAGTCACTTAACTTCTCAGCAGCAAAAACCATTGCATCCTAGACATTTTTCAGGCCATAAGGTTAGGTGAGATGAATCCAGGTCTCACTCTCAGAGCCACACAAGCCTTGCTGGGCAGTGAGTTATTAGCGAGTTATTTCCTGAGAGCAAGGGTGGGAAATGCCGACTCTTGTTCCCAAGCTCTGCTCACAGCCATCTCCCACATCATTAAAGAAGACACAGGTATGGAGTTAGAAGAGAAGTATACAGCCAGGTCCCTGCTTTCCCCACATGCAGAAACTTGCAGGGCCAGATTCCTGCCCCCCAACTCTCAGGCATATTTATTCAGCATTAATCAGAAGGTGAGGTGGAAGTACTCATAATGTCCTGGCAAGGAGGAAGGCGAGAAGTGGAGGAGATGGAGGAGAGGGAGGGAAATTCATTTGTTGAGATGATGGAGTGACTCCTTCAAATGAAAAATTAATAATGATTAAAACAATTCTTGATACTGTCCATTTACATTTTAAAGGTGTGTTATCCCAACCAAAGGGGTCCAGTGCTCAGCACCTCTTCCTACTGATTACCATCTAGTTTTAATTTTCATATAACCTTGAAATACAATAAAGTCAATGTATGCACAAGGATTCTCTTCCTCTGATGGATCGAGTGATGTAAATGGATCTTTTTTTTCTCTTTGTCTATCATCCTTTACCTAGAATCTATGTCTAAGTCCCATCCTACACCATTTCCCTTTTAGAGAAATGAGAGGAGGCTCTGTGTCCACCCAGTATGCCTTGTGTTTCTGGTGGTCGGAGGTAGATCATAGAATCACAGAATCATAGAATAATTTCGGTTGGAAGGGACCTTTAAAGGCCATCTAGTCCAACCCCCTGCAATGAGCAGGGACACCTTCAACTAGGTCAGGTTGCTCAGAGCCCCGTCCAACCTGACCTTGAAGGTTTCCAGGGATGGGACATCTACCATCTCTCTGGGCAACCTGTTCCCATGTTTCACCACCCTCATTGTAAAAAATTTCTTCCTCATATCTACTCTATTTATCTATATATCTTCCACCCCACCTCCTGATTATCCTTATATCTAGTCTATCCCATATCTAGTCTACATCTGCTGAGTACAGGAAAACAAAAAAGAGATTCCTCTTTCTTTCATTTTGTACATGACTTGGTAGTTGGGAATGTGCAAAACTCTCAACTTCTCTGAATGAAGACGTTTTATAGCACGTAATTCCCACAGCAGCAATTGATGGCTTTATTCTGCCTCCTTCTACTCCTCCTCTCGGCACCCATGCTGTTCTTCCTACAGCGACACCACGGCATTTCCTTTGCTGGAGATCACACTGGCTAGTTATTTTGCAATGCAGATAAACCCTCTTTGCATCATTTCCAGGGGAGAGAAACAGAATAGAAGATCCCCTTTTGGAAATCAGCTGCTTCTTTCTTCCATGCTGATCTTCACCGTCTCAAAAACATTGCACACTGTATCCTTCCATTCCAGATCTTATATCCAACAAGCTTTTGCTGACTACATAACCTTCACTAACCTGAAATTCCTGAGTAGTCCCAGGAGCTCAATGCATCTTGGAATAAAATTTTTGTAATGTCATTTAAGGGTATTCCTAATCCAGAATTATTGAGGAGGCCTGGGTCATGGGAATTGAGTTTGACACTTGACAAATACTTGGCTTTGTGTAAATGGACAGGCCACTGAAATAACTGCCTTTGGATGTCACATGAAGAGAAATTAATTCTTTATTAACTTCCGCAATGATAATCTAATAAACTCATTTGGTCTACTAGTTTCAGCACTTAAAGCGCTCAGTCGATTGGATGCAAATAGATTTTTTCCTCCCCTCTGGAACGGTGCCTCTGTGGCGTGCAAAGGGACATCAGTGTGAAAAGCCAGGCCTGGCATGTTAGAATATGGTGTACATATTCAGATGCTGCTACTGCTTAGTGTGACAGAGACAGGCACAGCAGAAAGACAAATAGCAGGGGCTAGAAAAATACTCTATTAGGAGTGAAAAGGGGTTTTTATTAACAATTCATATTTTAAACAAATTTGCTTTGACTTGAATTCAGATCCCTTTTCTTCTTAATCGGGTATTTTAAAATAATATACAAGGAACCAATACATTAGCTGTTCCCATTTAGTATTATAGCACAAGACATTAGTCCCAACCATATTAGGACTCTTTGCTGGATGCTGTACAAATACAAAGAAAGCTAGTGTTCCTTTCCTAAAATTTTAGTGGCAAATGCTAAAAATAAAAAGGGAACTATGTGGACCAAGCAAGCCTCTAATTCTGGAAGCCAAGTGTGTCCAACAAGAAAATAGGGCTGTAATATGTGACCTAAGTGATAAATCAACCCAGCCATTGCCACTTAGAGGTTGAATTTCAAATGTCAAGCCACAAGCTGCTGTAGACTGACCAGGAACCATGTGCAAAATAAACAAACAAAGAGGCTATACAACACAGAGCGAAACATGACCTCGGTCTGCTCATTTCAGAGGATGGGCCTTCCCATCAAGAGAAGAGGGACGCTGGCCGATCGGTCCATCGCACTTTCTGCGTTGTACTTCTAGATACCTGATTCTGTTGACATAGACTTCAGAATGTTCAAGGCTGCTGCTTTGCCCATCAATAAGCTCAGGCAACTGTGATCTTTTTCATATCGGTGCAAACTAGAATGGCCAATAAGCCTGGCTTTGATCAGAATATCTATACCACACCACTGCTGCTTGTCCTACACCCACCCAGCTCATCCCCACCAGCAGTACAGTCCAATGGGAGCCAGCTTAAAAAGCCAAGGCAAGGCATGCTTCTTGCCAGTAGGCGTTTGCTACCCTGCCTGTTGGTGCAGCACATAAAAAATGTTTCATTTGCAAAAACCAAATATTTGTTAGTATTTGCTAACCGAGTTGCTCCATAACAACATGAAAAATAGTGAAGTCTAAGTCTGTCAGTTCCATGTAAATATACCATTTCCACAGGAATATATAAATATATGTATGCGTATTTACTCCTGATTTGTGGCAATTATCCTATGAAAGAGATGCTGGAAACAGAGCATGGATTCTCTAGATTGCCTTAAGTGTCAGTATCCTCTCTGCTGCTCACTTTTCAGAGGCAATGCAGGGTGTAGGACTTCTCCAGCTCACTGTGACCTCCTCTCTGGCATCGCTGTGGGTCTCCCAGGGAGATCAGGGTCTGTCATCAAATAGGCTGATCTCTCTGGGTTTTACACGGTTGAAGGAAAACAGATTCAGGGTGATCCAGAGTGCCCAGATGAGCTTCCAGCTCTGAATCAGCCTCAGCAACACTAACATCAGCTTTGCTTCCTAAATACTTCTGAGACCAAAGTAACCAGCTGCCTTTATTTTGGAATATCATTCTCACTGACAGTCTGATGCCCTGGAGGACCTGAGCCTTGCTGCCCACACAGCTTCGTAAATGGGATTTTGGCTTCTTCATGAAAAAAAGTCTTCTTTTAAAATCTGCACTAGTGAGTGGCATGTTGGAGACACTCCCCAGCCAGCCTCCCTGCTCTCTGCCCTCACTCCAATGTGCATCTTTGCATCGCAGTCTCCAGGTTTGTCCCTCACCATTTATTCCTCAGAGTTCGGCACTGAACCTAATTAATAGGTGCATATTGAATAGACTCACAGAATCAGAGAAAATAATCTGGAAGAGATCACCAAAGGTCCTGCAGTCCTTTCCTCCATGCCACACCATCAATTCTGCCTATGTTATTCTCAGCAGACATTTTTCTAGTCTAACACCAATGCTGCATTTGTTAATGCTCAAGAGGAATGCTCTGCAGCCCACAGACTGGGCTTCAGTTTCGCTAATACCATGGGTTCTGTCAACACCCAGAAGCCAGTGTCTGCTGCTGTCAGGGTGAAAAATGAGTGTTGGTGACATGCTCCACCATTTGCTGAGGTCTGTCTTGCTGTAGCCTTAGCCAAGGTCTCCACCTCTGCCCGTGAAAAGCAGCTGTTATTTATAGGCCATCTCTGCTTCCTCCCGATGCTGGATATAGAAGCAATAAAGAGGTAGGGACCATCCCCCTGTTTAGAACATATTTTCGTATGCCTCTCCAGCAGCAGCTGATGGGGAGGGACACCTCAGATGTGAGATAAGAATCTGCTTCTCTCACCCAGAGACCTGCTGTTATTGCTCTCTGCCACAGAGATATTCTTAATATCACAAGAGAGTGGATGTTGGATCCTGAGGTCCTCAAAGACCATAAATATCATGCTGCCAGGTTTGGGGGTTTGTTTGGGGTTTTATTTCAGGTTGGGGGAGGTTTTTCCTCTTACAGAAGGAACAGAGCAATGATGTTTCCCACAGCTGTAGAGTTCACTACTCATTTCTGCTGGATGGACACCTGGTTTCAGGGACCATCTGCTGCTTTTTCCAAAGCTGATGCCAGAAACATCTCTCCAGCTGAGAAGCAGGTGGGTGCCTCAACACAGCCTGCAGTGGTAAAGAGCCAGGACGTAGCCCAAGTGCAAGCATTAGCTGCAGTGGCACGTTTGGCTGCTGTGCAACATCACTATCGTGTCCTTTCCCAGAGAACCGGGAGCATTCAGCTGTTCTGGGGAGTGGGGGCATTGCCGTGGCCTCTGGAGCCCTCTCCAAACTAGGCTGGCACCATGCTGTGGTGCAGATCTCCTGCTCTTGTCCACTGAGAAAGGAGGATTTCAAAAAAGAAATTCCAGGCAGTGCAATACTTTTCAGAGCTCAGTTAGTTTTGTAATCGCCTAGAAAGCAGTTTAAGAGTATGAAACCCATTTTACCAAGTAAATCAGGGCATGGGTGTAGCAACAGCTTAGCTTAACCTATATAATGTGCCAGGGACAGCATGCGGGCTTACAACATTGCCGTGAAAGCACCATCCACTTGCAGCCGGGACAACTAGGAACTGTAATCTGTTGCGTGGGAAGCGGTCTGAGAGACATGCTTTCCAGTTCAAGAGGCATCAGTCTGTTCCATCGCCTCCCTGATTGCTGGACAGTGTGACAAGCCTGCTTTATTACTGGAACACTCTTGTTTTCACAAAGAGGAATGAGAATCAGGATGACATTAAAATCAAGAGCAAAATTCTCTTGCATTAGAAAAATAAACTGCTTCCTCCAGGCTTGGAGAACATTCATTCATTACGGAGTCTTGTTTGCAAAGAAACTTGAAGCAAATGTTGGTAATAACAGGACACAATGGAAAATAATAGTCCTGGATGGTTTTCATATTGCATTAGTTCAGATCTACTTGCACCACCTGCTTAATTTCACCTTTCTCCCACTGATATCTCCTGGAGATTTCAGGACTACTTCCCTACATCTATATTTGGGTATAATTTGAGTGTAATTTGATACATAATTAGGGTAGAATAGAAGACCGAGTATTTAACTACCCATACATCTCTCTCTAATTTAAATAATTCCTAATATATCTAACTATTTTGCCTTATACCGCACTGATGTGTATTGAACTGGGGATAATGAAATAAGAAATGTGAGGGGGAAAAATGTTATTTCAGAGTCAGAAGATCACCAATTAATGACATGAAAAGCCTAGTGGGAATACCTGTACACATAATGCCCCTTCTACTTCGAATATAATGCGGTCATAGTCTCTGATGTGAGGGATCTCAGAACAGTCTTTAGAACAACTTGGGTTTCTGTGAAGCTGTCTCAACGTGATCAAATGTCCCACAGCTCTTGGACAGAACTTACAGAGGGTAAGAAATAAGATGAATTTCACCCTCAGCTAGCTTCAGCCATGTCTTAGACATTGCATTTAAGAGGGGAAGAAATTGTCTTTTGCAGTTGTATCTCCATCTTTCTCTCTCTTGTGTCTAGAAAGAAGCCAGATTACTGGTTTAAAAAAGAAGCCTAAATTTGAAATGGTTAAAGTTAGGTGAGTTCAGCCCTTTCGTGTGTGACTATACATCCCTGACAACTCAGTGTACCATGTCACAGTCAGAGAACCGTTTAACTGTTGAATGGGAATTGGCTGGGTTTTATTCTGGTGAAACAGCACTGCTGGATTTTGTCCTGCAATGTGGGAAATCCTTTAGCACATTCCTCTCTTTAACAATATAAATTGTCCCGCTCATGCTTAAACAGGGGCAGGTGCTGATGGATGCGCAGGCAGGCAAGAAGTCACGTGTGGCTACTCATCCAAGATTTCAAAATATCATTCTATCTTCATCAAGGGAGGGGGCTAAAATGGAAAATCCTGAAGTTTTTGAAGGGTAAGAAAAGTTTAATTTTGATAAAGATGAAAAGTTTTATTATGATATCAGTTGGCTTCTTTCACACAATCTAAAATATAGCCATTTAAATGGTATAATTTCAGTATGCAAAATATTGAAAATACAGTACAATGTAGCCTAATACCAGCTGGTTATGGGGAAAAAAACGTGGCTATGGAAGTTAACCATTCCATTGAAAATTTCAATGAAATCCAGTCTTTGCAGTGGAATGCTTGAATTTAGATGGATCATTACTCTCAGTGGAAAATTATTTTTTCAGGAAATTTTCAATCCATAAAAGAGTATAGCAAAAAGCAGCCCATGCACAGGATCCCGGCCAGCCTGGGCTCCCACCTGCCATGTGCTGGTGCAGAACCAACATGTTTCGCCATGACAAAACCTGGAGCAAAACAATATCTCAGCTGAATACCCTTTGGGTATGGTTTTATATTTTTTCCTCAGCATAATCCCTCCTGTTCTTTCCAAACAATTCCTAGGGATGCCAACAGGACCTCTTGCATATGGGGGCATGCTGCCTCCTGTACCCCATGGCTTCCAGCACTACACTGCTGCCTACCTGCCATGCCACCAATGATGCACACCCCAAAATGTCAGGTCACCTTGCTGTCCAGCTTAGGAGCATTGCTCCACAATCTTTCATACTTCTAGGGCAGCTAAGGTGGGGCGGCGAAATCCTCAGTGCTAACTTGCAGCATGTCCTGGGGGGGGGCAGTTCCCAGCCTTGCTTCCATCACATCACTGCATTCCCGACCCGGTGCGGGCATCCGGAACCCCCCTGCTCACTGGCTCACATGTTCCCTCCCCCTTCCTTGTCAGGGTTTCTTTCTGTGCAGAACAGATGGGCACAAGCTGTTTGGGAACCACCACCCTTCCCTCCCCCAGACCCCGCGGAAAGATGCATCACCAGAGCAGGGAGCAATCCCCTCCCAGCTGCGGCACAGCACCCTTTTCAGAGAGGCAGGTAAAAGTTTAACCAGGCTGTCTTTCAGCGGTGGAGGCAGAGCCGCCTTTCATAGCCATGATAAATTGCTCCTGTCAAAACTACATGAATGCTCATATTGAAAAGCTCTTCTTTCTTTCTTTTTAACTTTCCCCCTCTCTCCAGTCACACGGCGTCTCTCGGTTGTTAGCCAACATTTAATGCCCACTTAGTCAAAGGGCACTTCCACTCTTTCTCGTCTCTCTGTCCTGTCCCCTGGGGCTGCTGGGGCTGAGTTGTCACAGAAATACTGACGGGGAATAAAATAAAAAAAAGACAGGGTGGGGAAGAAACCCTTTAATGTTTTTAGAGCTTTTGATTTCATTTGGGTCCTTCTACCAGCAGTCCCTAACCAAAGCAACTTTAGGATGGAGAGGTGGACAGACAGATATCTTCCAAGGAAGTTTCCAATTGTCGGTATGTTCCAAGTTAATAGATTAGTTATATTCTGTAATATTTTCCAAAGGTGATAATGAATGCATAATGTAAAACAATCCAATACCCCTCCTCTCCAGCAGTTGAGCAGCAAGGCCAAAGCATGCTGGAGGTGTCCCAGGGGGGCAGAGCCTGCTCAGCTCTTAATACTGTCCTAAAACCCTTCCCCACCTGTCAGCAGGTGCCTTCACTCCATGGGTGCCCCAGAGCACGAGCCATGGTTGGTGTAATCTGGGGTGGGTGCCTTGGCCATGGAAATCCCCTCACTTCATCCAGAATTGCCTGATTTTGTCAACTTCCTGGCCCTGCTGCAGCGCTGCTCTGCTGGGGCTGGCACCATGATAGCAATGGTCATGGAGCTCCTAAAACTGTTACACTGGTCACAGAGGAATGGATAGGAGGATGGCCTGGTTGTCACCATGAAGATCCTGTGAACCAACTGTCTATTTTTGGTTTTGAGACTAATGGGAAGGATGGGTTTAGGGCGCCTGGCAAGCACTGAGCCAGCTCAGCCTAGGCTGGCCAGTGACTCAACTACCTCAGGGTCGTACCTCCAGGAGAAGTGTTGAAGTCCAATGTAAGGAAAGTTGACCTGAACATCCACCCAGAGCACCAGGTACTTGTGTTGGTGCCATATTTGCTCATGTTATAGCCACAAGCTCCTCTTCTCCTCCCTATAAGCTTGCTGTAAGGAATGGGGATGACAGGACACGACACAGCTGTCCCCAGCTGTGCTGCTCTGATGCCCATCCCCGGTCAAAGCCCATGGTCCGATGGGACCGTGACACTCACAGCACACCCAGCTCCCCGGGTGCTGTGTTTCACCCGACTTGGCTGTGGGAAATACCTAAACCTTGGAGTGCTGCAGCTCCCATTTCAGAACATCTCTCCCTCCTCTGCAACACCTAAGTTGTAAAAGCTACCCACAAATTCAACGCCAGACATTCAACACACATCTCCTAAGACAAGATTTCAGACCTATTCCCACACTCTGCTCTAATTCCTTCCTCTCATGTTTTTGTGTCCATGCTGATATCTAGCCATCGTCCAGCGCTCCCAATATATCCTACAGACTGTAAATATATATGGGGCTGCCCTGCTACAGCAATCAGTGACAGCAATATCTGGCACACACAGAGCTTTCCTAGGTACATCTTCTCTGTGACAAATATTTCTGCTACGGTCCTTGTAGTTAGTTACACTGTCGCTACCCTTATCACTATCAGCCTCCTGTAGAGTTCAACACTATCCACATCTATATATGTATTTTGGGATATTAATACTACCAAGACACTCTTGTTATCCCAGCTTGCTTGCTTATTAACCCTTGTTATACCCATATATACACAGTATACATGCAATGAAGACTGCACAGCTCTAGCTCTGTTCCCACTTACCTATATAATCTCAGATATTTTAATAAAGCTACATGTGTGAAGAAGACCGGGATTTGCCCACGTGTGCACTGTCATTTTAAGGCCTGCATTTCTTCTGACTGCTACAGAGTCACTGGAAAAGATTTGCCCTCCAATGAGCAAAAGAAAAGGGATGTTTAAAGAACAAACTGAGTAATCTCCAGAGGCTCCCATTCAAGAATCACATAAGCACAGGCTGAAAGTCAGGTCTGATCCTTCCTTTAGCCAGCTGCCATTGCTTTCCCCGGCTCTGGCAGTGGCCTGCTGACATTTCATAAATTGTTTTCTCTCTCTGTGCCTCAGTTTCCCCTACCCATCTACTGGGAAGATTGCTGATGATCCTCCTTTGGAAAGCAGTTCTCAATCCACTATCAGGACTGTTGTAAGGACTAAGTACTCGTGGTACTGGCTTAGCTGACGGTGTGTGTGCTGGTCCCCACTTGTGCAGAGCCTCAAAAGCACCTGGAGGGCCTTTGCACTGCTTCAGCTTGCAAGGTTCAAGCCCAGCAGCTTTGCTGCCATAGTCTTCTCTCCCCTCCATGTACCACTTCAGATCAGCCAAGTTGCACCACAGTTATTAACTGGTTTTGACTGACTTCTTAAGTTAATTATAATTTCACAGTGTAATATCAAGCCTGATTAAAACAATTAGGTTTTCCAGCCCCTTGCAATGCCTCCCTCCCTTTGTTTTCCCTTCTTCTCCTCCCTCCTTCCCCTGCCTCCCTTCACCCTGGAACTTTTTAGATACGCTTCTGCAGCACTGCAACAAATTGTATGGTAGGATCTGAAATTATTACCCTCTTAAATGCATTAAACTGTTCATAAAGCAATTTGCAATGCCAGTTACCAAACTACAGTGAGCCTCCCAGCCTGACACCTCCCAAATGCAGAAGTATTCTTGGCAGCCGCATCCTGCTGCAATGCTCTCTCACTCACTAGTCGATGCCTGAAACTTAGGAGAAATCAATGCAATTATAGATATGAAGGTCCAATTACTGCGAAATGTGATCAGTCTTTATCTCTGAGTCCCTTCAAGAAAATCAGGGAGGCCTTTTCTTTTTTCCCTTGTGAAAGGAGTTGCAATATAATGCAAAATGATCTTTCAACAGAGGACCAAAAGAGAGGGACGTCTGTCATTCAGCAGGCCAATTCCGATGTTGCCCAATACTGATTTCCCTTTCATACTGGTGAGATTATTCCTGACTTACACCTCAGTGCATCCATTGTGTCTGATGAAATCAGTCCTTGTTGACACTGCTATCGGCTTCCCAGCCCAGCACCGTGCATGTGCTGCCTCCTCCCCTCCAGATTCCCTGGAATAATTTTGCCCGTTCAGGATTTTTTCACCCGCTGCCAATCCCTCCTTCTCCCCCTCGCATGGCTGGCCCAGCCACGGGGCTGAAGGCGGCAGAGCAGGACACAGAGCTGCCTGGCTGCCCCCCATTAGCATCTAGTGCTCATCCCTGGGGGTGGGCTTGTGCCCCAGCACAGAGAAGTGACTGGGCTGCTAAAGGAATTGAAACAGCCTTCCTAGGAAAATAACTTGCAATCCCTTCTGGGCCAGACTTGGTCCTTGTACCTGCCTAGCTGAGCTGATACACACCTGGAGGGGCCAGCCCCAATGAACCCTCATTTTCCTGGCAAATATAGGCTGGTTTTGATATCCCCAACAAACAGGGGCAGAGAGAATGGTCTGTGGTCACCAGGTATGCAATAAGGGCAGGTTCTGCTCGGTGGCAGTCACGCACATTGCAATAAGGTCATTTTAACAGAATAACTGGCCCTCCATAGCATTGACTTCTGTACACAGGAGATCAGTGAGAGGGACTCGTGTCTCTCTGTGCTTTACCTTTTATCCAACAGAGCAGGATCCTGATCAGGGCCAGGACATGACTCCAATTATACAAGTAGAAATAAGTAACCATCTGCATTAATAAAGAATACAATCCTTTATCTGTGTTAATTAGAAATAAATGAGAGAGAAAAAGATACATAAATTAGCTAATAGTTAATTACTGGAACTATATTGAGAAATATATGTATATATGAAGTATAAAATCTGTTCCAGATTAACAAAATATTGGGGTTTATTTCTGGAACTGCAGAACAGGAATTTGCCACCACAGCCAAGTATGAAGAAGACCATTTATCATAAGCCTTATAGCACCTTGTTCAAGGATCCCAAAGCGCTCAGCAAACATTGATAAATGACCTCGATGCATTCCCAAAGGGAACCATTATCATCGTTATTTAGCAGTGCCAGGCAGGAGCCCAGGAGTCCCGATCTCCATTCCTGCCTACACAGCTCCAGTTTGATCCCCCTCCTCTTCTGGAGAGCACCCATCCACTTTCCCAAACCACTAGTTTGCAGCCAAAAGCTGTAGGAGCCAGGCTGTCACCAAGCTAAGACTTGGGGACAGCAGGACTCTCATCTGGGCTGGCTTCAAGCCGTTCAGCAGAGTCGACCCTTAGCACCTTGATCCATGCCCTTGCCCCACCGATGTTCCCCAGCGCTAAGCATGCAGGCACAGCCAGGCTCCCCAGGAGGGCACCAAACGGAGGAGAAAACAATGGGAACGTGGTCCTTGGATGCCCATTGCCCTCTCCCTGCTCTGTCATTTAAAGTGCATTTTAACCATCAGGGAAGATCTCTTGTCCTTGTGCGAGCAGAGGAGGGCTGCACCATGGCGTCGAGCAGCTTCCCCGTGTCTCACTCGGGCGTTCGACCCCCTCCAGCTGCCACCTTTTAACAGGGAATGTTAAATGGGCTGTGTCATCTCTTTAAACAAAATCCCTGCTGCATTTTACCCTGGGAGCGTGAAGCTGAACAGCGGGTTGAAATGCGCTCGTGCGAGCGGGAGGCATCTCCGTGCCAGTGTATTTATAGGTGCCGACTGCATCGTGGCAGGGGACCGAGGCAGCTGAACACATGCTGCCTGTCAGCACTCGCTGCTGCCGTCTGAACAGCCCACACACGTGTCCTCACAGCCCAAAACATGTGAAGAAATCCCGAGAATGCTCTCCACACACCAGGGCATGAAGTTAAGAGGCCTGAGAAAATAAATAATCACAATGTATCTGAGGGTGTTTTTATTTTCTTTCCAGATTCTGGACCCAACTTTACATTTTCAAGGGTTTCCAACCACAGCAGCATCTATTTCCTTCTCCTACCTTTGGTTTTCCCCTCAAATTTCATATGTATTTTCTTTTCTCACCACACCACAAGAATTACAATAAGTAATTTGCTTATCTGGGGGTACAAAAATTGTGTTACTGTACAGACTGGTTTTGCAACACTGCATGAGTGTTGCCTGTTAGGGGTGTAAATGTAGAGTTAATCCTGCTTTTCATGGTCTGCACTTTCTCTGTACTTGTTTATTCCACATTTTGTGTCCACCCCAGGATGGATCAAACTGTTTAACCTTTGACTGCAAAGTCAGAAGAATGACTCACTTGGAAGCTAAAATGTAAATAAATATATGAATTGCTAAATAAATCAAACACTAATACACTAAACCAAGGCTGATAAATATCCTGATTAAAATCATACTTAAATAAATGGGGAAAATTATCAGACAGTGGGCTTAAGAGTAATAATTTCAGGGCATAACTCAACACAGCACATGTAATAAGTAAATCATTTTAATCTTTGATTTTTCTTTACAATATAGAGTGAAATATTTTCTACTGCAGTTGTTAAGTGAACCCTAGTGTTATCACAAGTGCTGCAAAAGGAGATGAAATATAGCTGATTTATTGATAAATTAAAAAACCTTTTCTTGATTACATTGACTGAAAAATGCTCCAAACCTCTTAAACCTTCCAGTACAGCACAGAAAAGTGGGGAACTGGTAAATGATCTCCCTCTTTGCCAGTATTCCTGCCATAACAGTGCATGCCTGCAGAAGAAACTTAGTCTCCTGTACAGGTACCTTCCCCTCTGGCACTAAATTACAAAGTGCTACCCCCAATTACAGTCTCTAAAACCATTAGCAGTTAAGAGAAAATAATCCCTGCAATTTGTGCAGCTATAAGTATTATGTACGACAGAAGAATATGCAAGAAGGTGTGTGGCGGATCTGCCGGGAGGACGAGTCTCTCGGCTCAGGACTGCCACCTCCCTGCTCCTCACAAAGTGGAGAACTGCTTGAAGCAATTTTGTTTTATTTATTTATTTTCTATTTTCTTGTGTCTTGTCCTTACTAAACTATCTCAGCATAGCGAGCCTGTCTGCAAGGACTTGCATGCTAGCACATGTCATTTTTTTTGGCTCCCCTGAAAGAAAAGGTGGTGTTTGCCTCCCACATTGGATCGAGCCCTCCGAACCCGGTGTTTCCACATTCTTGATTGCCCTGCTGTGTGTGAATCGCATACCAACTCAGTAGTCCTTTAGATCACCTTCCTAGTTCAATTTTTTTCCCCCACATGCTGATTGAAAAGCAAATGAAATAATTTTTCTACCACCAATTTCCTTTCTTCATGTACCTGCTTGCATTTATTATTTCTGAAGAATCTTATCAAACAAGCAACAGGTTCCTAAAGTGGTGGTTTGGCCCCTAGGTGATACACTGGGCTGATAATTTATTAAGGGCTGGGCTGTTAGAGGAAGATTGCTCTGAACTGCTTTGAGCTGAGCATACCAGAGAGGATGCAATGGAGAGCATCCTCCCCTGCCAGGCCAGTCCCATGGTGCACCCAACCCAGGCATGGCTCGGAGGAGACAAGTAAAGGCACAGGGTCTTCTGTAATTTACCAGGAAGACTTTGACCTTCTTAGATTAGTTATTTAGCTCTCTTGCTTGTCACCCTGAGATTCTCCAAATAGCAGCTCTCATTTAGTGTGTTCTCCTGGCAATGCAGCTCCTGTATAAAGCAGTTTCTGTGGTTTGGGCATGTTTTTCTTACTCCTCTCACACTGACCCTTTAGACTTCAAGAGATGAGGACTGAAACTGAAAAAACAGGGTCCTAGAATCCAAACTAGATCAGTCATGGAGTCACGCCAGTGACATAAAGAGCTGGAGTAAAAAAAGGAGGATCCATAGCTCCCTAAAAATTGCAAGGGGAAGCCCAGGTTTTAGGCATATACATGAACTCTATTGGAGTGGGATTTGAAGCGTGTGTTCTGGTGCAATCCTGGATCAAAATGCATTCTTAAAAGGAGGCCTAAATAACTTATATTTACAGATAAACTCTTCCCCCCGCTGCCCTTGTACATGCAAGATGTGATCAAGGCAGCTTCCAAAATTACAAAAGGGCTTTTGGGACTAAATCCCAAATCACACTGATGTTCTTCCTAGTGAGGACATTGGGGTTTGGCTTAAGAGTTTTGTTGAGTTTCCACATCCCAGATCTTGCCTTTTCAAATACACATGAGCTAATACCAACTGGCATCTGATCGTACCAAGAGAGAACTTCCTTTTGGAGATCTTCTGTTTCATCTGCTGCTACCAACCCATGAACAAAAGATGATTCTTGAGCAGAGCAATTCAGATAGTATAAAAATGGGTTTCTTTTTTGCCAACACCATTAGCTAGAAAGCTTTAAATTCCCTATTGATGTTATCTGGATAAAATAGATTGCATTGCCTGTGCAATGTTATTGCCTCCCATACGAAGCCAGAGTCACCCACACCCTCCCTGAAGTTGAAAATGAGGTTTCCCCACACTCCTTTTAGCCTCCAAACTTTGATCACAATCCCAGCAGATGATACAAAATATTTGCAGTAAGAGGTGCCAGTGCCATCAACTCACCACAGTAGCTCCCAGTCAAAATGTTTGCACACACACTTCAGAGCATCATTTATCTTGAGGAATGTCAACTCTAAAAATGTTAGTGCATGTCACTGTCAAAGCAAATGCCAGAAATTAGCTTTCTTTCATCTGAAAGAAGAATAATTAACTTTGCAACTGTTTCCAAAAGTGCTAATTAATGGGTTTCACCAACTTGACTTGTCAGGATACATCTTGATTGGAACAACAGCTTGCTCTTCCCCTTGAGGATTATGGCTCTTCTTTTGGACTCTTTTCCTCGTCCTCCAGTTCAGTGAGTTGCAGAAAATGGATGTCATTTCTAACACAAAAATAAACATGTGAAAAAGGGAAAGCCCCAGAGACAAGTTAACATTTATTAATTATTTGTGTACTTTTCTCTATTAGCAATAATGTAAAAACACAGTGTTCCATTTTAACAGAATAATCTTTAATCAAGATGGGATTTTGTTGGCTGTTTAGCTTCCTGAAAAACCAGGACAAGTCTTCACCTGAGATGTCTCTGTGCATGGGAATGGCTTGGCCTGGACTGGACGGGAGAGTGGGAGTGGATCTCCCTCTCTCGCCTTGGAAGTCTCCTTCTGGACCCAAGTCCAACACTGCCTGGAGATCCACCCTCCAAAGCTCTGAGCAAACTCCCACTCCAGAAAGCACATTTTGAGTATTTAAATTCCTCCAGCAGTTTACACAATGTATTTTCTTCTCCCAGCTTTCTGCAAGGCAATAAGTTGCCTACTTTCAATACTGACCACCTTCCCTGTTAAGCCACGTCACTATTTGGATGTGTTCCCTCCTTCCACCAGGACGGGATCTGTGCTTTGTCTGCCCATGTTGAGATGAAAAGTAAAATGCGTGAGTTTGCCAAGGGGATTCAGCTATCCCCATCCCACAACAAGTCAGTGGGAGTCATATCACACTGCCTAAATCCCTAAGACCCTTTGAAAACCCAAAAGTTTGGGTGCATTAATAATTTAAGAGGCTGTGGCCTACAGACACAGTGAAGGTCATGGTCAGACTTTATATAAACAGCCTGATGAAGTCTCAGACCCTTATATGTG
This sequence comes from Harpia harpyja, assembly GCF_026419915.1. Lineage (NCBI taxonomy): Eukaryota > Metazoa > Chordata > Aves > Accipitriformes > Accipitridae > Harpia > Harpia harpyja. The sequence goes on along the minus strand of NC_068940.1, from coordinate 41,185,142 downwards.
TTCCTGGAAATATAAAGTAAATCAGGAAATCAAGTGGAAAATCCAGGAGGTTATTATTAAAAACCCACAGCTCAATTATCATTATAATAAACCTTACACCAGAGGTCATTTACATTCATAGTAATTAGGGAGGAAGGTTATGGTTTGAGAATAACTGTATATCAACTAAAGAAGAGTTTTATTGCAGGAAACTTGTCCCTAACACTGCTACTGAAATTGGTCATGCCAGGCTGGCAAGCAAGCTGAAATTGTACTCACCTGAGATGCAGAGAGCTCCTGCAGACACCCACCCCTCAGCAGCTGCTTCCAGTTCTCCCAGGATGGCAGGAGGTCTGGGGCCATCTGAGCCAGTGCCTGCCCTTTCCAGGTGGAGGAAAAAGTGGGATAACATATGAAGGAGTTAATAGAGCATGGAGGGCTGGCTTGCTTTGGAGAGGAGTTGGAGGAAAGACAGATCTTCAAGCAAGGTACTGTGTTTGGGGTATGCTACACTCTGAAAGGCTGAACTTGTGCAAGAGCTTTGGTATCCTGTCTGGTTTCTTTCTGTGATGAGCTGGGTTCTTCTTGTTGCCTAGAAAGAGAAAAAATAAAAAGGTGAGGATATCTGAGTAAAAGCCATGGTCATGTTAGCTGCTTTCTTTCCCAGAGACTTGTGCTAGGCTTTTGGGGTCAAAGAAGGAAGTCTCCAGGCTTGCGAGCCCTCTGAGCTGGGGCTTTGGCAGAGAGCTGGGAGATCTGGCTGAAGCAATGATTCTTGTCTTGTCTTTATGCAGGACTTGATGGTGGTGGCTCTTCTAAAATGTCATTGTGAGAGCTGTGGGTAATATAACCCAGGAGCCACAACTGAATTCAGTAAAGAATAGTGGACCTCTTGCATGGGCTGGTGACCTCTGTATCTTGGTTTTTGCTGAGCTGTGCCTTGTACTCAAACTCTGGCAGTAGAGGGTTAATAAATTCTTAACTATGGTTACAAGCATATTAGGACATAAGGGGCAGGCACTTTTATGTGTTTAAAAGCATGTCTAGGAGTAGATGATGTGGCTACAAGCCATGTGTTAATTTTTTAAATTCCTGACAATTGATGGATTGATAAGTTTTAAGCAACTTCATGTTTCTGAGCTGTTCATAAACTCTCTGTTGATGTCTCTGTAGCCTGAGCAGAGTTTTGCCCTGGCTTCTCATAGTAATGAACCCCAGAAAAATTTCAGTGTGGCTTTTTTTTTTTTTGGGGGGGGGGAAGGGGGAGGAGAAGCTAACTTTGACAGAAGAGGACAAACAGTGTCACAAGATGGGACTAACACCCTGAAGGAAATCTACTATAATATTTAAACTAAGTCTTCCTGCCACCTGGTCACAGACCAGCCTGTAAGAGTTAAACTTGAAGCAACTTCATCTTCAGGGATGTCAATGTTATTTACTAGATATTTCTATTTAATTTGTTGCTATATTTACACTTACAGTAGAGGCTAAAATCCTGTGTCACTACATTTTTAAGTGGAGTCTATTTTTATCTAAGGAGGAAGGGAAGAAATTTGACATTTACTGGAAGCTATGGGGTTGTCATAGCTCTGGAAGAATAAATCTCTTGCTTACTTAATTTCACTTCTTGATCTTCACCTGTAGAGTCTAGTCAATCCACTAGATTAAATTTAGGGCATAACTTTCTATTGGTTTCCTATTTCCAATGGCCCTTCAATCTAAGCAGATGATGTGAACATATTTGTGCTGTTTTCCCATTCACCTGGTGCTGAATATAAAAGAATCTCTACAAAAGTTGGCCAAAACACTAGTAGGAAGAATATCTGTGTAATTAAAATGAGGAAGAAAAAAAATCCTTTATGCAGAACTCTGTACTGTCTTCAAATGCATGCTAGGGCTATTCTAGGTGTCATGGGAGGCACTGGAAATGGCAGAGAGCTGGGTCTGGGTCTGGACTGAACCCTTCCTGAGGCCAAAGGAGTCCTTGAAGAAAGCCTATGGTATTTTATTATGCATTTGTAAACATGAGGGGAGGTTTGTCAAGTCCCTGAGGTCTGATGGTTTGATGTTAAGAGTAGCACAGAACCTGTCAAACATGGATTGTACACAAACAAGCGGTAGCTAAAATCACCAGCGTTGGCTCTGGCAAAGGATGCTGTCGTATGGTTTTTCCCTTCCACTTCAAAAATTCAGTGGAAGGGAGAAATCCTCAAGGTTTAAAAGGAAGGTGGATAGGAGTCATATTGCATTGCATCATTTCTGGGTGCATTTAGCGGGGGCAATGGTACCTTTTCATGCAAATGTGGATTTGAGCCCTTGGCTGTAAGGCACATGCTGGGGCTCCTTGCTGCTGATGCCTCTAGATGGAGTGGCTGAGCACAAGGGAGGTTGGGGCTCAGACTGATGAGTAGCTGGGGAAGGAAGGGACTTCTGCACAGTGAGGACTGAGACAACAGCTTAAAGACAGTGGGGATCTGTGAAGTGCAAAACTCCCTCTGCAGTATAAGTCCCCACCCTGTGTGTGTGTGTACATGTTGGTGTAATGTGACATGAAAAATCCCATGTCTGCTGTAGATGAAATAGGTTGAATACTGCAAGTCCTTAAGTTCAACTTTATCCCATTTTCAGGGCCCCCCAAAATGGTTATGGCAGCATCTAGGAAAAAAATTAATGCCGTTTGCATGCGGAGACTTGGCCTCTCCACCCAGTGCTAGCTGGTGAAGCTCCCTTGTGCTCTCTTCTGCGTTTCCCCAGCAATGCTGTCCCTGCCAGTGTCCTCCCCAGCTCTGGGAGCAGAGGGACACCAGCCCTGCTGGGTGCAGACTTGCTCCTGCATGGCTGCCAACAGCAGAGATGGCTAGTGTGGGCTTTGCCGAGGGACTGGTATGCAGATGATGGCTTTTGTCTCTGTTTACTGGAGTGCATCTTGTAACCAGATTCCTTCCCCAGTGCATAGCCCCCTTCCCACCCCCCTACTGATAACCCCTCTGGATTGGGCTCCTTTACTAAAAATTGGTTGGGAATGAAGGGAGGGAGAAACTTTATTAGTGTTATACATTATTTTCCTTCTCTCCCTTCTCCCCCCTTCTCTTCCTGCATGATGAATTGCCTGGTACTGAGATGGTAGCTCTAGCCCAGGCACTTAGCAATCTCCTCCTGGTCCCTTGCACAGACAGATGGGATGGCCCATGCCTTGACCGTGATTGATTAGCTGGAGAAAGCCTGTTGAGTGGAGTTCCATGAAGATTGATGCTTTCTCCTTCTAACAGCATTTCCAAAAAGTTTCTATTACATTTTGATTATGTTTATAGAATCTCACTGGTCTCCAGGAAGATTCAATCTTCTTTTTCCCCCTCTCCCCTCTGTGCAATGTGTGTAACTTTCCTCCTGTGCATATGCTGTTCATCCACCTCTTACCTTTATTCTTTTAGGGGTGGCCCCAGAGGTCTCTTAGGACAGTTCCCTTCCTGTGTCCCTTCTGTCCCCCCCAGCAAGGGTACCTCCTTGCCACTTGTTGCCCTCTGGCTTGTAGAGGCCACAGACAAAGCAGGAGTTCCCCAGCACTAGATGCTGCTTGCCCATATGTGGCCTCTAAAAACTGCTGAGCAGGAGGAAGGAGTATTATCTGTGATAGCTTGGTAGAGAACTGAAACACGGAACCACCAAGGGTGGTATCTGGGTGAAGAACCACTGTTTCCCAGTGCAAGAGGCTGTGGCTCCTACCTGCCTGCAAATATCTGCTCTGCCCTGCCTGGATTCCCTGCAGCTGGAGGGCTCTGCTCAGCCACTTGCCTGTCCCAGCTCAGCTTGTGTCAGCTCAGATGAAAGTCCTTAAAAGCTGCAGGACCTTCTGAACCTGGGGGTTAGTGTGTTGGACCAGGGAGGGGGCCAGAAAGATGAACTATTTCAGCATTGCAAGATACCCTGTTGCAGCTGGGTGAGGGGAGACAGCAGAGCATGTACCAGTGCTGGCTGTATTTCAGTATCACTATAGGAAAAGGATTTTGTTTTACAAGGGAGGCTCAAGTCCTGTGCAGTGTGGTCTGGGGTTGTCCATTTAGGAAGGCTAATATTTTTCAGTAGCTCCATAAAATGTGTAGATATGTGATGATTCATAAGTAATAACTTTGGTAAGGTGCTGAAAAATGTGCTCACTAACTGCACAGAAGCAAAGATAAAGTTGGTCCCTGACATCAGATAAATCAACTTTAAAATGCTGGGCTTCTCCAAAGTGTTAGAAAGGAACATTTTTGGTTGGTTGCTAACTGTAGCAAATAATTATATTGCCAAATCTCATTAAGAAACTGGTTCTCCTGGTCTTCCCTTATTTAATTAAACAGAGAGCAGGGCTCTTTTGTGGAACAAAAGTCACGGGCAGCCACCTTGCTTTTACTGTGGTATCCTCTCTAGGAAGTGAAGCCACTTCCATTGTGCCACCTCAGCAAATGAGCAGGAGTTTCATGTCCCAAACAGTCCCATGAAATGGCCCCAGGCTTGTGTACACCTGCATGGGCTGAGCACAACGCCTGTGGTGTGGGGATGGGAAACTGCTCATGGCTGCCTGTCTGCTGCTGTCCATGGGGAGGAGGATGTAATCTGGTGTCTGCTTTTCTCCCTTCTCTCCTTAGTTGAGAGATCGTGGGTCTGTGTCCCAAAACTTGGGATTTATGGGAGGGATAAAGGGGAGCATCTACCAAAAGGCATCTATATGATGCTGTAACCATCCTCACTTAACAGAGACCACCTTCCCCAACTGGCAGAGCACAATGCCCTAGGGCAGATAAAAATGTACTGGCTATGCCCTGCATTAAGTGGTAAATACAGGTACGGAACATGAAGCCAGCACGTGCAGGCTGAGCCAGGGCTGTGTGGTGTGAACTGTGAGATGGTAGTTGCTCACTAAAGCTCTGCAAAGGAGGGAGGCATGCAGGGAGCTGGTGCTGCCTAAGGCTTTGCCAGCCTGTGTGGCTGCTGTGATGGCAGTAATTGCTAGCATGGGTATTTATTCATGTCTGTGTGTGCTTCTCAGTGCTGGCTGAGAACCATGAACTATTTTACACTTGAAAATGAGATCAAAGAAGCGATGAACATAGTTACTGAGGAGGCAGGTGAGAGGCAGACAGGACCAGTGCTGTCACAAAGGAGCCTTCCTCCTCCAAATGCCTTTCCAGAGCCCCACAAGCTATGTGGCATCTTAATGGGTCAGGAAGACACTCTGGAGATTGTCTCTCCTTGTTCCAGTACTGTCCCTTTGCCAGGACACTGGTGAACACTCCTCTTTCCAGGCATCACCATTTGTCCACAGTGTTTAGCTATATGCTCAACTTGTCAGCCTCTGGTTTGATGTCGCCATGCTTGCATGTCCCTGGGTGTGTGGTGAGGTGGCAGCGATGCTGGGTGCAGTCTTGTCAAGGCAATGTAGTGCTTGACTTGCAGCTTGGGTATTTTGGTCCTCAGTGGGGTCAGCTTGCCCCATCTGAGCTTCATACCCCTGAGGTGACCCACTTCCCACAGGCTGGAGCTTGGCAAAGCTGGCTCAGGTACTCCTCTGCTGCTCAGCAGCATTGACACAGCCTGCATGGGTCTTGAAGAGGTGATGTGGTATCCCCATCACTAGCAGGGAGGCCATAGGGCATGCGAAACTTCTGTGTCCCTGCATCACTGGGTATGTGCACACAGCCCATCTTCCTGATGGTGGAAATTGCTGCTATGTGATTGTTAGTACAAGCCGTGCAAGGGCTTCTGCTTTAATTTTTTTTGTGCCTCTTCTCCTTGTGTAAAATCAGGCTGGGCAGGAAGCCCATGATTTGTCTGGAAGAGGCATGTGTATGGATTCCCCCTCCCTGTGGAGGAGATGCTGTGGTGCCCTGGGATGCAGCACTCGAAACCCCTGAGGTCTCTCCCTCCCCATTAGCTTGCCTGCCTGCCCCTGCCATACCAGGATATTTTTTTTAAAATATAGACCCCATTTTTTATTTCTGCATTTATTACAAATGCAAATTACAGATGAAAGCATCAACTACACAAACCATTACTCAGAGGAGCATCTTTCCAACTGCTGGACTTGGACTGAACAGCTTGTGGTTAATTTGCTATATAATCACTGCCTGCAACAGGAAAGCAAGTGCTTCAACTGTGCTAATATTATGAAAGGGGAAGTTAACCATAGAGATAAATTCTGAGGAGCTGCAGCTGGGATGAAAGAGGGAAATAAATGTAGCTGGAGTCCAGGCTTCAGGCTTGCAAAAGTGGCCGCTTGGATATTTAAAGGGATAAAAGATAAGAGTTCAGGTTAAACATGTGTTTTTGAAGTTGCTTTTAGCCTGAATATATTTCCCCCAGAAGCAGAGAATCCCTGCAGCTCCCATTGACCTGCGATTTGAGCAGCGCCCTGGACTGTACACAGGCATGCAAATGTAATAAACTGTCTGCACTGCCCTGATTTCTGGGTGGCTTCCCAGGGCAGCTGCTGTTTGTGGAGGCAGGCGCAGGCACCATGATGCAAAGGAGATGAGCACATGACAGTTTAGCTGGCAAAGGTTTTACTGGGACAGGGGTTCTTTCCCGTTGCTCAGGTCTCTGGTTTTGGCCTCTTGCACAAAAGCCAGGGAGACTGCATCCCTGGGCTGTTATGGGAAGCATGTCCCCACTGTATGGTGCTGTGGAAAGGGATCAATGGTATCTCCAGAAACAACCTGTAGTATGCAACAGGTCGCTTATCTCTGACAGAAAAATGCTGAACTTACTAGGGCAGAGTGCCCTGCTGAAGGTGCTGTACTGCCCTGGGACTTAAAGCATTACTGTGTTGTGGCAGTGCTCTGTGCCCCGTGAATGTGCCAACTTCACCAGAGCTGGTTTAAGACCCCATGCATGAGACTGAAATAATATCTAGACCTTGCCAAATGCCTAAACCTTCTTACCTTTCCATTCCTCTGCCTCTGAATGTAATAGCAGCATAATGCTCAGGCTGTTTTGTAAAGTGCTCTAGGGATTAAAATATGTTGCTGTAGATTATCTCTAAGGACAAATCTAAAGTCTTGTCTAACTCTTTTTCTCTGGAGCCTTATGAGAGGCAATAGGTGCTAGATTAGCAGAGATAGAAGACGTGTATAGGAGTGGGAGAGTGAATCACTCAAGATGAGAGAGCTGGTTCTTATGAAGCAAGAGAGCTCCAGCTCCAGGAACTCTGTAGATTCACATCCACCTCAGACACCTTTTCTGACTCTGAAATGTTTATGTTTGGTTGCTTTTCACTGTTTCCCAGGCCTGGAACAAAATCCTGGGGCTGGGGAGAGGGCATGAAATGTCAAGGGACCACTTGTACCTGGGAGAAGCTAGCTGAGTCCTCTGAGCAGGAGGCTGGGGTTATTGCTTGGGGGGGAGAGGAGGTGGCTAGAGGGTTCCCTGCAGCAGACAGGGACAGGGTGGAGGTGGTGATGTTCTCAAGCCCTGGTTCATCCCCACCACTATGAATAAATTATGCTGACAGTGCAATATACTTGGTGCTGGCAAGAGCCTACCCTTGCCAGAAGTTTGGCTAACCAGCACTAGTAGAAAGTGTCGCTTAGCTTCCCTGTGCTGGGAACTGGTTTTCATGGGACTTTCAGGCCATGAGGGCATATAGCAAAGGTATGATGCTCAGTGCAGGTGGTCTTAGCCCCTGATGAACTGGAGTTTTGAATGACTGACCATCACAGAGCACTTTGGCTTTTCGAGGGCTGAGTTTAATTCCTAGACCTTCTTAATCTTAGGGAAATGTCACTTGGTCTTTTGTTTTTTTAAATCCACAACATTTTGTCCAGTCTTGAGATATGAGCATTTCTCTTATCAGGCTGATGGGTAAAAGCATTTTCTTGCTTCCTGGTTATTTGCTACAGGACAGTGGTAACTCCCAGCTCTAACAACTGCAGCTCCAGAAGTTAATCATTGAACAGGCAGGATGGAGATGCTTGGGGTGCATATGTAAAGAACAAGTGGACCAGAGACCCTGCATGGGCAGGGGAGTGGGAAGGAGGTGCTATTTGGGGGGAGGGGGAAGAGAAAGTGAGGGTGTCTGGACAATGGTGGGACTGTTGCATCAGTGCTGGCCTTGCAGTTTGACTCCCCAGTCAAAACAGATGAGCCATAAAGCTTTATGCTCAGTGGGAGAGGATGCTAGGAGGGCATATCACAGCAAAAATCATCAAGGCTCAGTCTAGCAAAGACAATCCTGAGACATGTGTCATGGTACATGGTGTATAGTGATGTTACCTGCTTGGGTTAGGTTCTGCCAGCTCAGCCTGACACAGCAAAAATTGTAGGGGAAAGGCACCCCCACCTGTGGGTCAGGAATGAAGCTCAGTTCCCCCTGGTAGCATCACTTCTTAATGCAGAATACAAGGATGGTGTGCATTTCATGATGGGAGAATTTCTGGAATTGCTCATTAGCCTAGTACTCAAGAGCTACAGCTGTAGAGATGTCAGGTCAGATCCCCCTCCCTCTGCTTAGAACCTTGCTGCCTGTTTCCTTCCCTTGCCATGGCTCCAAAACCACCTGCATTCGTGCCAGGTCACTATGGGTATATCTCTGCATGAGGAGGCTGGTGTGCCACAGGGATGTGCAACTCGCCTTGGTGTGTGGTGTGACCATGGCAAGCAGGAGCAAGAAGCCTAAAGTTGTCTGCTCGGGCAGCTCACCCTGAGACTTTCCAGCCATGAGATGGGGATGGGGGGAGCAAAGCTCCAAGGAAGGCGTTTGAGCAGGCTGCTGTGTGCTGCGGGGGCAGGTGGCTGCTTGCTGGTGGAGCAGCCATGTGTTGTTAACTTCTGCTGTGAAGAGCTGCCCAAAGCAGCAACTGAGGGACTTCCCAGTGCAGCCGTCAGCAAACTGCAGCCTTTGCATGGGCTGATCCCTGAACCTCCTGCAGAGAGGGGAAGAGCTTCAGACAAAATAAAGCAGCTGAGAAAGGCTGCTAGCAGTGCCAGAGCCTCCTGAGCTGTTTGTGTGACTTGGGCACACCAAGGTTGGTGGTCTGGTGGTTGTGGTATTTTCAGTGCTGGTTTTTGGGGTGCAGATGACCAAATGGTTTCAGAGAAACTTCAGTACAGAGCAAAGATGCTCTGGGCTACCCTTGCAGTATCACAGCATGAGGGTATCTGCCTTCTCCAGCATGGGAAGCAAATGCAGAGGCACTCAGAACACAGATCTCATACTTGGAATATGACTGTATTGGCTTTGTGTGGCAAGGTTTTGGTAGCGGGGGGGGTTACAGGGGTGGCTTCTGTAAGAAGCTGCTGGAAGCTTCCCCTGTGTTCGAGAGAGCCCATACCAGCCGGCTCTAAGACGGACCCGCCGCCGGCCAAGTCCGAGCCAATCAGCGTTAGTGGTAACGCCTCTGTGATAACATTTTTAAGAAGGAAAAAAGTTGGGATAGATGGAAAATGGCAGCCGGAGAGAGGAGTGAGAACATGTAAGAGAAACAACCCTGCAGACACCAAGGTCAGTGAAGAAGGAGGGGGAGGAGATGCTCCAGGTGCCGGAGCAGAGATTCCCCTGCAGCCCGTGGTGAAGACCATGGTGAGGCAGGCTGTCCCCCTGCAGTCCATGGAGGTCCACGGTGGAGCAGATATCCACCTGCAGCCCGGGGAGGACCCCACGCCGGAGCAGGTGGGTTCCCGAAGGAGGCTGTGACCCCGTGGGAACCCCGTGCTGGAGCAGGCTCCTGGCAGGACCTGCGGATCTGTGGAGAGAGAAGCCCACGGAGCAGGTTTGCTGGCAGGACTTGTGACCCCGTGGGGGACCCACGCTAGAGCAGTCTGTGCCTGAAGGACTGCACACCGTGGAAAGGACCCATGCTGGAGCAGTTCGTGAAGAACTGCAGCCCGTGGGAAGGACCCATGTTGGAGAAGTTCATGGAGGACTGTCTCCCGTGGGTGGGACCCCACGCTGGAGCAGGGGAAGAGTGTGATGAGTCCTCCCCCTGAGGAGGATGAAGCGGCAGAAAATAACGTGTGATGAACTGACCGTAAACCCCATCCCCGTCCCCCTGTGCCGCTGGGGGGGTGGTAGAGAATCCGGGAGTGAAGTTGTGTCTGGGAAGAAGGGAGGGGTGGAGGGAAGGTGTTCTGAGATTTGGTTTTATTTCTCATTACCCTACTCTGGTTGATTTGTAATAAATTGAGTTAATTTTCCCCAAGCTGAGTCTGTTTTGCCCGTGACAGTAATTGGTGAGTGATCTCTCCTGTCCTTATCTTGACCCACAAGCTCTTTGTTATATTTTCTCTCCCCCATCCAGCTGAGAAGGAGGGGGAGTGATAGAATGGCTTTGGTGGGCACCTGGCATCCAGCCAGGGTTAACCCATCACAATGACCTAGAAGTGCTTTTAACCTTAAAGCTCCTTCAGCCCTTGTGGAGCTAAACCTCTTCAGAGCAGCCTCAGAAAAAGACTGCAAATACCATAAAGACTGAGAAAGCCAGGGAGATGTGAAGAGAGGCATTGCTTTTTCAAAACTAGTCACTTCTGCAGTCTTGTAATGAGCAACCCCACAACCTGGGTGCATTGTATATCAAGTTTTTAGCTAGCTTTAATAAGTATTTATTTTGTCCTAGCCCGTCAGAGGTACTAATTTGCTTTGTCACTAGGTCCTTTGATGAAAGCAGCTTGATACTTTAAGGTAACCTGCCAAAACTCTTCCAGGAGAAGAAATGAGTTGTGGTTAGGACGTGGCCTCTCTCTGTGTACAACTCTAAGTAGCTGGGTGCTAGCATTAGAAAATTCAATAGTGTTCTAGTGAATAAAAGGGAAAATACAATAAGCCATTAAATAACTTGCTAGTGCTTCAAAAGAGAAGGAAAGCCCGGTGTTGACAAGGTTCCTCCATCATCTTCCCACATAACTAAGGTGAATTCACAATCAAGCTCCAGTCCACCATTAAAGGGGATGGGTTAATCAAATGTCTATGTACATTCCCACATTCACGTAAGAGCCAATTTCTAAAAGCATTTCAAATTTCCTGGCACTTTTTTTGCATGTAAAAATTGCTTTTACTGGTGTAGATAAAAGGCAGGGTTTGTTCAGGCTATGAACTGCTGAAGCAAAAATTGTGGCTATAAATTGAGAAGCTGCTTTTGGTACCTTTGCCCAAAGACTAAATGCTTCAGAGCAAAATCACAATAAGTGATTTAGAGAATAATCAATAACATTAAAATCAACTGGCAAAGAAAAGACCTTGCATCTATAATGTATTTTCTAGATATTATTAAATAATACATCACAAGCAAACTCCTGAGTGATGAATTTGGCAGCTGTTTGCAAAAGGTGATAAACCCAGGTACTGTCCCTCCTCTGCTCTCTTCCCGAGGAACTTATTAGCACCCCTGTGGAATAAGTCTCCTTCCTTTTGGAAAATGGTTATAGACCCTAAAAGTGTTTTGGTGCCAAAGGCACATCTTTCAGATGTGACTTAGCCTTGGGGTCATGTTGGTCTGCAGGCAGACATGCTCTAATCTTGAATCAGGGAGACAAAGATTTTCTTATCTGGTCTCAAATGGCTCTGCATGTGGGATGTCTGGTGCCCCCTCATCAGCCCTGCTCTGGGAAGGCTCAGCTGGATATTGTGGGGCAATAAGACTGTGCCTAACAAATAGAGGAGGCTGGAGCAGTGGTCCTGTACATGGATGACTGGTGTGGTGGGGCTCTGAACCTGCCCTGGTGCTGGGGGAGCAGGATGGGGTGTTTGCTGGCAGGCTGCAGCATGCTCAGCCCTGTGCTAGAGCTCAGCTTGTTCTAGTGCTCTGTGCACAATGGCTCAAGCTTGGGCTTCTGGCACTACGGTGACAAGGGATGGGCTGAGACTTTCATGCCCCTGAGCACGCAGGCTCAGCTGACATCCTCTGCCCCTTGTTTGAGCAGAGGAATAGGTGTTCTTTAAAAATGATTGTTCCAAGTTGTCTCCCAAGAAGCTGGTCTAGTGGTATCCAGCCAGGCAGACCTGCCATAAGTCAGTCTGCCAGGGGACAGCCTGGCAGTGAGGGGAGAGGGAAAGGCATTTGTCTAGTTATTCACTTTTATCTAGTTACACTTCACCTCTCAAAGAAAAGCCTTTGAACATAAAATTCAGCAGTGACTTACGATTTTGTGGCTTTGTTTTAAAACGAAGGCAATTTTTTCTAGCCTAGAGATGTAACTGAGCTTTTACCTTTGGTCGGGTTCTTTGTTAAAAGAAAGATAAAACACGCTGTCCATTGATCTGTCTTCACCCTGAATTTCACTGTTAGTGAGGAGGGCAGGATTAACTGTTGGAGAGCAATGCATCCTATCCCAGCAAGTGTAATGTTTTTTCCAGGCACCACACTGCTCTTGCAAAGCAATTCATGTGAGATTTCAGCTAGACATGGCACTTCTGGCACCCCTTTAACCTCCAGTAACTAAACTGAAAGTGCCAGTCGTGTCCCCAGGCACAGCATGTTGGGGGGATGGCATGTAGGACACTGCCCTCCTACAAGGACCGAGCTGAGGCTGGTTGAGCTCACCCCAGCTCAGCTCCTTAACCACAGTGGCAAGTTAAGAGGCTTCCAAATGCAATTAGAAAAATGCATGGGAGGAAAATCTAGCCATGTCCATTAAAAAAAAAAAAAAAGTCCTTTCTGGCTCAGGGCAGAGTCCCTGAGCTGCAGAGCTGGAGTCTGGAAGGGTTGCTAACTTTATATTCTTCTCTAGGTAACTTCTGTTTGCCACTGTTGGAAATGGGGTACTGGTGAAATGGTAATTGGTTTTAATTGTTTTCGTGTCCTCTTACAGCAGACTTTCAAGGATTGGTGTTTGGAACCAACAACCAAAAGGTGAAAGGTGCTCTAAATCATCAGAAACAGCATCCAGCCTTACTCTGATAGAAATATTTTCATTCCATTTTTGAGTGAGCTGCATTAATAGAGTGTAAGTTGGTTTTGGTAGATGCTTGTGTGGTCAAAATCTGGCTGACAAGTTTCTTCAACCTTAATTGCAAGGGCTCTCTGCAATTCAGCCTCCCTTTCCAGCACACCTGGAGAGGAGTCAGCAAAATAGAAATGCTGGCAGAGATAAGATGAAAGCCATGCTGTTTTAAAGGAAAGTAAAAATGCAAATAAGGAGGGGAAGCTACATGCCACCTTTGTTGCCCTTGCTTAACAGAGGAAAGTAGATGACTGTCCTATTACTGTGTCCTGATGGGCTGTCAGGGTCCAGTCACTGCTGTTCCATTGAGAAATTACTGATCTGCTCTTAAGACTGGATTGATTTGAAATAACCGCCAAATGATGCATGATATCATCAGTCTCTTATCTGAATAATGATTGACCACTAGCCCACCCATTCCTGTCCTGATCTGACAGCTGATATAAAATACTCTGGATATACAGGCAGCAGCAAAAGCCCAAGACCCACTTCAGTTTCTGCACTTGAGGGTACCATAGTACCACCACCTTTTTTATGCTTAGAAACTGTGCAGTAATGTCGCTGGACCCCTGATTCTTAAGACTCAGGTTTACTGTTCATTTTAGCAGCTTTTTGCTACTTCCTTTCAGTTTTCAATTTCTTGTTTTGGTGTCATATTCTACTGTGAAAGACCTCAACTCCATTGTAATGATAAATTCAAGTGGTGAGTAAAGTATTACTAACTTGCTTCACACATGCTCCTGCAGAAGGACAATGTCACCAAGAGCTTCATGTAGAAAAAAACCTTGTCATTGAAACAGCTAAGGATGCTTTTTGGCGTGGGTTGGCTGGAGCTGTTTCTCATACAAGAGTAAAGGATATAGTTTAGCTGGATGTGACCTTTAGTAAAATAAAAGGGTGTCTTAACACACTTGAAGGAGACTGTAAGCTAAGTGTGCTGGTGCTTCCCCTTAGATGCTATGTGGTTTAGTCTGAGCTGTCCCTTGGATGCCCACAGCAAGGACAGAAGGTAGCACAGTTTAGAGAATGGGGTTGGATCCTTCTTATCCAGCAACAGTTACAGCTATATTCTGCAAAACAAAAGCACTGCAGGCACTTTTCTTGTATGCAGACTCATAGCAGAGGTTAGCTGGTACCTGCAGAGGGTGCATACATCGCAGTCCGAGCAGGCTACATGCCCAGAGACCACATGCCAATCTGACAGATCTTGCATATAGCATAGACCTAATTCTCTCTCTTCAAGGTACTTGTGGAACAGAGGCTGAAGTGCTCCTCAGTGTGGTAACTCTAGCCCCTGGATTGCACAGTCCCATGCTTTGCACTGGGGCTTGGTGTTCAGCTCTGAAATAAATCTGTGGGTAGAGACACACTGGAGACTCTGGGAACTGGTTAAATGTCATTGGTGTCAAGTTTTATATCATGCCCAGAACTTGACTTGGCTTATAGGAAAAGAATAACAATCAGTGGCTGTAGGTTCAGGGCTTGCTAACAAGAGAACTGCTCTCTCCTGTGCTGGGACCATCCTGAAAGCTGCTTCATGCGTGGTCACTTTGGTTCTTTAATAATTCATAGAAAAAAAAAAAATGGTTAAGTGGCAGCAGCAGCTGGTGAGGGAGCAGATGGTGACACCTGCATCATCAGATGTTTTATCACATTCTCTGTTTTATCCCACAAAGAGCGGCTGGAAAGTAGAGGAGAGCGTGGGAGCTGGTGTAGGTTGTGAAGGTGTGAAAAATCACAAGTAGTAGCATTGCTTCCCTGCCAGGCTGTTGTTTTGCTGAGCACTGGGTTAAGAAAGTACTTGTGCTTATAAGAAGGTCTGTGCCCACCTGTGCTTGAGACTGCAATGGTGCATCTGGGAAGCATAAGGCTTTAGAGCAAGCTGGCTGTCCCTGCTGGTGGCCAGGGATCAGGATTCACAGTAAATTTCCAGGCAGGTTAAGCTGAGCTGTCTGGATCACAAGCAAACCCCTTTGTCATGACCAGCCTGGACACTGTTTCCTAATCGTATCCCAAAGCAGTTTTAGAGACCTGTGATTAAATTTGCTAAAGGGCCAAATTTATTTGTGTGGGAGTTCTGAAACCATTGAGTGGCTTCTGATTTTTTTCTGGGCTAGTATTTGATGTTTTTGAAAACTCCTCCTTGTGAGCTACACAAGTGATGGGTCTTGTGTCCAAAGGAGAAGGAGGGTCTATACTCAGCATGTGTACTACACAAGCCCAAAGAGCTATCTAGTCCAATAGGGCAGGTTTTTAATGTCCTTTCTGTAAAGGACCTGTACCAGCGTCCATCAGCAGCAATATGGATTTGAATGAATATTAAAACATAATATCCTCTAACTGATGTGCTCACGGGAGCACAGCTGGCAGGGGGGCAGTGATTTGCAGGACATGCACAGGAAGATGAGCCAGTAGTGATATTTCATATAGAAAAATTACAGAGCAGTAGGTGCAGTAGCAGGGTGTGCTGCTGCTGGAGACAGGCTACCCACTGCAATTTCCTTTCCTCAGCTTTATTTCAGCTCCTGCTCTTAATTTTGCCCATCTTCCTTGGCAGTTCTGTCCATCCACTCTCCTGTTGTCTGGGCAATTGCTTAGCAGTGATAACATTCAGATGTTAACAGAACAGAGGCTGTGGCAGACCGGTAGCTACATGGCAGTTGTTTATGTAGCAGTCAGCAAAGCCATTCACCACTCCTGGTTAATATTTCAACGGGGCGGATGGACGGGAGGGTGGGATGGCAGGAGAGCGGGTGGGGAGGTTGGCAGTCCTCAAGCCCAAGAGGAAGAGGAACGTGTGTGACTACAAAAGGGGAGGAAGCCCATTGTGTCAGAAACAAGATGGAAGATGCCACCTGACGAGGCTGGCTAACTGGTGATTAATTAGAGGCACGCTTTGAATTCCACGTCTAGTTTAGCATTAACAGCATTTCCGTGTCATGTGGTGAGTTGTCTTGCTTGGTGGTTTCATTGTCTGGGCTCATGTGGAGCAGGGAGGGGTTTTCTCACAGAACTTCTGGAACTGAGTGAACATGTGTAAATCTTGGCTTCCACTTCAGGCAAAAAATAAGGAAAGGAAAAATCCCCAAAGGTGGAACAAGTTCAGCTGTGGAACTCATGAACAGAAGAGAAATAGAAAATAAGCTTGGAGTGTTTTTGAGGGGTACAGAGGAGACTTGTGGTTTCGAATACTCTGCTAGTTATATTGCACTAGTTTTTCTGGGCTTTCTGATCCCAGTGCAGACTCTGGCAGTGTCTGTAAGGTGTGTGGGTTGTATTCCAGGCATGTCCGTGGGTCTGTGGCTCTGTATTAGTGTTTATAGGAAGTCAATGAGATGGAACTCAATAGAGAAAAGGAAGACTTAAGAGTCACTGGAAGACAAATGTGAAGGCCTGGCACTCAATAACTTTACTGAATCATATCTTTTGCTGCTGTATGTTTCTGGGTAGCAGGAATACAAGAAAGGAGAACAGGTCTGTATGTTTCAATAGGTTATTCCCCTTCCCCTTCAGAGAGAGAGGATGTTTTATTTCTCTTTATAAAAAGATATCCATCCTCTGCTTGATATGAAGTCAAGCAGCACCATGAATCAGGGGGAAGGTGTCAATGGAGATGAAGACTGAACTGTTGAAGGTGGTGGAGGGAAAGCAGGACACCACAAACAGCTTGTGTGAGCTGTGGAGAGCACAAGTGTGTGTGTGCATGCACATCTCCAGCTGGGTTGCTGCTGCAGTGTCTAAAGAGTTGGTCCAGGCTGACTCACAACTTGCAGCTGTAGTCCATGGAGCAAAAGTTTTTTGCCAAAATGGCTTGAGCATCCCCATGAGCATGTGTCCTTGGCAGGTACAGATCAGCCATGGGTTGGGCAGATTCTGCAGGGAGGGGATAGGCTGAGCTTCTAGTTGAATCTGTGAAACTTGCCCCGTTTCTCCTGTCTTATGAAAAGGGTGATAAGATGGAGTTGCCTGTGGTAACAGGTATTGGATTCAGTAGCCAAAGACTTTGTCACGCTGGAGATGGACAGGGCCTGTTCAGTCAGCTGCAAAGTTGTGCAAAATTCGGGTAGTTTCATTTTTGTAAACAGGAAAATACTTTTCAAGTGGCTTCAGTTGCCAAAATATGTTTGAGTAATAAGTGCAAGTGAAACAAAAGTGCAAAGCAAAAACCTCAGGGACAGCTATCCAGGCTGGGATGGATTTTTGGAGGTGGGAAGAGTGCTTGAGCACAGTTGTCTTTCTGAATTTTCAAAGAATTTTACTGAAACTTGTCTCCAGTTAAATGTATGGAAACATGTGAAATGGCAATACAAAAAAGCTTCTTCATTAATTGATAAATATAATTAAGAAGGGCACCACATTAGTATTAATTTATATGGTTAATTAACTGAAGTCATTAATTTATACTAACGCATAGTCTTTGCTAAACCCCCTGGTAGTTCTTCTTCCTGAACATCTTTGTATACTATCACTTTGTGGATTAAGCAAACACCTCTGAACAGCAAAAGGTACCAAGTCTCTTGGAACTGAATAGATGCAAGACAATTGATGATGGGCAGGGCTCTAATACTTTAACTATATTACCTTCTCATTTTCACTAAACAGCCTTTGTAATACAGGGGTCTAACACCTCTTCTGTTTGTAATACTTCTAGGAGAGGTTCAGATACAGTAGATCTAGATTTAGCCCCCCAGGTCAGATATTGAATTTATAAGCATGTGTGAGTGTTCAGATCCAGGGTCCTCATCCTGCCCTGCACTCAAAGCAGTTTTCATCCTGCAGCCCCTCGCCTGCCTGAGTGTGCAAGTACCTCTGCTCTGCACTAATGTAACAAGCAGCTATTTCTTAAAGGTGGATGTTTTCAGACTGCCAAGTGTCACTCGTTACAGCATAAAGATGGGTGTATGTTTTGCAATTCTTCCTCCTCCCTTGCTATGGACAGCAGAGGACAGAGGTGACAGGCTGGCCCAGGTAGATTCCCAAGATACCTCAGCAAAGATGGTTTGGGGACATCCAGATATCATGGCCATGTTGGGAGGATAACAGAGCACATAGCTTACACCCTAAGGATCTGGGCTGTCCCATGCTGAGAGCTGAGGGGAGGATGGATGACCACTCTTCTCTGAATACAGCAGGCTACTCCAATGGAGGATGCACGAGTGCTCCCGCCTCTTGTAGATGCTTTGAAGAATAAGAGCTTTGTGCTTGGGAGAGCCCAGATTGCGGCAATGAGCGAGTGCTCGCCCAACAACTTCCTCCCACGTAGGCTGTGGCAGTGGCAGTTTGCCATTAAATTCCCAGACCAAGAAAATCTCGGCTGATTTCCCTCCTGCCAGAGGAAACGCAAGCTGCATTGCTTCTGGCTGCAGCCCAGCTTTCCCCCCAGCTCCAGAGCCCTCCTCTCCTCTGGCTTGCAGGCACTTGTGGGCATGTAGTCAGAATAGGATTAGTCCCACAAGGAGTGGGGTTTTGCTGAATTCTGCCTTTTAGATGAAATCTGGTCACGGTCACACTGCAAGTTTGAATATGGTTGAATTCAGACTGATGTGACTGAAGTCCCAGGGTGCGAGGGCTGGTCCCACACTCACACAGAGGCTGTAATGCAAGCCCAAAGCCATTGCTACAAGCCCTAGACCTACATCTCAGTGGTCCAAAGGGATCCTCTCTGTGCGCACCCCCACTACTAGATGCTGAGCTGGCACTAATTATTATTTTGCTAATTCCTCTAAACTCCACTGCCTTGCTGGTTTCCATAGGCAATGTTTAGCCATGGCTTTTGCTGAAGTGGGGGACTCTTCTTGGAAGCTTGATAAAATCTGCAGGGAGACACCTGCCAATCTTCATACACAACATCTTTAATTTATTGGCAGCATTTAGAAAAATGGGCTTCTATGCAGCATCAGTTGGACTTCATTAAAATAATGAGAGCTAAGTTAGTAAAAACAAACCTGGCCAGTTGGCAACCTCAGACTTTTGTCAGGACTGAACTATGCTGGAAGATATAGATTTAGTCCATCTACAGTAATAAAGTCCCATGATCCCATGGTTAAAATGTCTTTTTCCCTGCTAGCTGATGCAATTCATTAATTATATGACATTTCCACAGTGATTTCTCCAGAAGGCGGCCCTGGATGCCAAGGTTTACATTATATTTTCAATTACAAAGATATCCATATGGTGACTCTGCAGTATGTACAATGGCTTTACATGCATCCAAGCCCTACTGCAATGCTAGCAGGGCTTGTGATGTGCTGGCAAATCCCTTTCTGGATATGGGGCTCTCACTGGGTTCCCACACTGGTTATGTGCTGGGGATGGCAACTAGGTGTTCCCTGCAGGAAAAGTGTTGGGACTTGCAGCACAAACCCTTGTGGTCTTTTGGCCCACCAAACTTTTTTAATAGCCTCTCTAGCTGTGAGGATGAGTTTAAATCAGCATTACAGCCCATCAATGGTCTGAGAAACCAGCAGTATTATGGGTAGGGTTTTAGACTAAGACAAAAGAGCTCAGCCCAGGCATGGATTTCCCAGGCAGGCTCCAAGGAGCTAGTGAAGGGTCAGAGCACATCTCCCTGCATGTTCCCATTGTGACATCTCTTTTGCTCCAACACCCCTGTAGCAGGATCAGCCATGCAGACACTCAAATGAGGGGCAAAGCTGCAGGGTGAGGTGCTGTGATGGATAGAGTTGGACAGAAGAGGGGGGATCCTGCATTGCATGGTGCAGCGTTGGCTGCATTGGTATTTCTTCACATCAAGGCTAGTCTTACCCACATAGGATCAATTGCTGCTGTAGAAGCTGCTTAATTAACCACTAGTATGAAGGGTACAGGTTGTGATTCAAGTACTACTTGGTCTGAGGAAATTTATTGATTTGGACAGACCCCTTGGAGAAAACCTCATTCATAGTTCTCAGGTGGTTTGCAGCAGTTTGACACTCAATCAGCACCATATGAACCATCCTTGGTTCTCCCCAGCAGTTCTTGCCTGCCCCAAACATTGTGGTAATACAACTGGGCCCTGAAAGGAAAGAACAGATTTTCCTTTGGCAGCATTGGTGTGTGGACACATACCGGGAAGCTGATTCCTAGCACTGTCAAACAGAAAATTTCATTTTTCCCAGGTCTGGACAGAGGATGTGTCCACAGCTTGTTCCCTTGCTTATCCCTGGTGCAGGACCTCCCTGGCCCTCCTGCCATGCAGGCTGCAGTGACGGTCCCTGTAGCACTTGGAGTCAGGTGTCAATGCTATTTGCACAGTTGCACTCCGATTAGCTCTGCAATGCCTGTAACCTTAGAGTAGTAAACCAATGGCATATATATAGTTGAACAATTATATGTATTGTGACTAAATTTCCCCCTGAAGATCTCATTCACTACGTTAGAGTGAAAGGATCATAAAATGAATTAATAGCTGATTCACTGTATAATTTCCTAGTTCAATATACTTTAGTGTACCAGCTAAATGAGCCATACACAGCATTCAGCTCGGCCAGTTAACAGCTTTATCATTGAGATCTCAGGCTTAGAAATAAAAGCAATTCTTCTGAAGTAATTGCGTCTAATTAAAAGAAACATTTAAAAAGTGTAACCAAAAGGAATTCATTTCAAATGGAAAATTAATGCTGAAAAATAGCCCTGAGCTCTCTTGTCTTTGCTAATAGCTAAGCATTCTCAGAATAATTAAACTGTTTTGAAATGTTGATACCTTCCCCTGTTAGAAATGATAGCTGTGGCCCAACACATTAGCAAATCCTCAGCATGGCCCTGGTTGGTGATAGGTGTGGGGCTTTGGGTGGGCAGGGGAGATAAGAGGCAGCTGCCTGCAGGGGCGGAGGGTTCCCACCCTAATGCTGTTTCACCCTGCCATGAAGCAGGGTGTTGGCAGCTTCGTTTGAAGTGGGACTGCCCAGCCAGAGGAGCTGAACTCGGCGTGGCAGAGGTTTGGGAGGCTCTGTCAGATGCTGGGACTCTCCATAAAAGCAGAGGAATTAACTGAAAATAGCTCTCTGTTTAAAAGTGTGTGGACTTTGTCATGATATTTGGTCATCTCTGCAGCATCTCAGATGAAGCATCAGGATGCATTCCCAGATGAAGCCTGTTCACTGCTTTTCTGTTACTTTTTCCATGAGCAAAAAGTGCAGCACTTTAACCTGCACCCCAAAAAGGTCCCACAGTAAATATCTGGTTTTGCAGAGTTCCTGGGTGGTGTTTGTGCTGTGGCTGTGTGCCAGCCCAGCTGCTCTTGACAGAAAAGGATCCTGGTTCCTTCAGGTTCCTCATTTGCTTCTCCATCACTTGCTCCTCTCCCTTTACTCGTGCCCGCTTTGGCAGGGAGCCTTTCAAAGCTGGGTGTGTAGTGAAAATCCCACTTACATGCTGCCCTGCTTCCCTCAAAGCAGGCATGGCTGCAGGTGCCTCTTCCCCTCCCTCCACCCAAGGATTTGCTTGCAGGTGTCGGAGCAAATTAAATGCATCCTGTGACATGGTGAGGATGAGCACAGATCCCACACATTGAGAAGGAGCTCTGTTTTTAATTCCCTGTGCTGAGCTAGGAATGCTTCTCTGATTAATAGTCTGTATCTGGCTGTACTGGGAGCCCCGAAGGGGTGGCTGTCAGGGTGGCAAGGATGTCTGGTGCCTAAAATAGTTGTTATAGTGCTTCATTTGCATGGATCGAGTGGCTGGGTGCTACCAACATAAGGGACCTGCTATAGCTGGTGCCGCCAAAATAGAGGTCATACACAGTGGGTGAGGAATTGCCAACAAAGATATAGGGCACAGGGGGCTGGCTGGGCACTCTAAAGCTGCTGCTGGGTGGTTTTGTTAGGCAATGCAGATTCCCCAGATTTGAATCTTTCTCTGGGATCTCTTTTCTTTAAAGTGACTGTGAAGGCAGAAAAAAGTTTTGAAAATATCAGCATTTGGTTTCAGCATCTTTGTGTTAAAGCATTTGATTCTCATATTGAAACAACTTCCCACTGGGAAACAAACACTGACAAAGTTGATTCCTTTTAAGCGTTAAAAAGACCAAACCCAAATACTTCTGACCCAAGTGACTTTTTTTGCTGGATGACCAGGACACAAGTGCTTTTGAGAATTCAACTTTATACTAGTTGAGGGAGAGAATTTGTTCTCTTAAAATCCTTGTGGGATGGGAATGTAGTTTCTCATGCTGCTGCAAGTGGGAAGCTCAGGGAATCCTTGGGGGTTGTTGCTGCTTATTGCCAGTACCTACTGAATTTGCTTTTATTATGTTATTTGGTAACTACAACAGAAGTGAGCATATTCCATCCAAGACTTTCTGTAAAACGTTCCCAGCAAATTCTGTAAATGTACAATAATGCGGTATGTAAATACGCATTTATACCATTGACCCTACAAAATAACCTGTGCATCTGCTGGCTTGTTTCCCTTTCCACAACATTGTGCTGTTTCATGCATTTCCTTGATGTTCCTCTTCAAATTGCAGTAAATCAGTTTTCTCTCTTTTATTTTAGAGGCAGAGCAGAAGGGCAGCATCTTAAGACAGGATTCTGTCTTGTGTATTGTAGCATGGTTTTATTTTACAAATAATACTGAAAACATCACAGATTCTAAGGGAATGGGTAAAACTGGTCCCTGGTCTTGGCAGCAGGTCAGTGAAGGCCCTGTCCTGGCCAGCTTGCTCAAACTTCTGCCTCTTTTCTGGATGATCCAGAACTTTCTTTTTTTTTCTTTTTTTTTTTCTTTTTTTTTTTTAATTCCTGAGTGTTTCTAATTGAGCTAACATTATTAGAGGGTTTAAAAAAACCTTTCCCAAATTCCCTTTGCGTTTCAGTAGCTCTTTAATATGCAAGGCAGCAAGAGATGAACTGGGTCTAATTACGAGTCCCTGGAGTAGCCAGTCAGAAAATGAATTGATGCCTTTTTCCTTATGAACAATGCATGTACCACAAATTAGAGGCGCCATCACCAGAGATTTAATTACAAAATATCATTACTTTCACACATCATTTCAGATTTGGCCTGATCAAATCAAAGTTGGGGGAGAGAGAGAAGGGGGGAGGTGGGCGAAGGGAAAAACTGCACCACTAGCAGGGTCATTCGTTCAGGGGTACTTGAATGCAGGAGGGAATTGGTGTTATTGAAGCTTCCCAAAAGGCAATTCTGCAGAGAAGCAGCGGCCAGGAGGAAATTCATTTCCCTTTCCAAGGGAGGCTCTAGGCAGTTCAGCTGTCCAGGGGAAAACACGGCACGAACACAGTGGCCAGGGCTGGGTGGGCTTTGCTGGGAGGTGCTGCCTAAAGACCATGGCCATGTCCAGCTCCATGGCAAGTCTGACCCTGCTTGGGGAGAGGGGGATTTTTTTTGTCAGGTCAGAAAAATGTAATGAAAAGAGTATTCAGTCTGCTATCGCTTGGCTTTAGCTGGGCTTCCTCTGCCTCTGGCAGCAAAAGCTGTGTGTGGAAAAATAAGGAACTAATCCCAAGATGTATCTAAGTGTACTTCAGGCATATACAGTGTACATTATCCTGTGTCATTCCTGACAAACCTCCCCAAAAACACAGACTCTGAAGCTAGCTATTTATGCCAAAGTGCGTGATGAATTTTGTCAAGAGGAATGACCGCCAAGGGAGGCCTGGAAACTCGTTTGCTGCAGAGTTCAGCTTAGTATTGCAGTTTAAAGGTCATGGTGGTTACCAGAAAAAGGGTCTGGTGTGCGCTGGGAGGAGGGTTTAGTTTCTTTTGCTTCCCTGATGTCTGTTCACCCCTGAAGAATACAGAAGTGAGAATACTGCTCACCATCTTATTTCTAGTAAGGTGGGTCCATCTCTGTGGTGGGGCATCTTTATAGCTTGTGGTGCTTTTTAAGCAGAGCAATTTGGAACAAGCACAATCAAAAGCAGTCAGTGGTTCCTGTCCTGCAGGTAAACCTTGAAAGCCTCCTTCAAGCTGAGCTCTTAAGTGAGAGATCCTCCTTTTTGGTCCATGCCCACTGAAAAGGAGTAGTGCAGTTTGCAACTTGGAGTGTGACACTTGGCTGCAGTAAGGTTTCTGGGCTTGATGACCCCATGCCAAAATGGAAAATCTGGTGAATATTCAGAAGCTGAATCGTTCCAGTGCTCTGGACTCACCATAGCAGGGATGGAAATGTCAGAAATATCCCAGTAAAACAAAGTAGCAGCCCTGTAGTGTCTAATGTGTCCCTGAGTGATTGTCATAGCAGACCAATGCTATGGCACCAGAAATCCTCTTTTTCTGCCTTGAGAAAAAAAGTGAGGCCATTTTCCTTGCAGAGTGACACCTGTCTGGTGCTGATTTAAAGGGCTGGCTGTTGAATAGGGTCATTCATGCTGAGCTGATGCCATAAAGCCAGTCAGCAGCAAATGTGGGTGCTTGGGATGGGAGGGCAGGACGGCTGCTCAGCCCTGGGATGATTTACAGCCCCTGCATCCAGCCTAGGCCATGGGCTGTGATTATTTCTCAGCCGGACACACAAGCCAATCGTTTCAAGAAGCTAAAATGCTCTTCAAAATTTATGAGGAAAATGACAGCTTGTTGAATACATGATGTAGCGAGATGTAGTTTTACATTAACTTAAGAGGCATTTATGGGGCAATATTCATCTTCTCTGTATTATGGCAAGTATAATATGAGAGGATGCTATGTCATGGGGATATGAGACCTGACAGATACGATGTACACAGAGAGAGACCATGATAAAACAGAAAAAGGCAGGAAGAGCCAGAGCCACAGGCTGAATGGGGATGGGACAGGAGAACAAGGCTATTGTGAGAATGGGAGATGCCACCCATGTCCTCCACCTGCAGAAGCTGAAGTTGCTCCATTGCTTCCATGGAGCCACATGGATACCCACCAGCTGAGGACATGATCCAGTGATTACAGCCCTGAGGATCCCCTCATGACTCAAGGCCAAGCCCCACTCACCACCCACTCTTGTAAACACTGCTCAGCTTTGTTTTGTGGTTCAGTGGAGGAGTGATTCAGGGCATGTAATGTGCGTGCTAATTCTAGTGAGTTGTTGTACAGGTGGCAATAAGGGCTTGGACCACTGTGAATGAGCTGTGAATGCATGGGCATGTTACAAAGAGGAAAAATGATTACTTCTGATAATATTCTACCTAATGATTGGACTTTGCCATACAAGTATATAGGCTGAAAAAGGTTGTGTGGTCTCATGGAGGAAGTAACAGACTCCCTTGGGAACTTGGTAGAAAGGCATGTATATCACTGTTAGCTAAATATAGCTGGGTACTCGCAGAGCTTGTTCCAGCTGGCAAACCAAGCAGCTTCCTTTCTCTCCTGTCTGTCGCACATCTGACGTCGCTGACTGTTCAGCACAGGCTGAGCTCTAGGACTGCTCCAGAGTAAGCCTCCCTGTTTTAGCCTAGCAAAATTGTAGCTGAAAGTAATTCCAAGGCATTTTTTTTCCCCCTTGCACTTAGCTGCTGGCAAAATTTTGCACTAGAAACTGTTTGACTTGGTAACAGAGATCAAACAGCTAGCTAACTGGAGCTGTGAATTTAAGTAGTGCCCTTGGTGCAAGCCCTGACCCTGTGGTGTGCTACCCCAGGCACCCAAGGAGGGCCTTTGGGTGAGTCATTGGTGTGGCCAAATACTACAGTAAGTGATGCAGGGAAAGGCATTTTTCCCTGACACCAGGGATGCATGGCTGTACGTGCCTGTTCCTGCCAGCCCCGTAGTGTTTGGGTTACTAACACTAACAGGTTTGGCACTGGGCTCATGGTCCCTGGCAGAGCAAGGCATCCAGCTGATGGGATCACCTGCAGTATAACCCTCACATAAAACTACAGTTGCAGTGGGGTCTTGATCGCCATAGGTATTCCTCCCTGGGCATTATGTGCAGGGAGGGCTGTTAAATTCTGTTTTTTTTCCTTTGGTATCATGAAAACACCAAGCAGAGCTGTGAGCCCTGCCTTAAGGAAATAATGATTGACTTTGGAGTAGTGGCTAATCACCAAGAGACCAAAGAGCTGCTTGTGCAAAGCCAAGGGTCTCTGCATCTCTGATTCAGCTCCTTCCTCTAAGAGAACTGCAGTGCTTCCCCTCCCCTGTGTCTCACCTGTCTGTTCCTTGGGAGGAAGGGATGTTGCTCCCTTATAGACTTTCTCACCTTATTAGATAAAATGGGTCAAAACTGCTAGACTTTGTGAGTCAACCTGGGGTGAATATGTAGATAGATGGCAGGACCCGCCTTAATCTGCTAACATCACTGCTCCCCAACCTCTGCCTTTTTGAAGATTTTTAGCTGGCCTTTATTAGTAAGGCTTATAGCTTTGACAGAGTGATGTTATTAGCAAAAATAAAACCAAAAGGTGGTATGGTGGCTGTGTTGTCCTTTCTTGATATCAGGTGGGACCAGAGCACCAATAACCAAGAGCAATGCAGGGTTAGTTGGAGAAGGCTGAAAGGTTTGCAGGAGCTGTAACAGCCAGACACAGGGGGATGGGCTGAGGCTGGAGGAGATGCCTAGAGAGGTGCTTGGGTGTGGAGGAAAGGTTGCAGAAGCCATGCTGAAGAGGCAGGAGAGCAGGATGATGTATAACACCCATTACATTGGAGAGAAATTAA
The DNA here is from genome assembly GCF_026419915.1 of Harpia harpyja. Taxonomy (NCBI): domain Eukaryota; kingdom Metazoa; phylum Chordata; class Aves; order Accipitriformes; family Accipitridae; genus Harpia; species Harpia harpyja. The sequence continues at coordinate 41,158,661 of NC_068940.1, read as the reverse complement.
AAGGATTGATTGATATCAATTATCAGGTACAATTTGTTGCTGCACAATTGACACGTTAATCACCTCCCTGCTGCATTTCAGCATGGCAAGATTTTTGACCAATTTGAAAGGTTTACAGCAACAATATGATGCTGATTTATCTCTCCTTAATAAAAAAGTGATCAACTGAAACCTGCATCCATCATTCTGTTTATCACTCATGGTGATTTATTAACTAATTATACTTACAGTGGGTCTTTTTCTATAAGTATGGATAACAGAGTGATGCAGTGTCAGTGCAAGTCATAAATAATGCCAGAGTACAGTATGTTTAATACTTACTCCTAGGACCAGCCCATAACAAGATGCCTTGATTAAGGTAAGCAGAAGGCTTCGTTTGTCAGGAGTGGTCCTGAAATTGCACGTTGGGGAAACAAGTCTATTTCTCATGTTTCCAGCACTGGACACTGCACAAATGTCTCAACCATGTGATTCAGATTAGGTGAAATGCTCCCAGCTTAGCCATTTTTATAGTCATTTGCAAACCCTTGCCAGACTTCATTGTATCCTGAGACGGAATAGCATCATGGTGTTTCAGAACTGAAGTCTACAGAGCAAGAAGCAGCCACAAATGTAAGAAAAAGGGACTTCACTGTGGATTTTAAAACAGAGGTGGGGGGCTGACAAAAATTAGAACTTATCCAGCCATCATAAAAGGAAAAAGGGACTTTTCTGTTGTTTTTAAGTGACAAGTTATCAAGACCCTAAATCAGTTTAATCTGTCAAAAATACCTTTTACAACACTTGTAGGTTATGGTAATTGGCTAATATAGGCTCCTAGGATTTCTGTCTTAACAAAGATGTGGTCAGTTCCCTTGCCTCGTGCAAGAGAACAATGATGTGACTTTAATAAACAATTATACCTGGTAATCATGTAATCTCAGGGAGAAAGCAGCTTCTCAAATGACACATCAGACAGCTGTGTGCTGTCTTTCCAGGCTGTGCAGCTCAGAAGAGGTGTGTACAATGCCCTCTCCCTCCAGAGAAGAGATGTTATGAAGCATATCATCACCAAGGTGATGGCATTGCCAGAGCAGCTCTGCAGTGACAGAACTGGCTGTGTATTTTGGGGTGTTTCCCTAAGAAATCCTGCAGAACTCACTTGCATTTCCACATTCTTATTAGAGCAATACAAGACACCAAGTGTCCAGGGCTGCTCAGCTTTAATGTCATTTTTCTTTTCCTGAAATCAATTGGGAAGTACTCTATGCAAATCCCAACCTTAAACTCATTGTGGTTCTGCTGGGAAAGTAACTATAAAAAGGGCAGTAGGTGTCTGTGTGGCTCCAACACTCTCCAAAGCACTGTGCCTGAGCCTGATGCTTCCTGTGCTTGATTGTAGTGGTGCAGCAGGACTTCTTGGTTTCCCCTTTTTCTCTTGCACATCACTATTCTCCTGCTGGGGTGCAGGAGCTGGGGCATCAAATCTGCTCTGACAGACTGCAGCTCTCCCCAGCCTCGATTTGTCTTGCTAGTTGAGGGAGAAGCGGTCCAAATTTTTTTCCTTCAGTATCTGTGAAGATTGGGTGAAGTGCCAGTTGCTTCCTCCAGCAGAAGGCTTGAGGGTACCAGAGAGGATAACCTGGGCAAAGCTGGGGTGGGTCTGGGTGCAGGGGAGTCCCTCACCCTGCTGCCTGTCACTGTGCAGTAGACCAAATATAGTCGTAATCCAGTTTCCAACCTTTTGATCTTAGACCAGAACAATCTACTTAACTTTTTCATCTTGATGTCTGCCCACAAATGCATTTATAGAGTCCATTCTTTCTCCTAATCTTCTACTAAAAATATGACTTCTCTTGGTAAGAACAATATTCCATTACCTTGAAGTTTTTTTCTTCTTTATCCATCACTGGACTAGGTCCATGGTGACTATCCTGGGTCTGGACTCCCTTGTCTTTGTTTTACATAGGTATAGATCATATGAGATTCTTTCTTTTTGGTATTGATTGATATCTGTAATTAAGAACCTCACGTAAATGCAGCTTATTAATGGCTATTTTCCCATTACCCTGGTACTTTGCTTTCAGCATTGCCATTGACTTACTCTGTGGACTTGTCCAAGTCTCATTGCTTTACTACTCTGAAAATATTAGGTGTAGCACAAACGTTCTTTGGGACAGAGTCTCTTATTCTGTGTTTGGACAATGTCTGAGAGATCTCAAACTAAGCCTCTCTTTTCCCAGCCCAATAATATCTATCTGCTTTGTGATTACAGCTTGCTTGTCCAGTGAAATGCAGCCACTTCTGGCATGGAGCAGCAGTGGCTGATCATCATGTGGCAACACCAAGCTGTATTACAGGAGGCCAAACAATAACACCATCCCAGATTACAAGTGCAAAGGGAAGTGAGGGGATGTAGGTGTGATTAGCACATTAACAACAGAATCCATAACCAAGAGGGAACACTCAAACCAGCAGCAAATAATTGTTAAATTATTACACAATTCATAGTTGTTTAAAATCAAAGCAGGAATCCTGCAAAAAAAAAAATCCCTTTGAAAGTGCTTTTGCAAGGCTGATCAGCACAGGCACTGCTGTATGAGTAGGAGTGCAGCTGCAGAGACACTGCAAAAATTACCCAGTACCTCCTGGGGGAACAAACAGTGACAGATCCATAATTTATAGGGGGCAGTCGGCCCTCAATAATTAGGGCATAATTTACACTGGGCAGGTTTTGTGGTGGGAGGAGAGAAGCAGTTTTGTTTGTTCTCCTGTTCCTTCCCCAGGCATCTGTCCTGGAGCTTGGAGGGGAGAGGGTGCTCCTGCAGGCAGACCTGGCCTGACCCAGCGTTGCAGGGCTTGGTACATCCCCTCCCATCTCTCCCTCAAGGGCATGAGCCCATAATGACTATTTTGCAGGTTTTTCAGATGGAGAGGTCGATTTTTCTGCTCTGATCCTTGGCACAGCTCTTCCCCTTTTGGTGATTAATCCATGTCATCTCTCCTATACCAGAGGCTCAAAGCATCCCCATGAGCCTCTACCATAACTCATCTTGTGCATCTCAACAGCCTGTCTCAGTGGCTTGAGCACATCTGTGCCCTACAAGGGGCTTGGCACCTCGTACCCATCACCAGCCTCAAGGCCTGGGGCAGTGGTAAAAATAATGCGGTGCTTGTTCTGCCTCTTAGCCACGGAGCTGCCTTGCAACCAGGCTGCAGCTCTCCTGTCCTCGTGGCTGCCCTTGCCTCCTGCCTTGCCTGGGCTTGCAGGGTTTAGCATGAGCCACCTTCACTTTTCCTATTTACAGGCACATCTTGTCCCCAGGGCCACCTTTCATGGACAGGACATGGCTGTGCTTTGGGTGCACAGCCAAGCAAAGCCCATTTCCACCGAGGGACCCAGCTTGTCAGGCTTTGCAGGACACCAGGGAGATCCAAGGAGAAAAAGTCTTAATGTACCACAACAGGAGCTAAAGAAATCACGAGAGTTTCAGGGTAGGTGCCTCCCTGATGTGTATGAGGAGGGGGATCACTGTGTAGACTTCTCAGTAAATCTGTGCCCAAGCTGTCACAGTGAGGAAGAACAGGAGGCCAGTATTTGTGCAGCACCTTATTTGCAACACCTCATGCTTAAAGCTAAAGTGTGTCCTTAGAGCTGTGTAAACCAAACTAATAGGATCTGCAGATCTAAAACTGAGGGAGGGAGATCCTCAGGACCTTAGCCAAAATGTAGCTCTGGTAATTGCCTCTTCCTTCCTAAATTAGCCCTGTCCTGATGACACTGGATGAAAGCTTTGCTGCCTACCCCATCCTGTGGAGCAACACTGCTGCAACGTGTCAGCCAGCTCTGCCCTGTGGGCAACAGCGGTGAGGGGGTGAGAAGCCCCAGGCTGAGCACCCTGTGTCGGTCTGGCCAGCAGCGCACAGCAGTGTGACAGCCACTAACGTGCGGTGGCAGGACGGGCAGGATTGTTCCCCACCAAAGGCCACCTTGGCCCTGCTGGGGCAGCAACAGCAAAGGAGTTAAATTTGATTTCCTCATAGGGAAGAGGCTTGCAAGGGAGGCAGGAAAAAAATTACTTAGCTTCATCTTTCTCCCATTTTAGAAAAATTAATTTTTGAGAAACCTCCACAGTTTCACTATTTCTGGTCCCTAAATCATGCAGGCTGACAGCCTGTCCAGGGCTATTTATTGGCTCCCTCGCAGGGAGCCATCTTCAGCCAGCTGGGGCTTCATCTGAAGACCGCGAGTGCCATCTTCTGGGAGTCCGCAGCCGTACTGTCCTCTCCTTCCCTGCAGCCTCCCGTGGTTATGCCATAAATCTCGATTCCAGAGGAAAAAGTTTCGCTACAATAAGCCTCACCCTTGAGTTTCCCACTGCTGTGTGCCAAAGTGTCGCCAGCTGTGGGGGCAGCACGTTGTCCTTGCATTCCTGGGGGAAACTGAGGCAGAGAGACATGAAATAAAGCAGCCCCTCTGCTCTCCCTCAGATCAAGAGGGAGGTCTGGGATGTTATGTGGCCTCTGAAATACCCAAGAAGCTTGGGATCTGGAGGTGCAGGTGTGCCCCAGGCTTGATCTCAATTTGGAGCTCTTTTCTAGCATCAAGTAATCAACAGGAACCTCCCATCTCTTTCCACTGTTAATTTTCTATCAAGGAAAGTTGATTTGGGTTTTTGCACAAAGATTTAACTCCAGAATTGTGCACTTTAAGATACCCCTGGAGTATCACAAACTCCTAGCTGAATCCCAGTGATGGCAACACTGGAATTAAACTGTTTGCTGAAAATGAAGGAATTGCCTGAGCTGGAGTATGGGGCCATGAGGCTGCAGACAGAAAGTGGTCAAAGTGTCCCAGGAAAGGAGATGGAGGCAATAACCTGGGGACAGAGCCCTTCTTGCAGAGGTTTACAAAGACTTTAGTTTGTTTTTCTGTAGAACTTATCGAAGCTTTTTGCTGAGGTTTGATTTATGGTAGAGGAGGGAGCAGTTCTGCCTGTGCCAGCCCTGCCAGAGCCAGCAGTGGCACAGAAGGTGCTGCCAGGCTGGCCCAGAGTAATTGCGCTTGTGAGAAGCCAAAGAACTGGCCTTTTCAGTGAATGTGGATTTGTTGGCATATGGTACAGTGATTCCCATGGTTAAAGGTAGGGCAAACGCTTCCCTGGTGCTACTAAGCCTGTGTGGGAAAAGTGGATGTGTGTGGGTGACGGGATGTCAAAAAAATACCGCCCCTCACTATTGCAGCCCCTATAGCAGTGCACAGTTCAGTCCACCAAGCAGCATGCAGACATTACAGCAGTGTGCAGTCCTGTATGGCAGCGTGCAGTATGTACAGCATCGTGCAGTACGTAGAGCAAGGTGCCGTGCAGTTTGTAGAGCACTGCAGTCCTTGGGGCAGGACACAGTGTGTCCAGCAGCACACAGTCTAGTTCGCCCAGCAGTGCACAGTCTATAGGGCACTGTGCAGTACGTACAGCAGCGTACGGTGCGCACACCCGCACGGTCAGTGCCACACGATGGTGCTCGGAGCTCTCGCTCCTGCCTTCCCTACAGGCCAGCGCTGCCGGGGCTTTCCCCATCTGCTCAGGGATTACTCCTGTGTCCCTCCTGAGCCAGTGGAGGGACTCAGGTAGAGAGTCTCAGACGTGGCATGAATTCCTTTTTGCTGTCTGTCTGTCTGGCTCTCCCCATTGGTGGTTCCTGCCATGGCCCAGGGAAGGGTGAAACCTGCCATGCAACAGTGCTTGTGGCAAGGGAGTGTGCTGGTCCGTAGGGTGACAGTGCCTCAGCAAGGGCCTCTGGTCCAGCCCACCACATAATGGCACTCATCCTGGTACATCCCAGCTCTGCCACTCTTCGTGTCAGATGCCCTGCAGCATCTAGAGAGATGCAGTCCCATGGACACCACCTCTGCAGAGTGGCAGAGCCCTTGTGCAATCATGCTGCTGACATGTCTGGTTTGGGACTCTTCTATTGCTAGCTGCTCTGTTACAAGCTTGGGGGTATCTCTACAACTTCATGCAGCAGCTGAATCCCTTCATTCTGTGGCTGTAATGGGGTGAGAAACCTATTCACTACCTTGCTACAAGCATGAACCCAGTGGATCCGAAGGAATCTGGGTGAAAACAAGGCCAGAGGTGTTCTCTGGAGGTTGTGTCACTCAACCTTCCCTGCAGCAGGATCAGCCCTCTGTCAGAATGAGAGACCAACTTGTTATCCAACCTTATAGCAAAGGCCCCCTGCAGCAGTGCTATTCTGCAGCCTCCCTCAGCATCAGTTCTGTCACTTCACTGGCTTTACCAGTAGGATAAATCTTTGGACCGTGTGGATCCATCAGGTCTCAGTGTGGGAGTAAGAGGGCAGGCAGCTGAATAGTGAAAGGTGGAGATGGGGAGTGGTGGAGCTCCATGTTAAGTGTGTCCAGGAGCACCCATCCACCACCACAGTGCAAAAGAAAACATGGGAAGTTGTAGCCCGGTTTGGGGTTTTTTTTTCTTCAAGTAGAAAGTTAGTTTCCCTTGGCAGAGGGTAGTCAGTATTGGCCTCTGGTACTGGAAGGGACTGGAGGTAGAAAACTAGAGCTCAGCTCATCTTGCTGGCCTTCTGAGCAGCTGATTTAAGCTGTGTTTGAAAAAGAAAGCATGCGTAGTCAGAGCCGAGTGTTTCTGCTCTGCAAACAGGGCGTTTCAGGCTGAACCCTGGTATATTTTTGACAGATGTACAAATAATGATGGGGCAGCTCATGGCTACAGGGGATGGGGATGAGGAATTCAGTTAATGCTGGAACAGAGCAGGGATGGCTTGAGTGGATTCTAGGGTGATGATTTTTGAAGGAAATAGCAGGTGTTAGCTGTTCAAAGCCCCTTGTCACAGATTTCAATATTTGATTTCATTAAACTCTGCAAATATCCTCTTATGTGATGAAAGTTAATGATTTTTTTAAAGCTAAATCTTGCCCCCCCCCCCCCCAACACTCAGTGCTTACCTCTTTGCTGGAGCAGGGGGAGAATCATGTGAAAAAAATCCTGCTAAATGTGCCTGTATCCTTCTGACTTTTGATCCAAACAACAGCTGAACTTCAGGTGAGTTTGGAGTGAAACCAGAGTCCCTCTCCAATCTGTGCTGGAGAAAAGGGGAAACAGCATCTAGCAAATTCAGTCCACCTGTGGCCCAAAGGCTACCTGGAAGCAGGCAGTGCCCTCTGCAAAATGATGACTCAAGTGATGTCTGCGAGGCAGTTCAGATAAAACTTGGTGAGGTTTTCGGAAGAATGATTGCAGCCAATAACACCATAGGCAAGATTTCAGAACAAAGGCTTTTTCTCATGAGTTAGCAAAAGCAATGCTAGCTATTCATGATTTATGCCTCCCTCATAAATTACATTTTAAGACTAGGATTCTGTGTCATCAGAAAAGATACGTTTTATTTTTATATAGCATATTTAACACACACTTAAGGAGAATGATGGTGTTGTCAGGGGCCTGGGGTGATAGGGAGGATTTTTTTTTTTTTTTACCCAGAAGGGTTTCAGCCTGTGAAGTTGGGTAAGGGGAGTTATGGCAGAGTCACCAGCTGACAGATTTTGGGGAAGAGGCAGAGATCAAAGGGAGGGGCACGGTGCACAGAGATCATGCATGTGCAGGAAGAGACTCCCATGGGAAAGCTGTGGCAGATCTGGCCCCTGGAGATGTCAGATCCCACATGTAGATCAGAGAGAGCCCTTTCCATGGTGTCTACTCTTTCCTCTGCTCCCTGCCTAGCCCCTCACCCAGCTATAGTTGGAAAGAGCTCCAGGGTTCAAGCTGTGGTTGGGTACCCCTGGCTGTACCTCCATGGGCTTGTCACATTGGCACTGAGAGGTTCTGCCTTGATGTGGGAGATGGTCGTTAAATTTGCTACTGTGAATTGCCCAAATCTGACCTCGGGTCATCTGGGACCCTGGTCCATCTCTGTGATGGCTCTCTGAGCTCTCCACATCTTGGGTCACTGGGTGGTGTAAGAACTGCAACTTCTGTGTGTTTAGGGGTTCTTAAAACTTTTATCAGTGACAGGATGCATCCCAGTGGCTCAGAAATTGGGAAGCAATAAGCCAGGCATGTTTGAAAATGAGAGTGTTTTCTCACGCTGCAATGCTAGCCTCATGATGCCATCACTGGAAATCTATACCAGTGTAGTCCAAGCCTTTTTCTTCCCCAAAGTTTCCAAGATGACTTGAAAAAGCAAGGAATTGATTGAGTAAAGATGTACTCATTCAACAGCTCTATTTTCCTCCTATTCCTCTCAGATTTTGTCTTTATGAGCTAGCATGTGGCAGATGTAGCCATGACTTTTGCATGATGTTTTCTTCCGAGGCTGGGTAATGAGCTCCCCAAGATCATTGCCTTTCACTCCAGAGTCTGGAGGGAAGCAGCTGGGACAGGCAGTGACATAGTGTTGGGGTAAGTGTGGGTGCAGGTCACCCCACAACTTCCCTGGGGCACCCCAGGCAGCAGATGGGTGTCCCCCTTTCCTTTGGCCTTCTCTTCCTCCCAAGGGCTGAACCTGCCTCCGATGTGCTGCTTTGCCTCTCTCCAGCGGAGCGGAGGGCAGCCCTGCTGCAGCCTGAGTCCCGATGGCTCTACACCTCCCTTCCCAAAAGAACTTTCGCAAGCTGGATTTGCAGAGATTTGTTTTTATAAACTTTTCCTGCCTGTGCGGCAGGTTAAAGAGCTGTGAAAGGGAAGGAGGGGAGAACGGCATATTGGGTCATCTCCATGGGAACGTCGTGGGAAGATTGATACATGCCCCGAGAGGCGGGTGCAGTTATTAGCATGTTCCAGATCCTTTCCTGCAGCCTTCCCCCCCACACCCCCTGCTGAGGAGGAAGAAATAAAGTGTTTTCAAGGAGGAAAGAATGTGAACATCTGAAATAAAAGCAGCATCACAGATCCCAGCCCTTTCTGGCAGCGGGTCTCTTACATGCCACGAGCAAGCGCTTGCCACGGCAGAGCTTGAGAGCTCCAGCAGCCGTCAAAACCAGAGGGAGCCAGGCCGGTTTGCCCAGGAGAGGACAACCCTGCTGGCACGGTGAGGTGGTACCAGCCATCACCAGTCAGATGCAGAGCGATGGTGCTTGGCAAGGCGTGGGGAAGGAGAGCAGCTGGAGCAGCTCTTTGGTGGTCATGACCACTTGGTGCAACGGGTGTCGTCTCCTCTCCTCACTGCCCACCAGCCCACATCTTTCCACATCATATCGTCCTCTGAGAACAGCGAGATGGACTGCAGCTCAGTTTGGTGAGCTGAGCAGAGATCTGAGCACCCAAATCTTTCTGGTGCAGCATTAACCCGGAGTGTCAGAGGAAGCCAGCTCATCTCCGTGTGCCTCAGTTTCCTCCCAAAGCTCTGTTCTCCCTGACCAGTGCTGGGGACTGCCAAGAGCCTTCACATATGCTAACCATTTTCAAGAGTGATGGTGGGCTGAAAACAAGCCCTTCAGTCTTCCTGGAGCCAAGAATGAGAGACCAGATGGTGCATGACCTGACAAAGCCCCCTGTGATCTTCTGTTTGTTATTTTCCTACAAGCACATTGCCCTGGGAAAAATCCAAGGGTTTGTTTCCAGGACCCAGACTCTTTTCATGTGTAATAACAACTGTACCTATTCTGGCCACACGCATTGCTCACATGAGGCCCTCTTGCTGCTGCAATAAAGTTTTTGGGTGCAGGGGGGCTGGTGAGGTCTCCTAGAAAACCAGGCTTTAGCTCAGCATTCAGCTCCTCTGGGGCACGGCTGCAATTACCCTCCTGTCCCATGTTTGTAGAGCACCTAACAAGAAAGAGTCCCAGCTGTGACAGTCCTCCCGTGGGTGTTACTCCAAAATTACTAGCAACAAGAATATTTTTAAAATAGAAGCCTCTGCTCTGGGCTATGTAGTAATTAATCATTAATAAATCATAACACTCAGGAGGAACTTGAATGTTGTAAAGCTGATTTTAAGAGCTTGTCTAAGTGGACCTGATTGCAGAAGCAGATCTGTAACATGCTCCTCAGGTGGAGGGTGTCTGCTTCTGTCCCACCCCAATTAATTTCTGTCAGGCAATGAAATTTGGATGGCCAGTCTCTGCGGGGCAGGAGATCAGTCTTGGTATCTGTGTGTGCAGCATGGTCACGACTGGAAAAGATCAAGGCACGCATTTGCAATAATAATAATAATGTCCCCAGAGTGACATTTCAAATGCAAATGAAAAGAATAAAAATATCAGTTCCTGTTACAACTTTGCTGCTGTAACCGAATCCAAGCGAGGACCTGAAGCTGTCCTCTCTGCCTGCCTGGCAGCAAAGCTGTGATGCTTTGTTTATTTTCATTTCTAGCCCAAGCGGCGGCGGACTTGATCACGAGCTGAGAAACAAGAGGAGGACCTGGGGCTGAAGAGGGGGTATAATGGTGGCACTTACCAGATGCTAATCCAGTATCAGGCCTGCAAAGCGAAGGGTGATAGGAACTATGTATGGTGTGACTAATAATTAACCCACTGCCCCAAGAGCTCCATAGAGCCCTATAGTGAGCCCATGAACCCACCCTGGCGAGGGATCAGCTCCACTCCGGGGGCTTCGGCTGTCAGGGTTCTGCCAGGCATAACGCGCTCCCTCCCCTCCTCCTGCCGCCAGCGCTGGGATGGGAAATGCTTGTGGTGTGGGCCCAGCAGGAATGATTTCTTGCAGTTTTGATTTCAGTCTTTAACAGTTGTTGTTCGTCTGCAATATCTAACTGCACCCCTTCTCTCTCCCTGTGTTAATAGACAGAGTTTCCGTACCTTGCCTTCAAAGATGTGACGGTGTTGGGTGTTTGCTGGTGTGTTTTGTTGCCTTTGCACAAATGCACATAGATAGATATATATACACCTCCTGAGGACATTTTTTCATCTGAAATTACAGTATCATTCAGTTTTAATTTTTTAGTTAGAAAATTTATGCACGGTTTGTGCGTGTCCTTGGAAGATAGAGGGACTGGGGCGCAGTGATTTGGGCCAGTTTGAGCCCAGAGCCGCGGGGCTGCCTTCATCCTGTACACAAGGCACCACCCCTCCTGCCCCACACAGCCCCACTCCTTGGTCACACAGTGAGTTTTCTGAAAATTCAGAAGCACATATGTTAATCAGTTTATTAATTGCAAAAATAGCCCTTTGATATTTATCACTCAGGATCAGAGTGGCTAGCTGTGGGAGAAATTGGCAGCCAGGGAGCACAGGCAGGATTTATGGTCGCAGGGCACATGGAGGTAGCGCTTATTTGGGCCATGCTCCCAGTAGCTTTTAAGCCAAGACAGAGCTCTTAATCTGAACACACATTTATTTTTTGCAGCAAAGAGATTGTCTGAGAATGAAACTGATGATTTAAAAAACAGAGGGGGAAAAAAAAAAAGGAATTGAAACTGTGTAGGCTATTTTCAGCCACCAAGATGAATGAAACATAAAAAAATAAAACAGGTTGCAAGTTTTGAATGCTAAAAAAGATCAGTCTGAAAGCATGAAAATCCAAGCAGGTGCTGTCAGCTCCAAGCACTGACAAGGCAGGCTTTTTTGCTGGCAAATAGAGGAAGATTTCAGCAGACACACGGGACAACACAAATCTGCTCATCTACAGGGCTCTTTAATTATCAGTGGAGACCTGCAACACATTAACTGCTTTGCTGTTGCTCCTTATTCTTGGCTCCTAAGGCTGGAGGCTGACGATGGAGCCACTATGAGGGCAGATCAGACCTGCAACCCTACTACAAAAGGCTGCAGCAGAGACCGGTAGAAAAGGAGTTAATGCATCAAGTGAAGTGAGAGAAGGCAATCTGCAGCTCAGCCCTGTGCCCCCCCATGCACGTCACCATCCTCACAGTCTTCCAGCCTCTTGCTAGTCCTCGTGACTTTTAACATTGTTTACCCCTGCATGAAGCAGGGAGAGATGATCAGGGCGAGGGGGAAATTGGGGCTATGAGGAAAGACGGCTTCCCCAGCATAATAAAAACTCAAGACTTCTACTCTCCAGGACCACTGTCCTCTCCCGTAGCCCCCCGCACCAGTTCAAGAGAGGAAGCCACGCACAGTAATTTGGAAATGAATCTGAGCTGCCCGTTTCCAGGTGTTGCCCTGAAAATTCACTTTCTACAGTGTAGTGCCACCACAGGGCGTGGGTGGGTGGAGGTCTGGGAGGGCAGAGCCTGCTGAATGCTCCAACCTTGGTGCACATCGCACCCGGCTGACCCGGCTCTTGGTGGCATCCATGGCAAGAAGGAGCTGCTCCAGCACTGGCAATGGAAGGGCAGCACTTACCCGATGGCAGCAGGAGACAGCCACGCTCAGGGGTCTCCGTTTCCACCCCACCTGTCCTTCAGCAAGTGATGAGCTGGTCCCAGGGAGCCAAGAATGGGTTGTGTCCTCAGCTGGGAGACACGAGGCTGCAGCCCAGCAGTGGCCTCTGCGTTTGACCTGCGCTGCAGCATCTGACCGCAAGCAAGCTCACGTGTGCTGCTTGCCTTTCCCCTGGGTGGTTCATGCGATGGCAAGTTAAGCATCCGCTGGGCACTGAAGGGGAAGTGAAGGCAGCTCTGCTGCAGTGAGGGCCAGCTCAGTTTCAGAGAGAGGGCAGAAAAGCTTTCAGAAAGATGATGTTGGTGAGAGCTGAGCTGGCTCTGCACTGAGGTCCCTGCACTGCCTGTCCAGACCCAGGCAGATGGGTGGTGGCAAGCCAGGTCCCAAAGTCTCAGCACTGAGCTCTGGCTGCTCAGCCTTGCAAGCCCAGGCAGAGGCCTCTTCTCTCGCTGCAGAGCTGCTCTCTGTATCATGCTTCTGAGCACATCTGCTGGGACTTACTCAATCCAGATGTTTGCATGGGGCTGTTCCTATCTATAACCCTCCTTGCACCTGAAAGCTGATTGCAGGCAGATCCCTCCATCAGGCAGCAGCGCTAGGACCCAGAAAAGCCCCTTCCAGCACAAAGCCCATGCTAATAGGAGACTGGAGGCCCCAAAGGTCACAGAACCGAGGGCCGAAGAGATTTCCAACCGGCTGCACTTGTATTTGGGGCATCTCCTGCCTTTGTCAATGACTGTGACCGTCAGCTGCTCCCAGGGCCAGGTCCCAGCCCAGTGCCTGGCCATGGGCATTCCCTGTCCCTGCCTAAGGATAGCGGTGTGATGGGACACGACTGTGGTGATGCTGCACCTAGGTAAAAACGCAGCACCTATCCTCTCTGGTTGGTGCTCCCCTGCTGGGACACATGTGATTCATTCTGGTGGAATGATCCTGGTCAAAACAGGAATAGACTGAACAAAAAAGGGCAAAAGTACCTTTTCACCCACAGATTTGTGTTCATGCTCAGGGGCCAGCAGAGATCCTTTTCTGGCTGAAGCAGAAAACACTTCCCAGAGCCCTGCACCTCCGGTCTCTTGCTCATAGCAATTTGGATTGGTGCTATTCAGCTGCATTATATTTAAATTACCTGTTAAGCAATTGCAGTACATGGTCTTAAGCAATGTGACCACATCCGATTGCTCCAGGGGTGCCTGTATCAGCCTGTGTGTGCTGACAGCACTAATGCTTTTTGCCCTGGTGACTACACAGACGCACAAACAGAGTGGCTGGGGCTTTTACAGGCTTTGCTAAGGTTTATTAGCTTTTATAACGGTCATGAAAATAATTGGATCTCAGACACGCGCCAGCAATTTGGTACAAAGGAGCAAAAAAATGAGGCCAGATGAGGTGTAAATCAGGAGTAACTCCAGAGCTGCTGGTGAGGTTTGAGCAGAGCAGGGTGAGCCGGCGTGGCAGAGTGCAGTGAGGCCTGGTGATGTGGTGGGGCTTGGGAAGGGTCCCACCATCTGTCCATGATGCAGTCTCACAGTTACCTGGCCCATCTCCATGCGGAAAGGGATGATGCTGAAATGCCTGTGCTGGGTGGTGCTCCTATGTGCAGCTGGGAGCGGTATCTGCCCCAGTCACTCCATTCACATGTTGCAGGTGTCACGCCACCATCGTGGGATGCTTGAATAGGTACACTGAGGCACTCAGGGCACTGCATGATGGCCATGGGCACTGGCAGCACTTGCCCCACTGTCTGCCTTGCTCTCATAAGCAGCCACAAGCTGGCTGCCAAGCTCAGGGCTGCCTGTCTCTACCTGCTGGTTACTGCACTAGCTGGGACCCTCTCATAGTGCTCGGCACCCATCCCCACCCTGCCCCAGGGCCAGTGACGCTGGTGGCAAGCTCCTGTCCTGTACCAGCACTAGGGCTTTTCCCTCTGAAGCACTTCAAGGACACCAGCATCACCCCCTTCCATTTCACAGATGGGGAAACAGGGGCTTGGCAGAGCAACCACAAGCAAGCAAGCAGCTAGAAAAGCCTGCAGTCTCTGGGGGTTTGTCCTGTATGCTGGTATAAGGGTGTTTTCCCAACCCCATTCCCTGTTGTGAGCCCTTCTGCCAGGCCTGCTCTGGCGGGGGAACAGGAGAGGGGCTGTTCGGGTGTGCTGACCCCAGGCAGGGGCTCTGGGTGCTGCTGGGAGCCATGGGTGGGCTGAGCCATGCTATGAGCTGTGCAAGGAGCAGCCAAATGGGAACTTTCGATCACAATGCTACCGATCCTCTTCCTCCAGCTCCTTCCGTGCACAGGTGCTCTCTACACCGGCTCCATCGCAACAAAGCAGCCTCTGTTCCCCACTCCATCCCCAGCTCCTCCCCAAGCCCTGCCCTGGCTGGCACGGGATTTATGAATGAGTCCCCTGCTCTGATAACAGTGGGCCCTGCCAGCCCAGGGTGGCTCGCTCCAGGTATGGAGGCGTAGTGGGATCCTGCCATCATCAGGAGCAGCACATGGTGGGGAAGGCAGAGCTTTGGGGGTTGCACAGCCTGCACCCCGCGGAGGGCATGGTGCCATCCTCCCCTCCTAACCCCAGCCTGGCCCCATGCCCACTTGCTGGAGACTATTTTGGATCATAACTCGTGAGCTGCCTGTGCCAGGTTGCCAGCTGGCATGGCTGCACAGGAAACAGCTCCTGAGTCCTCACGTCCGGGCGCAGCAGCAAAGCCCGTGTCGGTGTCGCTTCCCTCTGCTACACTGGGCTGGAAACTCCGGCCATCGTAGGGCTTTCCTGGGAGAGAGGCATCCCCGCTGCAGCACTGGGACCTCGGGCAGGTGGGCAATGCAAACAGCTGGCCTGCAACCTATCTGCATCTCCACATTCAGTGCTTTGTGTTTTTACTACTAATTAACACAATACAGATGAAGGATGGCTGATTTCAACACATCATGCATAACGAAGATACGGAGCTGGCAAAGCACTCAGCAGCATCACATGCTCAAAGCACATCATGTAAAACCATCAGCGACAGCCCGTTTGCTTGCCCACCACCTTGCGTGCCCAGAGCTCTGCCCATACTCCCGGGAAAATCCTTCCAGCAACTCTCTGAGCCAGGTCAGGACTCATCAGCATCCAGTCGCCCAGGCATTGAACTCTCTTATGCTTCAAACATTTTCTGGAGTTTACGCCCAGCACTCACAGCCTCCCAGGAGCCAGGATTTCACCCTGTGCTTCCAGGCCATGCTGTTTCCTTCAGATGAGCAGCTGCTCTGGTCTCATCTGTCCCCTTCCCTCTGCATGCCTGGCTTGGGACCCTGTCCTGGAGCCCTGTGAACCATAATGAACGTTTCCTTCTGCTTTTGAGTGGCTTTGGATCAAGCATTGTGCCAGTAGCTAGCCAGGGTATTTGCATCTATTTCTTCTGCATCTAGATTGCTCTAAGTGTGATCATCAAAAATCAGTTCCCAGGACTGGATGGGCTGTGGTCTTTGTGGGCAGCATGAATGGAAATCACTGCTCCTTGACATTCGGTGGCTGTGCAGCCCTGTATCCAGCTCTGCTCCTTCCTGCTGCACCTGGGAAGACTTGGAAAAGGAAAGGGGGGTGGGTAGCAACCAGAGATGGGGCTCAGCTCAGGGGTGAGGAAGGAGTTGGTCCCACCTGGTTGGATTCTCACTTGCCTTGGTGCCTAGAAGCAGACAGCAGTTGCTGTGCATCTCCATCCTCTCCTTAACCTTTTTTCCTTCTCATATCACCCCCACGATCACCCTGCTGTCACCCACAGCTGCTGCAATGGGCCCGTGGACTCACAGGACCTCTCCTGTGTCCCTGGAGGAAGATATGTGGCTCAGGCCATGGCAACAGAAACTCAGGGAGACCAAAAGCTGGACAAAAACACTATTGCTGTCTTCCCACACCAGCTCCAGCTTCCAAAGAGACACTTTCTCATGGGGTCCTTGTTACTTCTATTTATTTTTTAAGGTTGCTTCACATCCATGCAGTTGGGCTGCGATATGAGCTACGCTTTGCTACCAGTCTGCTTTCAAATAAACACACCAGCTATGCTAGCTGTATGCAAAGATGTTTAAACCTATATCTCAAACCTTCTATTTAGGGCTGGCTAAGCCTCTCTTTATAAGCGCATCTGCACACCCTTACTTTATTACTTAGAGTTAACGTTAACACATCTCCATGACGAATTCAAAGGTACACAGTCGTGATGAAGGCCTTAGGAAGTTGTCTGCTCTCTGTGTCACAGCCTGCTGCCAGGTGATCTTGGGCCCACATGGAAGAAAACCTCTGACACACCAAGAGAGGCTTCCTGATTTGAGAGCAGAAGCACTGATCCAGCACCTGGCTGCCTGTGGCTGTGCCCAGACCTGCTGCACCCCTGGCTTCCCAAGCGGGCACCAGGGTCTGCTTGTACAGAGCTTCTTGCAGATGATGGGAACAGTAGCAAAAAATAAGCATCCTCACCAGCATTGGGCAGCAGGCCTGATTAAGTTAAACATCAATTTAGATAGCTGGTTACCCACATTTCTGTGCTATCTCCATAGCATCTGAGCTCTCTAAAGCCATGATGATTTTGTCCTGTTTCTCTCTCTATATACAGACATAGATGTGGATGTGGATGTAGATATAGACATAGATGGTACTGACCCAAGACTAGATCTGTTGGACAATCCTTTTGCTCGTTACGGTCTATGCTGTTCTGCCTTGCTCCATCTTGCACAACCAGGCGTGGATATGTCAGTGATCAGGGACCAGAGGTTACCACCATAAGAAGTTTCTCCTACCACCTTTTTATGGCCACCTTGACACAGAGGTGTCAGAAGGTGACTGCACCTTCCCTCCTCACAGCTTACCCACCCCATTCTCTAGTTTGGTCCAGAAAAAGATCTGTGTTAAAGGAAAAACCTTTTTTTTAAATTATTATTTTTAAGTCAGCAGTTTGTTTCTCTGACAGAAAGATGTAATTCCCCAGTAGTTTAAGCCTCCCTTAGCATGGAGGTGTGCTCACATAAGGTCTAATCACTGATCTAATTAAATTGATTTGCTACTGTGTTAAATCGGTGCAGCTATATTGAGCAGATCAGGTCTAAGTTTCTATTCCACCTCATCATAAAAAATGATAATAAAAAGCACCTTCAAGACATCAGTGCTAAGAATTCAAACAGAAAGTTACATTTATTATTTTAAATCCAGTCTCATTATTTCTGGGATGTGGATTTTTGAAAGGGGCTATGAAATCCTTGGCATTGGCAACATTCATCTCACATTTTATGAAGATCTCTATGGGACATGCAAATATTTATTAATGTTCCAGAAGGGTCTAAGGAGCTTACAAATCTAATTTACAAATCTAAAGCCCATTGAAGGTGACAACTCTCTATTAAAAATTAAAAAAAAGCAAGCCAAAAAAACCCTAATTATTTTTAAATCAGTTTCATAATTATTTTTATTCATTATTTGAAATTGATTAATGTTTCCTTATAATGTATCTTCATTACTTCCTCCCTGACAAAATTACTTTAAAGTACCTATTTCCACTTGAGGTTTTGGTGGATTTCCTGATCAGGGGCTCATGCTTAGGCTTTCGTAGCTCTGTTACAACACTAACATTGCAAGTTATTTTAGGAAAGATTTATGTTCCAGCTAAAACCATGATAAATACATTTAAAACCAGCGATATAGACATTTTTATAGAGAGCAATCTAATTTGATAAAATGTACAAATTTGGTCAGATTCACTCCAACAGTGGCCCTTTAAACTCTGATTTACAGAGTCAGTTAATAAGCTGAAATAGCAGCTCATTGGATTTTCAGAGCCAGCAACCTTAGCCTGATAGCAGGACAGTACTAGGCTTAGACACAGGCATCTCCCAAAAACTTCTCCAGCGTGACATGATGCTGCCTGCAGACATTTCATCCCACTGTGACATTGTGTTCGTGATTGGCACCCATGGGTGCAAGTGCTGCTGGCTCACAGGTTTCCTCTGTAGGGTGAACCACAGCAGTCCTGCCCTAAATGAACAACCCTGGCATGCTCTGCGCTTGCCTCTGCCAATGGTTTGCTGCATTTTGATATTAAGCCAAGGATTCGCACCCAGACTAGACCCAGGCACAGCCTGATGGGCTGCTCCTGGACTGTGAGGGGCTGCTAAATTCTAACCCACCTCCAGGGAGAGAGTGGCCCTTAGCAGACCCAGCCTTGAGCTACCTCTGCTCAGCAATGGCACTATTAATCAGGCTGATGAGCTTAGATCTGAAAATGCCCTGACTCCTTTGAATCCTTCTCACCTGATCAGCAGGGGATCTCACACCTGTGTTTCTCACCCCGTCACCTGTGCTAGTAGGAGGAACCATGAGCCTCACTTGCCAGATGATGGATGAGTTGAAACACAGAGAGGCTAAAAGCAGGGTAACCTGTAGCAGACTGTCCTCGGTCTAAGGGGTTTGCAACCCCAAAAGGAGCGCCTGTCTCTATCTCAACTTTACCAAGTGTCAACTTGTAAAAGACCTTCTGGCTTATTTTCCTTTTGTGCCGAGAGGGGACCAAGTCCACCCAGAGCCTGGAGAGAGCCACAGAAGAGGACTGGTGCTGCATCTGCCTGCGGAGATCCCATGTGGCAGAAACCCTCGGAGCCGCTGCTGGGAGCCAAGGCACCTGGTAAGAGCTGCTAGTGCCAGCATGGCTATCCAAGGACAGCAGTCTGTGCTGAAGGGGGTGCAGGATGGGACCCCCAAACAGCCTGGTGCACCAAGCAGGGTGCAGCGCTTTTGTGGCAGTCCCTGCTGGCCCATCCACCACTGCCATGTGAAAGCAGCAATTCAGTGAGCACAGCCACAGCTGTAAGCATCACCCAAGAATAAGTCTGCGCCAGAGTAGGAACCGAGCAGCCCTTGAAGCCCTTCGAGCACAGGACTCTCCTTCCTCCCTGGGAAACACCGCCCAACTGCATGGGACCACCAAAGCTAATAAAGGCATTAATAGGGCCACATGTCATCCCCTGACTAAGGCATGAGCAATTAACGCCTCATTCAGGCTTTAAAGTCCAAATGCACGCACATTTGGTCAGACTCTCCTCCACCCTGCAAGGCAAGCTAGCAAAAGGGCAGTTCCCCGCAATTTGAGGGCTCTCTTCCACTGAGTTTTCCAGGCTAGGCTGGAAGCCCTCAGGCTAAAGCGGGTCTTGGGGTAGGAGGGCAATAGCACACTGGCATGTCGGATGGGAAGCTGTATCAAAAGCCTCTGCTGAATTTTCAGCTCTTGCCACCGACTTGAGAAAAGTTTTTAAAGGCTCCGTTTCAAAAGTGCTCTCGGGTTCAGCAGGGGCAGTCTCTGGGATACATCTGGCCTGGCGCTTGGAGTGATGAGTATCAGAGCTCTCGTGGATTTTGGATGGGTTTAGGCTGCTCAGATCTCCTGGAGTTGGGCCCAGCATTCTTCACGTGGCACAACTCCAGAAATGGAAGCACTCCAAGTGAGCAGTTTCTTTCCCAAAATGGGGATTCTTCTTTCCTTTGGATGGAAAACACTACAGACAGGGGAAATATTATCTCATTGTACTGTGAAGGAGAACCATTTATTAACTGTGGGTACCAAATTTAACTCTGGGTATTTTTTTAATAGCAGTTCTGATATGAATAGAAGTGTTTGGACCCTTTCCTTGCAATGTCAGGAATCTGCATTACAGAATTATGCCACTATGTGAGAAATAGCAACTGAAATCAGCTATGGGAGGAAAAAAAAAAGAAGTGAAACTGGCTAGTCTAAATTCATGAGAAATTCATTCCAGGGACACAGATTATATGAAACGGCTCCTTATCTTGGTTATATTTGCAACACATTAACGCTCAAAAAGAGCCATCCTATTGCCTCCTACGCTTGCCACGTTATGCAAGGGTGGCTTTTCTCATGTGCTCTGGGGCTCCCAAAGCACCCACGCTCTGCTGCTGGGAGCCTGGGCGATGGGGTAATCTCCAAATACAAGGCACTGCTCTACACAGTAAAACTAGGAGGACAGGCTGAAACAAGGTGCTGCTTATGGGTTTCTTGTTGCTTTTTCAAGCAGGAGAGTCACTTTTCCTTGCTAGGAGCAGGGAGGCAATGTGGCATGGTGGAATATATATATGCCCAACTACATTCAGCATTGGGCAACGGTCATACAGCAGCTACAAACCATCACAGCAGATGTATATGGGTTTGCGTATGTTAGCTCGCACCATGAGAAAACACTGTTACATACTCTTTAGATTATGATCCAAATGTTCTTCTTTCCATTATACCAACCTTTCTACCATTTGTGGCTCTCTTAACTGTGGCAAATGAGGACATAATAAAGTTCAAGTGATATCAGCTATTGTTTTCTAACTCATAATTTCCCAGGACTTCTGCAAGCTGCTTCTGTCCCAGGTGAAACTCAGTAATTAAGACTGACCTTTGAAAGCTCCCACTTACAATGGTATCTGCTGGTTCTGCTTAATTTGCTCCCCTGTCTTACATATAAAACTGTGAATAATTGCTGCAGTTTATTAAAGTGGAAAATAAAGAGCTTTCAAAGCACTGAGATCATTTAGTTTCAATACATTCGACAGTATGTAATAGGTATGAGTGTTTTGAGCAGGTTATCCTAATGAAAAATGAGAGGGGAGCATATATCTGACTGTTGCTGTTGTACAAGTGTCACTTTGTTCTAGTGACAGCAGGTTTACAGGATTACACCAGTTGGGAATCCTGCACATCAGACAGGTCTCTGGCTGTGAAAAATTGTAGACTAGCAATATAAGTATCCAAACCATAGCTTTTACAAATGAGCTAAGACTCAAAAATCATGACAGGCTTTTAAAAATGTGATTTTTTGCATTTAAATCTGTTTCGTAACTGGTCTTTTGTTACCTCTTTGTTAGCAGAATGCACTTGTTTCATATTCAGAAGTTTGGGTTTTTGTTTTTTTTCCTAGAACATAAGTCTAGAAACTTGCTGCTGCTTCTAATGAAAGTAGAGATTCTTACAAAATAACATCAAGGAAAACAAAACAAGTGAACTTGGATATATGGGACTGCTAATAAAATTGGACGAGTTGATACCATTCAGCATGTTCTTTCTCTTGTACTCTGAAAGAGGGTCAAAGACCTGAACTTTTGATATTGTAATCAAAAATATCAAGATACAGATGTATTTAATTATTACTTAATTACAGATGTATTAATTGTATTTCAAACTTGAAACGCATTGTATAAGAAAGTTGAATATAAAAGAGAATTAACTGAAGGAACACAATATAGATGGCTTCACCTGAGGCTAAAATCAAGGCAGTGGCTTGGAAAGAGGGCTACGGAGGGCTTTGGGGTTTGGATGTATAAGTTTCATGTCCTGTGTTGGTCCTAGAGCCTCACTTTTGTATTTACCTTCAGCTTCTTAGGCCTGGGACAGCACCGCCTTGTTTTGGCCCGGGCATCACGACCCCATGGAGTCCATGCTGGCTCCAATGTTCAGGGAAGGCAGGAGTCCTTCTGCTGCACGGAGCACTGTCCAGCCTTTGGGGTCACCTTTGACAAAGCCTTTGCAGAGACACCTGAGAGCCATTGGTCCAACTGCTGCATGAGGGAGGCAGGTCTGTGGAAGCCATTGCCCTCCTGAACTCTCTGCTCCAGCATCCAGAAAGAAGGAGTGCAGAAGTGGAGGCTGAAGCCACCCTGCAGGCACTGTGCAGCCACAAGCCTCGTCTGGCAAGGGGATTTCCCATGTTTACAGATCTCATCCATGCATAAGAGTGGGGACTAAGGCTGGAGAAAGGTGTAGGATCCTATCCTGACACCAGACTGCAAAGCTGGTTAGGAAAAAGGCACCCACCTCCCTCTCCCAAAACAGGCACCCTGAGCACAGCAAGAAGCCCTGAGTACACTAAATAAATCAAATCTCACAATCCACCAGGATCAAGAATTGGAGGGTTTCCTACAGGTTTTATATCCAGGACGATTTATGATTTAATTTAAACATTTAGTTTCCAGCCGTTTCTTTTCGCAAGCAATCACCTAGGCTACATTAACCTGATGGCGATCTACTGCAGTCCCAGGGAGCCCTGGAGAGACAGACAACAGCACTCAGAGGTGTGAACTTCCCCAATTCATCTTGATGGGGTGTTCACAGCCTTGCCAGGGAAGCAGGTCCAGGCGTGTTAACCACTTCACTGCCAGCCTCTGCCGTTGAAAGGGCTGGTTGTACAGCAGGGTGTCCTGTATGGGCCTTTCCCTTCCTTTGAGAGAGCCTCCCCAGCAACAAAGGATGCAAGCTTCGAAGGGTATGAGGGAGGTGCAGACTCCTGGATTGTGATGCTGCAGGTTATAGGTTTGGAGGGGGTCCTGTGAGATCAGATGGGGTTTTTATCATACAGCTTTTTGCAACAGATGTGGCCACACAGGTGTTACAGTTTAATGTGCTTTTGAACAAGTTATATGTCTCCCTGCCTCTTGGGATCTAACAGCAAAGCAGAGGCTCCTTGCAGGCTCCACTCAGGCCCCAAGCTAACCCTATGGGAGACTGCAGACAAAATGTAGTGGATGGGAACTGATCCTTGGGAAACACTTCTGCCTGGTTTGGGTATCAATGTCTCAGCCAGAGGTTTCCTTCATCATATGAGTGGTATTTCACAGCTGTGGCACAAGGTTTTGCTTGTCACTAATGGATCTGGCACTGCTGCCATGGGAGTGGACCTGAGCTAACAAACTGGGCATCTTCCTTTACATTCAGAGCTCTCCTATCTGGCTGTCAGCAGACAGCGCAGCAGTGAGCCTCTCGTGCCAGTCTGGAGGCTCCCTTTTGCAACCAGACGAGCGCTTGCAAATGCCTGCGAAGATGGCAACTGCTAGAAGAAGGTAGTGATCCTTTCCTCTGAACGAGGCTGGCTGCAGCTGCAGCATGGTGGGGGTTGCAGCAGGTCCCTCTCTTGTGGTAGCACGCAGCCGGAGCAAGGCTTCTTGGGGAGACAGAGATATGCAAGATTTAAAGTGAAATTGCTGCTTCAAAGAAAGGGCTTTTAGGAATTTCTAATGCTGAAAGCTGGAGGTGCCAGACCGCTCCCAGGCTGTCCCCCGTCGGCGGACACAGGCTCCGCACCCCCAAATGGCAGCAAGGAGGGGCTCAAACCCAGAGCAAAGCCCCCTTTCATCTCATTCTTGTGAGCTAGGACAAACACCTCTTCCAACAGGAGAGGTGTCTGAAACAGCCTTTTCGTTATGTTTATATTTAAAAATCTAACAGTGACTAAAGCAGTTTGCATAATAAACAGCTCGAGCCAGAAATATTTGCCTGCTCTCAGTAAAAAAAGGAAGTCCTCAGATCCTCTTCTGAAGACTGTAAGAAAGTGACAGAGTTTTCCCTTTACAGGATATAAATATGCAGTGCAAATAGGTGGCTGCTGTCACTGCTTACATTTTGATGTCTCTCTTCAGATAGCCTGGCAGCGCCAGATTATTTTAGTGTCAAATCAAAGCTCTGGTTGTGTAAAGAAGCTGAGGAAAGGTACAGTCTGTGTTGCAGCACAGGATGGAAGCTCTAAGAAGACTGAAGGCAGTCCTGTGAGACATGTACCAGCCATGCATACTAAACCTGCCGTTTAGTACACCAAAAAGAAAACCCCTTTAGTAAAGCTGCTGCAGAACAGAAATAAATGTTTTCAGATTTGGGTTGGAGCAGGGGGGGTGTTTTTCTAGGGAGGTACGTGATTCATTCTCACATTAACTAAAAGAAAATAAAGCTTTTGTTTCCTTTTTACCGTCCGTTTCCTCGTGAGAGAAAAAATTAAAGGGCCTGTTTACGCTGAAAGAAAAATCTTGCTGGCTGATCCCTTTTTAAAGCAGAAAGCTCTTATTTGCAATGCACCATTGCTGTTCTTGACTTTAACAAGTCAAGACAGCCCAAACCCACCCGATCTGCGTCCCTCCTTAGCATCACACTTATCTGGATGTAGGGCAGTTGTACAGCACCTAGCACAATGTAATCTCTGCGTGGTTACTGCAGCCTCTGCATTTCAGCCTGATACAGTTGCGTACACAGACTAATAACGAGAGGTCATTCACACGCTCAGGCTCTCCGCAGGACAGATGAGCACACCACACTCGGCTCCTTTCCTGCCAAAGGGAACTGACAGCTGCATCATTTTGAAATGCTCGAAACCAAATTGCACATCAGGCCAGTTGTGCTTACACAGGTTCTGTAGGAGCGCGACTCAGCCGAGCTCACAGAACTCCTCCTGCAGAGAGCCAGCGTGAGAGAATGGCCCGTCAGGCCCCAAGCCCACCAGCAGCCCCTCTGTGACCCAGGTGGAATTGCCCAGCCCGCACAACACCGTCCGTTTCCTCACACCGCAGCCCTGCCTGGCATTGACCAGGACGCCATAAGCGCGGCCATAAGGAGTTCCCGGCTGCCGGAGCAGCACAGCTGCCGGGAGGAGACGTCCTGCCCCGGTTCACGGTTAAATCCTGCCCGGGGGTGGGAGGCAGGCCTGCCAGGCCCCGGCCAGGCCCGGGGCATGCCCCGAGGGCTCCCAAGGAAACCCAGCAGCCCGCTCCTTTCGCAGGGGCTGAGGGGTCTCGCAGGGGGCTCACAATGTAACTGTGCCGGTTATCACGGGGATCCGGCGGGACACGCACCCCCCCACGGCTGCCCGCCCCACCAACCCCTCTCGCCGCCAGGGCGCCGCCATGCTCCCCTGACACGGCGGGGGTGGGGCCTGCGGGACGAGAGGCGGGGCTTGGTATGCAAATATAGCCGGCGGCCTGCGGGGGTGGGATGGAGCGCATGCGCACTGCGCGCACAGCGGGGCACGGGTTCTTGCACAATGCGCCGGGCTCCTTCAGCGGTGGGGAGGGGAGCGGTGGGGCGGGGTCGAGCATGTAAATGAGGGCCGCCTTTTGCTGCGCGATTGGAGCAGAGGGAGGAAGAGGCGGGACTGGATATGTAAAAAGCGAGCCGGCGCAGGGCGCACGGGAGGGGGAGAGCGGCTCGGTTGCGATCGGAGGGAGCGCACGGGTTAGGCGTGGTCCGTATGCAAATCCCGCCGGCTCTCGGGTGGGGGGCGTGGCTCGGATGCAAATCTACCAACTGCCGTTTCCCAGCTCCCGCCCCGACGTTCTGCCTAACATCGCCTTGGCCCCGCCCCGCCAGTAAAAGGCGTCGCGCCTGCGCAGTGCGCCGAAATGAGGACTTAGTCTGTTACACAACGCTGTGGAGCCAGGGGCTGCGCTCACCGTCGCGTCCAGGCTCCGCGCGTCCCCGGCGGCGCGGCCCGGCTCGGCTCTCCTCAGCTCTCCTCTCCTCCCGCTCCGCTCCGTTAGGCCTCCCGCACCCTCCGGCATGAGCGGGGACCAGCTGCACAACGATTCCCAGGTGAGCGCCTCTCCACCGCCGGCGGGGGCCCGCTCCCGGGGGACCCCGGTCCCTCGCCGCCGAGGCCGCGGGGTCCTTACTCCCCCTCAGGATCGGCCCCGGGGGCTCGGCTGACACCTCCCCCCCTTTAACCTCAGTGAGGGGAGACGTGCCCTGCTGCTGCCCTGTGCCTGGCCCCGCTCGGGGTAGCCCACGCGTCTGGGGAGAGCTCTGTCAACCCGGCCTGTCCCCCCCCTCGTCGTGCTGGGGTGCCCCCATCCACCGAGCCCCTCCTCCCCCGCCCCGGGACCCGTTTCTGTCCAGATGGGGGGCGATGGGGGAGAGGGGACTCGTGCGTGAGTCCCTGCCCGGGAGAAGGGGAGGGGAGAGCCTGGCCACCTTCCCCTGGCTCGCTTCCCTCTGGGGGGTCACCCCAGGAGCTGTGGGGGTGCCGGGAGACGGTTCACCCCCCCCCCCGCCACGGAGAGCACCTTCTGCATCGCGCTGGTCATTTCTCATTTGATATTTAATTTCCCTAAAAATGAGAATGAAGGGGGGGGGGGAATCCAGCGCGCGCCCCCCCCCCAAAAAAAATCCTCTGGCGGGACGGCGTTTTTCACGGTCTCTCCCTGTCTCCTCTCCCCGCAGATCGAGGCGGATTTCCGAGCGAACGGTGAGTGTGGCCCCGGCGCGCCCCTCGTCTCGCCGCGCCGGCCGCGCACAGACATGGCGTCCCAGAGACTAAGTCCCGGCTCCTCGCTCACCGGCCCCATTGTTCCCATCGAGCTGCCAAAAGCGCCCCTTTCCCGGCGGCCTCGCCGCCCCCCGACCCTCGCTTCCCCTAGTGGGGGCACCGGAGGCCCCCGATCCGAGCCCAGCGGCTCTCCCGGGGTCCCATTTGGGCCCCGATTCCTCCCTGGAAAGTCGCCTTGTCGACGGTCGGGACTTAGTCTCTGCGCCATTTTCTTTTTCTCCTCTCTTATGTGTGGCTTTCTCTCCTTCTCCTCCTCCCCGTGCTGCCGGAGAGGAGCCTTCTACAGAGGCACCGAGCGGCGATCCCCGGTCCCCAGCCCCTTCTTAGCGGAGGGGAAAGCAAAGTTTTTAACTAAAAAAAAATCCCCAAGCCGTTTTTGTATCGCAGCCTCCCTCCCCCCCACTGCTCCCCGTCTCTGTTCCTTTCAGGGAATCCCTCCCTTCCCCTAAAATGAAAGGTGATTGCAACATGTTGCTCTTTTAAAGAATCTGCTGCATCCATTTTAAGATCAGTCTTATTTCTTTCCTTGATATTTAATTGATGTAACTTTACCTTGTTGGGTGGGGTTTTTAGCTGAAATAAAAGCCCACATTAAAAAAAAAAAACAAAAAAACCAAAAAAACCTCCGAAAAACCAACAGTGTAGACAATTCCAGAAAGGTAGACAGCATCACTTCAGAAAGTTTGCAAGCTATCTGTTTATCTTGTTCAGAAACATTGTAGTAGTTCTGTAATTTTTTTATATATGTATATATTTATATACGAATATATACACTTATATGTCTCTCTATATTTATATTCATGTATATATACACATATATAATATCTTTTCTAATCAGCCTGATGGCTGCTAACTTTTTCTGATTGTTTATTCATTTTTCTAGGAAGCAAAGCTAATTGCAGTCCTCCCCCCAGGTTGGTAGGTGTCAAATTGAAGGGCTTACGCAGGGTGGAGGGGAGTTGAGGACATATAACCTACCTTTGTCTGTATGTGTTATTGTCGCTGTTTGGGATGTGTAAGGAACTCTGAGCTGTTGTCTGACTGATGAGGTGGTAGAGGACAAAAAAATGGTTGAAGATACCTGCTTGACTTATACTGATTTTTAGCATGCTTTTCTGGATGATGTCCATGTGCCTCTTTGGGTTGTAGGCTACTGCATGTAAATACTTACAAATCTATGTTTGTGTGCACCTTTCTGTCAGTTCATTGGAATGTGATTGTGTGTGTGCAGTAGGAGCAGGCAGTAGTGAATATGCAGTTTTTGAACTTTTATTTCCATTCTGAATCTATAGTAGGGCTCTATGAATAATTCTTAACAGAAAAAAGGGTGCAGTGGATTTCCCAAGAAGTGCAGGAGTAACTCTTGAAGCAACTTAAATATAAGCATGTATTTGAATACTTGTAGACTTCTTATGCTGGGAAATACTTGCTTAAGGATCATCTTTATTTAGGGAAAAGTACTCCCTGGTAAGCTTTAGTTATGTACTGATTTACATAGGGGAAATGATGCATATTTGACCTTTCCACTCAGCTTCCAGTGAATGTCTTAGAGGGATTTCTCTCCTCTATTGTGACCATGTGCTGTTTTATTCTTTTAAGAATTTTAGGCATATAACACTTACAACTCTTCCAGTTTTTATTTCTACCATGTGTTGGAGGAATTCAGTACAGAAATTCAAAGTAAGACACCTTGATGGAAAAACTGAATTCCTGGTAAATCAAGCGTACCCAACAAATTCGTACCAGTGCAGGTAGCGGCACCCTTTTCCTCCTATTGTAATTATTTTTATGGCAGTCATGTAACATCATCGTGACTGATCAGAGGCCCCAAAAATCCAAAATCCCTTTTAGCTCTGAAAGGTGCGTGTAACCCTGTTAGTCTTGTTAAGGGAATAATGCTGAATAGACACTGTCCTCTCTGACCTTGTGACCACGACTGATCTTCCTGAAAACCTGTCACCTCTGCTTGCTCTGAGTCTTGTTTCCTCTACACAGGAGTTCTCTGCACTTCTGTGTTGGGAATTGTCACGCGCAGATTCATTTAGGCATAGCGGTGAGGCTCTAGCTCTTATATTCTTGTTTTGATCCTATTTAGTGGCAAAGATTAGGAGTGGGTGGTAGGAATCTCAAGTACTTTTCCCCCCCCCCCCCCCCCCCCAGATGTTTAGAATTGGTTTGTACTTTGGTTATTGTTAGGCAGCACTTAACAGTAGTGCCAGAGTCTCCTTTTAGGCTGCCTTTCTTCTTTACATCCTGGGGAAAGGGAAGTTTTTCTGGGGGCTGGTACTGACTCATTCTAAATGTTGAAGGTACCAGCAGTAAACATTTTTGTTAATGAAGAATGTTTTGGGTGACTTCTGGATAGCGTATCAGTAATAGAGCAGCTTAAGCACTTTGAAGCTTCCTGTTGTTACTGATGTTCATATCTGGGTCAATGGACATACTACCTCAGGTGGTGATCACACAAGTTGTTGCAGCTGAAGTAAGGTGGGTCGGGGTGGATCTGCTAGCCCATTGCAGGTCACCAAGGAGCACCCTGGTTGTAGCTGAGAACTTGGATCTGATTACACCCATTTCATTGATAGCAGGGTAGTGTTAGGTATGAGAGAGGATGCCAGCAGTAAATATGTGTTCCTGGCTATTTCTTGTCATTAAATAGCCAGATCACTCTAAGCAACAGTGTCCTGGGCAAATTCCAACTTGGGTAATTGCATTCCGTCTCAATATCCAGATTCCCTCTCCTGTTTAATTTGGCCATAGTGGGTATTTTTTTCACCTTAATTGTATTTTTAGTATCAGTACGCACTGCAAAGAATTTTCCATGTTCAGTCCTAGCAGTGCCTAGTTTGCACAGTTTGCAAACGATCCTGAGAACAATATTGTGCTGAAACAGCAAGCCTTTTTTGCAAGTAATGTCCTCGCAGTCTTCAGCATTGTAGAAGGGAAATGGTAGTCTAAAACTGTCATTTCCAAGTACAACTTGGTCATGGAAAATGACCCCTTCTTCACAAATGTGAATGTTGAGTCACAATTATGTACTCAGGGAGGGAATCATTCTGATTTTGTTTTTTCTCACTTGGTAAAATTGCAGGTCACTTCAGATGCAAAATCTGTTTAGGTTCTACTGAGTTTTGCCTTTAATAGCTTTGTTATTAAGGTTGAACATAACAACCTCTTACTACTGAGGACAATGTTGAGACTAAAAGCAATTTATCTTGACTTTCAGTTCTCCCATTGTGTTTGCAGAGTGCAGTAGATAAAAAATACTTTTGTTTGCAAAATAATCAAATTGTGTTCCAAAGCTGCTAAATTCCACTAACTGCTGTTAGTGTCTTGGCTGTTCATCAGCCTGTGATCAGAACTTGTGTAAAATCCAGAACCATTCAGTGTAAAAAGTGAAGACATGAGCCTAAGCAGTGTTGTTTTCCTCTGGTTGATTTGACCAATAATGTCAAGATGCAATTTGAGGCCAGTATCACTGTAGTAATCATTACAGTATACTAACAGGAGTCAGGTGTGAATTTGATTGTCCAGCATTGTAGAGATGGCTTCTGGAAGTCAAACATGCTTGAAGGAGGGGCTTGCTTTAACAGTGAATTTTTTTGGGGGGGGGGGGGAAGAAGCCCTTGCTGCTGCAGCATCTTATCAGAAACTGGCAGTTTTTTTATGTTGGCCTGAGCACTCATATGGCATCTCTGTGTGTGTATATATATATATATATATATATATGAGGGTGAAGATATGAAGGGGAATGAGCAAGAGGGAAATTTAAATTAAATAACAAGAGTGCTGAACAAATGCCTTACAAGTTAATGAATTTCAGCATGTTTTGCATTAAATTCATGTTTCATGTGTGATAGAGCGGAGCACGTAAAAGGTGGGGGTGATTTAAATGCTAACAAACTGAAAAACAACATAATGGAGATCCTTAAGATTTTTCAGTGGTTGTGAAATATAGTCTGTTGGAGGCCAGATTTGTTCTTGCTGCTGCTTTGTTGGTGCCTTCTGGATGGGTGAGAGTTTTTTGAAGGAGAGCAGGGCCGCTTCTGATATAGGGTTCTGTGTACCTTAGTGCTGCTGTTAGAGCCACTGTACTAAACAAAATTCATGAAGTTAGGAAGCTTGAAGGTAAACTCTTGTGCTTCATCTGTCTTGTGCACATCAGGGCGAAACTGTCTTTTAGGTTCCCTGGGAGCATGTCACCAGTGCATTTAAATGTCAAATGTTTGGCAAGGGATCCAAAATACAAAAGGTAGTTAATGGTATTTAGATGCAGATTGATATCTCCACTGAAAATTTCCTTTCCCTTTTTTGTGATACATGGAGATGTGAATCCTGAAGAGTGTAATTTGTTCCTTCCAACACAAGCCTCGAGTCACTTCCTGCCTTCGCTTCCAGACTGCAGTGCTGGGTGGTGAGCCTGCATTGTAAGAAGTGCTGCCCACAGCCTCAGAACAATACTCGGGGTAGTTTTAAGTCTGAAACCACTTAGCTTTTTTATTTTAGAAGTATTTAACTTCAGACGCCAATCTCTGCAAAATTTCTTAATTTTATTTTCACATTGATTTTCAATATGTTCACAGCAATCTGTTGCAGGGCTTGTAGCATAGTAACAGTGTAGCTTTACTATAGGAATCTTCAGATTGTTACAAGTGAGGGTACTCTGAAGTAAGTTGATCATTTATGACACTTCTCAGAAATGCAGACTCAGAACTGTAAATAAATGTATTGTTGGTAAGCTGCTCTTAAATATGTGCTACATAAGTTGTTTGCATCTATCTTTCCAGCAGTAGCCTCAGAAGGGCTTTTACTGAAGACCTTGAGGTCTGTTGTGTTAATTGTTCTGACACATTCAGCATTCAGGTTAAAACTTAATGGGTGTCTTGTGGGAGTGGGGAGTTGAATGCATTTCTGTTAGCTGCAGCCAACTTTTGTTTTTGTTAAAACTCAGCAGAATTACCTAAATGTGCTGGAAGATGTGTTTCGGGGGTTAATGGCCTGTGTGCTTCCTACTTCTAGCAGATTTTCTTAAGATGTTTTTCCTTTTACTACAGTGTTAAGCGATATCTGTTATTAACATGCTATCAGGACTACTTTGTTTGCTTTGTAAAACATGAAAAATTTTTAACCAGGGAGCCAATCTAAAAGTGTGGGGTTTTACATGGCTTCACATGAATTAGGCACACAGCTCATAAACATGATTGAACACAAATTCAGATTTAATTTCATTTACAACTGTGACTTCAGATATTTGTTGGATAGTTCATTGAATTCCAACCTCCTGAGTTGCGCTGTCAGCAGAAACTGCAATAATATGTAATTATAGCAAGTACTTAACATCTCATTGACTCAAATTCCTCTGTTAATGATTTCACTGGATTCCTGTTAAAGTAATACCTGCTGAAATAGCACAAGCCACTGCCCTGTTAGAGAGAGGCTCCAGGTCAGATTCTTACTAGTGTTGTAAATTGCTGTAGTTTTGCTAAAATCAGCAGAGCTCTGACAGTGTATCTGCTTTTTTGTTATTGGACTGCAAGGATGGGCTTTAATGATACAGTGACTGTTTAAGAAAAGGACAATTTAACATAAGAAGTCAGCGCAGATTTGGTTTTTGGCTTTTCGAGATGGGATAGGTTCAAGTCTGCTTGAGCTCATTGTGCTAATATAATTTCTCATATACTTGTAAGACATGCAGTTGTTCAGAAATATTTATTGGCTTATTAAGTTGAATTGCCTTTGCGGCTGCTAGTTTTATAGAAACTGCTTCAAGTTTTATAGAAAACCTCACACTTAGAAACATGGGAGCAAAATGCTATTTAGCATTATGTATTCTGCTTCTGCCTGGAGTTTTGAAGGACTGTGTCTTAGGTTTCCAAATCTGAGAGAGGATATTCGTTGTAGAAATCGGTGCTTATCACCTTGCTTTTCTGGGGCTGTTTCGTTTGACTGAGACAGCAGCATATGACAAATATGCCCAGCCGTACCTTCTCCCTGTATGACTATCTGTTCTGAGCTGTTTAGCACTGTCAGCGTTTAAATATGTATCATCATTAGATTTCAAAATGCTTCCTCCCGTTAAGAGAACAGGAGAAGGGTATGGACTCGCTGTTGTTTCAGCAGTGAGGTTGCTGCTGACCTGCTCTTCTGAAAGAACAGCTAGAAAATCAGTTTAAAACCCAGTTCTCAGCTACAGTAGGATTATTCCTTTTAAACAGTATTTCCAGTTACTGCTGTCCCTACTCTGCTATTAACTGTCTGCTCTAGGGAGCTCCCACTGCGTGTGCCTCTGGTGGCTTCCACTGTCTGTCACTGGTTGAACATTGGAATTAATACAGTGTTGAAGTGCTGTTCTGGGCAGAGCAGAGAGAACCTTTTCTACAGCAGGCTCCTGTTATTTAGTAGTTCAGCTGAACAAGTTGTAGTAGTGGTTTCCTGGTGTGTATGAGGCTACAGTATTTTTAGCACAGCATTTGTTCAAAATGTCCTGGCTGACATAATTACTAAATAGTTCCAGTGGATTTAATCAGATTTATAGTTAGAAATATTTTCATCTTGAATGCTTGCTTTTTAAACTAATGATCATAAAGAATGAACTGCAGTAATATCTTCTGGTGTCACAGCAAGAGTTAGGACATTTGGAAGGTGACATTAATACTCAGCTGATGAACAAGTGAGAGCTCCAGACTTGAGAATGAAAGTGGAGAGTATGGAGCTGCAGTCAGTCTTCCTGAAACTTGTTCTTTTGTAACACCTACTTAACATCAATGATTCTTGGACTTCTTTGAGATAGAAGTAGGATCTTGTTAAACCTCAGTCTGTGTTGCAGTGTCAGCAGGAGGGGTGATGTGAAATACAGAGTTTTGTGCCAGTCCTTGCAACAAACAATATTCTCGGAGATCCTCCAGCACAACTGGTGATCAGACTTGATGGGGAAGTGGGAGACTTTGGCAATTAGTTCCCTATTAATAGCTAATGATAGAGATGGAGTCCTGTAACGAGGAAGGGTGAGTAAAGAGGGACAGTGGTTCAAATCAGAATTCTCATGAATTTGCTACTGTCATCTCAAAGTTCTAGTGATGTTTTCCATCATCTCAAGGCCTGTTTGTCTGCTAGAATAACATACTCTGTGCGAAAAAGAAGACATGGCCAGGCAGCTCTCGTCAATACTACATTTGATACTGTTACTTCACCCTGGGGAAGTTTCCTTTGTTCATAGCTGTTACTTAAATCTCAGTAGTTTCGCTTGAAGGTGGTCACAGTAGTAGTTCAGTTTAGCCAACTAACTTGTACTGACAGCTGCTGTGTGTTTTGAAACTGCCAGTTCCCAACATGAAGGAGTCACAAGGACAGAGACAGCATTGAGCATGCTTTATTCCTGTCTTGGAAAGCTTTGGAGGCGGGGGCTGGAAAATGTCTGAAATGCATATCTTGATGGGATGGGGGCAGTGCAGGCTCAAATATGGGAGGTATAGCAGGAAAGTTAGTGTAGGTGTTTGTCATTCAGCCTCAGCAGACAATACCTCATCAAGAAAAACAACCTGTGTCTCCACCTAAAGTACTTAAATCCCTTTTTAAGTTTGAAGACTGTAACTTCTGAAATTGGGGTGATTGCAGGGTAAAGAGGGACAGCATCAGGCCATTGGGAAATTGTTTTATTAGAAGGCTTCTGTCAGTCTTGGAGCCAAAAGTTGCTTCCCACAAGCTTCTGATGGGTAGATCTTTTTGGATTCCTTATCGATATTTTTGACATGAATGTATTTGTTCATGTTCACAAGCTTACCATATGCTTTGTGCAGTTGTGAGCTGTGTGGGTGTGCATGTATGTATTTTTATCTTATACCATCGTCAGAGAAGGGGTTTTTTAGGGAGTGTTATAAAGACAATGGCTTCCTTCTCTAGCAGTATTGCAGAGTGCTGAGCTTCATGGTGCCCATGAGAAGATGAAGATTCACTCCTTCATAATTCTGCCCAACATAAATGGTTGCGTGTTAAAGACAGATGGACATTCATGGAATTCAGTGCTGCAGCAGAGTGGTTCTGCAGCTGGCTGTATCTTTCCATGACTGAAGAGAGATTGATTTCTGCCTCAGGAAAGCTTGGAGTGTACTTGTAGCTTCACTAAAATATTTTGATCAGTCTATGTAATGCATTTTTGGCTAGGTCATGTCTGTGTCCATTAAAGACATGCTCCGTGGTGAGGATGTACTAGCTAAGTGCCTGTTAAGTCTCATCAGCTGCAGTATATAGCTGACATAGTCTCTTACAGACATACAGTATTTAGCAGATAGTACAACTTTATTTGGGGGAGAAACACCCTAACATTCTCAATGAAGGCATAGTTCTGATTCTTCAAAATGTCCTTTTTTCTCCCATAATGCTATTTTTCAATGATTTTCTAAAAATAACACCCTGGTGACTTTTAGTACTTACTGCTCATTTTGAAATCCCAATCATTGATTTGCACAGTCTTACTAATTTTTGCAGCAAGCGTCTGGGACCTCAGTAGTAGAGCATTTTGCTGTGGTAGGGAATAAATGATAGCAACAAATTAAATACGAGGTCTTGTGTTCAACGTGGGTAAGACTGCATGCAGCTTGTCCTATCTGAAACCCACTGGGCTAATGCATAAGCACTGTGTGTCTGGCTGCTCTGGAGTGAGTTTTATCACATGCTTTGTAATTTCTGAAGTGTTGGGGGCACTCCACTGTTTAGTGTATACTGCACGGGATTGGAAGTTCACTTGTTTCCATCCAAATGTCTTGCGAGTTTAGTGCAGCTAGATGATGTGTGGCAGTGTCTAAATGGAATAATTTCAAGAAGTTTTAAGAAGAATTTTTTTAGACGTTGACCAGAGATGTGGCTTCATGGTAAAAAGTCAAGAAAATAATTAATAGGAATGGAACAATACCCAAGTACAGATAGCTTTTTAATTTTTCCTGGCATTTGTCACTGATCTATTGCCTAACACTGCTTTGGACACATGAGAATGTGAACTTGTAAAGTGTTACCCAGAACCTTTTTTCTTCTTTTATTTGTCACTTTTCTTCGATGCACCTTTTCAATTTGAATGACAATATGGTAGTTTTTCCTTTGTATGTTACGTGGAATAGATTACCTGTGTTTTAGGGCCAGGGCAATGTACTTTAGTTGAACTTTTTATTGATGGCAATGTATTACTGCTCAAGGCTTATATTCCAGTATTTGAACAAGGGCCAGACTTGTCAAAAAAGCTGCTCATCTTCCTCTGAGGTTGCAGTTTCTTGTTTTGGAGAGGTGGTCTCAAATGGCATTTTAGGGGAGAGGGTGAGGGAAAAGTGGGCTCTCACCTTCTGTGGTTTTTTCCCTTTGAAATATGTTAAGTGTCTGTTGCAGATTTTTAGGTATCTGGAGGTAGAGTTAAGAAACATGTAGTGGTCTTCTGACTGAAATGCAGAGATCCTGGAGTTACAGTAGCACAACTAAGTGGCTTCTATTTTTTGTGATCTGTAAGCAGAGTTTTAGGGGGAGAAAAGTACGGGTGGTGGCAGGGGACATCCTGTTGCATAGCTTGTGATATGAGGTAGTTTGCAGACCAGCTAACCAGGTAGGAGGGCTGTCTTCCTTCATCTGCTCTGCAGTGGATGCAAGTGGATGGAGTTCTTTGTGTCCTTAGAGAGATTCGCAGCTAAATTGGCAGTTTTTATTCCAGCTTCTGGTTTTGTGTGATGCTGTCTTGGCAGCTCTCAGCATAGTCTGTATTGCTTGGTGCTCTGGTCAGGCTATGTGAAGATGAAGGGTTGAATATGAAGAGAGGCTATTCTGAAGCTGAAGGCAGGAACCACTGGGGAGGTACATTCTGTTACACATAGACACTATGCCTGGGATTAAGGTCCTTTGTGCTATACATTGTTATCCCGTCCTGAGGCCGTATTGTTTAAATAGGCAACACAGTGGGAGAAGAGGGAGTAGTATGCTCTTCTCAGAGGTGGAGAAACAAGAACAAAGTGGGAGTGATTTTTTCCAGCACAGAAATAGATATAAAGCTGTCTGGCTAGGACTAAGATTCAATTCCAACTTGGACATTTGTTTTCGATTTTTAATTCTCTCTCCAGCTGAAGACTGAGGTGGTTAGCAAAGGGCAGTACAAAAAGAAAAAGGAGCTTCTGCAGTTTTAGCATATGTTGTAATTTTTTCTTAAATGCAGAACTTGTCTCAGGAGCTAAAGCGTGCATTTTTTTCTGTGGTACTAAATTAATTCACAAATACTAAAATGTTGTGTGCTGGGTTTTGCAATTAGTGAAATCACTGGATTTACAGTAGGGAGATCAGTGGTTTTCTGGTCTGTGTGTGGGGTTCCAGTATCAAGTGCTTTACAGGTTAGTCTTTTGCACTATACATGCCACCTTGGTATGAGTGTCTCCTAACTGTGCCTTGAGCAATAGGAAGAGCATATTATGTCTTCTGCCAGTTTGTGAGTGCTAGCAAGAGTGTGAGTAAGATCAATTATTGGAGAGATAAAACAGCTGGGATGGGCAGGTACCAGTTTTAACTTGCCTAACAAGGTACACTTACAAGTTAGACGAGTGCTCTGCATTTTAATCTAGCCTTTTGGGAAACTGGAAGCAGGAGCTCTTTGGAGATCCATGTGAGGGTATGATTCACTGCAACACAAGCAGCATGTGCAAAATGGAGGGATGGAGTAGTACTAGTGACGTACTCTGAGGTTTGTACTCTAGAGTTAATGACCACCAGATGGGGAATAAAAGGCTGCCTGCTTTTCTTTTGAGGACTGAGAATGTCGTTGAGGCTGTTAAAATGTGCTGTATCTGTTGTAATGCCTCTTGTGCACAGGAAACCCCTTTATGCGTGGATCAGAGTAAGCTTACCTTACTGGTGTTTCCCCTCAACGCTTAGTTTTTAGCATTGGTTTTGGCTGAAGATTAAGTTCTTTCAGTTTGGTAATAGTGCACCTCAGGGATAAAGAGCAAAAAGTCTCAAGTGCTTTCTGGCAGTAGAAAAAGTAAGGTGCAAGTTGTGTTCCAGTACACAAGTGTAAATTGTGAGATGCAGAGGCAGTAGGTTCATATGAACACAAATACAATGCAAGAGGTGAACTCTTGACAACAGTGACCCTGATTAACTTCTGCAGTGTTGCCCAATCCTGTTGTACGTGTCATCTTGATCCATCTTTTTAGTAAACAAACACTGGCACAAATCAGAGTCGAGATATCAGTGCTGTTAACTCTGATATTTGCAAGTTGTCATGCTGGAGCTGAGTAGGTGTTTGGGTTACTTGGTCTTGCTCCAGTAGATTGGAACATCTCTCCAGCTGTCCAGGATACCTTTGGACGTGAATGTGGATAACATGCATTTTTCAAGAGCCTTTTTCTCTTTTGCATTCTTACCTCCTCCTGTGTTCTTCCTACTCCAGAACCAGGAAGCCTCTCAGAGGAGCTAGCATCTTGTCTGAGTCATAGTATCATAGCTGTGTATGTCACCTGCACTTCATTAGGGAAGCATAAGCAAGCTGTCCTTGAAATACCTGTTTTTATGAGTAGATACAGTCTTCTAATTTAAAATATGCTGCTCTCTGGAGTTTGGTAGCTGTCATAAACAATGTTTTTCTTTTATCATCAAGTAGGCTTATTCAGCATCACTTCTATCTAAAGGAAGCTTCTTTCTAGGTTTTAGACTGTTCTCATAGTATAGATGCGAAGAGGAAAGTACAGCTTGGCACTTGATGCCCTATGCTTGGCTGCTTCAGTTGTCAGCATGTGGTCTTGGGAGAGCCCAGCACAGTGTAGTTTTGTTGGCCCCAGTCCGTAGCTTGTCTTGCACTGGATGGAGACTGTAGCTAGCAATAAGCTGGCTATCCCAGTAATTTAATTCTTAAATTGAATCTTAGGCAAAAGGCAGAAGCACTTGAATTGATGAGTCCATCAGTTTTGCGTTTCATACATGAAGGTGTAAAGCTGTCATTCTTCAAGCATTGCCTTCTGATTCTAACAGGTTTGCCCCTTCCCTCCTGCCCAGCCCTGTTGTTGAGACTTTTGTCTAGTGATGCATAATCTTCAGTTTATGATTTTGCTATCCATCACTGTCAAAGTGTGAGCTCATCTCTGTAGAGGAAAAAGTGAATTTATTGTTGAACCATAGCCTGAGTTAAAATATTCTGTCTTTCTCTGTGTTTGTGAGTAGGCCTCTCTTACAGCACTCATGCAGTGCAGTATTTGCCACTTTCAGGAACCTGATAGATTTTTTTTGGTTTTTGTTTTTTTTTTTTCACCCAAAGCTGCTGGTGCAGTCTTTGCATACCAACTGACTCTGGTCTGCGTGCAGTTTAGGAAACAGGTTACATTTGGTGTTGGCAGCAGGGGTAGCTAGTTCAGAAGGTGGGCTGGATCTCCTGGGAACTGATCTGTGCTTGGGCTTTGCCCATAGCTCTTCAGTGTATTTGGTTAGAATGAGAAACAATACTAATGCCCTGGCCACATTTCTGAAGGACTGGGAGGCTTACTAAGTCTTTGTGTACTGAAGTTAAAGTGTGTATTTTTAAACAGATTCCTTTACAGAGAATGAAGCTGTGGAGCATTGTTTTGTGAAATAAGTCCCCTGTAGCTGTATTTCACAAGTACACGAAACAGTGTTCAAAACAGATGTGAGCTTCATTTATTAATGGCAGAATTAGTTTGTTTTTAATTTAAGTTCTTGTGTTTTTTCTCCCTTTTTGTAAATACCCCACCCAGGCACAGGAGCCTCATGCTCAGACTCTAATCCAGACTAAGAAACCTTAAATCCCAAAGGGAACTCATTAGGGTGTAGTTCAAGGAGTCCTCTTTTGCATAACATCAGTGTGTTTGTGTTTTGGGAGGGCCATTGAGCTGGGGAAAGGAACACTTCTCAGTTTCATTTTTATAGAGAAGTCCTAGGGAAGAAGTCTACTGACTTGCACATGGCAAATATTTACTTTTTGAATAGAGCTGAAATAAATATGATATTTGATGTTTTTCTAAGCTGAGTTTTTATAGTGTCTTTTTGTGTGTATTAACAGTTTAATCTCAGTAGAGCTCTGGAATTAGTCTTTGGCAATTAACTCTACAGAAGAACAGAGTCAAAGAAGCCATCCCTTTAGTTGCTTTTCCCCACTACTGAAAAAAGGTATTTTAAAAAAATTGTAGTACATGGCCTACAAACAAGTATAATGGTGATTTTTATCATAGTTGCTTCAGAGACTGGAAAGGTAAGTTTTCCACTAGTTTTCAGTTCAGGCAAGATCTGGTATTCAGAAGGGCTTTCTTCTAAGCATCCAGGAGGTGTTTGAAGGCTTAAAAATTAGTGCAAATTTGTGTCATTTCTAGGTTTCTCATAGGTCTCTTATTTCCGTGTTCTGAAGTAGGTGCCATTTGGTCAGCATGTGTCAGTGACACTTGCTGAGTTCTTCATCCCATAAGCTGTTTCTTACATCTTTACTGCCTCCTCCCCATCACAGGTATCTGAATAGTATACTGTTAGGCAATGTGTTTAGCACTTTGCTAATGACAGGTATGTGATTTCCCAAAGCCTGTGATCCAAATGAGTTTATTTACATACAAAACTAAATTTAGATCAAATTACTTGTGGAGGTTGGTACTCCAAAAAGGCATCAGTACAGATAGGTTATCAAGTGTCTGTGTACACCGAGAGTCAAATTGTTTCCTCCCTGTTAGTCACTACAGTTTTCCCTTGCACTTAATCAAACCAGAATTACTGTTGTATGTCAGATGTGCATGTAGTTCATAAAACAACTTCTAGTGCGCTCCTGGACGGAACAAATGTTGGACTTGATATTAACTGCACACTTTTCACTGGAGCTAAGTTAGATTTTTCTGAGAATGTGATGCTTGGTATTAGCAAATTGTCTCCTTGTTTTACTTGTCTGTGTTTATTGCTTTCACTTAAAAAAAAAAATTGCAGTTTCTGTGTTGGGGTAGCTGTCTTACTGTGAAGTGCTAGCAGACAAGATTCCAGTACCTGTCACAGAGACTGTAGTGGCAGAAAGTATCTTGTTTTATGTTTTAATCTCAAGGTAACTGGTACTTTCTTTAAAGTCTCTTCTTGTGAAAACCTATGTTGAGCTGTTTCTCTGGTTGTAGATCCTCTCTTGAGCAGACACTATTGAACTGTATCACCTTTTAGAGGTTCAAACAAATGTCCTTAGGAAACCAGGTGGAACATAATGTTGTCCCCAACAAATTTGGGGTATTTAGTACACCATCACTAGAAGAGAAATGTTACTGTTATAAGCTGTTACTTAACTTTCAATTTTATGATAACCTCTTTCTCCAGGAGTATCTTGATCTGTCCATGCAGCTACTTAGTTTTGGGAATGGTGAAGTTAAGTATCTTGTGTCATCATTTGCTGATTTTCAGAATAGGTTATTCATACTAGTTCTTTCTTATGGTATTAGGGCTACTTATCATGTAGTCTTCCCATTTACAGGCTTTACTTAGTACTACTGCTATGCATTAGTGAAAGCTTTTAAGGCTCTGGTGTTTCAGTAGTGGTGCCTTTTTACTTCTGATAGTATCAGGTAAAGCTGATCACGGGTTGCAGTCGTGATCACAGGAAAAAGGGATTTTTTTTTCTGGTCTGCTAGGGACCAGAGTGCAGAAAGTAAGATAATTGCTAATTGTAAAACAGATCCAAGTTCAAAAGTAAATTTGTACACCTTAAAACTTGCAAAATAGTGTTGCTGAAATGCATGCAAACTCAAACAGGTTAAATGTATTCAGGGATTGCAGTTTCAGAAAATGCTGGGGCTGCTGTGCTCTTTTGGGTAAAGCAGACCTTACTCTGAAGAGTGTAAGCATTGCTTTCTGCTGCTGGGTACCTGGATGGCACTTTCACTCCCAGAAGTGGTTTTGTCTAGCACAGGCTTGAAATACTTGGAAGAGGAGGATAGGAGGGAACAGTACAGCTGCTGCT
Organism: Harpia harpyja; assembly: GCF_026419915.1. Classification (NCBI taxonomy): domain Eukaryota; kingdom Metazoa; phylum Chordata; class Aves; order Accipitriformes; family Accipitridae; genus Harpia; species Harpia harpyja. The sequence goes on along the minus strand of NC_068940.1, from coordinate 41,117,292 downwards.
CTGGGCTGTTTGTGTAGGAGCAAACTACTAAATCATCTGGAATGGCTACAGCTTTCAGGGTGGTATTAGTCCTTCATGTCAAATTCATAATAAATTTTAACAGATGTATTGATTTAATTTTGACTCTAGTAAGAATCATAATAACTTTTAAAAAATTTGTCTCAACATATATAAAACTGGCAGCCAAGAAACTTTTAAAAATAGTTTTTCCTAGCCTTACAGTTGAATCATTCAGGAATAAATTACGAGATTGTAAATAGTCTTAGATGTTCCTCTTGTTTCCTTTGCTTATTTCTGCTGTCAAATAATCAAGTGGAAAGAAATATTTCTTAATTTTTTCCTTTGGAATACTCCTGAAAATAAGCTATATAACTTGTTTTTCTCATTTTGGGTTATATTAAAGAGGAATAACAAAGTTTTGAATCCCTGTCATTGCTTCTGTAGTCCTCATAAGTTTTTTTGAGCATGTTTCTAACCCTCTCACAAACCAACCTCTTAAAATATTTAAATAATGTTTGGTTTCATGTTCAAAAAACTGAGAGAGTGTGATCATGTTGCAGTAGTAAAGCAGAACCTCTGATATGATGGAAGTCATTAGCTAAGCACTTGGAGTTTGAAGTGCAGTGATAAACTAACTTTTGATGACTCTCAGCACCTGCAGCATATTTCCTTCAGTTTAAACAGCTCATTTAGTGACTGTGATGGTAGAAGCCATTTGAAAGCTGAAAAAAGCAAGCCGACTTTTCACACCTAGTTATTTCTGCATACGTAAAGAAAGCACTACTCTTAAAATTGAGGAACGAGGTAACCAGAAGCAATTGCTTCGGTTCAATTTCCAAGGATTATGCTTGCTTTCTTTTAATAGACTTTAGATGTGAAACAAGTTAAGTAAATGTTTTTCTCTACTTCCTAAGTCTCATTCAAAGCAGATCTGAGTTTTGTGTAAGGTGGAATCTGAAAATGTTGGCTGTGCATTTAATAAAATTCTGATTTCCATCCAAAGATGCAAGCCATTAGTTTAAAAAACAAAACTACAAAACAACAAAAACCCAGGAAAAAAACCTCACCAAACTGTTAATATATTGTGTGGAGCTTTTTTTTGATTGACAAGTTAGGAGTTTGTTATGCATAATAAAGTAACCACTGCATGTTATCCTGCATTAACAGGTTACATTTTATATTCAGGTATCTGTATCAGTGTGATTTAACAGTTGCCAGCTAGTGACACTTGACCTGGACTTAACAAAATAAACAGATTACAGGTGCATAATGAGATTAAAATCAGAGATTTAAGTAACATTTCGTGCCTACTGATGTAAATTGAAGACTTCCAGTGGAAGTTGGTGCACCATATCTAGGAGCTGTACTTACAAGTCATTTAAGTGTTGCAATCATAACCTTATTTTAAAACTCACTTTTAAAGCTACTGTGACCTACACTGCTGTGGTGATGTTTCTTTCTATGTCCTCTATCCTTTCCTTTCAGAAGACTCAGGAGTACAGTTGGAAGTGCAGAAATCTCAACTGTTATTAAACATTTACCTTTTGTTTACTTGTGTGTTTTAGCTGGAATCGGGTGGTTTCCTGTGTGCTAATTGCAGTAATGTCCCCTTAAGAAAGGGGAATTGCATTCTCTCCCTTGTCTTGAGAGTGGGACTTGTGGCAAAGCAGACTCTGGTGATAAGATGCTTGCAGACAACGGTTGGAATTAGCCTGGCGTAGGTGAGTGATTGCTTAACCACAATGGGACCAGAGGTGAAATTGGGCTGTATCTATCCAGTGCAGCCCAATACTTGAAAGAAATGATTGCAGATAGAAAAAAAACAAACAAAAAAAAACCCCAAAAAACCCCAACCACCAACACCAGCTGGAATCAGTGTGGGAGTTGCTCCTACAGTGAGGAACCAGCTTAAGTGTGATAAAAATAAGTGCCTGGTCTTCTGAAACAAACCTTTTATAAGACTTAGGCCATGCTTCCCCCATCAGTTCAGCTTAGTAGGCATGATATTAAACAAGTAGTAAGAGAATTGTCTGACTCCAGCGCGTAAAACAGTGATACTGCTTAGCAGAGGTGATTTAAAGCTTGTACCAACCAGTTCTCTGTCTTGCAGACTCAATTTATGCTCTAATACTGAGGGTTGCGGAGGCCTTATGTTGTTCCCAAGGGTGCTACCTCTTCAAGTCTTTCCTCCCTACAGCAAGCAGGAGACCAGCACTGGCCAAAGCCACATCATGTTGTCAAGGGATGGTTAATAAAAGGCTTTGAACAAATGCCATTAGAGCCTCTTCTCTAAGGACTCTGAGCACAGCTTGTACCACTCCAATGTGTATAAACTGTGTGTGATTCTGACTGCTGACAGGAGGCTAGCCATTGACTGCTGCAAGACAAGCAGTTCAATGCAACTGCTTTTTTTCTGATCTTCTGTAAAGTGTTTGCTTGGGGGGGAGCCCTTGTTCAGGGTCAAACTCAGGATAGTCAAACATGCCAGCCCTGTCCTCGTGTGTTGGTGCGAATACAGGCTCTGTGTGAGCTACTGTTGAGACATTACTCTTGCACTGAGGAAGTGTCAGGATTTCAGGGAGTCTTTACAAATTACTTTTTAGTGAATCCAAAAATGCTAGTGATTTACACAGCCAGCAAGTGAAAATATTTTTCTAGTTGACATCATTGCAGTGTAATTATTCCTGACAACACAGCAGTTTTCCTGTTGGCTAGTGCAGTTTTTAGAACTGAAGCTTTTGTTCTTATGCCCCAAAATAATACCAATCTCTTTTTATTTTTTAATCTATCTGAAGTTTCTATTATCCCCTCTAAGGACTAGGAGTTATAGCTGTTTGCTCCTGTTTTCTCCTGATTCACCTGAGTTTTCAAGAATCTCCTGATTCTTGAAAGTTTGCATGCAATAAGCAGCTGTTGACTTTGCATCACAAATTGTGTTGTTTGCACCTTTCTAATGATGGTATAAAGAGCAGTTGGAGGCGTAAAAACCTTCTGCTGGGGGCACTGACTCAGTCTACGGATGGAGTACAGTACATGAAGTTCTCTGTCTGCAGTGTGAATTTGTCACAGATTGCACTGAAAGATTTTCTTTGCTCTTGACCCAGTCTACCAAAGTAACTCTCAAAGCTGTTCCCGGGCAATCCTTTGTCAAGAATCTCCAGAAGCTGATTCAGCCCACCTACCTGTGATGATGGTGCAGGCAGGAGCACAGTCAGTGTACTCCTTGCTTAAAGTCTAGGCTTGATTCTTGTGTTACAGTTGAGCATAAGCTGGGGTCCTCTGAGCTATGAAACAACCAAAAAGCAAAAGTCTCTCTGGTGTAAGTGTGCTTAGTGGCTGAGCAAAAGTGAGTGTTTCAATCCACCCTGGCTTGCACACCCTTCATGAGAGGGGATTGATGAACAGCAGTGTGTTGTCCCAAAAATTGTGCAGCCCAAATTGCTAGCCAGGAACTACTTAAGGAAGAGGATTCCTGCAAACCACAAAAATAAGGGTTAAGTGAACAATTTTGCTTTAGATTGTTTTGAAGTAAGGGATAGGTTATCTTCAGCAGTTCCTGGTAACTCTGAAGTCTAAACATGCCTGTAAATGTTGCAGTTGCCCTTCTTTGGAGAACCAGGGCAGAAGGCAAGCAGAGGCATGGGTGCCTCTGGTCCTTGCTCCTGAGTGACTTGTGAGTGACCCTGGGCAGTTCTTTTTGTCTCCGGTGTGGCACCTACATCCCTCTCTTTGTCTCTTCCTGAGAGGATTGTGTGTGACAGCACCGCATGATGGTGTCTGTGCTAAAGGTTGGTTGCTTTCTAAGTCTGAAAATAGGATTAGTCCCCTTGCATTCTATTTGAATGTCCTTAAATTTTACCTTCTTGCATAATTTTAAACTAACTTTACACTCCTGGATGCTAGACTGGTTTGTGAACAATTGTCCAGGCTTTCTCAGCAAGTCTGTCCTTCCTGCTGTGCTGGTTATGTTAACTGCATTTTGCACAATGGAGTGCGAAATGGGTGCGAATTTGGAAAAGCCTGAGATTAGATGCTCCAATAAAAATTGTTTGGTATTATTGGATCTAAAAGAAATCCACAGGGAACCTACCTGTAACTACTTTTTTATGCCAAATTTGTTTCCTGAGCTGATTGGTAACAGCTGTTTCCCCTCAGCCACATTCACTTTATATACCCTGAAGTCCCACAGGGTCTCAGTCCTGTATATATGTGTATTAGCAAATCAGAATACAGATTTAGTTGCAATGAGTGTAAGGCTTTTGAAACCTGAGAGGTGACGAAGCTCAAGCTTGTTGTGGCTGTCCATTGTTTGCATTTTGGATCTGGTTATGATACTCAGACGCAGGCGGAGTTGGCTTTGGAAAGGGTCAGTGGCTGTTAAAATTACCTAGCTTTCCACTTTTCTATCTGTTTGGACCCCTTCACTGGCTGTCGAAAGTAATTCTGGGCTAGTTTGAGGTGGGAGGAGCAGGAATAAGTGCTTACTGAAAGCAAGGCAGTTGTTGGACGTGACAACAGCTAGGACTGAAGTGGGCATATACCATATAAACTTGCACATGCTTCCAACATGGCTTTATATTTCTAGAGTGTTCTGGAGCCTTCCTGAGTCCCACAGTGCTCACTGCATGGATTTTTCCCTAGATCTTGCTCTGGGCCTCATCCTCACCTCCTGATGTGCAGAGATGTGATGGGCCATGGCTTTTGAAACTTGAGGCAAAAGTGTGTCTTCAGTTTTGCTGCTTCTTTAAAGATGTACATGCAGTGCCTAACTTTGTTTATTCATGTGGGTGTAGACTCATAAAGCAATAGGAGAAAAATCGCCGAAACTATTTCTACCCCAGTAAGGGAAGAGTGTTAGTATGAAAGATACTCAAATTCTGAATGGAGGAGGCTGTGGAAGGTAAGTACTTCTACTTATAAAAGAGTGTAGCCTTATAAGAATAAATATCACTAGGGACAATAACGGGGTTGCTCTTATCTTGTTTCCTTAAGAGACTACTCTGGACTTTCCTCTCTTCCATGCCAGCACAGCAGCATTTTAAGCTGTATGCTGGCGCTGGTCATTTCCCTGAAGTTTCAACTTGCTGTTCTGTTTTATTCTGCTTTGTTAGTGGAAACATACTAATGGGTTTCAGTCTCTGACTCTTATTTATACAATTACAGGAGAATGTTTTACATCTTGGGAATCCCTGAAAACACATGTTTCTGTTCACATTGAACTTTTTTTGTTTTTGAATGCAAATAATGGATTGAAACTTCATTGTTGCCTCTCAGTTGGGAGCCCTTTGGCATGTGTAAGAAGCAGCTATTAATTTAGCCTTTCTGTACTGATCAAACATGTATTTTCATGCTTTATAAGGCTTCCTCAGTCTTGTCCTTTGTGTAATATTGTCTACTGCAGTTCTACTTGCAGTGATTTTATGAGTTTGTTACACAGCAACTAAGATCTGCTGCAGAATAGGCGTATGTGAACGTGCCACCTCTTTCAGAAGAGACCATGTAAAAAAAGGCACTGACAAGTCATTGCTGCTGCTGTCTACACGGTTAGTTGTTTTGCTTCAAAATGCTTGCAGTGGAGCAGCTTAAGGTCAGCATCCCTTTACCACATAGCTATCTCAATTACTTAAGCATTACTTACCTGCAGAGCGTTAGGTACTTCCCCAGCAGGTGAAAAAATGAGGTGCACAGAAAATAACTGATTAATCCAGTGTGGCTGAAAAAAAAATTTGAAGAAGGGCTCAAAATGTGCACTAAAGAGTATCTGTCCTTGTCTTACAGGATGTCTTGCTTACCTACCCAGCTTCCCTGCAGGTTGGTTTAGATTGATGAAATGCCAGCAGTGACATTTCCTTCAGGTTAACTTCATGTCCCAGAGGCTTCAGTCACACAAGATAGGAGTGATCAGTCTATTGGGGTTTTTTTGTTTGTTTTTTTTCCTGGCCTCGTTAACCTATCCATGATAAGCTTTTAAAGTTTGGGATGGATAAATGAGTGTACAGCTTAGCTTGCAGACTTGGTGCTGTGCCTGCCACGCTCTCTCACTTTTAGCAGTTCTGTCACATTGTTTACCTCTCTTCCGTAGATTGAAGTTGCCCTGGGGTTTCAGTGGAGCAGAAGGTGTGTTGATCTTGTTTTGCAAACTTTTGTGTTTTTAGAAAGCTGTGTAAGATCCTTGCTTGCATAATAAAATTTCCCCCCTGCCCTCGTCAAGATTCATCACCAAGTCATTCCACGGGTAACTTCCTTTCCCTCTGTTCAACAGCGAGAAATACAGGGCCTTCAAATTACAAGATTAATGAAGAATGCAGTAAACTAAGGGGTCTGTCTTGTTCTGAAGCCAAGTTTCCCAGCACAGTCCTTTTAAGGAAAAAGACATAATATCTGTCTGTCCCTGTAGTATCTTTTGCCTCAAGTAACTACTGAAGTGTGGAGAGGGGTTGTAAGGTTGTTGGTTTTATTCTGTTTCTATCAAAAGTACTAAGTTTTCAAGCTTTGGCAGAATTGGATACCATGTGGTGTGGTCAGTTCTGGCTCAGCCTGGAAGGAATTTTGTCTCGGAGTAACTATAGCCTGGAAAATAGGTTGACTCAAATCTATTCAGTGATGATATATTTCTCCATCTGAACCCTTAGAAAAAGGAAGAATGCACTCTGGTGGAGTCTTACTTTTAGTAATAAAGTTCCTGCCTTAGAAAGGATAAACTGTTTGGTTATTCTGCTGTACTTTTTGAGGCTCTCTTTTCATGAAGCTTTTATGCTTTTTTTTTCTCCCTACTCTTGTATGATTGGAAAATGAATGACTGAAGATCTAAGCTTTGCAACCAAGACCTGCTTTGTGTGTTCTCCTTGTGGTTAGTCAAAATTAATTCAGTTGTTTTGCAGTAAACTATAAAACTCAGATTTTATTCTGGTTTATGGAGTGAAACAGTGAGCACTGTTGAAGTGTCAGCCTCCCTGAACTGGTGTACCTCACCCAGTGATGCACCTGAAGTGAAAAAAGTTAGTGATAGCACAGTAATTGTACTTCATTTGAATAAAGAAGGATTTTAAGGATTTAGAAATAGCTTTCTACAGCAGTGTTGATTGTGGAGATGTCTTTCAACACTCGTGAAGGGTTGCGTGTCAAGTTGCTTTTGAAAGGTATATCTGTGCTATTAAGTATGAGGAAGCAGAAGCCTGGCTGTCTTGTTTCAGTATCATTGTAGTTTCTTTCCTCTCTTGACACCTACTGAAAACCCGGGTCCTGCTTCTTTTATTGAATTTCATGCTTACGTTGTGTGGGTTCAAGTCATGGTCTTGGTGTTTCAGTCACTCTCATTTCAGGATTCCAAACATTTTGCAGTCAGCTACTGGAGAAATAAAACAGCACAGCAAACAGACCTGCAATACCTTTCCAGGGTAAATGTTTCATGTGTATTCTGTAGTTGTGTAAATAGGGCCATTAGGCCAGTAAGTGACATCCAGTTTCACGTTGAAAGTTTATTTTAGATTATGATTTTCTGATCCAGTGTATCATCCACAATACCGTTGTCTCTCTCTGAACAGTGCCTTCTGGGTATGTTTTTCTGCTTTTGACACTTTTAGCTGTATATAGATGTTTTCCAGTTTCTGTATCTTTCATACCTACAGTTCTGTTTTCTTTCAGTCTGACCTACTTTATTGGGAAAGGTGTTGTCTCTGATACCTGGATGCAGTTCTGTTTTCTGTCCAGTAGCTTTTCCTCCTCCTTTTTTGGGCTACAGCAATGGCAATCCATTTAAACAAACTCTAGAAACACTGTGTAATCAATTACTGGAACACCATGATCATACTGTGACTTCCTCCAACTGCAATACAAATATTTTAGAAAAGTTTAAACCTCTTCCGGACTGGCTAGGTGGGATTGTTGCACATGCCTTTAAAACTGTTAAATCAAAACATGTAAAGTCAGATGACTAGTCCACAGTCATAACCTAACAGTGAGGATCCTGATCCCCTATGCCTCAGATCGTGCCACTTTCTCCATATGGTTGCTCTTCTGAGCCATATGGGGGTCTGCAAATGGGCTTTTTCATCTCTGCACAGTGGTTGCTTTCTTAGGTGAACAGTTTATAAATTGACTAGAACCTCACAGAGCAATGTTTACATGTCAGATTACTGTGCCTACTTAGGTAATCTACTAACCCCATCACTATTGATGTTAAAGACCTTGGATAATGACTAAATGTTACAGTCTTTCTACTTGCTGATATAATGCATATATTGTAAAAGTTAGTGCAACACTAAACCATTTCGATCAGATGCCTAAGGCAAAAGTGAATGTTCTTTACCAGGAATATGAAGAGTATTTTAGATGCTTCAAACTACATTCACATGTTTGAAAATTCATAGCCCTTCTTGGCATCATTTCAGCAACTGAACCTTGATAATTTTATTATTTGTCTTTTAATACCCAACATACAAGAAATTAAAACTCTAAAAGTATATGATTTGGCAAAATAAATGGTAACAAATGGTAAAACCTGAGTAACTTGAAAGTAAGAGGCCTTTTTCTGATAATCTGCAGTTTTAAGTTGACTACTTTTGAGGAGAGCCTGTGGGGGAGGAGAAGAATCAGTAAGCATCAGTAAAATTGTTTCATTTAGGTCATACAGAGTCTTTTTGCTTTGCTTACTTTTGCATCACAACAGGTGAGAAGGAAATCAGCCTAAATAGTAAAAAGGCTGCAGTTGTGGAGTGAATTGGTCTAACATGGAGGTGGTATTTCAGCTGAGAAGGGACTAACCATTTCTCAAGTGACAGGAAGGCTTATGAGAAGTTTTTGAACTTGACCAGCTTTTGAACCTAATCCAGTGTTAATGAATTACCTCCTTTCCAGCTGCATAATTTAGCAGTGGAACTGGAGAAGTCTTTTTTTTTTTTTTTTTTTTTAAGACTTTCTTCTCCTTTCCAGAAGAGATGCTGAAAAGACCTTGCTACTTTCGTCATACGTGTCCTCTATACTGATAGTAAAGGGCTTCTTGCTCATGCTTCAGGTTCGGGATGGCTGAATATACCGGTAATAGAGAGAGCACAGTACTCGTACAGAACAATGATCCTGATAAAGTCTTGAGAGCTTGTATGTGTCTCTTGTAACAAATAACTATCATTGGCATTGGACTTAAATTGGGGCAGAAATTTCAGCCGCTCATCTGAAGCAGAAGTGTTATTGGAGTAACAAGTTAAACATGTTTTTCTTGGTTGGTAACGTGATTAATTTTTCATGCTGTGTCTTCAGATTTGGGCACAGATTTCAGTCCCAAGAGTCAAGTAAGCTTAAATCATATTTCTGGACATCAGTATAGAGAAGCATTGAGATGAGGCTTTGTATGGATAAAATACCAGCATACATACCAGTTGAGGTATTTCTAGGCTGTTTAGCAAGAGGAAAGGCAATTGGGGTGTTGCTGAAACCAGAAGAAAAATACAAAAAGTCCTTATCCCCCAGAACCTAGTAAAACATTTCAAAAGAACAAAGGCTGCTGGCAGAAACCTTTATTTAAGCAGGTTAATGAGGGATTCAAATTGTGCCCACAAAAACTTACAAGAAGGTGAACTGAAAGACAGCAAATACGGAAGGTTAGTAGATTTATCTGGAAAAGCTACTGTTGACCAGAAATTTGGGTTACCAGGTGTTAATTTGCCAGCTAGCTCACTTAATTTAGGAGAAATGAGAAGGGCCAGATTGTTGCTCATATCTTTTTTTCAGTTCGTTTAAAAAAAAAAAAATTCTAGTGCAAAATTATGACAATGGCATAAAATGCAAGTGGGATAAAATGGCATCTTTAGCACCCTGTATCATGTTCCAGTGATACTCTCCCAAATAATATTGATAGCTGTACACTGATTGGGCATACAAAAACTTAAGCCCCTCTCTGGGATTTCAGTATTTTATTAGAAAAGTTGCTGTCAAAACTGACATATTAATGTAGGAAGTAGGCCTGCTTCCCTTGATTGTGATATGTAAGTAATCTTTTGGGGGTGGGGTGCAGAGAGTGGTGTTCAAAAGTGTTTTGAAAGCAAATGAATTTGTCTCATGAATTAAAACAGTATAGTTCCACATAATTGTTTTGTCACCAGACTGATCTATAAAGCCAGGGGCCATTCTCATTATGAAAGGAGACTTGCCTTTGGTGTCTGTTGGTACTCTTCCTCTCCAGGTGGCAACTGCCTGCTGGAGGGTGGCTTTCTTTTACTTCATCTCTGTTCTTGTCATGCTGTACTTAGAGATGCCTAACCTTTTACAGCTCTGTTCCTGGATAAAGAGTAAAACTGCACTGTTCCAGTAATACGTATATACAAGTATTGCAAATAGGGTTATGACTCAGCCTTTCCCCAGAGACTTAGCGGTGGAGCGAGGCGGGGGGGGGGGGGGGGGGGGGGGAGACAGGGAGAAAACAGAGCCACAGACCAAAAGTGCTTAGAATTTCCCATCCTTAAATCAGGCGTCCTTGTAATTAAACAGAGTTGAAAGATGAATCAATGTACAAAAATGCAGAGCTGCTTGTGATTGTTGGGGGTACAGGGGATGGCAGGAATAGTACCAGAACTGTGGTAATCTTTTGGAGACATACCAGGCTCAGCATTAACAGACAAGAGATCCAGTGCCAGAAACATCAAGCTTTCTAGAACAGAAGAGATGCCTACAGCTCTGGATTAGAGGATACTGAAGGGAGAGCCTTAGGGGTAATGGATCCTTACCCAGTGAGCATAACCCCTGTCCTCACTGTAGCCTTGATGCTGGAAAGAGACTTTTCAATTTCTGAAATCCTTAAATATCACAGGAGCTTTTGGGGGTTTGAACTTTGCTCACAGTAGACAATGGATTTTGCTAATGCTCTTGGAGAAGGAATGGTATTTATCTCCTTGTTCAGTGTTAGAGGGAGCAGACATGCTTAATGGAAGACATAAAAGGCAGGAAACAAATTTGAAAGTGTGGTAATGTCTGACCTCATTCTGTAGCTCATGTGAGACTGGACCTAGTCAACTGCTAACCAGCTGCAAGCTGGGAGAGAGTTACTGGAGGCTGGAAGATTCTTCTAGGAATCAATATGCTAAATATATCAAAGAGGATATATTATAGACAGGAACCTTTCTGTTGATTGCTTCTGTGTTGATGAGGTTTGGTGCGAGGTGGCCCACTGTGTCTTAAAGTTTTGTTCCCCATTTGGTCATCTGTTGCCTGTGTAATTCAGTTGGACGTGATGCTGTATTGCTTTCTGTGAAGCGGGTACACGAACTGGAGTGAAATGGCTAAACTTGTTTCGTGTCAGCCACCAAATAACCATCAACTTGGACTCCCAGATGAAACCAGTCTGGAACAAAGCACTTTTGTGTGATATGCCAAAAAAAGAATTCTGTCCTTTTTAATGACCCAGTCTCCTCAACTTCATCCAGCTCCACCCTCAAAAAAAAAAAAAAAAAAAAAAAAAAGAAAGAGACCAAGAGCTTTAATGCCTTCTGAAGACATACATGAAGACACACATATGTCAGCTCGACTGAAGCAAGTTCAACTCTTTTGAAGTCTTCATTCTTAACCTACCTCATGGCATTGTGTCAGAAAGCAACACCATTGAGTCTGAATACTAGGCAAATATTCCAGAACAATTTAATTCTTAGGAGACATGTCTGGGAGGTAATACACTTACCTCCATGGAAGTACTGAATTCAAAGTATTGTCCAGTGTGAGAGGCCAAGTACCTCTCCAGCCTTGGCTGCACTTGGGTGAAAGCTCTCCTGCCAGTTTTTCCCTTCTGCATTCAAGACCATATGCAGAACCTCCTGTTCCCCAGCCACTTTGGCCTGCCTTTTAGCCAGAATACCTCTGTGAAAGACCTTCCTACTAGAAATCCTTTGGTAGGCGGCAAAGGAAAGCTGAGTGGTGACAAATACTAGCAAGCAGAGCTAGTCTAACTGGTCAGGCGCTTTTTTTGCTGCTGTACCAGGCTTTAATTGTCTGAAAATACCAAATCATTGTAAGCAGTGCAGAGGAACTACTTTTCAAGAGCAAATATTAATTTCAGCTGGAAAGCACGAGTCAGCTGGAAGGGAATCTGGTGATGAAGGTAGAAGACTGTTCTGTTTTCTGCTTTTTTTGTGAAAAATAATCTTGTGGTTCTAAGCACTAAAGAGAATAGTATTGAGTTCAGTTGCACACATTTTCCATCGATTGGTTGGTAGAAAAAAATTGACTCTATGTTGGTCTGTGCCTCCTTAAAAAGCAAGTATGTTATAAAATGAGTGTACATAGTTCTATGTATAGCATCATGATGGTTTTTCTAGCAATTTACCTATTCATCAGGTGTAAATAGATGGCTGTTCACTTCAGCTGGTGCTTTAGGAATCAATGAGTAAACTCTCTGTGGAATAAAACCCAGGCAGTTTGCAAACAGCCTGAGCTTCCAGCTACTGGCTGAACTGAAGAATCTTAAGTGTGAAATGCACTGCAAAAACATTTTTGCCAGTGAAATGTGTGTTGTCCTGGTGGGAAGAAGGGTACTGAGAAATTGCTTCTTGGCAGTTCAGAGAGTGTAGGTGTCCAGTCCCCACACAGTTTGCCAGAGATGCCTGCAAAGCTCTGCCTGCTGTGAAATAGATTTTGCTGTTTAGGTACTTGAAAACTCTTAGGTGTTTTAAGCTGTAACACCAAATGTTCCACATAACCTGCCACGTGCCTGTATATCAAAATATAGAAAACTAAATCTTGTGCTTTAAATGTATCTGCTGTATACACCAAAGCACTAGGAAGTGTCACCAAGTTCAGGAGGATTGAGGAAAGATGCAGAAGGCAAGCTGGAGGCTTGAATGTCAGCATTCATATGTTGTTCTATGTTGTCTTACTGCAGGTGTCTGAAAACAATACCTGAAGTTATAGAAAGCAATAGATTAAAATCATATTCTGTGGAAATGTGACTGTGGGTATGTTTCCACTAAAACCAGTTGAATGTTTTGAGGCTATAAGAGCTGGTGTCAGTTAAGGAGAAAAATGAATTTGTGGTGAAAGACTTGGAGTCGGGAGGATGAGGGTTGTTCCTGGCTCTGCAATGCATTTCCCATGTGACTGTGAAAGTCACAAAATCCTTGTGTTGCAGTTTCCTATTCTTAGTGCAGGGATAGTAGCCTTTTTAGAGGCACAGTAACATCTTTACAATTAATTAAGCATTAATACTTTACATCCAAGATCTCTGGTGGAAATTCTTGCCCTATGAGCTGAAAACAGTTGCCAAAGTCAGCACAGTCTTTTAGGTATCCCAAGGAGCTTACTTAATTTTAGTTACTTTGAGAAGCATGTTAAAAAAAGAAAAAACAAAACAAACAAACAAACAACCAAAAAACCCCACCCCAAAACTACCAAACACAAAAAGCCAAAAAACCCCAAACAAAACAAAAAACAACAAAACCAGAAAAAAAATCCCACAACCACCAAAACCTGTGGGGGAATCTTTGGGCATGCACACATTCTTCCCAACATTAGTGACCTTCACTGTAAATGATAGTGTCTTTTGAGGTGGGTTTGAGGTGCTATTTCAGCCTCAGCTCTTTTTTGATCTCCTTATAAAGAATGTTTAAGGACCTAAAGATACTTGTAAATTAATTTATTTACAGTTCAACTATGTTGCTCTTTTTCTGTGCTGGATCTATCTCCTTGGTGCTTTAAAGGACTTTATTGTACGGTACACTTGTCACTGAGGATCGGAAATGTCACTTGCAGTAGAAATTGATACCAATAAAGTTACTGTGTTCATGTAGATTTACTTGAGTGCCAACTCCCATTTCTGACCTGTCACTTAATTTGGACCAGTCCTAACCTGTATAGGTGAGTTACGACCAGCACATACTCATTACAGCTGTCATGCTGGATTTTCTTGGTGGGGCTGTTGTCAGAGGGAGGTAAGTGTCTCCTGCAGAAGAGAAGCATGAGGAGAGAATTCCTAATCCTCTTTTCTTTTCACCCTTTCTTTTCCTCTTCCCTCATTACTCCCCCTTTCCCTTGCTGTGTGCCTGTCATGTCATGCAGTGTTGGGGATAAGAATAAGATGCTTTTAATTTGGGGGGGGGGGCTGGTTTGTCTAGACTACATACTTGTGGAAGTAGCAGTCTAAATTCTATGATCCAGCAGGCCTAACATTTCAGCTTTGTGCTCTGTTCTTGTATCCGTATAATCTATTTGACATTAAATACTTACAGGCATAGGAAGCTAGGTTTCCCATCTGCCAAATAAGATTGAACTTGCTATAGCCATACTTACCTATTTAATAAGAAGGGTTGCATTTCTTCAGGGTTTGTAAAGCATTTAAAGGTCATTGAACTAAAGACCATATAAACGCAGCTGTTGCCAAGATGAATTAGCTTGTGCTGCAGTAACAATGAATCTATTTAGGACCTCTGAAACTAAGATTTTTGTTACAAATTTTGAATGACAGAAAATACTGGTATGGGGTGGGGAAAAATGCAGAGGTTCATGAGGGAGGCGTGGAGTTTTCTCCCAACTTCATGTCTTAATTTTTTTTTGCCTCTCTGCTTGCAGATTCTCACAAACACAAAGATAAACACAAAGACCGAGAACACCGGCACAAAGAGCACAAGAAGGACAAGGAAAAAGACCGTGAAAAGTCCAAGCACAGTAATAGGTGAGGAAAAAGTCAATGAAGTCCTCATAGGTTAAAACACTGTTGCACATGCAGTCTTACAAGAATCACTCTGATAATAAATGAGGATGGAATTGCTACCTTTTGAATGTGGTTTATATGAGTGTAGGTGCTTTAAGCCTAACTTCTGTCATTGCATGCATTTCCATACGGGTAGCTGAAGTAGTGTATCTTGCAAATGTGAGCCAATACTAATGTCTAAAAGATTATCGTAGCTTAGTGTTAAGGGCATTGAAAACTAGTTTAACCCCATTTTCATGAAGATTGATCAATTTTATTCATAATCTTTTGTGTGTGTGGTTCCAATTGTTTGTCAGAAATGCGGAGCTCTCTTGAGTGTTGGTATAAACCCCACTGTTTCAGCATAAATGAACCTGATGTGACTACTCAGCCTCCTAATAATTAGAAGTGTCTAGAAAGATGGTCCCCCAGAATGATGGTGATGTCCTTGGCCTGCTACCACAATGGTTGAATATCTCACTGTGAGGCAGTGTTATGAACTTCTGCAGGGTTAGATGATGAATTTGAAAGGATTGCATGCTGTTTTGTCTGATCTGATCGATACACTACACTGCCATTGTATGGGGAAGGTGTTTCATGGCAGTCACCTACCTTATCCTCCACACTGAACATGAACACTCTTACTTGCTCTTACTACTAGTAGTAGCTACTACTACTCTTGCTACTTACTGTAGCTCTTGAGGTGGTGGTGAGTTGTGAAATTGTCCAGTTGATACCCAAGCCTAGGCTGTGAACTGCAAGAACCAGGATGTGCAGGTCGGTCTGTGGTGATTTGGTGTGATGGAGCACAGGGTGAGTACATCACACACAGGTTGTTACTCAGAAAATCTTTCGTAGTTGTAACTCCTGACATGCAAGTGCCATGGAGCTTACATTGACAATGAAACTTGCAAAAAAACCCAGTCCATGCAGGGTAAGTTTCTGTTGTGAAACTTGGTGAATGGCAGATAGTGTTTATATTATGGCCAAGCAAGTGTTACTAACTAATTGCTATGCAACTGTGATGATACAACCTAAAAATGAATAAAAAAGCTTGTGTTAACAATGATTTCTATTAAAAAGAAGTGTGGAAAGGAGGAGAGAGAGAGTCTCTGCTGAGCAGTGGGTTTGTTTCATTGGGGTCGCACTTTATCCGAGTTTTCTGTGACCTTTTGAGAAGTTGCACAACCTTACTGTTCCATAATATGTTTTTTCTTTGTTTTTTTTTTGAAAGTAAATGGTTGACGGGGGGGGGGGGGGGGTGTAAATCTAGGCCAAATAACTTGCAGCATTTACTGGCTTCCACAGCAAAGATGAAATTCTATGGACACATTGTTTGCACTTTTCTTTGCTCACATATCTATATTGCCTTGATTTCTGATTTTCATTCTTCTGATCTTCAAGCATACACCCCAAAATTGACCGTCTTGCATTTCCAAATGTTCATTGCTTCACTTGAAAAACCATTCTCCAGCAATTTTAGCGAAGTACATCCTTTTGTAAGGAGTAATTTAAGCACTATCTTTAAATTTCCAGAATTCATTAATGATTTGACCTTATTTGTGTAGGAATGGTCAGTGTATTTTTAACTGGAAGAACTAATTATGGCTTATATCTTGACTCTGCATGCCACTGATTGTGTAAACAATAAATACCAAACCGTGGAAAGGAGATAAGAATGGCTAATATGTTTTGTGAGGTGTAGCTCATGAGATGATGTATAATCATGCTTTATCTTGAAGTAATTCCTTCCTCCCTACAGTGTTGCCTTGAAATCCCTGTGAGAAAGGCGGCATGTTTTCTAGGCACTGTGCCTAAAGCTTCCAGTCACTTTTCATTTATCTATTAAGTGTTTGTTTTTCCTGTGAGCACAATATACTGCATCTTTGAGTCCCATAATAGGGTACACCTATGTGGATGGCATGACTGAGTGCATGCATGTGCAGGGGGTTTGTTCAAGGCATGCTTTGGGGAGAGATTACATAATATTGCTTTGCCTCTCAGGCCCCTACAAAAGGTGGGACTTCACTTCCCCAGGCTGAGTGCACAGCTTGCAGAAGTTTTCTAAAGTTATGTTTTCTCCCTTTCAAAACTGCCGCCTTAAAAATGAATGTACTATAGTGCTGAATCAAGAGATCCAGTCTTGAAGGTGGTACTTGGGGAAGATAACAGATGCGGACACGTGTGTGGTGCTCTGGTTCGATCACTCCTTCAGGAGTCCTCTAAAATCTTCACTGCCCTGTTGATGCTCAGTCACGCACAGGGTACATGGCTGCTTGCTGTGTGAAGCCAGCTGACTTCTAAGACAAACTTTTTAGAAATAACTGACGTCATAATTGAAATTCAAGCATTTCTTCCCAAAATCCTTTGAGTCAGCTGTCATCCATGTAATTCCATAAATGTAAGTTGTGTCTGTGAGGATTAGGTTTAGGTAATTATTGTCTTGTGAAGGAGATAGCCCAGCAGCTCACAACCTGGGGGTGGAGGTGGAGGAAGATCTGTGGTGAGCAGGGAGTTGCTTAGAGGGGAGCTGCTGGAAGGACCTGAATGGAGGACATGCTTGTGGCCAGGTGACCGTCCAGTGTTCACACGGAAGGTGTGAATCCAAGGATGGCAGAGACTGGACTGATGAGTTATGGGATAGGACGGGGAAGGGCTGAAGCAAGCCTAGTTTCAGTTTGGGCTCTGTTACTACAGTCACTGTACCAAAATACTTTCCTGGACAGAGCCAGGAATTCAGACAGAAAAGTCTGAATTTTAGGATGGCCTATTGACTGTCCAGTGTCCATCACTATCATGCTGCTAAGCAGGTGGATTGCACTGGACAGGGGGCATTTGATCACTTTGCCATTTTTAATAGCTTTTAATTTTGCCAACAGTGGGAAGGGAGGAAATTGCTTTGTGGGGAAATACTGGAGAATTGTCCTCTTTCAGAAGGGCTCTTAGCTGTGATATAACAAGACCAAAAGCAAAATTGTTCTTGGGGGAAGAAGAGTGAGGGCTCTGTGATTGCCTACACTTCATTAGTTTTGAAAATCTTGGCTTAGCCCTTTAGCCCTTTGAATGGCTCTATTATAGTTGTAGGTCCAGTTTATTTTGATACTTGGTTGTCATGGCTATCACTGCTGAAAAAGATTCCTTACGTGGAAGCATAGAAGGAGATGGAAGAAGTGCATCGTCGGCCATCCTTACTAAACAGGGATACTAATTTTTCAACCCGTCCACTGCTTAGGTGAAGGTTTTTCTTGACACTGAGCTGGTAAATGTCTATCTTCCCCGGTGTCAGCCAGTTATGCTTGCAAGCTAACTGAAAGGTGTTGCATTTTTAGATTTTTAGCAAATGGGTTCAAAACCCATGGAAACTCTTCGCTTGGAAGATTTTCAGACAGGTTAGAAAAATCTGTTTCCAAGTTTTTCAACTGTGCAGCTAGGAGGGGTTTTCTTGGTGACACACTTGTATCAATTTTGGCAACAAGTCACATACTGATGGATCTGTTTTCATGATGCTCTCTCCACAGCATGAGTTTCATTTGAAAAGCAGTTACTTTCTCACCCATTGTTCAAATGGCACCTTCACCTTGAAGGGGCACCTTAAGTATTTATTTTTTGGATAATATCTGCTAGGTAGCATACTACTGACAGCAACCGGTCATCAGCAAGTTTGTAACGCTTGTCTTTTTGTAAAAGAAAACTCCTCTTTAAGTTCGACAGCTCTTTTAAGCCCTTTGCGGTCAGATAAGCGGTGAACCCCTATGTGGTACAAGAGATTTTCATGGTTGCTTCCTGTCTCATTACAACTTGTTTAAAGACTCTACTGGGTCAAAGGTCTTGTTTTTATAAACAAAGGTGACAAAGTGGCCCTTCCAAAACCCAGCCCTGCAGCAGTGCCACCATGTTACTGTCCCTCCACTGTGACCATCCAGTACCTCCTGTCTGCAGCAAAAACATCAGCAGAACCCAACTGTAGGGGACTGCAGCAGAACTCCGAGAGCCTCTCCCGTGCTGAGGATTGTGACAGCCATTTTGGTAGGGGGTATTTCTTCACAGAAGAATTTTGAAGGAAAAAACCCAGCCTGTTTGTACTGAAGTTTCTCCTTGAGAATGAAAAACAAATGAAAAATAGCCATTATTCCGTTGGAAATTAAACAAAAAACTTCCAAGGTAACAAGAATTTGGGATTTTCCAATGGTTTTTTTACCTGTATGGGGGATTTTTAAAGCACCTGATGAAAGCCTGACACCTGTTGCTAAAATTGAAAATGAATCCTTTAGAAAAGTTTATCTTAGATTAATAGAATTGCATGTAAATTAATAGACTTGCATGTAAATCTTCAGAAAATCCATTCTGTATTTCAGAAAAGCTGCTGTGTTATTGCAAAAGATGTGCTGTATCTTTGATAATTCTCAAAGAGGTTGAACAGTGCTTTAGCAGAAATCCAGGCCATTGTTGTTGGTGAAACTTGGGTTTGTACCTCTATGGCATTTTATACAGAGTGTGTGAAGAGTCCCCTAATTGTATTCTGAGAAGTACAGTATTGTATTGGACATTGCACACAGTTAAGAGCATTGTCTGGTGGTGTTTGAAGCAGATCATTTTTACGTCTGTCTGTAATAGTTACACAATTTCATTTCCTGCCCTGTACTTAAAAAAGGCTTTTAAAATAAAACCTGCATCAAGAAGGCAGAACTCCTCAAATGCAGGAGAATAAATGTTTCCTATATCCAGACTTTGAAGGATCTAAACTGCCAAGATAAGTCTCAGAAATACCTAAAATAGATAGATTTGATTTCATATGGCAGAAGAGTGTGGAGTGGTATGTAGAACTTCTTAATTTTGCTTCTTGCTTTCTTCCTCTCCCACTCACAAGATGACACTTCTGTATCTTAACCACTCATTTACAGCTGTAGTAAACTGGGAGAGAACATTTGTATGCCTCAGATCTTCTCCATCACCCCTCAAGGAAAGCAAATGCAAAGCCCTCTTAAGAAAAATTCATATCAAAGAATAAATCCACATTGCTATCAAGCAAAGTGTTTTCTTTTGCTCCTTTTCTCAGCCCTGTACTTACCGATCCTCAAAAGAAAATCTAATACACACCCATTAAATATAAATGTCAGTGGTTAAAAAAATAAAATGAAACAAATCTGATGTGGTAATAGGTTTCTGATCTGTGGGAGACGAGGATTTCGAACAAGTAGACCATGTAAAATAATGAAATAATGGGTCTTTGAAGCCAAGACTTGTTAGAGATTGGTTTAGAAGTGTTTGCAGTAACAAGTGTCTTTCTGCCAGGTGTCTTGGGCTTTGTGCATGGAGTGTGGGCTGCCAGTAGACTGAAGGGTGCAGAAATGGCTGTGACAGGGAATGGGAGTAAAGAGGCTGCTCTTGCAGCACTGATCCATGTTGTCAATGTGACAAGCATCTGAGCTGCAGGAAGAAAAATCTTCTGTCAGATTGCATATTTCCTCCGTTTACTAAATCTCTTGTGATCACAGCTTGAGATGAACTGAAGCATGGAACATATAAGGGATTTATAGACCTGATCTTCACTGGCATCTTTTAAGTTTTATGGTTTTGCTAGGAAAAACACAGATTCCAGGCATTTGCTAGTCGTGAATGAAGATAAATTTCAGTTTAGACTTCTTGCACACATCCTCTGATTTATTATGTGATCCAGAACTGCTAAGAATTGTGTGCATTGGGGGCAGGAAGAGGCAGGGATATCTGCCATAGGGGAAAAAGCAATTTTAAAAAAAGATTTCAGCACCCCCTGTTCCCTAGCATGGGTGGTTTGGGTTTTATTCCCTATTTGAGTGCACAGTTTACCTTGATCAGCTTTCTGATGTGATACTGCTTTCCAGTAGTAAAAATTTTTGCTTTTCATTTAGTAGTATGCCTGATTCTCGCACATCCATAGAAGGTGCATGCTAAGCCTCAGCCTCGTCTCAATGTGCTAATATTGTTCTACTTTATAATATTTTTATCAGCTGTTGATTAGTCCAGCTTTTTATCTTGTTTCTTTTGCTGAAGGCTTGATCTGTTATCTGTGAAACCTGGTGAAAAGACTCCTTTCAACTCTGGGAAAAGTGATTTCAGGTTTGGTTTTTTTTATCATATTGCTGAAATCCCAGCATTAACATTGGGGCTCACGTGTTCATTCCTTGTAATACCATATGATAACCCACTAACAGTGAGCATAAAATACTGCAAGCCAGCTGAAAACTTGTCCTTCGCTGGTGTGCCTTCTGTTTCTGAAATGCTCCTTGCACAGTCAGCCAGCCGTTCCTTGGTATGCGTTAGTCTGAATACGATCACAGTTTTCCATTAATATTGTATTACGTCAGATGAGATGTGGGCTACGTAACCTATGCCCTGTCCCTATTGTGTTTTTAGATTTCACTAAAATCACAGCTCCCTGTTACTTCATGCTTCAATTGCATTGTAGCAGCTCCTGAGTAGGCAAGAAAAGCTCTGCTTGCAGCAGGCTCTGGTGCTTGCTAGTAGCAGATTCCCAGTCACGAGCTAATTACAGCTGAGAATATGAGACAGAGGATATAAGAGACACTTTAGATAAAGCATCCTTCCCAGCTTGTGATTTTGAAGCTGGAATGGAAAGGGCCTGGGAAGGGATTATTAATGTACATAAACGGCACCTGAAGAATGCAGTGTTAAATTACTGCAAAGCTGTTGTAGTTTGAAGAAGGAAGCTGTGATCTGCACATCTGCCATTCTTTGGAAACACTTTCCACTTGTGACTTTCCCATGTGATCGTAGCCTGAGCAGCTGCTGCCAGGTGCCTGTTCTCCCTTCCTCTCCCTCTCCTCCCTCCTGTCCTCCTGCAGGCATCCTCACTGGGAAATACAGCCATGCTTTCAAGGGAAACGGCTGCTTCTGTTGCATTTACTGCTTCATGCGCTTCAGCCTGAACTCTCCAAGGCCTTCAGATGTCCTTGTTCACACTAAACCTCTAAATGAAAAGCAGTAAGCAAGCTAACAAAAAGGTTGTAGTGCTCTACAAGATGCATTTCTACTCATCTGGCCTTTGAACTAAGCCAGTACCATGATGCGTGTCTAGATGATGTAATCACTGGTTCTGCCTGCATTAATATGGTGTCCTACTGTACTTTGGTACCTTTAAAATAAAAGAACAGTGCAGGTTGTCAGCATTAAGCACCTTCAGAGGTGTGAAACTCCCAAGTGCTGTTGCAGCAGTTCAACTGCGATGGTCTGGGTGAAAAGGAAGATCTTTTGTCAGCAAGGCTGGGTATTTCTAAAATGGATTGTGAGCAACTGTTTTATGACCCAATTATTATCTTTTTAGGCTAACTTGCACTGAAGTTTCCCTCTATCTTATAGGGGTTTTGTTGTTCTACTTTGGTGACTTCAAGCTGGCTTGTTGGCAGAGGGGTATGTGCAGGAAAGGTAATGAAGGATCTGCAGTGCTCTGACAAATGAATTCAGGATAAAATTATCTTGGTGCATGTGGTCTTCAGACCTTTTTGTTTGGTTGTGTTTGGTTTCTTTAAAGAAAAGTGATTTTTTTTTTTTTTTTCCAGTTTTCAGTCAGCCAGGACGACAGACTACTGATCTTTAAATTGTTCCCAGTCCCTCCTAATAATAGCTTTGGGGTTGTCTGGAAATAGCTTTCTGATAGAAGGCTGAAACTCCTTCTTCAGGGTAAGGATGGCATCCTGTTGCCTTCTCTTTTCTTTTGAGATTAATGTGGTGGTAAATTGCGTTCCCCTGGAGGCTCGCGTAACTATCTTAGCCAAATGAAAGACCAAAGCAGCTCAGCTTGCTGACGGAAGTTAATATCTGAGCAACTTGCTTTGCTTTTGGAGTAAAAGAAAGTTACTTTTCTCAGGGTTGTGGCTTGAGGCCTTTGTTATCAGCACATTTCCAAATCAGCTTTTCTGGGAGATGCAGATTTCAGGCCCTCTTAGGGAAGAGGGGCACATGCCTTCATCATTGCCCATGTGAGAAAATTTTGGACTGAGTTGTTGAAATCGGAGCTGTGGTCCAGTGTCTAGAAACACGTAGGGCTGACAAGCAGTCTACTTGCAAATGAGGGAAAGAAATTTATGCTCTAGTAGCATATTTTTATCTGGGGTATTTCTTCCAGTCACATACCAGGAGCAGCAGCAAGCAGGACCTCAGGGGCTAGGCACCAATACTGTTGTTTTGAAAATGAAGCTGCAGAGTGAAACTGGAGACAGAGTTTCCTTGGGTTATCTGAGCCCACATTGCTTTGGTGAGAAGTTTAGTGCTTGCTGCAGAGCAAAGGGGAAGGATAGTCTTGTGATTAAAAAATAAAAACAAAAAAAAACAACAACGAAGGCTGAGTCAGGAATCCAGACTTCTTGATTTTGACTCTGGTGCTAAAAAATCTTAGCTTTAGATTAGATTGCATAACATAAAAAGGACCTTTTCAGTGGTGTCCACTTACTCTTTTGAGAGGGATGTTATTTGAGCTTCTACTTAAGCAAGCCTAAGTTCTTAGCAATTTTTTTATTCCAGCCATAGTCCATAAGCATTCAACACATAAAAATTGTCACTGCTTCTCTAGGGCAATGGGATTTTCTGCCTTTTTCAGTATTAGCTTTGCAGATGTAGACTGTCATCTATTAATTTGCTTTTAGTCATGTTTTATGTACATCAGAGCTCTACCAGTCACATCCTGAAAGCTAGTGCTTTTGGCTGCTAGCAAAAATGAGTATGGTGCTTTTGAAAACTTAAAGGTGTTTTTTCCTTTTTTTTTTTTTTTTTTTTTGCTATTCCAAACTCCCAAGCAACAGACACTGCCATGAACTTTACCTTAGAGAACTAACTCCATCGATTGCAGTGTGTACCATGCTTTGAAGATGCAAATTGTTGTCTGAGTAAAGCATGTTATTTCAGGTAGGATTTAAATACCAAATAAGAACAAGAAAAAAGTCAGAAAATAGAAACAAGTAGACTTGTAGAGAACAAAATGGGTCTAAGCCTTGCGTGTTCGTTCGTTATGGTTTTTCTTGTATGGTGATATACCTTTGTAATTGTAAAAAATATTTGGCAAATAAGGTACCTAATATACAGATAACAGTATAAGATACCAAGTCAGAATTTCCAGATCTTTCTGAATTCAGAAATGAGTAGTAACATGTGTGGGGTTTGTGCTTTCAGACAGTCAATGAATCTAGTTGGAGCAAAGGAAAAGGAAATACGTGTCTTGAGTCTGAAATACTGATGAATAAACAGGGTACAGAAACTGGGATGTCAAATCTGAGCAAGAGTAGCAGACATCTCGTGGATTTCCAAGATCCAGTGTCAGGATGTTCTGTGTACGTACTTGCATGTCCCGATCACGCAGTGTACATAACACGATCTGCTGGGTAAGAATAGTTTGCAGTTGTCGAAGCTTCACTCACAGGCAACATGTGGTGCTGTGTGTCTATCTACAAGAATTTCTGGAGTGCTGGTTGCCTTCTAGTGTTTAGATACTGCTTTACAGTTTTATATGTAGTATAAAGAGGTTGCTAGAGAGTTAAAATGAAACTGGTTTCTCTTCCTACTTATCCCTTTCAATGTGACGTAGTACATGAATATACTGATTTCCTTCAGATATGGATTTTCATGGTTTAGCTGCTTGGGCTTGAAAGGCTGGTGTGTATTTATTGGAGTGTGTGCAACTGTGAGCTTGAATAATTTAGACCTTTTGCAGGTTTGGGTCCATTCATGCTAGTGTTACAGGAGGCTCTGAAACTCTCTCCACGTTGGACTTTACTCTGCAGTTCTACAGCTGGGTGTGGGTTGGCATATTTGTGACTGTGGTTGCCTTTCTCTTAATCACACACAAGCTTTATGGGAGCTGATTAATGTGCTGCTTGCTTTCTGTAGCCATCAAACATCCAACCCTTTTGCAGTCTGTTTTTTAGGATAGAAAGAAGACTTGAAGTGTACATCTTTTTTAAAAATTGTGCTCTTACCTGGCATTCCAAGCTTGCTGTTTTTCCACGGCTGTGTTCCCTCAAATCGGTTTGGGCCTGCACTTAACTGTTGAAGTAACTGAAATAAGGAAGCTGCTTATTTCTAGCAAAGCTTTGCATTGCGTTGTGTAGTCCTAAGGAGAACCAGAGTGCATCCCAGAGAGCAGTAGTGATGGGAGTCGAGCACTGAGGAAGGAGGAGTGTGAACTGCCAGTGTGAGGAAGGCAGCTTGCTTGGTGCCTAACCATGCCCAGTAGAAGAGAGCCTGATTTCCATCATGTCTTTGGCTTGCTTAGGCCCAGGGTGACCTCAGGGAGTCCACACAACCTTACAAATGTGTATTGAAAGCCTGTTGAATTGACAGGCTTGCTGCTTGGCTTCCACAACAGTGGTGCTAGTCCTTATGGCCAGTTCTTGCTGTTTCTGTCGTGAGTCCCCTGAGAGTGTTTCCTCACTTTCTGGCTCCAAGGGTCAAGTCATTCTGTGAGAAAACTCATTTTCATTTGAAAACAGCCATGTGTCTTTCTGGTTGATAAGAAAAACTTGAAAATGTGATCCAAATTTACCCAAATGTCTCAGAAATCAGAAGGGGGTAGAAACGGAATAAAAAAAGGTTGATTTTCTTCTCCTTGGGGGCATTTTTTCCTCTGTTCTGACTAAAGGATTTTGGGTGTTTAAACTCTCAATACTGTTATCTGTAGCTGCAGATTCTGAGTACTAGCAGACCAGATTCTTGCTTGGAAACACCTTTGAGTTCCCATTCTGTGTGGTGGGGTCATCTCAGCCGAGCAGAGCTGGGCTGACTGACCGTGGTGGTGAGGTACAGTTGATGAAACAGCTCTGACTGAGGACTGCAGCATTATTCCTGCCTTTTCTGTTTGACTTTGCATAAACACAAGGACATCACATATCCTGTTTGCTGTGGTTTTCCCATCTGTTTGGGAATAATAGAGATCAGCGGTTTTCTCTTTAAGTTCCAGAGATGAGAGCTGCTACAATGACAAACTGTTGTCTGAGCAAAAGCTGACATGGGCATTGATGGGACTGGCAGCTCTCTCTATTCCAGTGACCTTTTATGTGGACTAGGAAAAAGAGGAAAAGCAGACACAGTGGGAATTCAACCTAAAGTATTGAGCTTTAAGTGTAGCAGCTGTGAATTTCCTCAGCAATCCAGGCTGATGGGGGTTTTCCTGAAGTGGAGTACTTGGTGGCTGTGATTTTGTGGTATGTTCCCCTCCTGTTCCTCTTCCTCCTGAGGAGAATGGATGACATGTGACAGGAGACTGTGGTGGATCTTCCTGTTAAGGTGATCCTGTATTTTGTAGGGTTTGTAATCATCGAAACCTGTGACTCTACCGCTGGAAGTTGCATTAGTCAAATCTCCTTGTGTTCCCCTCTGCAAACATACTCTTTTGTCTTGCAGTGAGCACAAAGATTCCTCGGAAAAGAAACACAAAGACAAGGAGAAAACCAAACACAAAGATGGCAGCTCAGAGAAACACAAAGACAAACACAAAGATAAAGACAAGGAGAAGAGAAAGGAAGAGAAGGTAGGCGTCTCCTGTGGGACAGATGAGCATGGTTCTGGTTTATACTACTGAATGGTACAAGCTTAGTGGGTTAGAGGTAGCTTGTACTTCCAAGTTTTTATCACCCTGGAGAGAATTGTCCCAGTGCTAACCCAGAGACCTGGTTTGTGGAGTGCTAGATATGAACTTGTTAGGGGCTTTATCTGCAGGTATTGTGAATGGAAACATTTCCATAACGGAGCTGTGTCCACTGGCTCCACATTTTTTCTGCTGTTACTTTTCACTTTGCCAAGCTTAAATTCAGAGACAAGGGAGAAAAATCTGTTAGTTCACGTTCATTCCATGCAAGGATATACACTTAACTCCAATCTGTTGAAGAAATTGGAGGGCCAGAAACTACTGAATTGACTAAGACTTACAGAAAATGTTGCCTTTTTGGTGTGTCATGTAGGTCGCTAAGGGAATTAAGAGATAGTCACAGTGCCCTTTGGTTCCTTGTGGAAGTTAAATATCTTGCCTGTGTTGCATGTTGGAAAAACATATGTAAGGTGCTCTGGGCAGTGCTAATCAGCTCCTACTTTTTATGTTTTTCAGATGAAATCATCTTCGGGTGATATAAAAATAAAGAAGGAAAAGGAAAATGGCTTCTCCAGGTAAGAAATCAGGTCTATGATCTCAAAAAAGTAGCAGTTTGACTCCTCTCACTTAGTCTTGGGAAAAAACTGGAATGCTTTTGACCCCTTCAGATGAGATAAATTCTTCTCA
Organism: Harpia harpyja; assembly: GCF_026419915.1. Taxonomy (NCBI): domain Eukaryota; kingdom Metazoa; phylum Chordata; class Aves; order Accipitriformes; family Accipitridae; genus Harpia; species Harpia harpyja. The sequence continues at coordinate 41,090,368 of NC_068940.1, read as the reverse complement.
ATTACAGGAATTGGTAATTGATCTACTTACCTAGTAACTGGAGATGGGAGCTGTTGAATACCTGCTATCTGCCTGCACATGCTGGGTTTGTCCAAGTATTAAATACTTGAATTCTGTCAAGGACAGATGGACTATGGAAACATTGGTAGCTGGAGTTGAAAGAACCTCTGTTGTAAAATTGGTACTTGAATGCTGCAGGCAGTCTTCTGGAGACAGCCTTGTAAGGCCAGTCCAGATTGCCTCTGAGTGTCTCTTCTTTAAGTGACTACAGCCTAAAATCTTTGCAGAGGAGTGACGAGTAAGGAGGGTGCTTGAATAAAGTCTGAAGTACCTTCAGAAAATGCCTAGATGTCCTACTCTACTAAATTCCTGCTAATAATAGAGCCTTCTGGACTTAGGCATTGTATCAGTCATCACTAAGTAGTCTTATTAAAAACCTGAAGTGAGCAACTGACAGAAGAGTACTTTTTCTTAATAGTTGACTAAGATGTCTTGTGACTCGTTTAAGTTCAGCCCCTGGTTATTTTTAAGGTGGTAAATCTAGTCCACTGACTTATTGGAGGTCTGTGGTGTGGTGGATGCATGTGTTCATACCTGTTAGTCAAGAAAAGCTTTCAATCATGTGTCCAGTTTTATGAATCCACTTCAAAAAAAACCCCAAAAAACCCCCCACAAAATCCTTGTTGTCCACAGAACATGGAGAGACTGCAGAGAGGCTGGGAGAAGACACCTGTCTAGTCCATGCCTGTTTAGTTATTCTTTGTGTATTTTGCATGTGCCCTCTTGACACGAGTTCCTCCATCTGTTTCATTTTCTTACTCCCATTTAAAAATGCAAACTAAGTAGTTATGCTTGGCACAGGGAAGAGGCGCCCTCTCCAGGCTCTTTTGGGGATACTCTGGAAATAGAAAGCAATGACATTCAGGTGTTTCATGGTGTAGGAGAAGGTTAATAATAACTCTTTCTAGTCTTTACTATTCAGTAGAATTGCATGCATGTGCTAATCTCACCGGGGATGTTGGGTGTTCTCATATCAAGGTAACTGGGTCCTCTTTAGGTCCAAGAGCATTTTTGTGTGTGTTTGAGGAAAGGCTGGAGGAGCCATCATAATTGTGCCTTTTTCAGGGCCAAAAGCTAGCTAAGAGGAAAGTAATTATTTTATTTTTTTCCTGCTGAAATGTTTTTACAAGTTCACCACAGAAAAATGTCCTCACTCAGATGGTTTTGATTTTCTTCCTTAAGACTTGGTACGATGAGCAATGTTACAGTCTTGGAAACAATGCAAGTCAAGGTTCAGCTTGGTCATACAGCTCCTTTCTTTTAATATAATCACACTTTATTTCCCACTATTACAAAACATTGCGAAATATTTCAGTCTTAAAATAGACTAGATAAAATTCCTAGCAACTTAATAAATAGTAGTTCTAGATTTCTGCCTGGAAGGGAGAATAAATTAAATGGGACAAATACCTCTTCTTCCATAAATGTTTTGCAACTGTCTATGTGCTGCAGACTTGTGTCTTGGTTAATCGCAGGCAATGCCTCAGAAATGACTTCTTATAGCAGCACATATCTGTTTCCCCTGAGTTGCATCTGCCAGCGCTGCAGTGGCTTTACAGCTGTGAAAGTGAACTGCCTTGTTCAGCTTCATGGACACATTACCAGCTAAAATAAGACTCCACAATGTTTCTTGCTGACTGCGATCTACAAAGCAGAATGCTGCTTTTTTTTCTCCTACTCCATCCAATTGCAAAATCTGCATGTTGACTTGGAAACTGAGTCAATTTGATATAGAAATTGCTGATTGAATATGAATAGGAGAGCCCAATATGGCACTGTTACTTTCTCTACCTGAGTGCAGAACTGCTAAGTGCTTCAAAATGTAATTTTGGATTCTGAGACATCTTTTTCTTTATGAAGATAAGTGAAATGCTTCTGTGAAATCTAGAAATAATGAGTTTGTTTAAAGGGATAGTCTCTCTTGCACTCATACTCTATTTTTTTTTCTTATTACTGATGTCTTGGGACATTATGGCTGAAAATGTTGAGCCTAACTTAATATTTGCAGTCTGTTAAAAGGGACAAGATTGTTTGCTTCCTGCAGTTTGGACAGTGAAAAAAGACTGATGAGTTTAACTTTGCCAAATCTTTGTTTCCTTTTCTGGTTTTCACATGCCTCTACTTAGTTGGCAAAAGATTCAGAGGAATAGCTTTCAAATCTTTGTTTAGTTGATAATCTTTTTCTCTCTTACCAGGTTCAGTAAGGCTATTGAGTTGAAACTAAGTAATGTCCTCTATTTGACTGCACACATGCATGCATTTCAGTTTTAAGTATGTTTGAAAGTGCCGGAAGCTCCAGTTGGTTTTACTCAAAACCTCAAAGAAACATGTTGAAATCTAAGCAGTTGAAATTAATCTTGATGTTGCTTGAGAAACGACAAATACGTAGACAGTGAATAACTGTCTCCTTATGCTGTCTGTGGATATTCAGAGAATATATGTTTATATTCACACACCTCAGGTCTTTGGGATCTTGAGATGACAACACATTCCAGGACTGGAAGACATGCCCATTTTGCAGATGATCATTTCTTAAAACTGAGTTGTTGCTGGTGTCCAAGAAACTTTCTCTCTGAAGTTAGAACCATCTTTCTTTGCTTCTTTTTGTAGTCCACCGCGTATTAAAGATGAACCAGATGATGATGGGTTTTATGCGTCTCCTAAAGAGGACTCCAAACCCCTGAAGAGACCTCGAGAAGATGATGAGTAAGTGGCGTGGGTGCTGCTGACTTGGATGTTTGCCTTCAGTTTTAAAAAGATAACATTGAGGGAGCAGGTGGGATTTCAGGTCATCAGTGCAAACTTGTTAAGGTGGGTGACTGGAGGTCTGAGACAAGACTCCTTATGCTGTTAAAAGTTCTCTGAGCAAGTCAATGATAGTATTTGTGGTGTCCAAGGCAAAGTACCATTACCTGCTTCTGCAGATGGTGCTGTGAAATGTTGCAGAGCTAGTAAATAAAAACAAAAAAACCTAGAAGGTAAGTGGAGAAAAGACGCCGATGAAGACTGTAAGACATAAATCTGAGCAAGTGAGGTATTAATGCTAGCTGAGTGACTGCAGTGGTTTCTGTTGGGTGAGGAAATGACTGCACAAGAGGAAGAAAATGCATTGTCAGCCTGTTTGGGGGTGAGGAGGAGGTTTGCCTGCACTGCTTGGCATGATTCACCTAAAGTCTAAATATGTCATGGGTTATGCTGAGGATTTTTGTCTCAATGAAAAGAAAAATACACGTGATGTTTGCCCGATATAGTAGCCTACCTAGTAAAATAAAAGCCCAGTTATATCATGCTGTGATCTGTCACCATCTATGTTCATCCATCTATGTGCTAACATGTGACCTTGTTAGCAGTCTGGAGTTAAAGGGTTGGAAGGGTTTAACCATAGTGGCATTCCCATAGTGGCATTCTGTTTTTATGTGGTATTTCTCAGTTTCCAAGAGAGATGGGTGTGACATCTTTTTTTGTGTGTAATCATTTGCTGCCTCCTGTTAAGTTTTTGTGACCTCCCATGTCATGTCTGCAATGGCAAGATTAAGAATTTGCCAGTAGTCAATTTTGCTGTTGTTTGAACTAGCAGGGGATGCAAAAAGTGACCCTTGTGGGCAGATCGCAGACTGATGACTGGAAAAGGAGCTGGGTGTAGAACGTGCCACTAAGCTTTCACCCATTGTCGTGGTTTCAGCCCAGCCAGTAACAAAGGACCACGCAGCCGCTTGCTCACTCCTCCCACCCCCCTCCGGTGGGATGGGGAGGAGAATCAGAAAGGAGAAAAAAAAAAAAACCAAAACAACAACCAACCAAACAAAACAAACAAACAAAATAAACCCAAACACAAAAAACTGGAACCTCGAGGGCTGAGATAAGGACAATTTACTGGGACAACACAAAAAGAGAAGCTACAACAACAGCAACAGTACTAATAAAAGAATATACAAAAGAAATTATGCACAGTGCAACTGCTCGCCACCCGGAACCCGATGCTCTGCCACTTCCCCCACTGAAAGCCGAGAGGCCCCCCCCAGCCTGCTCCCCAGTTATATACTGAGCATGATGTCACATGGTATGGAATAGCTCCTTGGCTAGTTCAGGTCAGCTGTCCTAGCTGTGCCCCCTCCCAGGTTCCTGTGAAAATTAACTCTATCCCAGCTGAACCCAGGACATTATTCACCCCTTATTCTATACCATCTACATCATGCCCAGATCCTACATTTTCCAATTAATCACCACCACTTTCCTTGTCTTTTATATATATATAAATATATGTACATGGACACCCACACACACAAATAGCATTCCCTTAGTCTGTGGGCCATCCCTTTAAATGTGTCCATCAATTTTATTTAGTCCATGACTTTGGGGCTCCATCTGTTTTAACAGTCCTTCAGGATAGGAGAGATGGTGTGAGGTATTGGATTGTTGCATGCTGCCTCTGGAGCTCGCGGCTGGTACATTTGGTGCAACCCACGCTCTTGGTCTGCAGGTTGAAGGTGTTGATCCTGAGGAAATCGCTGGGTGCCAGTTCAAGTTCCATCATTGTTGCACTTGGCTCAGTTTAAAAGTCCATCCTTCATTCATTTGGGTAATTCTTACTGTAATACCCTTGATATGGCATATAGCCACTATAGATACAATGACATACAGTGGCAGGTTATTTAGCAGTTAACATCATACAGCCTAATTCACTGGCTGTTCTCTCCCAAAATCAAATCTCCTTGAGGTACACATCAAACTTCCCCATCCTTCTGCATCACCTACCAAGTGGACCCAGGTCCTTGAGCAAAAGCAATCCCTTGGATGGGTTTGTCTCTGCTTGAGGCAGGACTAACCCAGACTGTCTTCCCTAACATACTCTTCATGCACACTGCAGGGACTTTATCTCCTTCTACAGTATGTGGAAATCTTGGTTGGGCAGGGCCAGCCCGATTGGCGGATCCTCTAGTATTAATCAACCAGGTGGCTTTTGCTAAATGTGTATCCCAGTGTTTGAAAGTCCCACCCCCCATAGCTCTCAATGTAGTTTTTAGCAGTCCATTGTATCATTTGATTTTTCCAGAGGCCGGTGCGTGACAGGGGATGTGATATACCCACTCAATGCCATGCTCTTTGGCCCAGGTGTCTATGAGGTTGTTTCAGAAGTGAATCCTGTTGTCCGACTCAATTCTTTCTGGGGTGCCGTGTCACCATAAAACTTGTTCTTCAAGGCCCAGGATAGTGTTCCGGGCAGTGGCATGGGGTACAGAATATGTTTCCAGCTATCTGGTGGTTGCTCCCACCATTGTAAGCACATAGCGCTTGCCTTGGCGAGTTTGTGGGAGTGTGATATAGTCAATCTGCCAGGCTTCCCCATATTTATATTTCAGCCATCTCCCTCCCTACCACAGGGGCTTTAACCGCTTGGCTTGCTTAATTGCAGCACATGTTTCACATTCATGGATAACCTGTGTGATAGTGTCCATGGTCAAGCCCACCCCTTGATCACGAGCCCATCAGTATGTTGCATCTCTTCCCTGATGGCCTGAAGTATCGTGGGCCCACCGAGCCATAAATAGCTCACCCTTATGTTGCCAGTCCAGGTCTACCTGAGCCACTTCAGTCTTGGTGGCCTAGATCCACCTGCTGGTTATTTTGATGTTCTTTAGTGGCCCGACTCTTGGGTACATGAGCATCTACGTGACATACTTTTACAACCAGATTCTCTAGCTGGGACGCAATATCTTGCCACAGTGCGGCAGCCCAAATGGGTTTACCTCTGCGCTGCCAGTTGCTCTGCTTCCATCGCTGTAACCACCCCCACAGGGCATTTGCCACCATCCATGAGTCAGATAGAGCACTGGCCACTTTTCTCTTTCAGCAATGTCTAACACTAACTGGATGGCTTTCACCTCTGCAAACTGACTCAATTCACCTTCTCCTCCAGCAGTTTCTGCGACTTGTCGTGTAGGACTCCATACAGCAGCCTTCCACCTCCGATGCTTTCCCACGATGTGACAGGATCCGTCAGTGAACAGGGCATATTGTCTCGTTTTCTGGCAGTTTATTGTACAGTGGGGCTTCTTTAGCATGTGTCACCACCTCCTCTGGTGACATTCCAAAATCTTTGCCTTCTGGCCAGTCCGTGATCACTTCCAAAATTCCTGGGCGACTGGGGTTTCCTATGCGAGCCCGTTGTGTGATCAGTGCAGTCCACTTACTCCACGTGGCATCAGTCGCGTGATGTGTAGAGGAGACCCTCCCTTTGAACATCCAGCCCAGCACTGGCAGTCGGGGTGCTAAGAGGAGCTGTGTTTCAGTACCAACCACTTCTGAGGCAGCTCGAACTCCTTCATATGCTGCCAATATCTCTTTTTCAGTTAGAGTATAGCAGGCCTCAGATCCTCGATATCCTCGACTCCAAAACCCCAGGGGTCGGCCTCGGGTCTCCCCAGGTGCTTTCTGCCAGAGGCTCCAGGTAGGGCCATTCTCCCCAGCTGCAGTATAGAGCACATTTTTAACATCTTGTCCTGCCCGGACTGGTCCAAGGGCCACTGCACGAACAATCTCCCGCTTAATTTGTTCAAAGGCTTGTTGTTGCTCAGGGCCTCATTTAAAATCGTTCTTCTTTTGGGTCACTTGATAGAGAGGGCTTACAATCAGACTGTAATTTGGAATATGCATTCTCCAAAAGCCCACGACACCTAAGAAAGCCTGTGTTTCCTTTTTATTAGTCAGTGGGGACATGGCTGCGTATTTTGTTGATCACATCCAGGGGGATCTGATGACGCCCATCGTGCCATTTTATTCCTAAAAACTGGATCTCCCGTGCAGGTCCCTTGACCTTACTTTGTTTTATGGCAAAACCAGCCTTCAAAAGGATTTGGATTCTTTTCTTCCCTTTCTCAAAAACTTCTTCTGCCATGTTGCCCCATACGATGATGTCATCAATGTATTGCAGGTGTTCTGGAGCTTCACCTTTTTCCAGTGCAGCCTGGATCAGTCCATGGCAAATGGTGGGGCTGTGTTTCCACCCCTGGGGCAGTCGATTCCAGGTGTACTGGACGCCCCTCCAAGTGAAAGCAAACTGTGGCCTGCACTCCGCTGCCAAAGGGATTGAGAAAATCGCATTAGCAATGTCAATTGTGGCATGCCATGTGGCTGCCTTTGATTCCAGTTTGTACTGAAGTTCTAACACATCTGGCACAGCAGCACTCAGCAGTGGCGTGACTTCATTCAGCCCACGATAGTCTACTGTTAGTCTCCACTCCCCATTAGATTTCCACACAGGCCATATGGGATTATTAAAGGGTGAGCAAGTCCTGCTGATCACTCCTTGGCTTTCCAATCGGCAAATCAGCTTATGGATGGGGATCAGGGAGTCTCGGTTGGTGCGATATTGCTGTTAGTGCACCATCGTGGTAGCAATTGGCACCTGTTGTTCTTCAGCCCTCAGCAACCCCACAACCAAAGGGTCCTCAGAGAGGCCAGGCAAAGCGGACAGCTGTTCAATTTCCTCCATTTCCAATGCAGCTATACCAAAGGCCCAACGGTACCCCTTTGGGTCCTTGAAATACCGCCTCCTGAGATAGTCTATGCCAAGGATGTGCGGGGCCTCTGGGCCAGTCACAATGGGGTGTTTATGCCACTAATTCCCAGTCAGGCTCACCTCAGCTTCCAATACAGTTAGCTCTTAGGATCCCCCTGTCACACCAGAGATACAGATGCGTTCTGCCCCTCTATAACTTGATGACATTAGGGTACATTGTGCACCAGTGTCCACTAGAGCCTTATATTCCTGTGGGTCTGATGTGCCAGGCCATCAAATCCACACCGTCCAGTAGACCCGGTTGTCCCTTTCCTCCACCTGGCTGGAGGCAGGGCCCCTCTAATCCTGGTTAGAGTATCCGTTACTCAGTTTTCACAAATGTGAATCAGAAGTCCCTTCAAGAGGATCAGAAATGGGATCAGCCCTTCTGCTCTGTCTGGGGGGCTGCTCACAGGAAACTGGAGCAGCATTTTTCCAAGACGACTCCTCTTTTGTGATTGCTTTTTCTCGCAACTCATGTACCCAAGCATCTAGGACTGAGGTAGGTTCTCCATCCCACTTCCTCATGTCCTCTCCATGGTCACGCAGGTAAAACCACAGGCTAGCCCGTCATGTGTACTTTCTCTCTCCTCTCTGTTGGGCAGAGGAATGCTTACTCCCAATAGCTGCAATGCAGGCCTGTACAGGTGGGGAGAAGGACATATCCACTTTGAATTGCTGGAACTCCTGGGACAATTCCTCTACAGCCGAGACACAGGCCCGTAGGGAGGAAGAGAGACTTCCTTCGTATTGCCACAGTTGGACAGCCAGTTCGTCCACCGTTTGTCCATAGCCTTCTTTCCAGGACATTACTGCCAATGAGTTGGCATAGGTCGGTGGTGCACTTCATAGAAACTTCCGCCATGTGGGTTGTGTGCATTGGACTTCATCTGGATCTGTGGGTGACTGCCCATTTTCCAGATCATTATAAATCACCTCCGGCACGGCTAATTCCCTCAGGTACTGCATACCTCTCTCCATGGTGGTCCACTTGCCTTGGTGACATGTAACTTCATCCTTGAAGGGGGATCTTTCCTTCACACCTGACAGAAGTCACCTCCAGAGGCTGAGGACTTGTGTTTTTCTCCCAATCGCCTTGTCAATGCCCCCTTCCCTAGACAGGGATCCCAGCTGCTTGGCTTCCCTACCCTCTAATTCCAAACTACTGGCCCCATTATCCCAGCATCGGAGCAGCCAGGTAACAATGTGCTTACCTGGGTGGCAGCCAAAATCTTTTCACATGTCACACAACTCACTCAGGGATAGAGATCAGGTGATTATTTCAGGTTCTGCCTCTTCCTCCTGTTCCTGTGATGACCCTGGTTCACTTTCTCACTAAGCAAACTGGTTTCTTTTCGTGTTTATTCTTCTGTACAGGGGCGACTGATACTGGCACAGGTTGGTTCTCTGGTTTAGCTGCAGTGCCCATCGCCAGGGTTGGGGTAGCCACGGTGCCCGTCGCTCTGTTTTCCCTCTCTTCCCCCTGAGGGTGCTACCTAATATCAAGCAGTGTTTAGTAGATACCGGCCAGGGCCCAGCACAGTGCAGTAAGTTGTGTGTCTCTCGAATAGCCACAGCATTATCCTTTCAAATATTCTACCACTTCATGAGGATTCTGTAGTTGTTCGGGAGTGAAGTTCCAAGCCACTGGAGGTGAGAAGTTCTCTAGATACCTGCCCATATACTCCCACATGCCACGCCACTCATGAATATCCAGCCTTGGGGCAGATCTCTGGGTGGTATTCTTAAAAAACCTTTTTGTAGCCCTAAAGACCTGAAACATATTCAGGAGATACAGCACTAACAGCATGCTGGCTTGCGCATCCCAAGGATATTCAAAATTCTCAAAAGCTGTTGTAATTAGCCGGAAGGAGAAAAGGGAGGTGAACGAATGGGGGAAGTATCCCCCCCCGACTTCCTTATGGATTGGGTGCGATTACCAATAAATTCTGATAGAAGGCACCCGAAGTATGGAAATGATATCACTACCGCATACAAATATCAGCTTAACCTCATGACTAGTGATGTAATCATTTCATAAGTCGACATTGCCCAGTATAGCAAAATGATAATCCCGATCCCTCTTCCAGAGGTGATAAAGGTAACCACAGGGAATACACAGAGCATATAAGAACTTACACAATGCCACCATGTGAACAAATGACCCGACATTGTGACTAGCAACTATTTAACTAATATAAGAAATGCATATAACGAATTTGTTTTAACATGCTCTGGCCAGATCTGTTGTTATCTCAACCCTTTGTGCCCCACGTTGGGTGCCAAAAAAGGACTGTCGTGGTTTCAGCCCAGCCAGTAGCGAAGGACCATGCAGCCACTTGCTCACTCCTCCTGCCCCCATCCGGTGGGATGGGGAGGAGAATCAGAAAGGAGAAAAGAAAAAAAAAAAAGGAACCTCAAGGGTTGAGATAAGGACAGTTTACTGGGACAACACAAAAAGAGAAGCTACAACAACAACGGTACTAATAAAAGAATATACAAAACAAATTATGCACAGTGCAACTGCTCACCACCCAGAACCCGATGCTCTGCCACTTCCCCCACTGAAAGCCGAGAGGCCTCCCCTAGCCTGCTCCCCAGTTATATGCTGAGCATGATGTCACATGGTATGGAATAGCTCCTTGGCTAGTTCAGGTCAGCTGTCCTAGCTGTGCCCCCTCCTTGGCTAGCTCAGGTCAGCTGTCCTAGCTGTGCCCCCTCCCAGGTTCCTGTGAAAATTAACTCTATCCCAGCTGAACCCAGGACACCCATTTATCCCATCCCATGTAATCACTAGGTGGTTACTAATGCTTTTGAATCGATTCTTCATCAAGGAAGATTTTTGCTTCAGCAGTCTGAAACTTGTAGGGGCTGTTTTGCTGGATGTGAATTATTCAGTCTTCAGACATTGGGGTATAAAATTATATTCTTTAGAAATTAAACATGCCAGAAATATTGTGAACTTCTGCACACAAGCTTTGTATGTGTACGACTTCTACAAGCTTTGTATGTGTGTGACTTCTACAAGCTTTGTATGTGTATGACTTCTGGTTTTTGTACTGGAAAATGGATTATGTTCATCAGCTAGTCTTTTTCTTCTTACAGTGCTGAGTACAAGCCCAAGAAAATCAAAACAGAAGACATCAAGAAAGCAAAGAAAAGGAAACAAGAGGAAGAAGAGGTGATGTGAAAGACAAGTTTATTTCTATGATCTTCTAAGAAAAGCAAAGCTGACAATTTGGTGTTGAATTATGTAGAGCAGGGGGAATCTGATTCAAGGGTAAGGAGGCAGGTGCCAGTCTGGGAGAAAGCTGCATATGGTAGATCTCCACCTATGGTGCAGGTTAACTTATCTGAGCCATAATGTATAAAAAGTCAGGAAAACTTTGTCTCCTACCCTTAAAACAATGGATGGAGAAGATGCCTCTGGATGTGAACTTCCAGCCTGTTCCAGGTAATTCACAGTCCTTCTGTTAAGTAGCTCACAGAGGGTAGAGGAGCCTTACTAACAACATCTGGTAATTGCACAGATGATGTGGCACAGTTCACAAGCAGAGGAGATGAATCTGAGATCAGCTGCTAGAAAGATGCTTAAAGCTTTTAGATGGAGCCTAGGATGGAAATTTCTTTGGAGAGGGACTTGGCGAAGAGAGGTTGGCCATAATTTGGGACTAATGAACTACACATCTAGCAAAAATACCCTTGTGAGGCACATGTTGCAAGTACCTCCTGGCAACACGGTTAATTCTTTAATTCATGTCTTTATAGTGAGCATATACCAGTACATTCCCAGAAGCCACCTCACAGCGGTGTAAGCGTGCTCTGTAGCATTTGCCAAATTAGATACACTAGTGCAGGCCAAGGAGGGTGTTTCTATAACTAAGCAACCATGTTACTGTGGCCCAAACTTGCCACTTATCAGGTGAGGCAGAATAACTGACTGTGTGCACTTTGCATGTCCCAAGTGTAAAGTAGAGGAATTTGGCTTAAAACCTGAGTGGCACCATCGGCAGACTTTGACTTAATAGGATGATCTAAGAGCACAGTTATGTAGTGAAGCCACAGTAATTCAGTTGTTTGTGGTCAAACTTATATACCCCAAGAGACAGTCTTTTAGTTTTAAAACATCTTTTCAGCGAGGGGGGAGATACAATAGCTTGTTCTAACAGTTTCTTACTTATTTTGCAGGACAGCAAAGCAAAGAAAGCAAAAAACAAAGATAAGAAAGTCCCTGAAGCGGACAAGAGAAAGAAGCCGAAAAAAGAAGAGGAGCAAAAATGGAAATGGTAACTATATATCAATGAATTAGGCTATGCTCTGCACCTGGACTTTCCCTGTTACCTCCCATGCTGACTGAATAAGCACATCTGTCTTTCTCTTTCATTGATTCATGAGGATTTGTTCTGGATAATTGGCTTATGTTCTGGTAAGCTTTAAATAAATATCTCATTCACTGTGTTCATCCTCCGAAGTAGAAGTGAAATACCTTTTTTGGTATATATAAAACAAGAAATAAGTTTTTTGTGGGATTTTTGTTTTGTTTTGTTGGTTTTTTTCTCTTATCTGTAGAATGTAGAGACTACCCACAGTGATCAGATACCAGTGTTCTTGTGCCCAGAACCTGCTCCTTGCTGACACTCTTCAGAGCAATATGAAAACTTGTGGGCTTGGAGTATCAGCTGGAATATATAAATATGTGCAGATATATTAACACAGATAAGATCTACTGGAATACTAGTTATGTAGAGGGTACAACATGAGAGGGTGTCTACCTTTTTATTCTAGCTGGATGTCAGCTGTATGCCTCTCAAAACTGTTCCTGCCTCTGGCACAAAAATGAAAGTTGGTCAAGTGACCAGTTAAGCTTGGGCTGTTCGGAAAATGTATTTCGAAAATAAGTTTTGAATGGAAAGCACTTTCTGTCTTGCCCAGGATCCTAAAGTAACATTGCCGAGTAACTGAAGTTGTGCTTCCACTCACTCTTCAATTTTTTTAGAACCTTTTTAAAATAAATCTGAACTTTGTGGCTCATTTGGAAGACAGGCCTGTGCTGCATCAGTAGTGCTCTGTAAGAAACCTGCTGGGTTTTTTTAACTATTCACAGTAATTTAAGCTATTGTTTTGCTGGATTTGAGGAGCTATTACTTGTGTGTTTTGAAGTTTGGGCCTTAGTACTTCCCTCAGTTTAACAATTACGTAGTTTTCAAAAGCGTATGTGTTTTCTGCACTCCTGTAATCTCCTGTGATGTATTTTTACAACCTTTTGGGGATGATGTTACCATGAGTGTTTTCTTTTCTCAGATCATTTGGCTATTTTTAATAGATCTGTAGGGTTGGGGAATGCATTTGCAATCTTCTTCAATCCTTTCAGGTTCAGTCTTTTACCCTTTATTGTCACTCTTACTGATTCATCTTTAAAAAGAAAAATTCTTCTGTAGTGTTTATAGTCTTTGCATATTTCTTTTTGATTGTCACAGCTTCCTCAGAACATGAGCGCTTGCATATTTTTTTCATACTTGTATACTCTTAGAAATTTGGTTTTCAGGACCCTCCCCAAAACTATCCTGATTTTTTTTTTGAGCAATCCACTTTTTTCTTGATCCCTTTGACAGCATATTTTTAATGTGCTTTGACATTAACAAACTACAGGGACATGAAGCAATAGGAAGCTACAAAATGTCTCTTTAAGCCTTAACAATCTGTTGTCTTTTTGGCTTTGTCTCAGCTGCCCTTGCTGGTTCTGTCTAACTTAATATTCTGTTATCACAGCTCCCTTTTATTGTAGTCTGTATCCTTCAACAGCAAACCTTTACTGGAAAGCCATACTGTCCTCCCCTCACCTGCCTTGGCAGCACAGTCCCAGGTAGCTGTGTTAAGCTCTGCAATTTGTGCTTACTGCTGAGGAAAACTGCCTTTGAAAGCATGTTTTGCAAAATTTGGCAGTAGGTAACTGCATCCTTCTGCTGGTGTTCCTGTTGTCCATCTGCAGCTTTGTGTAGCGTGTCTTTGCTGGACAGGGTTTAATCTGCACTTCAGTTGTATCTCTTAAGGGCATTTTATGTTCCATCTGAGTCAATTTTCTGAATGTCTGATATCTTTTTTTGGCTGCTTCCTCAAGTGCTTGCTGCCTTGAGCATTTTCATCCTCACTTACGTGAATACTCGATACTAGACATTCCCAAGGCATTGGCCTCGTTCATCACCATGTGGAGCTCTTTTAGAGGTCATTTTCACGCCCTGTCGGCATGTGAAGAATATGTGATCCAGAAGAATACCTTATGAGCACTTCTCCCACCTTGTGTTACAGCAAGTTCATTTCCCTGAAATAACGTATCACTGAGGTGTATTCTGTTTTCTTCCTAAGAATCTCCTCTATTTTCATTCCACTTGAAAAACCATCCCCAACTCTACCTTCCTGAGCCACCCTGGCATTCTTAGACAGGTTTGATACGGAATTTGATTGAGGAACGTGTATGACTGATTAGCACAGTTTCTGCTGAAATCAGTGAGGCAGCTTTCCTAATAGGCAGCATTCTCCTTGCTCCCACAAAATCATTTGTAGAACGTTGGTTTAGGACCAGGAGCTACCTTGGGCGGTGTTGCTGTAGTGCTTTTTTTGTTTAAAACCAAAGGAGGATGAAAGATTGGCTAACCTTAGGAGGGTAGCTTTTACCTTTTGTCTTAACACTTATGTACAAGGTTTAGGAAGGTGAAGGTGGGACTGGGAATGGTTTGTGATCTTTTTGTGGCAAACTTTCTGGTAGCTTTGGGCTTAGAAACTACCCTGTGGATCCCATGCTTCCTTGTAGCCATCTCAAAAGGCACAATGTGTTTCAGCTATTTAAACTACAACCTTTCTAGTACTCCTTTTGCATGCATCCTTTGTAAAAGAACACGAATGGGTAGAGGAACAGAATTTCTCATCAAGTAAATAACAGTGTGATAAGTCTTAAAAAGCCACAGCTGAAAAGCAAGAATGACAAACCTGTTGTCTAAAGTAGTAGCTACTGTGAATGATTACCTCATTTTTTTTTTCTTAGCGGGATAAAAATACTCATTGTCAGAGAGGATAACCTTTTTCTGGCTGGGAGGAGAGGCAAATGGTTTAGATTTATTTTGCTGGAAGGAGCTTCTGGGTGGAAGAACCTAGGCCTATGTTTGACAAAATATTTAGATTTCTAGCTTCTAATTAATTTTAAAAACAATCATTAGGAATGTAAATATTTGTGATCTAGACTTCAAATGTAAATATTAGTTTCTTATATCAACATAGTTTACTCAAGCCTTCTTCCCAGCCAGGGACTGAAATCTGACATGCAGGTTTTTGTACTGATAGCTGGGATTGTGCGCTTTGCTGTTAAAGATGTTACTGTGCTTCTCATAAGAAAAAGTCAGGTCTAGCGCTGTGGTCAAAGATGGTGCCTTTCTAACTATAGCAAAGCACTGTGTCACATACAGTTGTTGTTCCTAAATTATTGATGTGCAGGCACCATTGAAGCATTTTGAGTGTCTTCTAGCAGAAGCTCTTTTTTTCTCTATACAGTGCTCATCTTCTGTACAGTGACTCTGTTATCTCATTAGGGATGAAGTGATCTGTATTTGTGCATCAGAATTCCTGACATGCATGCAGTGTATGCACATCTTTTCTCAGCTGCTATTGTACCCAGAATGGGACTGCTCCATGGGGCTGACACTAGAGGGAAGCTTAAACTTTTTTTTATTGTCATGACTGCTCGACAAAGTTGTCTGGGCAATTCAAAGACTGAGTGCTGTGACAGGTTAATGGTCTTCCAGTTGGTTAATCACTAAGGTAAATAGCATTTCTCAGCAGGGAATCCTATGCCAGCAGCATGTAGCAGTAATGTTCTGGTAATCATGAAAGAAGTGTAGAGGGAAGGGGAGGAGTGTGGAATCAGTGTCTTGGGCACAGGGTACTGGGAACTGGGGGGAAGGATACTGGCCTAGTGGGACCCCTTTTCTCTGTAGATGAATTGCTGACCCTGTGAGTTTGTTCAGCTGGAATGTGGGATTGGTGGCACCTACCTTGCTGTGTTGTGATACCTAATGCATCATTTGCAAAACATTTTTATGGAGGTGCTTTAAGGCAAGTTTGCAGTTTTCCAGTGCTACTCTGTTTTTCTTCAAGTATCCTTTTCTTACCCAAAGAATTGGAATGAATTTAAAATGACAGAGCAGGTTTCAGTCTTTCTTGTCTGAGCAGGTTTGTTCTCATTTAGGTCATAAATGAACATCTGTTTCTTTATCTCTGCCCTTAATGGCATACTTGTCCACATCTGAAAGCAGCTGCATAATATACTACAATTGTTTGGCTTTGCTGAGCAGGCATCCTGGACCTGATGTTAGATCACAGCTGACTCTAATTTGGCATGATCCTAGCTGCTTTACAAGACTGAATTCTTCATTTTCTTAAGTTCTAAGCTTTTTCAGCTGTGTGATTTTGTGAAAAGAATAGCAAGTGGGAGGTGAGGGCTATGGTGTCATCAGATAATCTGTGACCCAAGGTGTTCTGTTCATGGACATGGCTGTGCTTTTCTAAAAAAATTAAAAAGAAATGGTGATAGTGCATTGAATATTTGTACTTGGTCTGTGCCTGGCAAAGCAATGATTGCTTGCTGATTTTCTTTAGCGTACTCTTATACCCACATAGTAATAAAATGAAGATTAGGAGCTTAAATTGTATTGGTTCATATTTCTCTCTTGAAGGTGGGAAGAAGAGCGCTACCCTGAAGGCATTAAATGGAAGTTCCTAGAGCACAAAGGTCCTGTATTTGCTCCACCATATGAACCTCTGCCTGAAAATGTCAAGTTTTATTATGATGGTGAGTTAATCTGTGTTTCCACTTGGTGGGAAGAGAAATAAACATTCTCAGGGTATTGTGGCGTTCTTCCGGGGACTGAAGAGATGAGGAGGTGGTTTTGTTTTCGTGGTTAGCTTAAAAGAAGTTCCTCAACAGCTCAGTGAAGGAAGGATCTGTGGAAGTAAAGGAACAGCCTGCTGAATTCTGCTGAGTTGACATGGAGATGAGCTTGTTCTCACTCTGTTGTGGTGGTAAATCTCTCGGGTTACTTGACAGTATGAATGTCTTACATCTGACAGTAGCAGTGTATAGCTGGTAGAGTACATAATTGTAGCTACTTCATCACTGGTCACCTGTAGGCTTGCTTTCTTTTCTTTGACCTTATAAATTGCATCTTCCGTCATCTGTGATGAAATTCATGATCGTTTGGTGGCATGAATGGAATAAAAGACAATTGAATTTTGATACAGATGATTAGGATCTTGTAGGAATGCATGGGATGACCCTGGCCTCAAGGACACAGCCCACTGGTGTAAGTCATGGTCCCACTCACTCTAACCATTGTGTGTGGTAGAACTAATTGATGTGGGATTCTAATATGCCGGGCTGACTGGTTGTTAGAGGCTCATGTGGAAGGGATTATATGATGTGATGCCTGCTGGAGACTGGACTTGATGACCCGTGTGTTTCCTTTTAGTCCTGTGATCATGTTAAATGAAGGATCAAATTAACCCAGGATTGAATTAAGTGGAAGGCATTTGAATGGATGAAAACATAATTTTTGGTGAAGGGGACATCTGCACATGGAACTCTTCCAGGAGCAGTGTGCTATTTTCATGTGACACGACACTGGTTTTAAGTACTGAGAAATAAGTGGCATTCATTTTCAGCAACAATGTAGTGAAATAAACATACTGCATCCTATTAATGGCTATCTTCAAGCAAGTAGCATAGTGATCAGGGATGTCTACAGACTTCTTTCTTAGGGTTTGATAAGAACTTGGTATGAAGTTGGAAATTTTTTTCCTCTAATGAAGAGTGTATGGTATCTCTCCTGCTGTCTAGAGAAGAGGAGGGGCAAATGGCACTGCAGCTATCCCTTTAGTGCAGGCAGCAATAAGCTTCTATCTAACCATCTATTTCACAAAAAGCCTCTAGGAAATGCAGGGATTTTTGCAGCCTCTGTCTCTGTCATGACAGAAATTCATCAATAGGCTCAACAATTATGGGGTGGGCAGGGGGGTCTGGCAAATAAAGCAGTCACGTAAGTCTTCCTTGAGAAACTAGGCAAAAAAATCAGATGTCTGATTTACACAGCAGCTGCTGAGAGCTGCTGTCTGTGCTCACAAGGCATTGTCTAATTTCAAGATTATCCTAGGATGATTTGTAGAGTCCAATAATCATGCTATGACTGGCCAGGCAGCTGCCAGGCTACAGGCTGTCACTGGAGGAATCTGTCCCTTGCCTAGTGATTGCATTGCGGTGAGACTGCCTGTTTTCATCTAACATAATGACTGCTGGAGCTATTGTTAGTGCCTACAATACCAGACTCAGTGAAGGAGCTTGAAATGCCAAAGATATCTTTTAGGGCTTGACTACATGTTTGGGTGACTGTGGGTTAACAAGCTACTGCTCATACCCCAGAGGTGGCATGAATTTGCATGTGTTTCTGTAGATGGGGCAAGGTAAGAGTGTATATGGTGGCAGTTGCATTTCAGTCATGGCCATGTGGTCTCTTCTGCTCGTTATTCCCCTGGTTGCTCTCTGGTTTTCAGTTTTTAAGTCAGGTAAATAATACTCATGCCTCTGGAATAAATCTCTTTTTTCTTTAAATGTCCAGCCCTGTCACTGAGAGCCTTTTCAAACCTTTGTTAAAAGGAGGAAATTGAGTCCAATGAATTATATTCTAAAGTGATTAGATAAAGGTGACCGAGCCTTCAGCTATTTGGGAAAAATATCAGTCATTTTAGCCCCATAACATGTTACTAACTCGATAGCTTCTTTCAAGCTAGACTTGTAGCCTGGAGAAACAGTTTCCCTTGCTGTCTCTCCCTTCCCCCATTTCCTGTAATAAGCAAACAAATGCTGTATTTTAGGTTGCAGCTTAAAAATTGGCAGAGTTACTGTTGTTTTAATTTAATTGTGGAATATTCTCAGATCATTGGGAGGACCTTTTGCTAAGTCCTGTTTTACAAGGGTTTATAGATCTTAAGGCTTTATAGCTGAGTCCCATGCTTTAATTTTGGAGATGATGCAACTTCTTAAAACATGTAGTAAATCAAAAGCGTGGGGTTTTTTTTTCCAAGAGCGTAGAATCAACAGTAGTGTTTCTTGTATTCACTTTTGTGCAGTAAAATGGTTGTTAAATAATCCACAGGTGTTGACTGTATGCCAGCCCTATGGGACTTTAAATATTTCTTGCAACTAGCTGGAGATGTGAGCTGCATGCAAAATCCTTCACAGGGATCACTGGCACCTCGCGTGTCATCAGGAATGCAATCTGGACCAAAAAGACGCTCGATAGGAATGTTAGATGTCAAATCCACAGCTTCGATGTTGCAGCAGCCTCTTTTCCCTTTTGTTTTAAAGTCTTCCCTCGCAGCAATTTCACTTTGTACTGCAGTCTTGCAGATAAGCTGAAATGTGGCCTCTCCATTCACTGAAAGCTCAGTCTTTCTTAAAAATGACTAGCTTTTGAGCCTGATTTGGAGACACAGGAGTGCATTCCCCCAGCAAAGGGGATGATTAGCAGAATCCTGACACGTTTCTCTGCAATGAAGGGGAGTTAAATATTTGGCATCGCTTTCCAGCCTATTTGTGGTGTATCCATAGGAAGGGCTCTTCCTGGCTAGAAATAGCTAAATGCTAGAAGGGGTGTTCCAAAGCGGAGTCCCTCTTTGGGTAGAAGAGGAATACAGAGACTGTATTTTCCATACGTCTGAGTGCCGGAATATGAAGTTTAATAAAAACCCTTCCATCTTTCACTTCAAACAGCAGTATCTCCCCAGGAATGTACACACCACTGGGGTGTCTCAGCATAGGGTTTCCTGCAGGAGGCCTTTTCCTCTTCCTGTCTCTCAGACCTGTCTTACATCAGATAGCTAGTGCTTTTTTTTATGTTTAGATTCCAGAGGAAACTTTTTTCAAAATGTTTATGATGAAAGTCAAGCAATTGTGCTCCTCTGTTTCCTTTGTCCATCCAATTTGCTGTACTATGTAATATTTTTAAGAAAAACTTCTTCCTGTTTACCATTTTCTTTAAAAAGAAAACCTTTCTTTGTAGGTAAAGTCATGAAGCTGAGTACCAAAGCAGAAGAAGTTGCCACATTCTTTGCAAAAATGCTTGATCATGAGTACACTACAAAGGAGATCTTCAGGAAAAACTTTTTCAAAGATTGGAGAAAGGTATGCATGTAGTCCTGGGCTGCAATGACTGCAGGCATGGCCAGTGTCTCCTCATCGCTGGGCAGTGAAAAGAGGCTACTGTTCCATGCTCAGGAAAGTCAGCTTGAGGCAACTAAAAGCTGTCTCAGATCGTAGCTGTGAAGTTTCCAGTTTATCCTGTAGTTTCACCAGGAAAGACCCTATCATAAATACCTTTCTAAACCAACAAAGTTAGATTTCTCCCAACCAACTCTGCCTGTTACAGTATGATGGGGTATAGCTGATCTGTTACATGCCTTGTTGAAGCGCCAGCTTTATATTAGAAGGAAACCCCTTCCAAAGACCTAGCACTCAAACTTCACCTCAGTCATCAGCCATAAGATCAAACCTTTACATCAGCTGATGCAGTTTTTCTAGAGGGGTTACTGGATTTTTCTCCCTATCCCTCAACAGTCCCAGCCACTCTTCAGTGTGGGAGGTGGTACAGCATTGCCCAGCACTTGCAGAGATCAGACTGCTGGAAGGCCAGCACTCCATACACTCTGCTTCTTGTTCTTTTCTCTTTGACCTTAGCTGGAGTGAGCATGTGCAAGAATTTGGGGATTCTTGGGGGTTTATTGTGAGAACCTGTCTGTTGTTCTTGTTTAAACTGCCTGGGGTAAGGTAAGTTCTACTATGCATGAAAACTTACTATGTATGAAAACTTAAAGCGCTACTTTCTTTCTGCAAGGAAATGACCTCTGAAGAGAAGAGCACTATCACCAACCTCAGCAAGTGTGACTTCACCCACATGAGCCAGTATTTCAAAGCTCAGACGGAAGCTAGGAAACAGATGTCCAAGGAGGAGAAACAGGTACCAGAGGGAATTCTAGACTTCTTGATTCTTAGCTGGCTATAAACATCTTTGTGTAATCATTCTTCTGCCTGCCTTGCTGTTTATAAGCCAGTGTTTACTAGCTTTCAAATTACTACTTTCATGTTAACTGTAGGAATCTTTACTGTGCAGCCCAGGTAGGACAAAGCACTGTGTTTACAGCTGAATCTTCATCCTGACTTAAAATGATATTGATAGGGCTAAGGCTCCTGATCCTGCCTAAGTAAATAAAGAGAATCAGAGGTGCTACCTCCATGGGAGCCTTGGTCCCTGGCCAATAATGAGCAGTGGATACTCAGTTAAGGGTAGATTTTCATTTTAGAAGCTCCGTGGTTTGGAGGGTAAAATTGGGGATGGTGGAAGGGTTGCAGCAATGACATTAGTGAATAAAATGAGAACATATCTTAAATATCAGGTCATGCAGTTTTCTGAATAAAAAATGAACTTTATTTTCCAGTAGCATGGCTATAGTGGCTTGTGGGGAGAGAATTAAATAGTTTTTAGATGACTGAGACTTACTGCAATGGAAGTTGGAAACCTGCCCCAAGTTCTCAGTTGATCTTTTGCAATGCTACACTAATTGTCCTTTGAGTGAGGGGCCTGGTAACTTGGAAGTATGACCTTCGGGGTCAGAGGGGTCCCACCAAAATAGAGGGCCCATGTCTTACTGCTGTTCCCATGTGATAAACATGTGGGTGAGCCCTTGTCAGTTCCCATCCATGGTAGCTACTACAATGGAGCAGAAGTGGCTTTTTCTGTTAGTTTCTTAGCTGGTGCACTAGTGCTGTCTATGGGTCAGGTGTTTTATTTTGAGCTGCAATGTTTTTATTTTTCCTTCTATATAACTAGTGTTCAAGCACAGAAGTATGCAGTGAAATCTCAGCACATTTTTACTTAGGAGACTGTGTTCTGCTTATGAGACCATTTGCTGACTGTCATGGTTTAACCCCAGCTGGCAACTAAGCCCTATGCAGCTGCTCGCTCACTCCCCCCTGGTGGGATGGGGGGGAGAATCAGAAGGGTAAAAGTGAGAAAACTTGTGAGTTGAGATAAAGACAGTTTAACAGGTAAAGCAAAAGCTGCACACACAAGCAAAGCAAGACAAGGAATTCATTCAGTACTTCCCATGGGCAGGCAGGTGTTCAGCCATCGCCAGGAAAGCAGGGCTCCATCAAGCCTAATGGTTACTTGGGAAGACAAACCACCATCACTCCGAATGTCCTCCCTTCCTCCTTCCCCCAGCTTTATATGCTGAGCATGATGTCCTATGGTCTGGAATATCCCTTGGGTCAGTTGGGGTCAGCTGTACTGGCTGTGTCCCCTCCCAACTTCTTGTGCACCCCCAGCCTACTCGCTGGTGGGGTGGGGTGAGAAACAGAAAAGGCCTTGACTGTCTAAGCACTGCTCAGCAGTAATGAAAACATCCCTGGATTATCAACACTATTTTCAGCACAAACGCAAAACGTAGTCCCATACATGAAGAAAATTAACTCTATCCCAGCCACTATCCCAGCGAAAACCAGCACACTGACACAGGCTTGACATGCAGCAGACTGGAGACTTTCCTTTGCCTGCTTTCTGATGCTGAGTTCAAACACAAGTCTGAGGTTTTATGCATAAACAACAGGATGTAAAGTCTGGTGGATATAAATGCTGAATATAGACTATGAAGCAGCAGTA
This sequence comes from Harpia harpyja, assembly GCF_026419915.1. Taxonomy (NCBI): domain Eukaryota; kingdom Metazoa; phylum Chordata; class Aves; order Accipitriformes; family Accipitridae; genus Harpia; species Harpia harpyja. The sequence goes on along the minus strand of NC_068940.1, from coordinate 41,067,994 downwards.
CTGTGCTGGGGCTGCCCTTGTAGCTGTGATATGTGGATAGAGGTAAATGCCTCTATTGTGACAAAATTGTAGCTGTCTTCACCAGCCCTAATCTGTTGCCCTCAAATACAAGTTTTAAGAGTTTTCACACATTCTTTCCCTTTTTCCTGTTTGTGCTGCTTGCATTTTATGAATGCATTTCTGGACAGTTTGCTGCTCTGTGTGTTGATACAGCACTTGGCATGATGGGGATCTGGTTTTTGAGTTCTCAGCATTATCATGGTGCAAATAGAAAAATTTTTTAAGTCTTGGCATTAGAGATATGTGTGGTGCTGGGTATACCATATCATCTTTGCTTTTGGCTTTTTCCAGAAAATCAAAGAGGAGAATGAGCGGCTATTGAAGGAGTATGGTTACTGCGTGATGGACAACCACAAGGAAAGGATTGCCAACTTTAAGATTGAACCCCCAGGTCTCTTCCGAGGTCGTGGGAACCATCCCAAAATGGGCATGTTGAAGAGACGCATCATGCCAGAAGACATCATCATTAACTGCAGCAAGTGAGCACTGGATGCTTCACACCTTGGCTTTGCTTTCTAGATAGGATAGATTCTTTTTTAAAATCCTATATAGGTTGATACTCAAGCATGTAGAAATATGCATGCTGCTTATTTTACTCTTATATGGATAAGAAACTGAGTCATACAGGCAAAGACTGAACAAGGCTATCATGGGTTTCATGTAGAACTTTGTCAACATATTTTCTTCCTCATGCCTGTGGTCTATATCTGCTTACACAGTCTTTCCTGCTAGCATTTCCAGAAATTAATTTTCTTCTAGGTAGCTTGCCCTACTTTGTCTTCCTTGATGTCGAAGGCTAAGGTTTAGTGGGCTTCTCTTCAGTCTTGTCCTGATAAGTGTCCACATTACTGCAGTGTCCACAGATCGAAGCTGGTCCTAGCAATGTGTGTTCCCACCTATAGTATAGTTCTTCAGCAGATACATATGGGTAGTAGTTACATTTCTGATCTTTGTTCACTTTAATTCACTTGATTTCCTGCTTGTGGAAATATGTAGTTATGTTGCCTCAGTTTCTTTTCCTGTGCTTTCTTTGTGTGATGGTATTCATTACTTTCTCTATTTTGATGCTGTGTAAGTCTCTTGAAATAGTTTTTATTTGCTGTTTTGTAATTCTCTGCAGGGATTCCAAGATCCCTTCCCCTCCACCCGGACACAAATGGAAGGAGGTCCGGCATGATAATAAGGTTACCTGGCTAGTGTCATGGACTGAGAACATCCAAGGCTCTATCAAATACATCATGTTGAACCCTAGCTCAAGAATTAAGGTAAAGGTCTAGTTTAAAAAAAAAATAAAAATCTTACTGGTCGTGTCTCCAAGAAGCAAATGTAGCTGTTTGCTGGGAGAGAGATAGGAAGTAAAGCTGTCTTGCTATTTCATCCTACACTGATTGAAAAACATTGGAAAGTTTCTGTGCTTCTGTTTCCCCTTGAAAAGAAAGAATGCAATTACTGCATAGGAGCAGATGAAATCTGGAAAATGTCTGTTGAAAAGAATCATTGTGTTATTCCTAGTGGAAACCTAAAAGGAAGCAATTTATCCAAGAACAGACTTGTTCTGGTGGATATTTCACCTGCTTTTGGCCCTAACTTCCCCTGCCTGATCATGTAGTGAAGTTCTAACCATGGGTTGCTAATTAGTCCATTGTAAAATTAAAAATGTGGCCAGGCTACTGGCTGAGAAGGCTGATAAGGAGCTCATGACTGAAGGAAAACAAACCCTGCTGTGGGCGCAAATAACCAGTCAACAGATCAGTTCCATAAAAGCAGTGACAAACCTGTTGAAAGATAAGTAGCCTTCAGTTTCGGGAGTAGGATTTAAGTTCTTCTCATGAAGTCTTTTTTAAGAGATTTTTTTCCTGTATTGGAAACAAGGAGTTTGTCTTAAAAGTATAGGGAAAAATCTCTGTTCCTTGTGAATTCATGACCTCCTTTTGCCATGGCTTGAATATATAATAATGATGAACTGTTTATGTTGCTTTTACATTTTATGGGTGTTTAATTACACAGCTGAAAGAACATAAGTGTCATCTGAATAAAGCAGAGGAAACCATTTATATGTTGAGAAGCATGGAAGACATAATATCTTTTGTGTCTTCATAGTTGCTTCCGTGGAAGCATTTAATATCATGGAAATCTGAATTACCTACAGCTGCGTGGCAGCATAGTTTGAAGCTGAGCTGTTCAGCAGCAAAGTCTCAGTGCTTTTGTACAGTGAGACCATTTGCCACACACAGACTTGTAAAGCCTTGAGATGCAGATTGGAACTGGTCTTTTGCCTGCTTTCTAATGCTGACTCTATTCCAACTTTCTCTGCAGGGTGAGAAGGACTGGCAGAAGTATGAGACAGCTCGGAGGTTGAAGAAGTGTGTAGATAAAATCCGAAATCAATATCGAGAAGACTGGAAATCCAAAGAGATGAAAGTACGGCAGAGAGCTGTGGCACTGTACTTCATTGATAAGGTAAGGCTCATTCCCCAGCACGCTCCTCTTACCATTCCTGTCCTGCTGGGAATGCTTGGGAATGCTGTTCGTAAGGCAGAATTCAGCCCATTTACTAAGGTGTCCAGAGACTTCCTGGTGGGCAGGCTCCCGTCTCCTTTTCCTTCCCATTACCTGGAATTCAGAGCAATAAACTATTGTACTGAACATGGCTATTTCAGGCAGCATTGTTTTAGTTCAGGCAAAACTCACAGCCTGGTTCCAGAATCACCCAGTTGGATTACTGGGAAGTTTGTGTGGTCCTTCTGTCTCCAGCTGTTCCAGTTTTCCTGCTGGGAATTTCTGCTGGTTTGTCATCTCTTTAGTTTGAGGTCACAGTCATGAGGTTTCATAATTATGCTAATTTTTTCACCACAGTGTAAAGAAAACTGCAGTTGCATTGATGCATTTAAAGCTACTTAAAACCAGTTCCCAGAGAGCTGTTGCCCTGCTAGCGTATGGTGTCTTCACCAACTAAATTAACAGGGTTTGTTCAAAATGGTTTGGTGTAAACCAGGGAGCTTTGATTTGAATAATTGTGGTTTCATATGAACACTGAAGGTTTTTCTTCAAAAATTAGGAATTGGTTTAGCCAGTACTATTAAAACACATTTCTTATGCAGCCAAATGTAGCCTTTTGATAATTTATATAACCCAAAGTGTCCTATATGCTGTTTAAACTGTATTTATTTAGCATGCAGTGAAGAGGTAGGATCATAGAAGATGAACAGCTGAACTTCACGATTTTGTATTGGGTTGAGTTCACATGGAAGTCAGTTTGATTTTTAAAAAATATCAAACATTTTTAAATGGATTTCCATTAGTCAGAACTGTCTTACAGTTTGAGTTACTTAATGAGTAAAAGTTGGTAAAACATCTTGCTTTAAACTTCTCTTAAAAAAACCCCAAGGTATTCTGGTAGATTGGTAGATTTGTGGCTTTGGTGTAGGGTTATTTAAAACAGATTTAAAGAGAACTTAAGGTTGTTTATATTAGAATTTTATAAGTGTCAATTTTATTCATTCAAATGCATTTTCTCCCTTTCTCTTCTTCTATGGACACTGCTGATTCTAGGCCAGTGTCTGAAAGTGTCAAGCATCTGTACGTTACTGGGATGGTTTGAAATGCATACCTTTCTTGTCTTGATATAAATGTAGCTTGCCCTGAGAGCTGGTAATGAAAAAGAAGAAGGAGAGACAGCTGACACCGTGGGCTGCTGCTCTCTGAGAGTAGAACATATCAAGCTGCATCCTGAACTGGATGGCCAGGAATACGTGGTTGAGTTTGACTTCCTAGGAAAAGACTCCATCCGATACTACAACAAAGTCCCTGTTGAGAAGAGGGTAAGGCATCTCCATGAACACATACACAGACTGAATTGCAGAAAAATGTAGTCAACACAGTTTTTTGATGGCAATAACAGGGTGCTTCGTCACTGGTCAGATACCTAGCCAGAAAATAAGTCAGTTAATGTTATTCCCTTCTTATTGGCAGTGCCATGGAAGATAAGCCTGCTGGTGGTGTGACATAACCCAGCAGATGAGATACTTAAACATCTTGCAGCTCTTCCCTGTGGTCTCAGTGTCAAGAGCTGGCATAACATAGCTGTAACAGCTATGTTAGCTGGGTTTCTTTGGCTTTGTTCTGGTCAGCAGAGTTGGTTTTGTCACCTGTAGATGGTAGAGTTCTAGGCCCATATGACAAGTAATAGCATAAAAGGTTCTGAAATACAGTGCTGGACAGTGCTGTTAGAGTAGCAGTTTGACTTGGGCTGTCATGATACTAGCTCCTCTGTCACAGTGTTTTTGTTCATGTTGGAGCTGAGCCCTCACTGAGGTAGGTCTTGATCTTGGGTGCTCCAGAGCATACAGAGTAGGTGCACTGATACTTCTGGCCTGTGAACTTGGGTATCTACCAACCAAGACTTCTTTCTTAGGCAATGTTAATTCCTTTATTTCTTTGTCATCCACCAATTTCAAATCTGCTGTGATCTTGACCTCATTGCAACATAAGTCCCCACCCAGCAGTGTGAACCTGGAGGGCACTATCCAAAAACACTTCTGGTTTCGTGGATGTAACAGCTTTGCATCTGGGCCACAGCTCTGCAGTCAGCATAGTATGTTAGATACTGGATGTATAATACTGTGGTAATTGTAACATCAGCAGTCAATGTCGGCCTCCTGGGGAACAAAACAACTGAAAAAAAACCAAACTATGGCTGCTATAGAAATGAGCATGTGCTGGAATTCTTACTTCCTTGTTTAAAGGAGAAAACATTTTTCCTGTTTAAATTTATTGGTGTCGGTATCTCTTGGTGTCTCTTCTTCAGTGCTTACAATGGGGTATTGATTATTGTGGAATTAGAAATCTTTGTATATTAGGTGTCTATAGAAGAAGAATGTGTGTTGTTGAGAAGCTGGGAACTGGGTATTAGGAGCATGCAGAGCTGGGATTTGTGGTCTCTGTATAATCAAAGATACTTTGTTTACTCTCTCTACCCCAGTGAGACTTGTTTGGGATGGAGCTGTATGAAATGTTTAATGCAGCAATGAGAAGGGTTGGGTTTTGGTAGCTTCACTCCATAGGAAATGGCTCAGGGTTTCTTTGGCTGGAGTAATGATGGAGAGTAAGGGAAAGGTAGTAGCTTTGGGGTCTCTTTCTCTGTTAGGCAGCTAAGCCAGAGCAGAATCGGGTCTCCTGCAATCTTGATCTAAAGGATGAGGATAAAGGGCATTGAATGCTCAGGACTCCCATTGCTGGGGATGAACCTTCAACACAAGCGTTGTATTGAGAGATAAGGGTCTTTGCCTGCTGAGAAGTAACATCCAGCATCGTCACTGTTGCCTGAAAAGAGTTTAAGTGGCTCCCTGGCAGTGTTGCTTCCTTATGTATTACTGCTACCTGGTGCTGTCTGGTCTGTGTGCCTGAAGTTACCGGTTTTCTTTTCCTGCAGGTGTTTAAGAATCTTCAGCTCTTCATGGAGAACAAGCAGCCTGAGGATGACCTCTTTGACCGCCTCAATGTAAGCACGTAGTTAATGGTGGGGGGTGGTGGTAGAGCACCATGAACAGGCTCACTCTGCAGCAGGCAGTAACAGCTGCTCTGTTCCAGAAATGGTTTCAGTGGCAATTTTCTTCCAGAGCTGGCCTGAGCGGCCTAAAAGCAGTGAGAGTCTCTCTCAATCTGGTGTCTGTATTGTCCACTGTGCCCACAGGTTCCTGAAGCCAATGGGCTTTGGTCCTGGTGAGCCTGACTGGCTCTGACTTGGGGAGGTTTTTTCAGAGTTTGGAGATGGCAATTGTGTGAGGTGACAGATTTTCACGTGCCATCCTCATCTGCGCATTTGGCTCTATGGGAGCACTGTGGTGGTTCAGGTACCTTCCCTGGGATGAGACAGGCACATTTCTACCTGTTGGGAATCAAAACTTCCACACTGAAGAAAACTTTTTTGGCCACTTGTGGTACTTGATACCAATCTAATACTTGTTGGTTCTTTGTTTACTTTTCTGTGGTTTCAGTAATGTTGTGGCCATTCTGTTGTGGTCAGGTCTGAGTACACTAGGCTTCAGCTGTGAGCTGCATGTCTTCATCAGCCATGTGTCCAGAGATTTCACAAATGCTGTGGTCAATTCTAGTGCTGTCATCTCCTTTCTGCTTCCTTAGACCAGTATCTTAAATAAACACCTTCAAGACCTTATGGAGGGACTGACAGCCAAGGTATTCCGTACTTACAATGCCTCCATCACGCTACAGCAGCAGCTCAAGGAGCTCACTAATCGTAAGTCTTGTCCTTGAAACTGTGAGGGGGATGGATCTTATCCTGCAATACAGAACTGGCTTCTTTGGCTTAGCCACAAGTCTTGTATCTGTACACCACTTCATTGTTGCAGTTCTCCTAGTGCAAATGTCAGACAGCTGAGGTCTGACCAAAAATCTGCTGCCAGATAATCTTTTGGGGTAGTTGAGCAGCCCAGCACTGGGACAGGGCAGAACTGACTTGCAAGCACACCAATGTGTGCCTGCTAGTTTATGCCTGTCCTTTACCAGTCTCTTACTTGCTTTCTGTTAATTGTAAAGTGTTATAGGTGGCAGGCAAGGCAGATGCATCTGTAACAGCCCCACGTTTCTTGGCTGCTCATTCACAACCTCTCTGTCAAGCACTGCTAGCTTGTACTTTAACAACTTTACAAAGTGGGCATGTTGGATATGTGAAGCCCGACAGTGTCTTGAGAAGTATGATCCTGCTGTCCTCTGCTCTGAGTACAGATGTGCTTCCCCTCTCTTGAGTGGCAAATGTTGTCTTTGTTGCTGTCGAAGAAACTGTCCCAGAAAGAGTTAGGGCCCAGGATGGAAGTGGTCAGGCTCTTAGGAGTGTAATTAGAGTGCAGTGTTGAGACTAGCCCGTCAGAGGGGAGGGTCAGTTCTGCAGTGACTGTGAGCTTGCAGAGTCGGTGGGACACTGGCTGGGGCTGCACAGCCCTGGAGAACCCACTTGTTCACCACTTTCTTGTACTTTGCAGCGGATGACAACATCCCAGCGAAGATCCTTTCCTATAACCGTGCCAACAGAGCGGTTGCCATTTTGTGTAACCACCAGAGGGCTCCGCCGAAGACCTTCGAGAAGTCCATGATGAACCTGCAGAGCAAGGTACCCCCACCCTTGCCCAGCTCTTGGGTTGGGGCAGGGCTCCAAGCGCAGCATCTTGGGAGTCACGATTCCTTTCACTTGGAGTGAAACGGAAGCAGAGTCTGTTTTTCCCTGTGAGGAATTGGTTATTCCTGCATCAGAGATGGGCCTGCTTGGAGAGGAGTAGTGAGCTCAAAGGGACACCTTTCAGTCTGAGTCATCTTATGCGTGTAAAGACCAAGACCAGACCCTTTTTGTCTGCCCTTCATCCCATAGCTATGTTTTCTGCTGCCATTGAAACTTCAGAGCAGCAGTCTATAGCTCCGGTTTGTGTCCCGTAAAGAACCCAGAGTGAGCATCCACTCATGCTGTGTGAATCCCAGGCCACCGTCAGTGCAGGCTGTGTACATGGTACATTAGGCCCCTCTGACTTGACCTCTTCCTTTGCAGATTGTTTCTGGTGAAGGCCATGAGGTCCAAAGGGGTTAGGTCTGTTCCTGCTCTGGCTTTAGAATAACCGTCAAAATAAGGACTTCTGGTTTGGCACTGCAGTGTCCCCTGCTTCTGTAACACCTAACATGGCTGCCTTCACCCTAGATCTTAGAGCTTGGGGGATGTTTAAGGGGAATGGTTGAACAGGAGCTGCAAAATGCTAAAACTCCCTGAATCCTAAACTTACTGGAGAAGAACTGCCTGAAGCCTTAACAGCTTTCAGCCTGTAGGATTTGGGGCAAGAACTGATTCCTGCTGAGGGAACAGGGTTCATCCTATTGTGTTACCATTAGATAGTGGTACTGACAGGATACAGTGGAGGCAGACAAGCTGCCTGGAGGGGCTGTTGGCCAGTACCAGGCCAAACCAGTTCCTTTGCCTGCTTGGTAGTAGGTGTATGAGAAAGCTCCCAGCACCACCTTGTCTTGGGAAATGAGTGGGGCCCTGTTTTCTGGGGCGAATATTTCACCACAGTAGCCTTTGCAGCAAACTGAAAGGCCAATGGCCTAATTGTTCTGCAGAAATGGGTCTGACCGCTGGTAGATTCTGAACATGGTCACAAACTCACTCCCTGGGTCATGCTGCCCAGGGGTGACTGCCACAGTTGTCAGCAGCTTGTTCACAGTGCTGCCATCTGGTTTTGCCTCTCCTAGATCGATGCCAAGAAGGAGCAGTTAGCTGATGCCAGGAGAGAACTGAAAAGCGCCAAAGCTGATGCCAAGGTCCGGAGAGATGAGAAGTCTAAAAAGTAAGGCTGATGTTACTAGGCTATGCAATGCTCCCAGTACTCTTGGCTCCAAATGGGCCCTTCACCCTGTATTCTGTTTCCCCAGCCTGTGATCTGGGAAAACTTCCTTAGGCTTTCTTGTCCCCTCTTTATTCTATGCATGAAGAAATAGCCTTCAAGTTGAGGACCATAGGGTGGTCTGACGCTGCAGTTCCTGATGTGGTCACTAGTATTAGTCTCCACTGTGTCTCTTAGCCCTCTGAGCTGAGCACCAGCCAGTGCTCAACCACGCTGCTGCCCAGCACCAAGCAGAGTAATGGATCCAGTGCGCGACATTGCCATCTGAATGAGGAGCCAGGAGTTACACAATTGCACATGCACTTTTCTGGGTTCTGCTGTGCTCCGTTGGAAGCCCACAGTGCAGATGATGTACTCAGACTCTGTGTGGGTTCTGCAGAATAGCCACAGGGGTGCTGAGTTAAGGGAGCTCTGAAAGCACAATCACAGCATGACTATTACAGTGGGATAGATGGGCTGGTTTTAAAGTGGGTGTAGCATCAGTACAGTTCAGGCTGTCGCTTCCAACCCTTTAAAACAAAACTGCTGCTTAAGATTTCTGCTCTGCCTCTTTGAAAATGTCAGTTCTTAATTGCATGTGCTGAGTGTTTTGTGTCACCATCTGTGGTGACACAGCTGCCCTTTGTGGCTGGTGGCATTGCTTACCTTGAGCAGAGTCCCTTTGGGTTCCCACACTGCTGCCATCTCAAGCCTAGCAGGGCATTAGGAATTAAATGCTTTGATTCTTTCCCACCCCAGGACAGTGGAGAGCAAGAAGAAAGCAGTGCAGAGGATTGAGGAGCAACTGATGAAGCTGGAGGTTCAGGCTACAGATAGGGAGGAGAACAAGCAGATCGCTTTGGGCACCTCCAAACTCAACTATCTGGATCCCAGGATCTCTGTTGCTTGGTAAGCATCTGCCTGGGGTGGTGTGCTGGAGGGAACCACCCCTTTGCTTCTGTCTTGTCCCCCCAGTTAGCAGACAAGGGATGCCAGAGAAGTCTGTCTGTGGCCTTCCCTTGTGTCTTCAAATGGTTTCAGGGAGTTATAAAAGAGTCCCTTGAGGCAAGTGCAACATGCCAGCCAAAGTGAGCACTGTGCTGGGAGGTGATGGGTCAGAGAACCTGCAGGGTCTAACACCAGGAGGCTGGTTGTGCTCAGCTGGGTGGCGTGTCTTGGAATGGGGCACCTTGGGAAGGTGCTGGGGGGGAGAGCAGGGCAGTTCTGCTGCACAGTGAGGGGTTGTTGAGTCCCTGTGCTGTGTTGACTCTAACAGCGTCTCCTCTTCTGCAGGTGTAAGAAGTGGGGAATTCCTATAGAGAAGATTTATAACAAAACCCAGCGAGAGAAATTTGCCTGGGCTATCGACATGGCAGAGGAAGACTATGAGTTTTAACTTGTTTTTAATGAGCTGAATTTTATGGGAAAAAAAGGGGGAGTAGCCTGGTTTTTAGGGAGATTGATAAACTGTGAGCCTTACTTGTCCTTGGATGCTGGGGAAGGAGGAGGAAAGGGGCAAGTGAGCATCAGATAAAACAGCCAACATCTTGCAGAAAGCATAACCTGGAAATATCCTAAAGGAGCTGAGCCAGTTGTCCTATGGACAACTTATTTAAAAATGTTTCAGAGATCCAAATTCTAGCTGTCTGGTTTGTGTGGTTTTTTTTTCTTGAGGCAGGGCAAGTGGATGGGGGATTTGTCAACCTTCCGCCAGGCAAATTCACCATCACACTGAGAGCGTGGGAATCTTTAGCTACTGTATACAAAATCCAATTATATTGGTGCGTTTTTACAGTTAGGGTTTTGCAATAACTTCTATATTTTAATAGAAAATGGACTCCTTAACCCCTGCCCTTCCCCTCCCCCTCCTGCCCCATTTCAGAATTTAACAAATAAACAAAATTTAAGAAACCCAACGCACCTGTTACAGCTGTCACTATAGTCATGGAAATACCCAGTCTTTTTCAATTTGTCACTTGAAACAGTCATGGCATTGGAACATGAATTACAAATATCCACCACATTTGTTCAGAGCAAAGCGTGATGGGAAATCAGCCTCCTGACTTGAGTGTTCCTTTTTTAAATGTGAATTTTTATTTCTTTTAATTATTTTAAAATATTTAAACAGGTTTTTTTTCTTCTTGATCTTAAAGATCGTGTAGATTTGGGGAGCGGGTGGGGGGAGGGGGCCGCGTGATGGGGAGATGCGTGTGGAATTTGAGGACAAGTGAAATTGGCAACAAATGACATTCCCATCACCCTTTGTTCTGAACATGCTCTGTACACTTCAAGAATATCTACTTTTTAGGTTTGTCAGACTGTTTTACCTTTTCCCCCCTTTTTTTCTAAGCCCCACTCCCCCTCTTTTACTTGAAAGATTTTATTGTGTAAAAAGAAGTTTCACAGGTCAATAAATTTCGAGGGAAATGAGCATTGGTCCAAAAAGGAAAATAATCAAGATTTTAGGGCTTTTATTTTTTCTTTTGTAATTGTGTAAAAAAATTTTAAAAAATTAAAAAGCAGAATTTTAATGTGAAACCTTTTTTTGCTATAATCATTAGTCTTAGAGGTATTGTTAGCATAGTGTGTGTGCGAAGACCATTTCCTGCAGCCTTTCCTCAACAAGTATCTTCTATTTTTATCATGAATTCCCTTTTAATCCAACTGTAGGTTATTTAAAATAAATTCCTACAACTTAACTGAGTGTTGGTGTCTCTGTGTTCTTTCACCTCTGGCCCTGCGCCATGAGGTCCCCTAGGTCCCTAGTTTGGGGGGGAGATGGTGGGCCTGGCACCACATTGTTTCTGCAGCCCCTGTACAGCAGGTACTGCCTCCATAGCAAGATGCTTGAGCCTTTCTCATTTGAACAGGGCTGCAAAGAGGATGTTGAAGCCATGGCAAGGTCTAGGTGGGTTGGGATTGACCCAGCACTTGTGTCTTCATCAGGGGTGAGTTGAGAGCATGTGCCAGGTTCATAGTGATGCCAGTGATCTGAAATGAAGCACCTGGCCATGGCTGGCTTTTGGAAGGGGTAAGGCTTTCCACAGCTGCCCTAATGTTTTGAGTAACTCACTGCTGCTTGATTGTGTTAAGTCATGGTGGCTCTTTGGTCTGTGGTAGGTCTGTATGGTCATGTAGCCAGACCCTCAATGGGTGGAGAAGTTGGTCATACAGCATCACAGTGTGGGGTGTTTCGGAGCCCTGGTAGGGGCACAGAGAGCTGACCAGGCTGTCCCACCAGCCTGTGACCCTGCTGCTTGCTCATGAGCTCATGTTAATGCTGGGGCTTGAGGTCGTCCATTGGCTCGCCTGGTTCCCAGATCCCTCATCTGTGCTCCCCCAATGGCAGTGTGCTTGTCTGGGTTGGTTTGTGCACCTGCAGGGGGAACTGCCTTGAATAATGCACTTAAATAGCAGCAGCCTGACCCTCCAAGCTCTTTGGAGCTGCCCAGTTCCTGTTCCCAACCCCAGCAGGATTTGCCTGGAGGCTTTTATTCCACTTTAATAAGCTGCTTGGTCCCTGCTGAAGCCCTGTCCATGTGCAGCCTGCACAGCAAGCCTAGGAGCCTGCCCTCACTCTGAGGAGTGGCTGCAGATGGTGGGTAAAGATCCTTTCTGGGACTCCTTGGCTGCATTGTGAGTTAGTGGGAACATCAGGAAATGTGGCTTAGTGTCTGTATTTGGGGTCCCTTCAAGCGTTCTTGGAAGTGGAGGCCATTGCTTTAGTGCAATGGGAAGTGACCTGAGGCAGCAGGAGCCAGGGGCACAGCCAGGCTGACCTCTGGCAGGGAGAGGGAGTGGGATGGTGCTTGTTTAGGGTAGTCCCTGTGGCAAGGTGATTTTCAGCTCATGTTCCTTCAAAGAGGCTGCTTTCGTGGAGAGCCAGGACATGCTGCAGCCAGGTGCACCAGAAAGCATGGAGAAGGCCATCATGAGTGTTTGGGTTTTCCTTTACTCCGTGTTGCTGATGGAAACATCCTCTGCATCGATCTTCAGTGCCCAGGCTGCAGCGTGCACTCAGGAGACAGGAAGCCTTTTCCCACGTCCCCACTCCAGCCGAAAGCAGGTTAATCACAGCCCAGTGCTCAAGCTAGCGCAGCAGGGGTGGCTGTGGAGAAGAGAGGAGCTGAGGCCGGGACAGGGCTGCTGGCACTGGAGCTGTGTGCAGAGGGTGCTGCGGGGAAGCGGGGCTGCTCTTGGGTGCCCAAGCACTGCTCAGCACAAGGAGCTTAGAGGGTGGGGGGGTTGAGGGCAGGGGCTGGTCTCCCCTGTGCTATACAAAGCTTAGGATCCTTGGCTCCTGCTGGAGAGATGATGGAGCTGGCAGTGCTCACTGCTGGCCGGGGACAGGGGTTCTGTATTCCTCCCAGCTGGGAAGGATGTGGCCTGTCACTGCCTTGCTCTGATCTTTCTGCTTCACCCTTACCTGACCAGTGGTCACTGGGTTTCCATGCAAGCGCACCTCAGCATTGGTTTGCTTTGCCTCCCATGGGCTGTCTGCTCACCTGATCCCAGGAAAACCCCTGTCTGGTGCAGTGGGGAGCAAGAGCAGCGGGATGTGGTGAGACCCAAGCTGCTCTTCCTGGTGTGGTTTCTCCGCTGCCTTTTATTAGCCCACAGCCCTCTGCAGGGAGGAGGATGGAGTGAAAGCAGCACCCTCTCCTTGCCCTGGTGGCTGGGAAGGGCAGGAGGCTGGGCAGGGACATGGATGATGAGGCTGATGGATGTATCCATCTCCCTGGCACTGGAGAGCAGTCCAGGGCCCGGTGTCCGTGGGGAGCCTGGAGCAGACACGGGCACTGGCTCCTCTGCAAGTGCCTCCCAGTCACCCCGATGCTGGGGCAGCGCTTGACTGGGCTCCTAAACTCCACGAGGGTGGCTGCGGGGTCAGGCTCAGCCAGCCACAGGAGCCTCTCAGCAGCCAGCCCTGAGCAGGGCTTCCTGCTGCCTGCTGCGATATTTTCAAGCACTTTGTTGTGGCTGCAAAAACTCGCAGTTTGGCAGGAGTTACCGTTTACTCTCTGGGGCCTTTCCAAGGTGCAGCGGAGAAAATGCCAGCGGAGAGGGAAAGGGGCTCATTGTGCTCCTGACCTGCCCGTGCCTGGAACAATGCAGCCTGTAAAAATACGCTTTCTATTTATACAGCCCTCCCTCCCTGCGTTCAGACCCGGCCGAATTAAATTCCCATACCCTACGCTGCTGAGCAGGGAAATGTGCTTCTCCCCCTGCCCTGTTCAACGCAGCGGGGAGGGACATGCTCCCGCAGAGGGGGATCTCCCACCCCGGCATCGCTGCCAGCAGATTCACCTTCTCCCTGGGCATGATGGGGTGCCCCTGGCCAGGCTGGGGGTCATGGCTCTCGGGCTGTGCTCTCCTTGGAGGTGCGAGGCCAGGCTGATGTCCCAGGCTGGAGCGTGCTGTGCCTCTCCCTGTCAGTGGAAGGGAGGAGTATTCTGGTGCAAAACCAGCCCTTGAAAAGGCACTTGGCTCCCTCTGAACACCGGGGAGCATGGGCGCTCCCTCTCCAGCTCTGTCCCAGGCAGGGAGCTGAGGAGGATTTAATCTGTGTTTTTGCCTGTGGCACAGCAGGGTCAAGACCACACATCCCGCGCTTTAAATGGAGAATTCCCAGATCCTGTTGACTCACTGTGCGAACAGAGAGATGGCCGCGAAACGTGCCACATCCCGTTTTGCATCCCACCACCGCAGCGCCTGGTCCTCGCCTGCCCCAGTGCCACCACCCTGGTGTGGATTGCCTGCCCTGCAGTAAGGCTTGTGTTTGGCAGCGAGGGAAACTGAGGCAGCGGTGACGTGACCAGTGGAGGGGGCAAAATTTAGGTTGAAACTCGATCATGTGTGTTGCGAGCCCATGGACAGGGCCTGACGGCCAAGAGGAGGCTGCATACCCGGCTGGATGCAGCCCCATTCCCCTTGAAGTCTTACAGGATTCAGGGGTTGGAAATTGAAACCAGGTGAATTCAGGATATTCAAAAAGCGTGTGCTCCCCTAGGAACACCAGGGAGTGGGGACAGGGAACCTGGAGCTGCAGCGAGTTTCCCATCAGGTGCTGGTTTATAATCCAGAGGGATCTTGCAGTGCCTGGAAGGGGCAGGAGGATGCCGGGGGGAGGCAGCCCTGCCTGTGGGCACGGCTTCGTCTCAGCCCCTCGGTGAGCACACGCAGCAGGCACCGCGCCAGCATCCGCAGCAGCTCTGTGGCCCCAGGCAGGTCTGCTTTCCATCGCCGGCAAAAAACCGCCTCGCACTGTTCTGTGTCTGCTAACACCACCCCGGGGCGGGAGGTAGCTCAGCACTGCGTCCCCTGCGGGTTTTCCAGATCCTGCTCGCTGCAGGGCTGGGTGAAGCTCTTCCCTGATGGTGATTTTCTCAGCCCATGGGCTGGATTCTCATTTACCCACCCAGGCAGTGCAGAACAGACGGGAACAAATAAATAACCCCAGGAACGAATAAATAACCCCGAGTGGTGCATCTCTCCTGGGGATTGCAAGGTGCCAAGTACCGCTTGCTTGGATAAGGATCGGGCACCTCCTCTCAATGCGCAGTCCCCAGGGTGGGAGAGGGACCCCTCCATTCCCAGACACTGGCATCAGAGGGATGCTGGGCTGCAGGGACCCTCCGCACTCACCCGTGGGGTGGCCTGAGGGTTTTGTTTCCCTGGATTTTGCTCCCCAGCCCTTGAGCAAGGCCAGGGGCTGTCCTTAAGCCGGAGGTCACCTGGCCGTTAGCCTGCTGTCTGTTCCTGGGCAGAGGGTGTAGCTGCTCCATGAATCCTGCAGAATACTGGGGGGGTCGGCACCCCACGCTTCAGGACTGCGAAGGGGGAAGGTGCTGGGGCCACTCAGAGGGGGAAAAACCCCTTTTCCCAGAGGTGTTTGCAAGGGGAGACTTGCAGAGCCCCCCGCCCTCCATAGTCGTATGATGAACACGATCCAGGGAGTTTCTTCAAAAGCAAAATGAGTCTGACCCACTGTGGACCAAAGCCCAGGCAGGGTAGAGCGGGACAGGATAGCAGAAATATGATGGAAGTTTCTGCTGCCCTGAGGGGCTGGGGGCGATTGCCCACAGCCTGGCCGATGCAGGAGCCGGGACCACCGAACGAGGCTGGTCGGCAGCAGACAGACAAAAGCGGTTTCACATGCTGTCAAATGAAACTCCAAAATTCCTCGGTCTGTGGCATTGCGGACATGGAGAATTTAATGCAAGGCTAAAAAGTGATTAGTCAAACTCGGAGAAGAAAAATTATCCATCGCAGACACCTGATTGCAAACCACCGCTGCCACGTGCCGGCCCCAGCCACCCAGGGCTCCGGGGCTGGAGAGACGCAGTGACGGGTGCTCTCCATCAGCATGAACGGGCAGCGTTTGGGAGTGAGGGAGTTACCTGTTTGGCTTCTTTGATGGCCACTCTCCCTTCTCAGGTTTTGCCCTCAAAAACAAGGGTGTGCCCATAACGCTCAGCTATTTTAAGACCACTGGGAGCCGGCTGCTTCCTGCCGGTCCCGAGCGAGGCCGTTACACAAGCAAGGAGCGACTTCCCCAGCGGCAGCGGCGGTGGCTCACCCAGGAGGAGTGGGGCAGAGGGTCCTGTGCGGCTGGCACCCTGGGGCTCCCACCAGCAGGCTCCCAGCAGCTCTGCCTTGGCTGAGCCCATCCGCAGCGTCCTGTCACCCCTTAGGGCGCTGTCGTACGCCGGGCGTCTTTATAAAGGCAGGTTTATGTTCTTAGCCCAGTGCGTTTGTCTCTGCCTTTTTGATGCCCAGACGTTGGGTAGGATCCTAAATGACCACGAACCTCGTAGGGCTGCTTGTGTGTTTGCACCTGTGTGTGCACGTGTGCGTGCGTGTGCGTGTCCCTTTGAAGGTGGGTGAAGCAGTAGGACAGAGGGAGCTGCTCGCATTTGTGGTGCGCTTGGTGATGGGCACCTTGCTTAGCAAACGATGCCCCTTCCAGACCCACCCCTGAGCTGGAGGGTGAAATAAGGGGTGCTCGGCTGCATGCTGCCTTGCCATGGGCCTGCAAACAGACGTGTGTATGTATGTGTGTCTATATTTTGTATACGTATGCGTATATACATATATCTATGCATTTATATATTGGGGAACATCCCCTCCAACCTCTCCCTTTCACTGCTGTCCTGCAGCAGGGCCGTGCTCACCCTTGGGCAGCCCAGCCCCTGGCCAGCATCGCCTGCCGGTGTGGGTCATGCACCCGCCACCGCACCTCGGTGTTTGCACCGGACCCCAGACACTGTCCCCAGCGCAGGGCAGCCTGAGCGCCCAGCCTGCCCCGGGGTGCCCTGATGGGGAGGAGGGCATGGGGAGGAAAGGCAGCAGTGTAGAAAGGGAAATTGCAGGCTTTAACCTCATGAATGGAGCAAACCGCCCTGAAACACTTCCTAATTCAACCGCTTATCCCCTGGCTAACCCTGCTTTTGTGTGGTCTCCCGCCAGGGCCGGAGCGGGGCTGGAGAGCCTCCTGGGACCCCCGGCTCCCTACACCCCCCCCCGGGGACAGGATGCTGCCGGCCGCCCTGCAAACCCCGTCCCGCTCTCCCCGCCGGCGCAGGTCCGGCCGTGATTTACGGGGAGGAAGCTGCGGCAGCCGCAGGCCTGGCTCCGGCAAGGAGCCATGCCACGGTGCCAGCGGCAGCCAGGCGGAGGGGACCGTCCCCAGGAAAAGCCGCCCCGCTTGTCCTGTCCCAGCGCGGCGGGGCTGGGGATGTCCCCGGGAGAAGAGCGGCTCCCGGGGACAGCTGCCAGCCCGGCCCGTGCCCCGCTCACGCCCGTGTCCCTGCGTGTGCCCGCTCGCCCCGCACAGCCCCCACGGCGGACACGAGGCGGGCGGCTGTGCGCCGGGGTGACGGCCCACGGGATACGGCGCCGGGGGACGCAGCGCCCCCGGGACCCCACCCGTGCCACGCCACGGGGTGTGTTGCACACCCAGGACCCCACGCAAACTCTGCTGTGGGGTCTGCCGGGGCCCCGCGCTGTCCTGTGCTGCGGGGTGCGTGGCACACCGGACACCTATGCGTGCCGTGCCCGTGGGGTGCGGGGCACCCCCGGCACCCCAGGCCTAGCTGCGGGGGGTGCAGCACGGGGACCCCACAGGCGCTGTGGGATGCCCGCCGCCGCACCCAGCCCCCACAGCGCTGCACCGCGCCAGGGGTCCACCCCCCCCCCCCCGCGTGTCACGCCGCGGGGGTGCGCGCAGCACCCCGAGACCCCACAAGCCGGCAGACCGCGAGGTGCGCACCCGTCCCCATCACCCCGGCCGGGCCGGGGGGTGTCGGGGCGGGGTGGGGGGGCGGTGCGCACCCCCCAGGCAGGCCCCAGCGTCTCCCCCGCCCGTCCCACCGCGAGGGGCCGCGCCCCGCCCCGCGCCGCCGCCCCCCTCCCTCCCTCCCCTCCTCCTCCTCCTCCTCCTCCTCCTCCTCCTTCCTCGCTCCTCCTCCTTCCCCCCCTCCCCGCAGCCGGCGGCGGGCGGGCGGGCATGGGGCGCGGCGGGCGGCGCTGAGCGCGGTGGCGGCGCTCCGGGCGCTCCCGCTCCCCTTTGTTCGCGGCGCTGATGGCGGCCGGGCCGGGCAGCGGCCCCGGGGCGCCCAGCGAGGCGGAGGCAGCGCACCTCTGCCGCAGCCTGGAGGTGGGCACCGTCATGACCCTCTTCTACTCTAAAAAGTCGCAGCGACCCGAACGGAAAACTTTCCAGGTGAAGCTGGAGACGCGGCAGGTCACCTGGAGCCGCGGCTCCGAGAAGATCGAGGGAGCCGGTGAGTGCCGGGGAAGGGAGGGGGGGTACGGGGACGGCCGGGAAACCCGGGCAGGAAGGGGAGGAAAAAGGCTCCGGATCCCTCGGGGCGATGGGTGCGGGGCGGCCGCGGACGGAGCCGTCCCGGGGAGCCGCCGTTCGCCGGCTCGGAAAGCGGCGTGAGGCTCGGTGGTTAGGAGGAAGGTTTAAAAAAATTTTTATATATATATATATAAAAATAAATAACCCCCAGCCTCTCTGGGCCCGGCGTCAGCTCGGGGTGGCGGAGAAGGGGTCCGGTTTCCCTGGCCGGGGCTGCCTCCGGCCGCACGGTAACCGGCTGCGGCGGGGGATGCGCGGGCCGGCTACCGCCATGGCCGCCCCCACCCCCAGCGCCGCCTCCCAACTTTCGGCATCCCTCTTCGGCATCAAACTTCCCCTGGGATAAAGTAGGTGCCTTTTCCTGGGTGGTACCTTGGCTAAGAGCACCTAAAAGCCGTAGGGAGCCTCAAAAGGAGGCAGCATTAGTTTAAGCCCTTTGGGGGTTGCGTCTCGGAGCAACAGATGAGAAGAAAGGACAAAAAGCAGAAAAAACAACCCAAAATGTTGCAGTGTAAGTCCCTGCTCTTCCCTTGTCCCCTTTGCGCATCTGCCTAAGGACAATGGCACAGGGTCAGGTGGAGCACGGTCAGCGTAGGGCCGGGTCCTGCGCACCCTCTTTGCAGCGGCGGGTGCAGTTACGGGCAGAGCAGCCTGCTGGCTTCGGTTTCCCGCGTGTGATGTGGACTTCTAGCACGAGGAGGGCAGGGGAAAAGATGCGTAAGAAATGTGAGTGGAAAACCACAAAGATGGGTGGGAAGGGGGAGAGGGTAGGGAGGCCCCACACTGAGAAACTTTTAACCTCGTCGTTGGTTTCCTAGGTTACTGCTGTTTCTCTTAAATTACCTTTCCCGCCCCCACGCGCACCAGCACGAGGACAGTGTCTCTGCTCGATGCTGGAGGCGAGGAAGAGGGGACGCGCTCGAAGGCCGATGTGACGTAAGTCCTGGCGCTAGCCTTGGTGCGGCGGCACGTTAGTACCGGCCTTCCCCGCGTTGAGGGGTGCGACTGGGGCGCAGCGAGGCCGTGGAGGGGTTGTCGTCTCTCCTGGCAAGTGCTGCTGGGCCAGGGTGGAAAGGTTGGATGCTTTTAGTATCGCAAAAGGGCTCCGATCGAGAAAGGAGGTGGTGATGATGGTCGTGTCTCTGTGGCACGATCACAGAATGCTGGTGCTTCCAGTTTGGGGGTTTGGTTTGCCTTAAGGCCCTTGGAGTCCTCTAGCTTCTGCCCAGTGGCATCTCTAGGCAGATCTGGAAGGAGCCCTGGGCTCCGTTAGCATCACTAGGACGTGAAGCTCCCCTCTGCCTTTCCCAGGGTAGTTTCTAGGAGCTTTGAGGTGGTGGGAAAGGGAGGAGAGGCAGCCCTGGGTTTAAGTTGTTCTTAAACTAAGGCAAAGCGCCTATCTGTTTCGCTGGTGAGGTGCTGGCTTCTGGCAGTGTCTATAGACCATGTGGGTCCATGGCCCATGGTGGGACAGAGGTCCCCACCGATGTCTACGTGGGCGATTGTTCCTGTGGGCAGACCTAAGCATGTGCTGCAGTTCTTGTAAGGCTGGGACCTTAACTTCAGGGAAATTTAGAGAACTTTAACTTCTGTACCAGAATTGTGGTAGTAATGATGATGATAATGTCGTGGCTGCAAGGACTTCTTGTGCTGTGCGGACAGCCAAGAGCAGATCAGTAAAAGCAGAGAACATGTCCCAGGGACTGAGATGATCAAATTATAAAAATAAGAAAATCTATAGGTTTCTAGCAAAAGAAAAGCAAGAGTTGGGGAACACGGGACAGCCAGTTCCCTCATGTTCCTTTAAATGTCACAGTGGAAAATTATTTGGGGCTCTTCTGCTGCGCCGCAGGTGAGTTGGCCGGCTGGTGGCCATGGGCTCTGGGTTCCCCAGCATGTGCCTACCAACGCGTGTGATGTTCCTGCAGTGTGTGCAACCCTGCCGAGAGGCAAGATGGGCCATGCTGGAGAGAGAGGACATGAGCCTGAAGAGCTGCCATATCTTTAGCCCCATCTCTCTGATGCTGGATGCTTTCCCCATGGTCTCCTCTCTGCACCCGAGCTTCTCACCCTGTCTTCAGTCCCCTCTTCTGGTGTCACCCAGCACCCTGAGCAGCACCCGTTCTCTCGCCTTTCTCCCTTCTCAGGGCTGCAAAGTAGAGCTTTGCTTTAACACTTCCTGGACAGAAGCGTGGGAGCTCCAGGTGGAAATATCGGCTTGTGTACACAAATAGTGACGGCGTATCTAGGCAGGCGAGGCAAAGCCATGCGATCAATGGCCAGCAATACTAGATTGTTGGCCAACTTCCCTATTTTTATCTGGATGTGCTTTCTGGGTGGAAAAAGGATGCCTGGGAAAACCCAGGTGTGTGACAGCTCTACTTCATGTGGCAAATACACTGATGTATTCCTCTTCTGGCTCATCCCCTCCTTGAAGGCCAGCCTTTACTTGCACAGAATTCACATGGCTGTGGTAGGAACCGGAGGGGGAAGTGATCTGGAGTCAAGCTAATCACTTTCAGTGCAGGGTAATTTTAACCATGAGCAATGGCTGACCCAGTTCTCCCCATGAAGACAAGCCATGCTGGTGTGGGGAGTAGGAGGTTGGGGCTGGCAGGAAGACTGGGGTTTGCTTTTTGTGGTGGTACTGGTTTGGCCCTAACTTGCAATATGAGTGAGGCCATAAGCAGAGGAGAGCAGCCAGCTGTCAGGAGGCGAGATGTTCCTTCACATGGAACGGCATGTCTACCGGCCAACATCTGGGGGTCTACAGGTCAAAGACTGCTCTGTTCATGAGTTGGTAATGAATGTTCTTGTATTTCTTGAGATATGGAGACCAGCAAGGAGCTTCAGAACCCCCTGGACAGAATTTAGTTGCCTAAGTAGGAATGATCCTGGGTTTTTATCCATTTCAGAACAGGTGAGTATCCATGGTATATTACATATGGAGGTCTCGGACTCATGGCACATTTGTGTAGATGGCCATGTCTTGGAGAGATATCTGTCTCCGTGAACACCACCCTAGCATGGAGGATCTGTGCTTCTTTCTCTGCGCCTCGAGAGTTTTGCAGAAACGAGATGTGTATTTGTCCCAAGGAGGCGTGGGCAGCGCTGGGTGACCTGACCCTGTTGGGTAGAGCACAGCCCCTGTGGCTGCAGCTCGGGAAGCCTCCTGCTGTGTGGTAGGCAGTGCACGAGGGGACAGAGCGTCAGCTGGCTCTTCTCCAGGTCACCTCAGGCATGTGGGCTAAAGCTGTGGTGTGCTGGGAGGAGAGGGCTTCTGGGCACAGTCAGTCATCATTCCTTGGCATGGTGCTGCTCGTTTCAGAGCTTCGACATCACTGTGGGTGGTGTCATGGAGCTGCTGCCTCCCCAGGATCTGTGGGTGCTTGTCTGTCAGTACTTCAGATCTTCTCTGAACTCTGGGTGGTTGCAACAGTCAACCAGTTGTTTGCCTTCACCTTCATGAAAAGCTACGTTTTGGTGGTGCTTGGCTTTCTGGTGCATGCTGACCTGGAGCTTACCGGGGAGCAGAACCTGAGCAGGCTTCAGGTCACCCCACCGCTGGAGAGGAGCACGCCTGGAGAAAGGTCCAGGGAAACCCCCATCCTCCGTGTCTTTGATGCCTCAGCAGTGGTGTGCTGTCAGTCTGACAGCTTCTCCCTGACCAAACGGGTGTGTGGCTGCCAGCTCCAGTGGCCACGCTGCCTGTGCTCAGAGGTGATGGGACATCTTTTATTTCAAGTTACTTACTGAAGCGAGCGGGATCTGAGCTAGGCTCTGGAAGGAGCTTTTGGCACGTAAGGACGAAGCCCTTAGTGTTGAACAGCGCTTTTAACAATGGTGAGATTGGACCGGAGGGATGCTGACTGGGGAGTAGCTTGTGTTTGATGGGTTGGGTGGCATCACCACACATGCTATAGATGTAGAGGCAACCAGCCAGCCTTGTTGGCCACCGTCAAACTGCCTAGCCTTGCCTTCATGCTGCCCGTGAGCCAGGAGGTGTTGGGGTCGTGGTACATTGGTGCTGAAAGGAGGGGGGAGCCCTTGCTGGTGTGACAGCCCTCTTCTTCGTCCCCTTGCTTTGTGACCCTTGTGTAGCTCTTTGTGAGCGTTGCATAAAGAGTGACCTTGTGTGTTAATTGTCAGCGTGTGTGTCCCCCACTCCTCCCCTCCGTGAGCAGCTCTGACTCAGCAGCGGGCAGAGCAGGGGCTCCAGCCAGCTGGGCTCCCAGATGAAGAACCTCTTCTGTTGGAAGGGACCCATCTTCCTCTCTTTGTTAAGCTCTTCAGCTCGCTCCAAAGCGCCACGGCTCTCCATGAGCAGAACCAGCTGAGGAACGGGGAAGAGAGGGCAAACATGTCTGTGCAGGAAGCCTTTTGCTTTGAAAAGCGGTCACCTCTTTCTCCTGTACTTTTTCAAAACTGAAACTGTGCTAAGTGCAATCCTGGTTTGTGAAAAAAAAGGTCATCTTTTTTTTTTTTTTTTTTTTTTTTTTCAATTAATAGTTGTTTTTATCCAAAAGGGTTTCAGCCAGCTCTAATTACTAATGCCTTGCTTTCTTGCTAATCAACTCTGCAGAGGGCCTGGCTGTTACGATGGGAAGAGCTCTAATAATTTTCTATTCTTTTTGTTAATCACCCAAAGCAAAGTAGAGCTAATCCCTCGAGTCAGTTGTCTTTTATGCTTTTTTTTTATTTTTTTAAACTTCCTGTGTTACGTAATTCTTTTTTTAATATAAAAGGGTCTTGCATTCAAAACTTCACATGCTGGGGGGTTATAGGCCAGCTTCTAATTGATCTGTTTGCCTTGAAACACATCAGAAAATTCAGAGAGTTTGTTCAGAGAGCAAGCTGAAAATTTGGAGCAGATGTTTGTTTTACAGGGGAGAGGGGGGGGGAACACCTCAAAAAAACCCTGGTTGCATTCTTGCTTTCAGTGAAATGAGCTCAGTCCCGTGGAGGTGGAGAAAAGCCATCGCCTATGTAAAAGAAAAGGCAGGAACTGTAAAATATTAATACAAAGTGACTCTGAAGGGTGGCTTGTACTCGCCTCATCCTTTCCAACTACCTGCCTCTTTTGTTAGTCCACTGAGGCATGGCTTTTGGTTTTTTTTTTTTTGAGGCCATCTGAATAAGCTGAGGGGCTTGGAGCTCTTAGAAGTGAGCAAGCCAGAAATGGATTTCAAGGATAAACAAACTTCAGAGTTGGATCCTCTGGGGGTGCAGGGCGGCTCCTGCACCGGCGGGTCCCCCTCCTGCTCCACCACCCCATAGGAGCAGGATGCGGTCCCTTGCAGCAGGCGAGGGCTGGGAGGGCGGGAGCTCGCTCCTGAGGTGCCTTGGAAGGTGAGAGCATGGCTTGTGACAGTCGTAATGGTTAAAACTTCCCCTGCTGAAGCTCTGCTGTGGGAGTTTCCTTGAGTGAAGGGTTTTTTGTGTCATTACCAGTCCCCTACCTGCTTGCTAGGATATTTGTGTTAAACTGGGGAAAGCAAACAAGCTCTATTCTGCCTTTACCTCCAAACTGAAACAGCTTCTTTCCCTCACTTTACATCCCTTTGTCATCTCCTTTCTTTTCTCAGCAGCGTCTTCCAGGAGGAACGGGTTAGAAGACCTCTATGTCTTCTAAGACATGCCATAAATTACCTTCTCCCTTGGCATCTCAAAAGCTTCTCTGCAACCAAGAGAGCAGCTAGAGGTTAGCTAGCTGGGAGACCTGTGCTCCACTGTGGTACCTGCACCCACATTGTCCATCCATCTGGTTCCTTTGTTTGCCAGTCAGCCACATAGAAGGTATTGGCTTACGAGTTTTAAGCCCACTAATTAAAACGTACTGGAGAGGTTTTGTGTAGTGTCGGACCGATTACTTCTCACCCACACCGAGGCCCCGAGCGCTCCAGGTTTTTCAGGGCAGAAGTGACGCGGCTTGGCTTTCTCCCTGCCTGCAGGCAGCCGTGTTGGCTGGACACCATGTGTGGTTAGAGGAACATCTGAGTAAGCTGGATCTGAACATCTGGCTTTGCAAAGGAGCACCTCACACGCTCGCTGCCATCACCTCCCATCTCTGGGGGCAGTTTTTTCATGGGATTTCGTACAGGACTTTTAACGTGCCCCATCTCTGAGCTGAGCCAGCAGTCACTCAACCCAATCTGTGATCTTTTTACTGCTCTTTGTTTTAGCTCCCTTGCCTGCACAGCGGGGGTAGTCATTCTTATCGGTGAAGCGTTTGCTCAGCTCCGTTATCTAATCACAGTGGCGTGCACTGCGAACATCCCGAAGATGTGCCAGCTGTTAGCGATGCCCGTCGCCTGGCCTTGCCTGAGCAGGCGTGTGACCTTCTGCGTATCTTGCAGATTGCAGATGGAGGCTTGCCTGCAGTCTCAGCAGGAGTCTGGGGGGGAGTCGATGCTGAAGTCCCCATCCCTGAGAAGTGCTAAGGTCTCCATCCCAAGTGTTGTGTGCGGTAGAGCAGGCTTGACCATCAAGTTGCCCCAGGGGTGCAGGCTTCGTTTAGTTTTTGTGATCCTGGGAACTCAGGCACTGCTCTTTGGCTGGGGCCTTCCCCTCCAGAGAGTGCTGGGACTGTTGTGTCCCTTGGGAAGTGACCCAAGTGACACCACTGCACCATGATGGGCAGTCTGGCCAGGATGTAAAATTTGCCAACTATTGGGATGGAGCAGGAGCTCTGTGAGTACAAGTGCTCGGTTGAGAATGCCTTTCAGTTTTGGCTACATCACACAAGCTTCTGCTTGTGTCCTGCCCTGACCAGCTGCAGCAGCTCAGCCCATGGATAGTAACTTCTGAAGCTGCTGGAAGTGGAGCACGTTTGATTGTGTGTCCATCTCCTCTGTCTCTGCCAAAGTGGGATCCTGCTGGGGTCAGCGTTGCAAACAGTTTGCACTGAGTATCTCATCCAGGCCATGAAACTGGCTGGCAGGAGCTATGAGACTTCTTCCAGATCAGCCTGCTGTCGAGCATGGTGATTGCCAGTCCTGCATGGCTGTAGAAATACAGCAGGACCACACCATTGGTGGGCCATAGTTACTTAGATGAAGGGGTCAACAGTGATAGTCTCTGCTTAATGGCAGGTCAACCAAAAGCTGGGCTGGTCATTTGGGTTTGGAGGTGTGTGACAGTGCTTCTCAGAGCCAGGTGGCCTGGCTGGGGCTGCAGCGAGCCCCTTGTGCTGTGACCCCATTCCCAAACTGTTGCAGGTTCGGTAGGACCTGGTGTAAAGCACAGGATGAAGGAGGGGTGCAGGGAGTCCAGGAAGAGCTCGCAGCATGTGGTGAGGAGGTGTGGGGCTTCGATCACAAAACCCCTCTGCAGCTCTGAGTTTAAACTGTCGGCTGAACGTTGTTATGCAATAAAAGGAAATGTCTGAAGTCAGTGGAGAAGACTTTTTCTCTTCTAGTGTGCTCTGAGGTTTAAGGGCAGTAGAAGTCAGAAATCAGTGGGGCTTTAAATTTTGAAGTCGTTACAATGCTTTTGAAAAGTTACCCCCCACATCCTCCCTTCTTCCCCTTGGCCAAACAAGCTTGGAGAGCAGATGGTGGAAGATGATGCTGAAATAGAGTGACTGGAAGCATGCCTATCTAGGGAAGGGTAAAAGAAGCAACCTTAGTGTGTTCAACAGATACCTGCAGCTGTATGGAAAAAATGGTTTAGTACCTGACAGCCAGGGATGCTCACAGAAAGCTGCAACTGTCCCAGCAAACACGTACCTGTGAGGCTTGTCGGCTCACTTGGTCGTGGTGTTTGCTGCTGCTGGAGCTCTCCTGCCAGTATCGCGTATGGGATCAGTTTAATATCTAGCACATCCTCTGTGCAATGACTGTATCCTGCTGTGCACGGGGGTGGGTGATCTCATGGCTTTTCCTCCGCTCCGATGTCCCTGCTCATCTGTTCCGCCAAGCATGGTTTCTCTACCGGAGGTGTTACATCAGGCGGCAGTGGGAGGGTGTCTGCCAGACCTGGGAGAGCCCTCAGGAGGGGGACACGGTGACAACGGCCATTTCTGAAGGGACTCTGCAGTGCTGGGGAAAGCTTTCCTTCGAAATGGTTTTAATCTTTAAGTTTTGAGGATTTTTGTTGCACAAAGAGCTGTTTTACATGGAAAAAGCTTTTTGACATTGATTCAAATGAGAAACTTCCTCATTTCTGAGAATTTTCTGCCTTTCTGAAGATCCCCCAGTACTTGTTGCTGCTGGCAGGGCTGTCTGCTTCTGCCCAACGGCTGTGCTGGGCTCGTCCCTCCTGTCTCAGCTCTCCTTATCTCTGGGCACCTTGCTGCCTCTTGATATATCCCCATCACATATCAAACACCTTGATATATCAGATGGCAGGAAGACATATGATTGTGGAGCACTGTGAGCACCCAAAAGGCCAAGGGCTGTCGTCTCTAGCAGAAGCTGGCAACTCTAAATCTGTAGAAGTCAGCAGAGCTTTACAATGCTGACAGCCCATACTCTGAAAGTCTCTGTGATTTTCAAACTGCTTTTCAGCTTCATCTCTGCTGCCTGTGTGGTCTGGTGGCTCTTCAGCTCAATTTGGAGCTGGGGGCGTAGAATTGGGCTGGCTGGAGAGCTGTGGAAAGCCTTCCAGAATCTGGAACAGACCTCTCCCTTGCTTTCCTCTGCAGCTCCTACCTTCTGTTTGCAAACACTTGTGGTTCTGAGGTTTTGGTCAATCGTGTCTTCTTGTGCTGTTAATACGGTGCCCCAGGGCACGCCTGGCCACCCACAGGCAGGCAAACCCACATCGTTGTTTTAAAATTGGCCCGGCAAAGGTCGTGGTCCAGCACGTGAGCTTCCGTGAATGGGATGCTTTGCTGAGCTGACTTTGTCTGCTGGCCTTGAGGATGAAATGGCTAACAGCCACAGCAGAAGGGGCAGGACTGTGCCTTACGGGTTGTTTTTATTCCCCAACCCATTACAAACGCATTTATTTTCTTTTTCTTTTTTTTTTTTCCCTGCCTTGACACACGAAATCATCATGCCCAGAGCTCTATTGCCTCATGTTTGCAGCTCAGCCTCTCTGCTCACCCCCTTATGAGGGCGCGTGCAGGACTGCTGCCTTCCCGCAGATGTGGTCACTGCTGCCTTCCCACCCGCGGCCCTTGGGGGAGCGACCCACAGGGTGAAATGTCCTCAGGGACAGAGGCTGCCTCGGATTGCCTTTTCCCTCTAACTTCAAAACCCATCACCGAGGAGCTGGATGCACGGTCACCATGCTGCGGTCCATCCCACTGCACTGCTGGGATCACGGCATCTGGAGGGATGGGTGCAGGAGGGCCACTGCACTCTCAGCGGCATGCAGCGATGCTGTGGCTGCTCTACTGCCTCCTGACACCGTGAGCTGCTCTGTCTCTGCTGGGGCTTCCCCAACTTGCACCTTGCTCCTCTCCTACTAGGCTTGTGCTGTGCGGGGCCGCATCCTGCTCCATTTGAACATCTATCCGTACTAGGGCTGGACAGGCCGGCATTAGAAATCATCACTGAGAGGGAACGTCAAGGAAGGCTGTCCCGGCAGGCTGTGTGCCCCACGGGGACGCTGAGTAGAGCAGCTGCTTGAGAGTCTTTGTCTTTTTCCTGTTTACTTGCTCCCAGAAGTGCCGGGTGATGTTGTGATTAAAGGACAACCCTCCTGCATGTGCCGGTGCATCCTTCATCCCTCCTCTTCATGCTCTCCCGCGGGTGTCTCCACACATGCAGTCCCCAGCCTGTAAGCCAGGTCAGATAACTGGGGTGGCTGTGGGCAGGGGCTCAGCAGTGTCGGGAGCACGGGATGTCCCAGAGGACTTTAACCCCCTTGGCATCCTGCCCTGTAACTCTGCACCCCATAAATCTGCTTTCCAGCTGGTGGAGAGGTGGGGTAGGGGTTGGCTCGGTTTGTTTGCCAAGCGTTCAGGCACTGCCTGACGTGGTCCTTCTCGGCGCGAGTGAAGGGCAAGGCTCTTGTGCTTCTGGACTGCACCAGAGCAGAAGCAGAGAGCCTGCTGCCTCGTCTCTCCAAGCTGCCATGCTTTGGTACCCCTGCTCACATGTTATGGTACCTCTGCCAGCGCCTGTCCTGCTGGCATCACTCATCCACCTCTGATTCCTCTGGCCAAGATCCTGGGGTATTTTGGATACCACCCCCCTCCTTCGAGCCTGCAGTCCTTGTCCTGCTAATCCTTGCCAGCTCGCAGCCCTCTTCAACTTCAGAGGACCAAAAAGCTGTCCCAGGTCCCAGAGCAGACCCTGAGTGATGCTGGGCTCCCCAGGCTTGCCGGGCAGCAGGGAATTGGCTCTGCTGGGACACAACTTGGCTCTAAGTCTCAGCAAAGCAGCAGAAATGGTTTTATCTTTTGGGTTTTTTTCCTCTAGTATGTCATTTAATGCCTTGTGTCAGCCTGGTCTTGCTGCTGGTTGGAGTATGGTCCTTGTAATCCCCAACAGCTCAGGCTCTGGGCCTGTTATGAAAAGGCCTAGAGATGAGGGCATGAAATTTTGGAGCATTGGCACATCAGGTTTTGTATGAACCATGGAGCAGGTCAGTGTGCAAGCAGGAGGAGGTCTCAAGTTCTGAGGACCAAACAAATCCTGGGTGAGGTCATTAAGGAAAAAACAAACCCAAGTGGTAGAGGAGCCTGGTGTGAAGACCATCACCAAGAGCTCCTGCTTCTCCTACGTAAACTGAAGATAATGTCTCCTGCTAGGGCGGTGTGTGGCTTAAGTAGTATCTGCTCAGTGCCTGGGGAACTTCAGTTGGATGGTGCTGTAAGAAGATGCCATTGACTGGTTATCAAACATACACTTGGTTTGGTGATGGAAGGTGAAGCCAGCACCATCAGTGGTCCCATCGTGGTTAGTGCAGATAGAGCAAAACTGGTGAAAAGGGAAGAGGAGATTCATTGTTGCCATTTTTAACCACTTTGGGACAGAGCAGGTTTGATTTTACCAGCAGCTGCTCTGGTAACTCCGTCTGCCTCTTTCTCTGGTTCATGGCATGGTGGGTGGAAGGGACTCACGTGGAGAGTCTGAAGAGGAGGAGGAGGAGACATGAGAAAGTGCCTCAGCTACTCCCTGCACTATCAGTGGAGTCGGTACAGCCCTCTGGGGCCTCTCCCGCAGATAATGGCACACAGGGAGATCTAGGGGAGGGCACACGTCTGGAAATCACATCTGTGCTTTAGTGAATACTCAGTCCTTGCTGTCTCGAAAGAGCTTTTGAGTTGAGCATGGCAGGGGAAGAGGTCAGGCTGTTGTGGTGACCTCAAATAGCTCAGCAGCAGATGGGATCTTTATCCTGTTCTTCTCTTCCCAGCTTTACCCTGACACTGAAGAGCTCAAGCCCTGGTAGGGACAGGAACAAGCCATCTCCGTGCTGCCCATTGAATGGCCTGGCCAGCAGTCATCTTTGCTGTTAAATTGCTGTCATGGAAACTTGATTGCATCGGCTGGTGGGATGGGTGAAAACTGAGTCATGGCATCTGAATGTCACCGGCATTTGCTGCCAGTGTGACAAATCTTTTCTGTCCTTCAGTTTTCACTCCTGTACTGTCCTGGGGACAGTGTGTGGTCACTCTTGTCTCCATTTGCTTTGTGGTGGGGCATGACTCCCCGGGCATGAAAGAATCAAGGCGGCACCTATGTTGGGTGCAAAAATCCCCAAAGACCCCCAAGGAGAGCTTGCTGCTGTTGGACACCCAGGTCCCCAGATCCACCTCTGCCAGGGCTTCCTCATCGGCCTGCCAAGCTCCTGGCTGTCAGGCTGTAAGCTGGTGAGCTGTACCTTCGACTGCCTTGCGCACTCAGGCACCTCTGGATTGCCATGTCTGCCCTTCTTTCTTGCTTGTTTTTTGCCAGTCTGCTTGGTCCCATCCCCTTCCCCACTCGGGCAGTGCTGGCAGCGGGTAGGAGTCCTCCAGCTGGCTGAGAGTCCGGGGACTTCAGCGACCCTGTAAGCTCAAGGAGAGGGATGTGGGGATGTTGCACAGAAGTGCTCCCTGTTGGGCCCTTTGACGGGAGACACCTGCCCAGGGAGCAGCTTCCTTGAGCATCTCACCCCCTTCCATGCCGAGATACAGGGCTGTGTCGGGTGCCCCCATTGATCCATCCCTGCCCTCTGCAGTACCTCTCAGATCTCCTTACTGCTGCGCATCTGCCTGGGAGGGAGGGAGAGCGGGAGAGGAAGGCTGGAGGAGCTGTGCTCGCAGACCTTCAGCTTCCCCCATCCTCCTACCACTTTATTATGCTTCTGTAAGGTCATTACATTTCTCGCTCAGGCAGGGCTGAGGGGGATGGAGCCCTTGATGCCACGCAGGAAAAAGGTCACCTTGGGGATGGCTTACAGAGCCATCCCTAGGCAGACTGTCTGTCCAGAAGCACTGGTGCTGAGCTTCCCCTTTCCATTTGAGTCAGTGGAAGCTTGAGCCTCTCAAACAGACCAGGCTGATGACTTAAGGGTAGCTCCGTTGGCTGCCGCCAGCCTTAATTCATCTGGGGAAGGGACACCGACTTCTTCAGAGCAGCATCTGTGCAAGCAAAAACCGAGGCTTTACCCTAGCGGGAGTAGCTCTGCTTGTATTTGGGGTGGAAATGTGTTCCCGTGTCCTGTGTGGTGAAGGTGCCATAAGTCCAGGTCTCATGGGTGCCAGCCTTGCAGATTAGAGTAGATATGACCAGCAGCCCTGGGCGCCCAGCCTGGGGTTTGGTAGAATCCAGAAATCCTGGTACAAAACCCTACAACTTCACACAGACAAAATTTCTGTGGAGGACAAGAGGGAGCACCGAAGCCTCCTGGGAGAGGGATCGCTGGGGCTCTCGCCTGGTGTTTGCCATCTAGCTGCCTGTCTCCATAAGCTCCCCACCGCTACCCTCACAGGGCTACGCTGTAGGGACAGGGTGAGGTGTCATTCCCTCCCCCGGGATCGCTGGTGTCCAGCAAGGGGGATGTTTGTGCTTCCCAGACCCAGTGCTGTGCTGGGTGAATTCTGCATCATGAACTGTGACTCTGCTTTCATACTTTGCAGACTATTCATGCTGCTTGGGGTTCACCCCTCCTCATAGCAGCTGTCCTAAAGTTGGGTGCTCGTGCCCTGCTGTAGACAGATAAGATAACCTCTAAGAGAGACCCCAAACTGCAAAGTGTTGGATGGTGGGAGGGTATCTGGGGGGAGATACCAAATGGGCTCGCTCTGTTCTTCACTATTCCCGCAGTGTTCCCTGCTGGCCACCCCAGAGAAGAGGCATGGGCCAGATGTGCTCTCTCCAGTTGTCATGGAAGAGATGTGTCTCCTAAGAAGTTTCTTCCCACCTACCTTGTACGCTTGTGTAGGTTTGGACTGAAATGCCCATCCCTCCTTGGGCTGTGAAGGGAGCCCCAGTGACCAGCTTGCATGGGATGCTCCATTTCTACTGACTTGGGAGAAAGCTTGGTGGGGACTGGGAGAGTCAGCAGGAGCGTAGCATCCCATACGAGAAGTTCATCTGCTCAGGGAGGAAAGCCTGGCTGCAGGACTGGGCCAACACTTCCTTTTTGCATCCAGCAAGCCCCCCGTGTGCCCTGCAAACACCCCTGCCAAAGGCCCTGCTGGCAGCAAAACAGCCTGAGGGGAGACAGCAGCCGGGAGAGTGGAGAGCTGGTCCCTCTGGGGGAGTGGAGGTGTTCCCTGTAATAACCCTGCTAGTTAACTGCTGGCCATTAGCTGATATTGGGTAGGAGACATCCCCCAATGCATCCTGCCCCATTTCTCCCAAGCCTCTCTTCCTCCTTCTCCCTGTTGGAGAGGTGTTAGCTGTAGGTGCTTGGAGGCAGGGCTGCTCGTGGGATGTAGAAGGATTTTGGGACTGGGGGACTCCTGGTGCTTCTTCAGGGGCTCGGGCGGTGACTGCAACAAGTGACCGTGTCTCGGCATCAGTGTCCCACCTCTGCTCTTTTGCTTTACCTGCTGTTGTGGTTTCTTGTCTGGCTCTGGGATGGACATACCGGTGTGGCATTTGTAGCAGGTGCTCTGGGCTGATGCGCTCCCCCGGTGACATGCTCTCTCCGTCCCCACAGCTCCAGGGGTACAACCAAGGGGGCTGTGCAGCGGAGGCTGGGGAAGGAGCTGGAGTGCTTTGCCCAAGGTCATGCAGCCCACCCGGGGTAGAGATGGGTCCAGTGCCACCTTCTCAGCTGCGCTGAGGCAGCGCGGTGGTGATGGACACGGTGGCAGTGCTGGCAGGGAGGTGCCTCAGGCCAGCTGGGTCTGAGTGTGAAGTTGTCCCTGGGAGGCTGGGACCAGCAGGGTGGAAACTGCCAGCCTTTACGTCCCCCGTCTGGGCTGGGCTGTGGGCAGAGGCTGTGAGATAACAGCATCCTGCTTCACTCACTTGGGGCATCAGCTTTGGTTTTTTAACTTACATTTTCTTGCAGCTGAGAGTAAGCGGGAGAGATGTGCTGACGATACAGGACAGGCAGCTGCCAGCCTACGGCTATCTCTGCTTCTAGCACTGGGAGGATGTTCGTGAGCTCTTGAAGGCCACCTGCGTGAGGCTAAAGCTGGTGGAGCAGCAAGGTCTGGGTCAGCCTGGGGAGAAGTCCACAGTGCCCTGTAGGAGCAGGCTGATGTCTGGGCAGAACCTTTGCCTCCCTGCTTCCAGCCCGTAGCGTGGGTGGGTGGGATGGAGGAGGGAAGGGCGGTTCCTCGCATCCTCTCCTCTGACCCGCAGAGTGATGCAGCTGCGTAGCATCTCCTAATCTCCCTGCGCATCTCCTCTAGTTTCCTCTGCAGTTGATAAGGATTTGGGGGGGGACAGGGGAGGGAGGAACTGGAGCTCAGAAGCCGCAGGACACGTGGCCCAGGGGTGCAGCAGAGGCAGCGGCAGCCGGAGGCATGGGCAGGAAACACCGGTGCCCACACAGCAGCTGCGCAAAGCAGCCGGCGCGTCCCTGCGTGCCCCGTGTGGGCTGCCCGGTGCGCGCTGCCGGCGCCTGGGCAGAGGTGTTGGCTCCCAGGGCGGCATTTAAGCTCTCTGCCAAACCCTCCTGCTCGACGCTGATTGACGGAGATCGTTGAGAGGTGAGCCAGGATCTGAGCTGGGATCCAGGCTAGTCCCAGTCATCCTGGCTAAGGGGAGCTCCCTGTTGTCCCATCTCCAGCCCACTGAGCTATTTTTTTTTCCCAGCATCTTCCCTCCCAAGGTGCTTTCTGGTGCAGATGTTGCTGCTTCTGGGGTAGAGCTAATGCAACAGTTGCTTCATAGCAAAATGCAGTGGCTCGGAGCAAAAATTGCTGTTTGCTGATGCAGGTAGCAGTTGAGATGAAGCAATTTGCTGGAGCAACCCGAGACACAACTGAGCTGAGTCTGGAGGGGAAAATAGCTTTACCTGCATCTTCTCCTGAGGCAGGAGAGGTACCTGCACGTTGCAGCAACAAAAGCAGTAGGACCCAATGGTCCCCTGAGCACTAGGGTGGCTGTGTCCCTCCCTGGGACAGTAGTTAAAAGGGCAGCATGGCCAATTTTAGTTCATAGAGGATGAGGGATTCACTGGGGCACAGGGCATTGCTGGTTTGGTATTTATGTTGGCCTCCACAGATGCCTCAGCCTCCTGCCCTCCAAAAAATTAGTAAGGTCAAATTAGAGGCCTCAGCTGGTTTCTTGTTGTCCTGTCTGGATGGATAAGCCATCTGTTAATGGCATGGGATTGTCCTTCGGAAACCTGATAGCTGATGCACAGCAATGCTGATGGCAGGCACAGCAGTGAGCATGGCTGGGAGGAGGATGCAGTAACCTCATCGCTGCGTCTCTGTGCAGAGATATTTAATTCACCATTACACTGTCTGCCTTAGTCTCCTCTATTAAGGGAAGCTTGTGCGGTTGAGAGGTTGAGCTATCATCACTCTGAAAACCTATACTAATGAGAGACGCACAGCTTTTCCCTTTGAAATATGTTTTTAATAGGTTGTGGTTACTACTTTGCTTCTTGCGGAGGGGATATAAAGTGGAGGACCCCACTTTTTTGCATCATTATGAATGCAATGTGCCTTTTGTAAGAGCCACCTTAATTTTTGCAGTCCAGCCAAATTCAAGCTCAGATAGTTACTGTCTGTCCGATTCCTCCAGCATCCCCGATGGACGCAGGGATGGATCCATGCGTGGACGAAAGCCGGGCTCGCCCGGAGCTTTGCAGGCAGAAGGGGCTTGATAAATAGTGAAGTGCAGGCAACGGGGCTCCAGACTGTGAGGTGCTGAAGGCTCTGGCCCCTGTCCAGCAAAGCACTTAGCACACGCTTGACTGTTCCCCTGAAATCATTGGGGAGTTTTGGTTGGATATTTTTTTTTTTTTTTTTTTTCTGAGCGGTGTTGGGTTGCAGTCAGCAAATCCGAAGCATTGAGTGGGTGCGGAGCAGCCCCGGGCTGGGCAGGATTGCTCGTGGAGAGATAAACCAGCTGGTGAACGCCGGCACGAGAAGGTTGGCTGCAGTCCTCCTCCAGACTCCTGCAGCTCCTGATATCTAGTGCTGGCCTGAATGTCCATTTCAGGGGGCTTCCACTGAAATATTAAGAGGGAGATGGCGCTACTTTATTCTCCGTGCTGTTGCATAATAGATTTCTCTTATTTTTACCCACATGCACATACAGGTCGTGTCTTTTTTTTCCTCTTTCTGCCTCGGTAGCTTTTCCCTGGGGGCCTGACTGGCCAGCACCCCTTGCAGTGATGGGAAAGCTGGGGATGACCACAGGATTGTGCTCAGTGGGATCCACAATGTTAAATAGCAGGAAGGCTTTTTTTTTTTTAAACTCTTTTTCTTTGCCAGAGTGAGTAGCCTGGAGGCTTTTCTGCTGCTCCAGGGCAGGATCAGTCTGTGTCAGCCAGCTAAGGTCGAGCTGGGCTGGGAGTGACCATGTATGTGGCTGTCACTGCACCGTTTGTCCCCAAGGAGACACGCTGCACCGAGTGATGCTTGTTGAGGCGGTGGGTGTTTTGTTAGAGGCTGTCCCTGATAAATCCATCCTGGAAGGTAATCTGGGCTAAACGCTCTTTTTGTCAGCTTTTTGTTTGTTTGTTTGTTTAATTTAATCAGTTTTACATGTTTCCAAAAATCCTGTGGAGGTGGAGATTTTGCAATCCTCGGAGCCCGTTCCAGGGTGTCTTTATCCTTACACGTTACAACACCCTATCCATCAGCGGTTAAACGAGGCTTGGACGAAGTTTCGGTTTTAAATGACTTTAAGGGTGGATCTGGTTTTCATGTAACCAGAGGGTAATTTGGGGTTTTGTTTTGTTTTTTTTTTTTTCTTAAATGGTGCGGGGGGTGGATCTGGGGTCAGCTTTTTCTTTCTGATGCAACCCACTCCTGCTGAAGGGAAGGCTCTTTGCCCAGAAATGTGACCATGTCTTTTTTTTTTTTTTTTTTTTTAAAGTGCTGGAGGCAAGTGGAGGGCCAGACCTTTCTGCTGGTGGTAGGCTGGGGGGAAGCTTGGGAGGCTGTGAAGGGCACAACCTGTTTGCACGGCCACGGCACGGCTCAGCTTGCGACGTGGAACCATGTGAGGAGCTTAGAGCATCTCCGGGCTGGATGGGCTTTGCTGTCTCCTTCCCAGAGCCTCTCCTGGCTGCTGCCTGCACGCCCGCCTGGGAGGGCTGGAGGATGGCCAGCGTGCTCCAGGCCTCCCGTCTCATCCGCTGCTCATCTCTCCCTGCTTGCTGCTGGTCCCTGCTCTGAGACATCTCAGCCCTGCCAGACTGCAGCGGGGTTTATGTTCCAGCAGAGAGCTTCTTCCCTCTACCTCCGCCATCTCTGTGGCACCAAGTTCTTCCTCCTCTTGCTACTGTCTGCATGGGATGAAGACCAGTTTCTACCTTCTGCAGTGACTGCTGCTTTCCACAGCATGCTCTGGGAGAGGGTAGCTTGGGGAGGAGGAGATGTGGCCCCACCAGACGCTCATCCCCTAGTCTTTGGCCGCATCCCTGGTAGGTCTTTCCCAGCAAGGACCCAAGGTGCAGACCCACGGTGGGACGTGTGGGCTGCTGTCATGGAGCCCACGCCACCTCTCCCCTGGGGAGCTTGCTGGTGCTGAGGGTGGTAGAGCGGTGGTTAGACGTCATTTCTAGCATGCGCTCTGCAGTTCTCCACTCATTGCACTCATAGGGAACCTCTGCTGTGCTTCCAGCTCGCCTCCACTCGTCTGCCCTCTCCTTTTTAATTTCCACTCCCTGCTCAAGGCTGGCTGCCAGGTTCCCCTGCCTGCCTGCCTGCCTGCCCTGGGGGGTCCAGGCTCCCCCCACAACCCTCCCTGCAGGTTCGCACAGCCGCAGGGCTCTGCCCGAGGAAACGCAGGCCCTGGCGAGCAGATCCAAGTGTATGGGATCAGCAGCCAATGGCACTTGCTGCAGCAACCGCAGCGGGAGCGTGCTGGGGGGGGATTAAAAGACAAAGGTGGCCCAAGCCTGGGAGGGCAGGGAGGCTGTCGTGGGCGCTGGGTTTCCTGTTTACTGGCAGGAAGGTGGCTGGGGTGTGTGGAGATGGCTGTGTTTGACTTGGGGCTCTTGCACGCTGCAGTGGAAATAGTTACGGGTTGGAGTTTGGTTTATTGTCTGGAATAACATGCCCAGCCGTGGCGGTGGTGGGGACAGGCGGGAGGATGGGGAGAGTGGTACCCGGGCGTGGGAGAGAGGAGTTAGTGCGAGCCAGGGGAGGGCAAGGGGAGATGGGGTTTGTAGGCTCTGCCTCTGTTGCCTGCAGGCCCACAAGCTGGTCGCAAGGTTGCCTGCAGACTTTCTGCTGGTAGCAAAGCTGAGGTTGAGCAGTGCTCAGCCCAGGCTGCAAAACCCACCCAGAGCAGGTTTTGCACCGCTCAGCTGTGCGCTCCTGCGGCAGCGGGCCCCGGCTGGTGCTGTGCAAAGCTGGGGTTACCCCCAGGAGCTGCAGCAACTGGCGGAGCTGACACAAGCAAAATCAGCGAGAGAGAACCCTAGCAAGACCTGAGGTGTAGCAAGACGTCTTCATCTCTCCTTCCCCCGTGCACGGTGGCTCCTGGTCCTGTGCTAGCAGAGGGGTGCTGGAGGGAGGACCTGTGGTGGGAGGGAGGCAGGGGTCGGTGCAGGGAAGCAGCGTTTCAGCACTTGCTTGGTCAGGATGGTGGCATTTGCGCTTGCTGCTCTTCCTGCTAAGAGTCATTTCCTTTCATGCTGCAAGGGGGCCGGGAAGGTATTTGAGTCAGTAGAGACAGCGGGGTTCGAGAGGCTGATCTGCTGCTCTGCGGCAAGAAGAGCTGCACAAACCAAATCCTAAACTGCCTTCTCCCTGGCACATGCAGGCATGTTTGGGAGGATGAGAGAGATGAGCAAGCAGCTGCAAGCATGCGTGGGCTGGAGGTTTTTACTCTGCTCCCTCCAGGTGCATGGTCCTCACTGAGGCTGCCCTTTGCCCTAGGAATTCCCTGCGTGCTTCTGTCTTTGATAAGCACCTCACTTGCTCCAGGGCTCTCCCCGTTGCGTGGTGGATTTTAGGTATGCAGTTTGTAACAATAGCTCTGTCTTACTACTTACTAACCCACCGGTTCTCCATGCAGCGAGAGGTGAGTGCAGGGCATAGTTAGCACGCTGCGGCATCCCAAAGTAGAGATGGGACGCTTGCAGCGTGATGCAAAGGAAGGCCATTAATATTTTGTCACCTTCCTTCAGTAGTTATTGCCTGGTAAACTACTATGAAAACCCAACTGCTAGTTCTTTCCCCACTGTGTTCGTCAAGCCCTGCATCCTTCAAAGACAGGATTAGTCTTCAGCCCTGCTGTGCATGTCCTGGATGCAAAGCCCTTAACTGTGATCCAGGTTTTTAAGGGCTAAAATAACATGCTGTGTCACTAAGGATGTAAGCACATGGGCAGGTTACGGCAGGGCGTGCTAACGTTTGAACTTCTAGCCAGCTCATTTCCAAAGGGTAGGTGATGCCTTAGAAAGTCACACCCTTGTTTATTTTAGGGAGCTTGTCTGTCCTCCCTTTGCAGCCCCAGGGAACTGGGTCTGTCTGTGCTCTTGTCCCAAGTTGATGAGCTTTGGAGGGTTATTGCAGTGGTCAGTCTGGATATGTCCTGTGTCAGGCAATGAGCGGGCTGCCATCATCTCCAGATGCGCACCCATGGTGCTGCACGGTGCATCCTGCCGAGAGAGGATCCCACATTCCTCATGTCAGGTGTACGAGTCCCCCCAAAGTCAAGCCCTACGTCTGGCTTGCCATGGTGTTCGTTTCAAGTGAGCATCATCTCTCGCGATGCAGTTCAGTGCTTGCTGTCAGCTGCTGCTGTGGATGCGGAGCAGGTCGCATTTCTGTCTAGTTTTAAACTGCAGTAAATTTGAAATGAAAAGTGAGTCGATCCACAGTGAGTGCCGTAAGTGGAGTTTAATTGGGAAGAATTACACGCCAGGTTTGCAGTAATCTCCATCCCGCATTGCTCAGAAACATCATCTGCTTTGGAAACGTGACTCAGAAATGTTGTTATTTGATTCCCCTGAGCATTTAAGAAACTATTTTTCCAGGAACCAAAGATTCTTGCATTTGGTGTTTTTTGTTGTGTTGTTTTTTTCTTGTTGCTGTTGTTATTTTCTCTTTGGTTTATGGCAATGAGAGTCTTTTCCCAGAATTTCCTCTGAGGAGGGAGGCTGCAAGATGCTCCCTTACCAGCATCTCTTCGGGTTCTTCTCCTGGCTTGGCGTTTAATGCTCCGGCATGCTCACAGCTGCCCTTTGCAGAGGAGCACAGCTCCGAGGTAGCTGGTTGCAGTTAGCTGCTCCTCTTCTCCACGAGCCACAGCTGAAGCTGCCAGGTTGATGTTGCAGCTGCACCATCAGATTCACCACCCGCATGTGTAGCCAGTCAGGTCTGCCTCCTCGCCAGCCCCAGGCCTGGATTTGCCCTGCTGTCCACTGCCAGGACCTGCCTGGGTCGGCTCTTGCCACCCTGGGCTGTCCCTTGTGGTCACACTGCTGCCTTACGCTTGGTCACCTTTGGGTTGGCCTACCGGGGACAGCTGCTGAGGTGTGACGCCAGCCCTATAACCTAAGGAATATCCTCAGAACGATGCTGTCCCCGTGCCCCAGAAGCCTGATGTGATGGTGGTGCTGCCTGCCCTGCCCTAGCCATCATCTGGTGGGCACCATCTGGGGGCTTCATTTGACCACGGCTTGGTTGCTATGCCGTTCATCTTGCCCTCTTCAGCCGTTCCCTGGAGGAAGCATGTTGACATTATGGATGTGCATGAGGATAATAAACATAAGCACAGCTCCCTGGAGTCACCAGCCCCAGCCCTGGCCAGGGTAACATGCTGTCCAACTGAATTACCAGCTTCATGACCCGGGACCCTGCTGTCTCCCATCTGGTGAGAGATGCAACTTTCTGAGATTTCCTCTGCAATCTGGGCTTGCCCCCTGACAATAACCCCCTCTGCCACTGCCACAGGTTCAAAAAGAAGCCATTTTTTTTTTAAATAAAGTCCATGGGACTCATTTTATGTGTACGGTACAAAACTGTGAGAGGTGGGAGCCTGAGCTGTTATCCCACCTCCCTCAGCTCTAGTTCTGACCAGCAGCTTGCGTATGTTTAAGTTGTTGATACCAGACCTCCCTGGTGGTGTCTCCAATTCAAATGATCTCCAGAGATTTGGCTGTTTTCATGCTTTTTCTAATGTTTTCTCTCTGGAAGGTCTTTGGCAGTAAGGTGGGGAGGCGGATTCTGCCTGGAAGCATGGGGGGCGTTGCTGCAGTCAAATCTGCTTCAGAGCTGTGGCAGATTCACCACAACTGGATCTCCAGTTTGGGCTTGGTTGATCCTTGCACTGTGCTTTCTTCTGTGGCCTTCTGAACACCACCCAGAGGTGATAAACATTTCAACCCTCTTTGGCTAGGGAAGGACAGAGTTTTCTTGGTGAAGATGGCACGTGTGTGAAGGCAGGGACTGCCCTGGGCATCCTGGTACTGCTCAGAGGAGCTGGGAGGATCCTAACGGGGCAGGGGGGAGGTGCTAGAAAATGCAGACATAATTTAGGGTGAAAGTGGGGAGGGGGGAGGCAGGGGCACCATCAAGTTGTTTAAACAAAGAATCAACTTAAGTTTCAGTATCTAACTTGAATTTGGAGAGGAGTGAATCTTAAATCTATAGTGTTAGTAAGTTGTGGTAGCTGCAAACAGGATTTCATCCAGCTGGGCAGGAGGCTGTGCCCTCAGAGGGTTAACTACTGTAGAAAAGCTTTCTTTAAAAAAAAAAAAAAAAAAAGTTGCTGTCCTGAAAGACAAAAACAAAAAAGTGCAGTTTGCAGATGTGTGTTGGGTGGAGGAAGAGGAAAGCGTGAGGTGTGAAGCTAAAGGGCAAAGGAGGTTGCAGTAGCGGTAGCACTGCCCTCTGCTCATCGTGCCTGGGGATTGCCGTGGGTGAGACACCCAACTGTTCTTGGGGGACACAGAGGTAAAAGGGGCGGGGGGGTGGCTGGGGAGGCTTCCTAGGGAACCGGTAAGAAGGGGCTGTGCTTACAGGCTTGTGTGCATGCACAACCACATGGGCGCCGCAAGAGAGATGTGCAAGATAAGTGGTAAGATCTCCGTGCTGCTTTGAAAGGTTGAGGACCACGCTGGGGCTCTTGAAGGGCTTGTCAGAGGTGAGAAGTGTGGGCAGCTTCTCAGGGAGGACCTGGGCACCCGTGGCTGTGCTGAGGACCAGACTGGCGATGCTGTGCTAGAACTCTAGGTGCCTCTTCAGCCCATGCCATCAGCAGTGGCAGGAGAGGACTGGGAGGCTGCTGTGATGGTCACTTGTTGCCTGAATGCAGTGAGCCCTTCTACAAGACACCATCCCTGGCACCTCCCCACTGTCCTTGGATGTCTGGCAGCTCTCTGCCTGGGCCGGGGCAGCCATCACATCCTTGCTTTCCAGCATAGCCAGGGAAACACAGTTTGCTGTTCAGAGCCTGGTACCCCAGTGCCGTAGGCATACCTGGGTCTGCCACCATGTAATGGGTGGTGATCCAGCTCTTCAGATGACTGAAACCACTTTATCCATGCCCTTCCTTCTCTTCCATCTTCATGGGATTTTCAAGCTATTAGCTGAACTCCCCTTTTGTTTTCCCTTTCTCTTAGTGGATATTCGTGAAATCAAAGAGATTCGTCCAGGAAAAAACTCACGTGATTTTGACCGATACCAGGAGGATCCATGTTTCCGACCTGACCAGTCCCACTGCTTTGTTGTCCTCTATGGCACAGAATTCCGGCTGAAGACCCTCAGCTTGCAAGGTAAAGCACTCATGGCCCCGGGGCTGTGCCAGGGCAGGGTTGGGCAAGCACTACATCACCACAGGACCCAAATTTCCGATGCATCCTTCCATGAGTGAGCTGGAACATATCTCTGGGCAGACGTTCTTTTCACCACACCGAGGAGGTGTCTTTGGAAGAAGGTGATGCTGGTTCCCTGAAGGGTACATATTGAACTGCTAGTTAAGTCAGTTAATTTGCCTGGTAAACGCAAAAGTTGGGTGAACTGAAGCCCCTAGTTCAAATGTGTGCTTGATTTCAAGTGTTTTATCTCAGCTTGGCATGTTGACGTTCATCAGCTGCATTGTGGTAACCGGCCCTATGCATGAAGTGGTAAAATCTCACTCGCTTCTGCTTAGCAATTCTGAGTGAGAAACTGCTGCCAGTGGCAAACAGAAACTCATGAAGCCTCAGTACTTCTGAGGTCTCAGCTTTCCTCAACCCCTTGTCTGTTGAGTTAAGCTGGACTTGGAGCACCCAGCCTTATGTTTTGCTATTGAAAGAGAGGAGGTTTATGCTGTTGAGTCTCCTTGTGTTCAGATGGCGGACAGGCTCATAATCACTGGCTGCTGTTCAGCTGATGGACAATATCTTTTTCTGCTAACAGTCTTGTGTCTTGTTTAAAACCCACGTAGATGAGTGCTGATGGAGGCAGTCATGCTGCCTCCTTAACATCCATGGCAAATCTGCCTTTTGGCTAATGCTGCGGGACACAGGGACAGAGACAGCTCTTCTGCCCTCAGAAAAGATGGAGCTGCTGACAGGGAGGTTATGGAGGAGCTGGCACACATTCCTAAGCAGGTGCTGGCCTGTCACCCAGGCCAGCCAGAGCATTACTGCTTGGGGACAAAGATAACCCCCCAGCTCTTGCAAACTGAACGGAGGAGAGAGTGTGACATGCAGGGGCAACGATCCAGCCAGCCACAGACATCCCACGGGAGGGGAGCAGGAGCTCGGCAGGGAGAGGAGCCGGCCAGAGCATCTGCATGGGAGGGACCTGTTATCAGAAGGGGGTGAAGGAAGGAATAGGGGATATAAGATGCTGGGGATACTCCCAAGAGGTTTGGGTTGGTGATCAGCTTCTATGTCCCTTCCTCCTAATTCTTCTGTGCACTTTTCACAGCCACTTCGGAAGATGAGGTCAATATGTGGATCAAGGGGTTGAACTGGCTGGTGGCAGACACTCTAAGGGCTGCCACCCCCCTGCAGATTGAAAGGTGAGGAACTTGTCCTTGTCCTGCACTTGTTTTCTTTTTTTTCCCTTTTCTGTCCTTTTTTGACAGAAAAAGGTGAGCATAGTGACAACATCTCATTCCCTCTCTGCGCCACACTGACCTGGCACTCCTGCCTCTGCAGTCGAGAGGCTTCATCCTGTTGAGCTGCTGTGCTACACCGTATAGGGCCAGAGTTTGATCTCACACGCATGCAGGGAAAAGGAGCTTTACCACGAAACAGATGTTTTTATGTGTGCCTGGCCTGTATTATCTGTAGCAATTCAGCGTAGAGGCATGTAGAAGAGAATACCTTTGGTTTTTGTCTTATCTGTGGACTCGCTTTTAGGCAGAGACATTTTTAAAGGGGGGCAGGTTGCCTGCATGAAAATAGGGTAGGCTGCCTCTGGAAGGGGAGCAGAGCCAAGTTCTCTGGTGGGAAGGAGGGCTGTGAGAGTGGGCAGCGTGGCATTGAGCATCTTCCAGAGACAGGAGCAAACCAAACGGGCTTGTTGAGGAGCTGGGGCTAAGCATGTGCATGTTTGTGCCTTTCCATTTAGGTGGCTCCGGAAGCAGTTCTACTCACTGGATCGTAACCGGGAAGACAGGTAAGAAGAGAGAAAACCCTTGCTTGCACAGATGTGCACATTCACAGAAGGGTTTGAGCCGGAAGGGTTTACCTTTGACTTGAAACCATAGCCTTTGCTTTGGATTTTTTGTTGGGTTCTTTAGGTTTTTAATTTTCATTTCCAAGGAACCTTAATCCAAGTCCCAGTACTTCCCTGGCTGATTTTCACTGAATTAAAAAAGCATTAAAAAAAAATTGTCTCGTTTCCATGACCTATTTCCCAGCTGTTTAGACCCAGTAACACCTTGAGAGCCCATAGCCGTGAAACACCTTTACCCCCAGCTGTTATCATCCAAGGAAGCAGACACCAAAGAGCCAACAAGTGGCTGTGGCCACCCTGTCAGGGCTGAACTGGGTTGTGTTTGTTACTCTCCACCCTGTTTGGTGGTCCTCAGGAAGTCCATGAGACCATGGATCATCCCACTGCTTGGCTTCTAGGCTAGGGACACTACTTGTGGGGTTCTTGACTGAATGCTTAGTGATGTCCTAGCAGGTGAAATGTCATGCTTGAACCCATCATGAGAAGATAAGGGAAGGGAATTGGGTCATGACCTGTCATGAGGAGATAAGGGAAGGAACATTTCTCTGTTGAGGAGGCGAGTTCCACCACGCTCTGCTTTCTACTGCCACTGCTGTTGCCTGCTTTCCCCAGCCCCACGCCGGCTGCCAGTCTCCTCTTCCTGAGGTGCTGTTATTTGCCTCTTTTCATCCCTGGGACATGCTTTTCCCCCATGATGTTGACTGAGCCCATTAACCTTTCAGCATTAATTTCCATGTTACTGTGCTCCCCTGCGGTAAGGGGATTCCTCCAGTCCTGCTCTGGAGACGACAGTGCTGGAGACACCGCTCGCACATCAGCTCGTGTTCCCCAGCTGTGGTGGAGCACCCAGGCCACATCTGCCCCCTTTATGTGCCCAGGTTCCCAGGCAGGGCTCCCTGCAGTGCACCGGCAGATCTCTGGGCTCCAGAGCAACCTTTGCTTGATCCCTGTCAACGCCATTGATCTCACACTGCTACTGATTTCCATGCTTCACCCTGAGCCCTGGAGTCCTTCTCATCCTTGCAGCAAGCTCCTGCCAAGAAACTCACCCCACAAACCTGGCAGTCAGTGCCAGGGGCATGCCGCTGGGGACCCGTGGGTGACTGCAGTCAGACAGGTTGGTCCTGTGGATCGGCAGGCAGACATCACTGCTCTGTACTCATTAGGAGAAGCGAACAGGTCCTCTCATGCCGCTTTGGTCCCCACCACTGTGTCCCTCCCTTCCAGCTGCAGCATCCTGCCCTGTGACAGCCAGGACAGGCAGACGGCCCTGCTGTCGGGCAGCTGGGGGTTAAATTCAACCTGTCCACATCTTGGAGCAGAGTGGGAGTGTGTTGCGTGGGGGAAATCCCGCTGCATTGGACATTTTTGCCTTTGCAATGATTTATATCGTGGCCTGGCAAGAGCACTGTTGGGTGCACGGGGATTTTGCGGAGGAGGGATAAATCCTCACAGAGGCAGAAAGGGAAGGAGAGGCACCTTTAATCTGTTGCAGCTGTTCTGCATATGCCACACAC
The DNA here is from genome assembly GCF_026419915.1 of Harpia harpyja. NCBI lineage: Eukaryota > Metazoa > Chordata > Aves > Accipitriformes > Accipitridae > Harpia > Harpia harpyja. Next base: position 41,023,021 of record NC_068940.1, on the reverse strand, counting down.
CTTTCAAACCCAGGCTTGGCTTTTATATGCAGTGTACTGGTTTTCAGTGGTGACCGGGTGTAATATTTCTGAATTCAGCAATGGAGAGCACTGAGGCAGGTGCAGGGTTGCCTGCGTGGGGGTTTTGGAGGATGAATGCAGGAGAAATGGAAAAAATTGGTCCTTTTTCTCATCTGGTTATATAGTAAAACTCATGAAATGGCATCCCAACAGAACAAAAGAGATTGCCTGTATAGATTCGTCTGCCCGAGGCACGGTCAGCAGAGCTGAAAGACAGCCTGTTGCATCTCTCTTGTTGTTTTTCTCAGTATCACCTTTCTATTAGCATTTAGAATTAAGGTAGCAAAATAGAATATATTCCTTACCTGTCAACCAAGGAGAGAGGTTTCAATGCAAACTGCTTAATTAGAAGAGCTGCTGCTCCAGCCCAGGCAGCAAAAGGAGCAAAATAGCAATAGAGGGGGAATGTGGAAAGATTTGGGGTCTCCCCGTTTTATAAGCATGTGTGTTTTCTGCAAAGTAGAGGCAGCAGTTATGGGGCATATACATCTCTTGGATGAAATCTTTGCCCATATGAGGAGTTTCAGCATTAACTTTGGTGTCGCTGGGCTCTCTGCTTTTGCTTCTCAGCCTGGAAATGGCTTTGAAAAGGGAACAGTGAGTTGTGGTTTTTTTAAAAACACTTCTTTTGCAAACCATCCTTGGTCCTTTCCAGAACGGGCAGGTTTTTGGCAGCTGAAGAAATCATTCCTGGCGTTCATGTACCCCACTCTCGCCCCGCACCCCAGCCTCCTGCACTGGAGCCCTTTCCTTTCCGCCTTCTCCCGGCTGGGTGCCTGTGCATACCTTCCAGCATGCCGGCAGATGTTGGCTGTTTTCACTGGCTGCTGGGCCTTTGGGTATTTGTTTTTCCAAGGGAGGTTAGGTGGAAAGAGGAGGATAACAGGATGCTGGGGTTTTTTTCCTAACTGCTGCAGAGGAGACTGTTTCACCTCTGGCTAGGAGAGCTCCCCATGGCTGGGAGCAGAGTTACAGCACTAGAGGCTGGGGTGGGGAACATTTTCATCCCCTGTGAGAAGGCTGGATCTGTCCTTTGGCCTGTTTGTCATGAAACCTTAAAAAACTTCCGTAGAAGAAATTAGTTTGTTTATTTGGCTATTACTTTCTAGTCTCAAAATACTACCAAGCTGTTTATCCAAGGTCTCCAACACTTTAACATTATTAATAACACACAGTAAATAAAATCCTTCCATACCCCATCCTCCTACTGAAGCAGAGAGGGAAACGCTGGTCACAGCTTTTACAGGCTTTGCTCTCACCTCCCCTGGTGCCGTCGCATCGATGAGCACTGCTGTGGTCCAACACTTACGTGTGAAACAGCCCAGCGTCACCGGAGCCGGGCACTGGCTCCAGCGAGTCTTGAGCCTGATGCCTACTGCCGGTCCTGCTGCTGCAGCCCCTCCTGCTCTTTTACCATGAGATTTTTTGCAGTCTCAGCCTCTCACCACGGAGGCAGGGGGATTGCTTCTGGGTGGCCCTGGGGACTGTGGGTGTCCCATCAGGGGTCCTACGAGAGCTGCTGCATGCTGTGGTCCTTGACACGTGAGGGCATCTCTCGCGTGCCACCGTTGTGCTCCTGGCTCGGTCCCCCCACATTGTCCCATTTTCCTGTCACCCAGGACCCCGTAGCTGGGACCCCCTGCCCTGGGGGTTGCAGAGCACCCTGCATGTGACCATGGACACTGGGTGCGTTGGAGAAGGGAAAGGGCAGGCTCCCCCCAACAAAACACTCACACTGAGCCCCCGGGGTAACTTCTGCTGCTGGGGGAGGTGGCGGTGCAGGGGGGAGATACCAAAGCTGCTGCTCGTGCTGAGAGCGTGTCTCTGGCTCTGTAGCTCATACAGCCAGGAGGGAAGGGGAGGCTGGTGCTATTTGCCAGCTTTTTTTTTTTTTTTCCTGTCTTGCCAGCCAGTGGCAGGACGCTGCCTGCACGGACCTCGGCTGGCCGGGTGCTGGCCTTGGGCACGGCACGGGAGCCGGGCCAGGTCCTGCTCTGGCCGTGCGTGTGTCCCGGTCCCCCATGGCTCTGAGCCCAGAAACAAGGGCTCTCTGTGTCCCACTGGCTGCGGTGGCCCTTGTCTCTGCAGCGCCTGACACCAGCCGGTTTCTCCCTCTCCTTGGGGCTCCCTCCTCCTTTCTGTGTCATCTGAGATCACCCCATTTCCAGGGGAGACCGTAGAAGAGATGCGGTTCACGCTGCCCCTCTGCATCGCTGCAGATGACAGCGTGACCCCTGCATAGGACTTCTTCCCTGGCGTATTTATGTTTGCACCCCAAAGCCATAAGTGTTTCCAGGGTCAGTCCCGCCCTATGCTTTGTGGGATGGGGGAGCATCCTGTAGGGTCCTGGGCTCCCACTTGCTCAGTGGGGGGCAAAAGCAGCATCTGTGATTGCTGGGGCGGACTCAAAGAACTTGTTTTTAAGGCAGGAGCTGCCAGAAAATGATTGCACGCAGACCTCTCGGCTTCTTAAATCCTGCAGATGGGAGACAGCCACGCTTTTCCTTGCTGCAGGGCTGTTGCCCCATGGGGGAGCAACGCTGGAGCAGGCAGGGGCAGCCCAGGGCTCCTTGCTGCCTGCCTCTGCCCGCCTGGGTGTGGGATCCTGCTCAGGGTTGGCACTGGAGCCCTCCCCAGTCCAGGAACCGGCACGTTTGGTGCAAAGGGCATCGGGAAAGAGGACAGCCACGCTGGCTGCCCCGTGCCAGCGGTGTGTGTGGCAATGGCTGGGGGAGCGCATCTGGGCACGACGTGGCAGTGCTGTGCCTGTGGCTAGACACTGAAAATGGTTTTTTTCCTCTCTGTAGGATAAAATTAGCTGGGTCCAAACCACTTGCAAAGTCTGCCCTCCTCCAGCTCCTTGTGTAGGCCAGGGAGTGGGTTTTGGAAGGGATTTAGTCACCCAGCATCCATGTTGGGGCACAGAAACTTGAAAAATGCTTCTCCCTGATCGTTCCGGTAAAGCAGTAGGCACTGTGTGCCCATTGCAGCATCGGCTCGAGTGGGCTGAGGGTGCTGGGACTCTCCCTGCAGTGTTGGGAGCTTGCAGAAGCAGTGTTTACAGTTCCCACTGGGATGTAAGCACCTCTCTCTGCTGCCCACATGCAGCGTAGGTGCAGGGTTCACTGGGGTGGAAAACGTTCTTCTGTTCTGCCTTTGGTCCCAACCCTGGTGTCCTTCTGGGGATCTGCATCCATCCTTGTGTGTCACAGCTGATGCCCCTTTGGGCACGGCTGCTCTGTGCATGTGGTGTCCCGGTCCCAGGGTGAGACCCCTCCATCGCAGACCTTCTGAACGTGTTTTCCCTCTTTCCCTTGCCGAGCCAGGATCTCTGCCAAGGATCTGAAGAACATGCTGTCTCAGGTCAACTACCGGGTCCCCAACATGAGGTTCCTGCGGGAGAGACTCACGGTGAGCGTGACCCCTCTGCTCTCCTCGTTCGTGCTGGGGACCCTCAGCAGCCCGTTGCCTACCTTTGAGAAAGACCTGGTGGTGGTTAATCTCCCACGGTGCATTTGCATATTACAGAGGCTCCCAGCCTTTCCCAGGAGGGCCCCCACCCACGGTGGCGACTGAAGAGGTGCCAGCTCTCACTGGGTGCCGCACCTTGGCCCTTTTGTGGCCAGCACCCTCTCTTCGCCCCACCCTGCCTCTCCCACCCCCCACATTGCTCCTGGCTCTGGTCGTGGGCTTTGCCCCAGTGGGGTAGAGTGCAGAAAGACAGGCAGCGAGGCCAGCTGGTCCTGCATCCCAGGTCCTGCATCCCACTGCCACCGGGTGACAGACGGCCAGCTCTGCCAGCATCACTGCAGACCCAGGAACAAAGGGTCATCTCGTGATGACCAGCCATTTCCACCAGCACTGAACTCCGAGGCCAAAGAGCAGTGTATCCAAAGGAGAGCACACGCTTTGGGTCTTGCAGTTTCCAGACACTTCAGATGCTCTCTGCTAACAAAAATTAAAATGATTGTTTTGTAGCTATTCAAGTAAACGATAACGCTTTTTAATCAGCTATGTGATGCCTTTATGTGGGTGAGCTTGGGGAATCGCATAACTCGGTTTAGGATGTGCCTGTGTCCTGGGCACTATGGGGTCCCACTGACCCCAGCAGAGATAGGCAAAGGTAGGGGGCAAAGTCTGGCCAGGCTTTGGCCTTTTCCTCCTCCTTTTCCCCTGGGAATCCTGGTGGGAGGAGACACTCCTCAGGCTGTGCAGAGTTGCCTGTGGCCCCTGTAAAACCTCTGGGCGTTTTTTTGCCACAGGATGTGGAGCAGAGGAACGGGGATATCACGTACGGGCAGTTTGCACAGCTCTACCGCAGCCTGATGTTCAGCGCACAGAAAATGGTAAGAGCTGAATTCTCCAGCGCGGTAAGGGGAGGGATAGACCATATTTGTTACTGGGCATTCTCTCTTAATTGCCTTTTTAACCCTGCTGCCCTCAGCTAATAGCTCTTGTCTCCTGCCTGTGGGCCAGGCATGACAGGGAGTAAAGAAGTTATTGCTTTAGGCTGGTTAGCATGGGGCTGCTTGGGCTGCTGGGGACAGGGGAGGCAGTGGATGAGCAATGGCTGTAGGAAAGCCAAGCTGCTGGTTCGCTGTCCCCATTACCTTCTCGATCAATTTGTGCTTTCACATACGTTGGTGAGATTGAGTGCAAACCTAATGCTTATGCTTCTTCTTTTGCAGATGGATGTCCCGTTCCTAGAAAGGTGGATAATTCTCTGTATTTGCTGGGGAAAGGGCTGTTTTCTTTTGCTCCATAATGTGCTTTGGTGCCTGCAGCAGAGTGTCAGGAAGGAGGAATGCTGCATACCTCTTGCACACCACCGTGCTGCTTGCGTTTTTGCACTCTGAATAAGCATCTTTGCTGTAGACACTTCAGCTCCGGTCAGTAAGGGCTCGCTTCCTCCCAGACATCCCACTGAGATCCAACTCAGGTCAGCCACCTCAAACCAACTGACCGGTTTTGATGTGAAATAATCAGACCTTGAGCCATCTCCCAAAGGTTATCCTCATGGCTGGTGCTGGTTGGCCACAATGCCAGGGACTGTGCAGGCTGTGCGCAGTGCACTCCCCTCTGACTCCTCTCCCGGCAGTGCCTGTGGTGCCATTGCCAGCTGTGCCCTTCCCTGCCCTGTGCGCATCTCGGCCATGGTAAAAATAGCTTGAATTTAGACACGAAAGCTAAAGAGTGAAAGACTTGTTAACTTTTCCAGGTAATTCCCCATGGTTTCCTCTCTTTTTTTCCTATAACCATAGAAAAGAGAGTTGGGAGGGACCTCAGCAGACCATCTGGTTCATCCCTCTGCCCAGTGCAGCCAGCACTGCCCAGTCTGTTTCTGGGTTTTTTTGCTGTCAGTCTCCAGCATGGCCCTTGGCTGTCCACTGCGGCTTGCTACCTCCATGGACAGTCTTTTGAGTTAACTGGCTACAAACAGTTCCTTCCTTCCTTCCCTGCCCTGCTGCCTTGAGTCCATGTCCTCTGGATGCCTGTAGCTCTGTCCTGTCTACAATCACCACTTGACTGCCCCGTGCCCATTTAGTTCCTTTCACTCTTGTACAAGCCAGCTCCTCTATTTTTTGTGCAAATCAGTCCCTCATGATTTTTGCTGCCCTTCACTGAAGTTTCATGTTGTCGTACCCTTGGCAGCGTGACTCCTGGACTGTTCCTGGAGCAGTCCCTGGCTCTGAGATGTGGACATATAATTTCAGCTGCCGTGTGTTTGCCATTGTGCCCTCCTCGTCTCTCTCTGCACATCCCGTTCTGCCCTTGCAGCGCTGCTTGCTCAGGGCACGTGTTGCTTGCATGCACCGTCATGGTTGTGGATGGAGTCTGATGTCATGGCAGTAGCAGCTGGTCGTGCTGTGCTCCATGAGTGACTGAAGCTTCTCTCTCTCTGCTCTCAGGGGTGGAGAAAGGTCCGAGCACTTCAGGGTGTCACTGCTGGAGTTGCAGAAGTTCTTGCTGGAGTACCAGAGGGTGAGCTCAACACAGGCCCAGGGGAGGGACAAGAGGGCAGGCACCAGTATTGGCAGGGGTCCGATACTCCAAGGGTAGCCTTGCCATTGAGCTGGGATGATTTGGTCATGGGGTGATCTGCCTGGCACAGCCACAACCTGAGCACACCCTTCCTGGAGCAGGAGGTGATGCAGGGGGAGCACTGGTGAGGGTAAACCTGGCCGGAGGTCCCAGGAGGGAGGAACTGGTCAGTGGAGATTTACCTGGTCCCTGTGACCTCAGCTGGTTAGTGAAGGTTTGCAGCAGCTGAAGCACCTGGTCCATTCTGTCTGCTCAGGAAGTCTCAGCAGCTCCTGAGGAGCAGCCGATCGATTTGATTGCTGACCTTTCCTTTTAAAAGCGATCTTAGGTCATTCAGCAAGCACAGCATGCGCGCTCAGATGCACGCGAGCACAAGCAGTGCATTTGTGTGCTGTGCAGACCCTTTATTTCGACTCTTGCTGGGCTCCCATCTCATTGCCGGTCTCCTTGCCCAAGAGGACAGGGGTGGCTCGCAAAAGCACTGCCATGCCTCACACAAGAGCGTGGGGGCTCCTGCTTTGCACCATCCTCCCGGTCTCCCACCACCACCTCCCTGCCCGTGGTCTGCCCGTGGTCTGCAGCAAGCAGAGAGTTAACCAGCAAAGAGATGCAGCTGTTTTGATGGCCTAATGAAAGACACCCAGGGAGAGAGAGAAGCAAAAGGAAGCTGAGTTGGCTTCTGCTGCTGAAGGAGGAGGGATGGCAGATGTGTGCAAAGGAGCTATTGGAGAGAAAAATGCATGGCATTGAGAAAATGAAGACCACTTACAAACAGGGCAGATTTCTGCAGTTGCATGCTATCTGGCATTTGTGCTGACAGTTGAATTCCTGGCAGAGATGGTCTTGCATTGAAAACTGCCTCCTTAATGGTTAAAGCTTCTAGTTGGATGAGCTGCATGTGGTTTCGAATAATACTTTCTGAAATGCTTTCTTTTTTATGTCTCTCTTGGGATTTGCAGGAGCTTTGGGCTGCAGATACCCTTCAGGTACAGGAATTCATGTTCAACTTTCTGAGAGACCCTTTGAGGGAGATTGACGAGCCTTATTTCTCCCTGGATGAAGTAAGACACCTCGAACAGTAGCGTGTGTGGAGTGGGGTGGAGTAGGGTGTGACATCCCCAGTGCGATGTGTGCTGCGGTGTGACAGCTCTACTGTCTGTCTCTTCACTGCGGGGTGGCGGTGCTTAAAGGATCACAGCTCCTGTAAGCTGCATTGCTGTATCAGATGAACGTGGTGGGTCACCATGTTGCACAAGAGCTGGTTGGCGAAGGGAGTGACTTCTGGGCTCTCTTCTTGTGCTGAATGCGTGCAGCTGGGAGTGCTCAGCAGGCAGTTCATTTAGAGGAGGAAAGGGGCTGCATTTGGCTTAATGCCCCTCTGGGGCATGTAAGGATCTTTTCAAAGCAAGAATAGCTGAAAACAAAAGAATAAAAACAACTGGAGATGACCATGTCACTGGCACTCTGGACCAACTCCCACACAAGGTCCCTTGACTCACATGGCTTTAGTGAGCTATTGCCTGCCATGTGAGCTGCAAAATAAAATGCAGAGCAACTCGTTTGTCTCCAGCTAGGTTGAAGGATTTGTACACAGATATCTGGCACAGCTCAGAGGATAGGTGGCAATACCTAAGCTGTGGTTACTCAAGCACGCTGGGTCAGGTAGCTGTGTGCTGTCTTCGTTGCCTCTGGTCAGTCTGTGCTGAGCTTAGAAAATAGCTACCTGCTTGGTAGCTGCTGACACGGAGGGTGAAATGTGTGTGAAGCTAAACCACAGCACCTGGCTCCTCCACATCATTAACACGCTTCTGTTTTTTCCTGAGCAGTTTCTCACCTTCCTGTTTTCCAAAGAGAACAGCATCTGGAACTCGCAACTGGACATGGTGTGTCTGGAGAATATGAACAACCCACTCTCCCATTACTGGATCTCCTCCTCACACAACACGTAAGGACTAGGGGATGGCTCTCTCCACTCGTCCACTCCCAGTATCCTCTTCCCCTGTGCCAGGCTGGGATTCTCCTGATTTTGCCTGATCCCAGTGATGGGTTAAGTAGACTTTTCCAAACAGGGGTCAGTACATTACAGACCTTCGTCTTGGTGCCCCAATCCTCCCTCCATCATTTAACCATCAATGTTTTGCTCAGACATCCGCAACACACATCTGCACAGACTATGCTTTCAGGTCCTGGGCTGTCATTCTGGCGATTTCTTACCATTAGCAATGTCATCTTCCACAGTCTCTAAGGACAGATGTGATAAAAACCTGGCAGGCTGAAATTGGCCATTTTCCTTCTCTGCTGCTGGAAGAATCTTGCAGGAACTGCTTTCTTTGCAGACAGACTCTGTGCTCCCCGTTCATGGGATGCAGTGGCAGCACTTTAGCCCAATTTTAAAGGACCGAGAGCGTAAGCCAGCTGAGCAGCCTGGAGGGCAAGCAGCGAGCTCCTGTCTGCCTGCAAGAGCTGGTCTAACTCTGCTCTTGGGCTGCTTCTGGCAGGTGCAGGGGGCTCTTTGTGGCACCAATGCTGATACCGCTCTTTGAGGCTTATCTCAAGAACCAGCAGCAAGGCTGGACCTCAGAGTAGCAGAGGCTGCAGCCCCTTGCAGTAGGGGCAGAGCTGAATCCCTCACCTGGGGAAGATGGCAGGTCTGGAGGAACGTCGCTTTCGCCGTTCCTTACATCGCAGGGGCAGGTCTGCGATGTCCCAGCAGACATCCATGCCCGCGGTGAGCGTGTTGCTTTGCTGATGTCTTCTCTCACTGAAAGGTACCTGACAGGGGATCAGTTCTCGAGCGAGTCCTCGCTGGAGGCGTACGCCCGCTGCTTGCGCATGGGATGCCGCTGTATCGAATGTGAGTACCCGGAGCTGGCACATCTGTCTTTGTCGTCACAATAGCTTGCGGTGGTCGGGGAAGGCTTTGCGTGGAAAGCAGGGCTGAAGGCTGACGTGCTAGTGGCAGCACTGTCACCGTGACGTGCTGAAAGGGCTTGAGGTCATTTGCTTTGTGGGACTGGGTGGTACGTGCCCGAGCTTTTGGTCCCCCAGAAAGATCTGGACTTGCACCTTGCTCCTTTATTAGCATCCAACGTGGTTCCTAGCAACACTTAGTTCAGTCCATCTCATGTCTGTGTCCTGCCTGTATTCCAGCCTTTGAGCTAAGTTTACCCTGTGGGTCTCTTTCAGTGGATTGCTGGGACGGTCCCGATGGCATGCCGGTCATCTACCATGGACACACCTTAACCACCAAGATCAAGTTCTCTGATGTCTTGGTCACTATCAAGGAACATGCCTTTGTCACCTCCGAGTGAGTACAGCAGGGACCTGGACTTCAGCTAGCAGAGCTGCCAGGAAGGCAAAGAGAGGGTAGAGCCAAGCCTGTAGCAAAGTGAAGCCCACCTTTATCCAGAGATCTGGCAAAAGACCACGTGCCTGGGATTCGGTGGGAAGAAATCATGTTGTTGTGTCTCCCAGCCAAAGGGAGATTTGTCCCAGAAAGAAGTTGTGGGAGGGAAGGCTTTGGGTAAACTCCAATAGTTTGCCAGTCCTTCTGCACTCTATGCATTGCCAGCAGCAGTGGGGACACCTTGCTGTAGGGTGGTTACATTGAATGCTCAAGACGGCACAGATCGCTATTGATGCAAACTGCTCTTTGAGGGCACAGAGGCCAGGTCTTGAAGTGAAGCTCAGAAGGCCTTGGTTCCATCCAGACACCGCGCTGGTACTGGTACTGATGGCTCTTTTCCTGCTCCCAGTTTCCCCGTCATTCTGTCCATTGAGGACCACTGCAGCATTGCTCAGCAGAGGAACATGGCTCAGAATTTCAAGAAGGTCTTTGGGGACATGCTGTTGACCAAACCAGTAGATATTTCTGCTGACGGCCTTCCCTCTCCGAACCAGCTCAAGAGGAAGATTCTCATCAAGGTGAACTAAGTGGAGAGAAAGGGGCCACATGGGGTGAGGGTGTGGGCCCAAGGGGAGCTGCTTGCCTCTGCAAGGGCTTGACAGTGCCTGGGGTGGAAGTGGAGACATGATGCTAAAAACAGCTGGAGACAAAGAGCTCTCTTGCTTCAGAGGAGCTGCTGGGAAATGAGCTCAGCAGCTGGGTGCTGCCTTTCCTGGGAGCTTGGGGGATGTTGGTATTTCTGCTGCAGAAATCACCTCTGAGAAGAAAGGGTGGGACTGTAGTGCCATTTGATAATGTCTGTGGCGTGGGTCTTACCTTGGTCCTTTTAGTCCTGAGGAACCCACTGCAGCAGACCTAGAGTTTTAGGGTTGTTCACCAGGAAATCCATGCTGCTTTTTGGGTGCCTGCTCCCTTCAAGCTGCCTGACCTGCTCTCTCATCCCACAGCACAAGAAGCTGGCAGAGGGCAGTGCTTATGAGGAGTTACCCACGTCCGTAATGTATTCAGAGAATGACATCAGCAACTCCATCAAGAACGGGATCCTCTACCTGGAAGACCCCATCAATCACGTACGTCTCTCTCTGCCACTGTCACCCTGGCCCCGCTTTGTGGGCTCCATAAATGACATGGTAACTCCGTAAGGCACTGTGTGGTGCTGGAAGGAAGGGCTGTGGTGCAAACGATCTAAGAGGCCGTTGGCTTATTCTGTTTCTCAGGAGTCTCTGAAGGCTGGGGGAGTTTTTATGCTGGCTCTCTCCTGTGCTTTTCCCTAGGCATCTCCTGTTGGCCCTTGTTAGAGGCAGAAGGCTGAGCTAGAGGGAGCTCTGGGCTGATGCACTGCAGCTGCTCTTGTGTAATCTGTATAGCCTGTTATCTGTTGCTGCAGTAAGTTCTAGTGATGGCCTGCATTTCTAGACCCGCCTGCCTCCTACCAAGTGCCTACACACTTAACACACCTAAACGAGCATTCTGCTTTGTAAAGCTCTGAGCATTCATTTTACTGTGTGCATTTACTTATGCACAGTCCACTTCTTCAGCTGCTTTGCTTTGCTGAGGATCTGTCAGGCAGTCACACGCGAATGAAGCAGGTTTTTGGAAGATAGGAAAGTGCAATGGTAAAGTCGCATAACCATCTCTGATATCCTCATCTCTGATAGCCCGTGTGCTGAATCCATGCAGAGTGTTTTCTTTATGCATTGATTTGCTTTTCATTTGGTCATCTCCTTTTAATACATGCTGGGGTGTTTGCACTGTGATCTGCAGTCACTTTGTATGCAAGACCTATCACATGCTGGTTTTTTGCTATAAATCCATGCTTCGGATCTGGGGGATGTCTTGGAAGCTCCAGCGACTCCACTGAAATCAGTGTTGCTGGTGACTATCCTTCACAAACCTGATCTCCCCTCACTGCTTGTGCTGATCAGGAAGAGATGATCCCAGGGACGGGTGGTGGGCTAGCTTGGTGCTTCCTCAGGGGTCTCTTTGCCCAGAGTTTGTTTCCTTGCAGGAGTGGAACCCACATTACTTTGTCCTGACCAGCAGCAAGATCTATTACTCTGGGGAGACAACCAGTGATCAAGGAAACGAGGATGAGGAAGAGCAAAAGGAGGTGAGGGCTGCCTTGTGTGATGGTGAGTTGTTCCCCTAGAGAAAGGACTTGACTGCCCAAGGGGCTGAGCATCTCCACTGCCAGCTGACTTCAGGGGGAGATCCTGTGGTGGGAAGGGTGGGAGCTGCTTCAGAAGCTCCCTCGTCCTGGTTGGAAGACCCCTGGGCAGAGCAGACTCCGGCACCACGAGCTGCCCTCAGTAACGCAAGACGGTGGCTTTTCCCCCTGCCAGGTGAGCAACAGCACTGAGCTCCACTCCACGGAGAAGTGGTTTCACGGCAAGCTGGGAGCAGGACGCGACGGGCGGCACATTGCAGAGCGGCTTCTGACAGAGTACTGCATCGAGACGGGGGCTCCCGACGGCTCTTTCCTCGTCAGAGAGAGCGAGACCTTTGTTGGAGACTACACCCTCTCCTTCTGGTGAGGGCCACAGGCGCCAGCCCGCTGCTCGGGGTTGCTCCTGGGGTAGTCTTCATCCTGACACCTTCTTCAGTGGTGGGGTCCCATTCCCCAGTGGTCTGCGAGCAGGCTTCTCCCCTTTTTCCGTGCCCCAGCATCACATCAGCTCACTGTGCCAGTGCAGAAGGGTCAGGTCCCTAGGGACCCTTGCATGATAGGTCTCCTGTGGGGCAGGAATGCCATGTTCAGGCTGGAGCTGTGCCTGAGGCAGGCGCAGAATCTCCACAGGTGACCCTGGTTTACCACCTCCCTCTTCTGCAGGCGCAACGGGAAGGTGCAGCACTGCCGGATCCACTCGCGGCAGGACGCCGGCAGCCCCAAGTTCTTCCTGACGGACAACCTGGTGTTCGACAGCCTCTACGACCTCATCACCCACTACCAGGAGGTGCCGCTGAGGTGCAACGAGTTTGAGATGAGGCTGACGGAGCCAGTGCCACAGACCAACGCCCATGAGAGCAAAGAGTGAGTGCGTGTTTGGGGAGGGTGGGCCGTGTCCGTTGGGCAGCTGGGACCCCATGGGAAACCCTCCTAGATCTCTCCGCAGTCATTCCTTCCCTGCTGGAGCTCTCTGGTCCCCACTTGCTCCCTGTGGGGCTATCAGTGTCACAGCAGCCATGCTGGCCAGCTTCGTTGTTGATGGAGCTGGTTGTCGTGGAAGCTTAGTGCAAAGAAAGTTGGTACTGGGCTTGGTTGGGATGCCCTCACCTATGCCGCATGTCACCAAATGGCTGTGTTCCTGCCTGTCCCATAGAAAGAAGACAGCCCTGTTGCAGTGTTACATATATGATGATCTCTGTTCCCTGTCCTCCTTTTGAGGATTCAGGCAGCCTTTTGTGGGCTGGAGGGGAAACCATGTGGTATGGCAGAAGTGTGGGATGAGCTGGATGCACAGAGACCCGTGCACAGTGACGTGTCTTTCCTGAAAGGTGGTACCACGCCAACCTCACCCGGGCCCAAGCTGAGCACATGCTGATGAGGGTGCCACGCGACGGAGCCTTCCTGGTGCGCAAGAGGAGTGAGCCCAGCTCCTACGCCATCTCCTTCAGGTGTGTCCCTGGGAGAAGGGTGGTGGGCGTGGGAGGTGGAGCTGGGATGCTGCAGTGTGTGAAAGAGCAGGAGAGGGGACATGAGCCCTGACGTGAGCCCTCCCAGAGCTCTTCTCACTCCTGGATGGCCCTGGATAAACCTTGCAGCCCCTTGAGAGCCTTTAGGACCCCGCTCCTCTTCCCATCTCATGATGGGAGATGGCTGTGCTCGGCAGCCAGCCCGGGAGCACCTTTTGCTTAGGTGTCTTTATTTTGGCAGAGACCCTCTCTTGCCAGGTGCCAAGCAGCTTCTCTCTGTCTTTCCATCTGCCAGGGCGGAAGGGAAGATCAAACACTGCCGAGTGCAGCAGGAGGGCCAGACCGTGCTGCTCGGCAACTCCGAGTTCGAGAGCCTGGTGGATTTGATCAGCTACTATGAAAAGCACCCACTGTACCGCAAGATGAAGCTGAGGTACCCCATCAACGAGGAGACGCTGGAGAAGATAGGGACAGCGGTGAGTGTGGGTGGCCGTTGGAAGGGCTAAGCCAAAGGATGATGGATATGTCGGTTTTGAGCTTGTGCCTTGAAGTCGTGTTGTGTGAGCCATCTCTGTGTTTCGCAGTCCACACCTCTTGGGGCTTCATGTCCTGTTGGAAATGCTTATTGGCTTGAGTGAGATTTATTGCTGCCCCTCTGACCCAGGTCAGTAGGGAGTTTGTGCTTGGGCATCTGTTTGCTGTGTGCAGCATCATCTTTGGTCTTGTGCCTTCCCTGGGGTGCTCTCCCTACCCCCCCAAGGTAGGGGACCTGTTGCCTGCAAAGCCACAGTTGTCACCACTGGCCTTTTGCTTCGACAGGAGCCGGACTACGGAGCCCTTTATGAGGGACGCCACCCTGGGTTCTACGTGGAAGCCAACCCCATGCCCACCTTCAAGGTACGCTCTCACTGCTTGGCTTGAAACAACCTGCAGGACCTGACAGTTTAGCAAGTGTCTCTTTATTTTCCAAGAGCTGTATTAGTTTGCACACTCATTTCTAGACCATGCAGGGAGACACACTCCAGGCTGAGCCTGCAGGTTCCAAGGCTGGGCTGCTTCTTGTTCTGAACTCTCCAAACTAAACCCATCAGTGGCTCTGGCCCAAAGCAAAGTGCCTGTGCGGGGCCATACCAGACTTGTGACCTCTGGTTTGGCATAAATGGGGCCTTGATTTGTTCTGCAAGGGTCACTAGGGTCTGGCAGCCTCTTTAGCAGGGTTGGATGCTGTCTGCACACGACGTGCCTCACAGCCCCCCAACAAACATGTCTGCAGTGGGAGGTGACCTCTCATCCCATGGGCTTGTTGTCTGTGTGACCATCTGCTGCCCAGCCTCATGGGACCCCTCCTCATTGCAGTGCGCAGTCAAAGCCCTGTTCGACTACAAGGCACAGCGGGAGGACGAGCTCACCTTCACCAAAAATGCCATCATCCAGAATGTGGAGAAACAGGAAGGAGGCTGGTGAGTTGGTCCTGAGCCTCCTTTTTCCCTTGGGGACACAGTCAAACCTTGGTGTCACCATTCATACAAAGGTGTGTCCCCTCTAGGGTTTGGTCTGTTTGGGGATTGCCCACAAGTTGCACAGCCCCAAAGCCTCGTGAACCCTAAAAGCAGATGATGGAGGAGCTGCCTGTCCCCTGTGACACCCTGTCAGGATGCTCTGGGATCCCATGGTGGGTCCTGACGCTGTCCCTTCCCTCTCTTCCAGGTGGAGAGGAGATTATGGTGGCAAGAAGCAGCTGTGGTTCCCTTCCAACTACGTAGAGGAAATTACTGGTCCCAGCAGCCTGGAGCCAGAGCGGGAGGTGAGCTTGTGCCTGAGCAGAGCAAGCGGGGCTGGTGGGGAGGAGCGCGTGTGCGCATCCCCCCGTGCTTGGCCACACTGCCTGGCACCGTGCTCAATGCCATCCTGCCTGTGCTTCATTCCCAGCAGCAGCTGGATGAGAACAGCCCCCTGGGAGACCTGCTCGGAGGTGTCCTGGATGTGCCCTCCTGCCAGATCGGTGAGTGCCAGGGAGGGATGGAGGACTGGGGGGTATCACAGTCCCGTCGTGTGATGCTTGCAGGTCTTCTGGGCCAAAGGGCTTCGGTCTCTGTCTGTCTCGAGGCACCCCTGTGCCTGCTGCAAGCAAACACCAGTCTATGGCGTGTGCTTGCCGTGTGGTGACATGCTCCGCTGCCGCTCCCGGCACAGAGGATGCCTTGAGTTTGGGGCTCAGACATGTCCCTGCAGCCTGAGTACAGCTGAGGAGTACCCAGGGTCATGCCAGGGAGCCGCTCCATCATGCCTTGAACCTGCTCTCAGAGGACAGCCGCCCTATGGGCAAGGGAGCTCAGACCGATTTTGTAGGCTCCTTTTCTGTAAGGATTTGTCCTGCCTTGCATACATGTGGTCCAGCCTCCCTGCCAGGCTGCCGCAGGCTCTGGGGCTCCTGGGCGCTGGCTGAGCTGGGTCCAGTCTGCAGCTCTCTGCCATCCCTGTGCTCCCCAGAGGACACTGTGCTCCTGGTGGCTGTTCCCCCCTGGGCACTTCAGGGCACAGAGAGAAGAAGATGCAGGAGTGGGAGGAAGAGGGCATTACAAAGGCCCCAAGAGGCTTCTCAGGCCTCGCAGGATACACTCTGCATCCTCACCTGTCGCTTCATGGGCTCCTTCTGCTGCCTGCAATGGCCAGAAGTGGGAGCATCTCCTCTTAGCTGAAGAGTCCCGGGGCAGCCATGAGACTCCCTCAGTATCTGTCCTCTCCTTTCCTCCCTCCGTGGTGTGAAGGACTTGGCTCAGCGTCTGCTTGTGACCTTGCCCTCTGCTCCCTCTCCCCACACAGCCATCCGCCCCGAGGGGAAGAACAACCGCCTCTTCGTCTTCTCCATTAGCATGGCCTCAGTGTCGCGCTTGTCCCTTGATGTGGCAGCCGATACGCATGAGGACTTGCTGGACTGGGTGAAGAAGATCCGGGAGGCAGCCCAGACGGCTGATGCACGGGTGAGTCTGGAGAGCCCTTGGCAGGGGAGACACCTCCTTGCCAAGTCCTGGATTTTCCAGGAGCTGAGGAGCAGGTGGAGGTTGGTGGGGGGGGTGGTGAGATGGCAGCCTGCGACAGCTGGCAGAGCGGTCACAAAGATGATAAAACCAGAGTAATCTTTGCCAATTAGGACGAGAGGAAATGGCCTCAAGTTGTGGCAAGGGAGATTTAGGTTGGATATTAGGAAAAATTTCTTTACTGAGAGGGTAGTCAGACATTGGAATAGGCTGCCCAGGGAAGTGGTTGAGTCACCATCCCTGGAGGTATTCAAAAAGCGCGTGGACGGGGTACTCCAGAACATGGTTTAGTGGGCATGGATGATGGTTGGACTCAATGATCTTGAAGGTCTTTTCCAACCTAAATGATTCTATGATTCTATGATATAGCAAGGGGTGGTGGCCACACATTGTGGCTTGAGAGTTTCAGGCTGGACATCTGGGAAGATTGGTCCATCGGGAGGGTGTCGCAGCCTCAAGAGGTGGGGGATCTCCATCCGTGGAGGGTGGCAAAGCTCAGCTACAAGGCCACAGCTGCCCTGCACTGGTACCGGTGCCAGTACTGCTTCAGGCAGGAGGTAGGACCCACCAAAGGCCCTTCCCATGGGCACTTTTGTGGTGTCCCCCCATGCAGACCCAGCAGACCTGCCAGTGGTTCCCACAGCGTGAGCAGGAGCGGCCACACCAGGCCAGTGCTGCTGTTGACCACAGTTGGTGAGCTGGGTTATCCAACGCTGCTGCTCCCACCTGGCCCTGACAACTCTCTCTCCCTCTCTCGGCAGCTCTCCGAAGGGAAGATGATGGAGAGGAGGAAGAAGATTGCCCTGGAGCTTTCGGAGCTGGTGGTCTATTGCCGACCTGTGCCCTTTGATGAAGAGAGTGAGCATCTGCCGGTCTGGTGGCCGCCGCAGGCAGTCATCGTGGTGTCAGAGGCCCCACGGTGTGCCCCGAGGTGCTGCTTTGGCTAGATCTCAGCAGAGGGCAGATGTCCAAAGCAAGCTGGAACCAGTTTACATTAGAACTCTGGAAATGTCCTTCTCCAAAGGGTGGAAGTTCCCTTCCCCATCCCTCTCTTGCTGGGATCTGTCACCATCCAGAGCAGCTGCTGAGGGAGTGGGGCTGGGGAGCATCATGCCCGATCACAGAGAGTGGTTTCGATGCTTTCAACCATTGGTGTTGGGCACCTGGCAAATGCCTGCAGGGGCAGAGCAGGCCTGCACAACCTGATGGTGACTGAGCCAAGGGAGGAGAGGATGGTGTTAGGAACGGGCCTGGGGTGGTTGAAGCATCTAGAAAAGGAACGTGCTCCTGGCTTACACTGTGCTGTCTCCTCCCAGAGATCGGCACAGAGAGGGCCTGTTACCGAGATATGTCCTCCTTCCCCGAGACCAAGGCGGAAAAGTACGTCAACAAGATCAAAGGCAAGAAGTTCCTGCAGTACAACCGCCTGCAGCTCTCCCGCATCTACCCCAAGGGCCAGCGTCTCGACTCCTCCAACTACGACCCCCTGCCCATGTGGATCTGCGGCAGCCAGCTGGTAGCACTCAACTTCCAGACCCCAGGTGAGGGCAGCAGGCAGGGAAGGTGGGCAGGCTCCTGGGTACCCTGTGCCTCCTCCCAGCCACCTGCCTGCAGCCCTGCTAACCCGATCCTGGCAAACAGGGGGTCTAGGAGGGGGTCCGCAGTCTCCATGCCAGGTGCAGGGAGCAGGACCCCGTGTTCATGTCCAGGCACGTGGTTGCCACAGGGGGGATGTGCTAGACTGACCCCGGCTGAGCCAGGAGGTTGTGAACAGAGAGGAAGCAGGGAGTTCCTCCAAGGTACCTGGCAGCAGGCAGAATGGGCAGGGGACGTACCAAAGGGGACATTGCAGCCCCAGCCCTGGGACACCGGCTGGTTGCAGCGTCTGAGTCAAGCTCGCTGCTCTGCTCACCTTCCCCCAGCTTCCACTGCTGCTCCTGCTGTGCAGTCCAGCCTTCCCCTTCCCCTGGCCCTTGCCAAACCCTGCTGTGAGCCTGTTCAGCTCGCCAACCCACCAGAAAACTACCTGCCTCTTTTTTCCTGCTGGCTTTTTCATTCCTTTTGTGAATTCAAGCATCTCACACGGCAGTTTGGCAAATGCTAGAGCCAGCACAAGGAAAGCTGAAAGGAGAGGGAGGAAAAGAAGGGGGTGACCCATGGAGCACTGGGTAGTTGGGCAGATCGTGCATGAGAAAGTCACCCCATGGCCCCAGCACGTGGACAGGCTGCAGTGAGGCCATGGTGCACAAGGCATTGCCAAGGGATGGGCCAGGTCCCCTTGCAAAGGGTTTCACACGAGGCACTGATAACCCAGGTGATGTGGCTTGTGGAAAGGGCACAGGCTCTCCTCCCTCCATCTCCTGCCTGTGCTCTCCAGATAAGCCCATGCAGATGAACCAGGCCTTGTTCATGTCCAGCGGCCAGTGTGGGTACGTCTTGCAGCCAGCCAACATGCGAGATGACATCTTCGACCCCTTCGACAAGAGCACGCTGCGGGGGGTTGAGCCGCTCTCCATCTCCATTGAGGTCAGTACCTCATCCCAGTGTGGGGTCAGATCCACGCGGTTATACCGAGCTTGGGGTGATAGAGTGGTTTTTCCGGGTTCCTGGCCCCTGTCTGCAGCTGCTCCTCACCAAACCCCTCAGCCCCTGCCTAAGAGCTGTCCCGCAGCGCAGGCTTGGAGAGCGCTCGCGGAAGGGGGAGACCCATGGGTGCTGCTGAGGGAAGTGCCACCGACCTCCCTGGGCGCCTGGAGAGGAGTAGCAGGAGCATCCGTGGATGCTCCCCCCGGGATCCCTCCCGCCCAGGGCCCAGTGCCGGCAGGTGGCATCCACGAGCCGCAGAGGTGGCATCCCTGTCCCCGGAGCTCGGCTGGGACTGCGCGGGCGCAGGATGGCTCCCAACGGGGTAACACAAGACCTGTGCCTCGTCCCCTCCTTGTCACTGGGTTGCTCCAGGCTCAACATTACTGACCTTGCTGTGTCCCCTTCCTTCCCGGGACGATGCTCGAGGTCGGAGCGGACTATTCAGCCCATTTCTGTGTTGCGCTGCTGGTGATGATAAGAGGACGGGGGGCTGCTGGTGGGGGGTACCGGAGGATGGACTGTGGACGCCCATTGAATCTTTTTCTTCCTGCGTGGCGGGACTGAGGCTGGACCGTTCCTGTGTCAGCTCACGGAGCTGCACAGCAGAGGCTCTGCAGGGGTATGGGACAGCTCGCCAAAGCTCCTGGAGGGAGGGGAAGGCTATGGCTGTGCCAAACCACATGGCTCTTATGTTTGGACCAGTGGCTGTCGCACTAGCCTGTACAGGCATCCGTAGTGGTCTCGCAGCTGAGCAGTCGGCAGTTTCCTTTGCAAGTCCCTTCAGCTCAAGCAGACCTTGGGGAGGAGGCAGCGGGAATCCTGCCTTTAGGTGCTCACAGGTTTCTGACAACATGCACAAACTGCAGCTCCTCTGAGGCCCCTTCTGTTTTGGAGTGATCCCACCTCAGAGAGCCACTGCCCTGCTCAGGGAGGACACCCCATCGTGTCCCATCTGCACCATCAACCGCGTATCCGCTGTCTCCCTAAAAATCCCTGTCTGTTTTCCAAACTCTTCCTGTATCTTGGGATGCAGCTGCAACGAGCAGGTGTCAAGAGTCGCTGTGCTGTAGCCTGTCACCGTCTCCTTTAAGAGATGGGCTCAGCCTTTTGTCCTCTGGCAAAACTGCCCGATGTCCCCACCAAAGCCAGCTTTCACGGATGGAGAAGCCGTCTCAAGCCCAGCATGACTCAAAGCACATGATCCAGCGTTGGCAGCGCGTCCTTCCCCTGCAACAGCAGCGTGCCGACAGCACGCTGGAGTGACATATGGCCACTGGCAAGAGGGAGCTGAGATTTCTTTCTCCTGCAAGGAAGCAGGTTGTCATTTGAGTTGAGCACAGACTGTGCTTTGAAAAGGAGGCAGAGCAGCAGCAGAGAGCAGCTCCTTTTCGTCCTCAAGCCCAAAGCAGGAGGCCCGAGAAGTTTCAGCAAAGAAGGGGGTGTCCAGCGTAGCTCTCCAGGCGAGGGAAGGCGGCTCGGCTTGGCAGCCCAGCTCCAGCTTGGCAGGCTGGAGGAGGGATGCTGTGGTCCCAGCCCTAGCTGTGCAGGCGGCAGACAGGAACCTGGGGCAGTTCAGCTGCCTTTTTTTATGGCTTACAAGTCAAATTGGTGATCGGTAACACCATAGCAGCTTCCAGGGGTGGGAGCTGTTTTTCTCCACAAGGCAGGCAGGGCTGGGCTGGCTGTCAGTGTTTCTTCTCTCTCCAATTAGCAGAGCCAGGGTGATTTATTTGGAAAGAAAATGTCATAGTATGCAAACAAGGTTTTTCCTTTGCTCCTGTCTCTTACCAAGTCTCTCCTGCTTCTGCCCAGGTCCTGGGGGCCCGGCACCTTCCCAAAAATGGAAGAGGAATCGTTTGTCCTTTCGTGGAGGTGGAGGTGTCTGGGGCTGAGTATGACAACGTTAAGCAGAAAACCGAGATTGTGGGTGAGTGGGTTAGTGAAGGGAAGGGAGAAGGATGCACCACCACTCCTGACCATGGCGTGAGCAGTGGGCACTGCAGCAAAGCCTGGCCCTGGAGTGGGGGCTGCCCCCACGCTGCCCCTGAGCTCAGCATCAGCCGTGGTGGGCAGCAGGGGGGCACAGGGCTTGGCGGGGGGCTGCCCATTGACAGTGGTGTTTTGTGACTAGCGGACAATGGCCTGAACCCTCTCTGGACCCCGAAGCAGTTCCACTTTCAGGTCAGCAACCCTGACTTTGCCTTCCTCCGCTTTGTGGTGTACGAGGAGGACATGTTCAGCGATGAGAACTTCCTGGCTCAGGCCACCTTCCTGGTGAAAGGCTTGAAGACGGGTAAAGCGCTCGGGGAAGCGGGGAGGGGGGGGTGTGTGTCATGGTGGTCTTCACCAGTTTGCTAATTGCTTCCTTAAGCCAGGGAGACGCTGAGTTTCATGGGAGGACACTGTCAGTCCCGAGGCTGGCTCAGTCCCTCCTGTACCCATGCCAGGTCACATCCCCAACCAGGTAAAGGAAGCAAGCAGCACTTTACTAACATCCCTCAGGGCCGACTGCTGCTTGGGGGGAGCTGGGGGGGTTGGAGAAGGCCCCCTTGAGTTCTGTGCCGGGAGACTGACACGTCACTGGCTATGCTGCGAGTGACGCCAGGGCTGTTTCTGCCGTAGGTTTCCGAGCTGTACCCCTGAAGAACAACTACAGCGAGAACCTGGAGCTGGCTTCCCTGCTCGTCAAGATAGACGTTTTCCCGAGCAAGGTAAGGCTGGGTCACGCACAAGAAGGTGACTGTGCTGCAGGGCTGAGGAGCACAGGCAGCGAACCCTGCCTGGTGCTGCCCGCTGTTCTGCTCCGCTCACCTCCACAGCAGCATGGCTCTGCACTGCTAGCAGGTCGGTGCAGCGAAGCTCAGCATTTGTGGCCTGGCCTGAGTGTGTGCAGGATGCTCAAGTTTTCAGCATTGCACTGTTGTGATGCATGGAGGGCTGGCAGGATGGGAAGCACCAGGCTCGCCTCCTGCAGCGAGCCGGGGCCTTTCAGGCAGGGTCCTGCCTGGACTGCATTTGACTTGCCTGGATATCCCTTCAGCAAAAGCTGAAGGAGGCAGATTTGCTCCATCCCAGTTCCCATCTGCGCTCCGGGGAAGTTATAGCTCAGTATCACAGAGCCCAGCTCATCCATGTTGGCATAAGCAGAAGGCAAGGCTCCTTCAGAGACAGATGTTTCTTTTATTTCTTCATTTAAAATGATGCTGGTGGGAGCCAGCGATGGTTGTTAAAGACAGAGCAGCTGCGTGTTGCAAACGCTGAGACCCCATGAGCCCTGGACACCCTGCGTGGCAGCTCACAGGGCAGCCAGGGCCCTGCATCAGGACTGCCTTTACTACAAGGCATACACTTTAAAATCCTAAGCTGTTTACTACTGTATTTTTTTTTTCTGATCCAAGCAGGAGAATGGCGAAATAAACCTCTTCAGTGCTTCAGCCCTACGGGAACGAGCAGGGGATGCTTCCAATCAGCTGCTGGCAAGCAGAGGCAGAGAGGGGTCCTTCGAGTCGCGGTACCAGCAGCCCTTCGAGGACTTCCGTGTGTCGCAGGAGCAGCTGGCTGACCACTTTGAGAGCCGGGAGCGAAGGTATGCCAGTGCTCTTTGAGCAATTCCCAGCATGAGACACTCCCCATAGCATTTAGTCTCCTTGGTGGAGGCAGATAAATGCAGCCTCCCAATAACCCAGAGCCCTTGTTTGCTGTGTGGAAGCCCTAAATTTCAGTATGAAAGTTGTGCCAGTTCTTGGGGGAGTCGCTGCTTTGGGGTCTATGGGAGTTGGGTGGGACAAGGAGCTGCCACCCCGCAGCCGGTGGCACTTTTCCCCAGCACGGGGGATGTGCTGAGGCCCTGCTTTCCTCCTGTGGGGCAGCTTTTGATATGGGTGCATTGCCCTTGACCATCCCTTGGTCAGCCTGAGCTGTGTCCCCTCTCTCTGTGCCCCCTTGCAGGGTACTGCGGAGGACCCGGGTCAACGGGGACAACCGGCTGTAGCCCATTCGGCGGGTGAAAGCACCTCCAGTGCTTGTGAATCTCACGGCACGCTGTGAACTGGTTTCTATGGAAACGGCACTGCTATGGCCTACTTTCAGGCAGCTTTTCCAGTTTCTCTGCTGAAGTGTGTTCCAGTGGAGAAATAAAAAAAAAAAAAAAAAATTGGAAAAAAAAAAAACCAACCCAAACCCTAACCAACCCCAAACACCCACCAACCTTCACCACCAAGCCCTTAACGAAGCACATCAGTGCATACAGCCTGCCAGCCACCGAGGTGAGAGACAAAACTGTCTATAATCGCAAGGAAAGAGACCTTAAAAAAAAAAAAAACAAAAAACAAAAAACCACAAAACCCCAACCAGCCCTCTGCCGCTGCTGCTCTGCCCATATTCCTGGAGATCCTGCTCCTGCGCAGCTGCTGGAGTCCCTCTGCAGCCATCCTGTGCTGTACCTGTTCCCAGCGCACCAGGCAAGGGGGGACTTAAGCAACCAAAGCAGCACATATCTCTGTCCTGGCGGCATCGCATCTACCTACCTGTATAGCCACTGCCTATGGGTCCAGTAGTGAAACTCTACATTTACAAGGCCGCTCTAGCTTTAAATGACAATAAAAGTGTCAGTATTACATGCGTGGTGGCTCAGGTGTCTGGCGGTTTGCCCTCCTCCAGAGGTGTCTGGCTGGTGCTGGGTGGAGGAAACTGGCCTGCAGCCCTGCCTGGGGTGGGGGGACTGCACTGCTCCCTCCTTCCTCCTGGCTTTAGGGAGTTTGCAGCTACTGGGGGGAAAAAAACTAACCAGGAGCAGCCGTAGGTTTAATGTTGTTCACTCAAAAGGATAAAACAATGCTGACCATGATTTTCTGAACCGGGCTGGGGACAAGCAGTTACTCGAGGCTGCAGAAGGGCTCTTAGGATGAAGGTATCTGGGCACCGGCACACTGCTGGGACATTCACACATGGCCTTACCCCACTGGTAAGTTGTTGTGCTTTTAAAACAAACGGAAGGGTTGTGACTGAGCATTCCTCCCTCCCAGCCAAGCAGCTGGGGTGCAGCCCACAGCCATCCCCATGCATGGGGCAGCTCTCGCTGTTGTGCACTGGCAGGACCAGGCATAAGGGCATCACCATGGGCTTCCCCTAACCCCAGTGCAATCACCAGTCGACTCACATTCGTCTTTTACGCTCTTTATTTAGGAACAACCAAAAATGTCTGGTTTCATTTCAACAAACTGTACAAGCAAGCTCTTCCCCTCGCCCACCCTCACATCCACATATACAAAAGGAAGGGAAACTTGCCGTTCACTTCTCAGAAGTGGCATTGTTGCTACAGGGAGTTCTTGCCCTCAGAATAAGAGCAGGTAAAGTCCATAGCAGGTACAAGCTACCCTAGCCCTAGTAATAGCCACAGCCCACAACCACAGGCAGCTTCACTTTTTTTCTCTTTAAAACCTTTACCAAAAGTAAAAATTATTTCCTGTCTCACACGATTGCCAAGGTGACCATCTAAAATTGTGGTCTTAAAAAAAACACAATAACAACCCCACTGGAACCCCCCACACCTCCCCGGTACAAAGACGGTTTACACAGCAGAGCCCTTGCTCTGCTCCCTAGCTGCAAGGCCACCCTTATGAAAGGTCCCGTTGCAGCTACAATTACATTTTCCTTTGGATAAATCCAAGCAAAAATTCCAGGTCATTCAGCACCAGCATGATTTCTAAATAACAATAATTAAAAAAAAAAAAAAAAAAAGAGACCCCCATTAGGCTGACTTTGTGGTCTGCTGAGAAACAAAGTGATCAACACGCTGTTCCCAAAGTCTCTCTTTTAGTGCAATGTTAGTATGTGCAAGGGGAATCACAGCCACGTACCCATAACACCACCAGGAGCCAGATGGGGCAGAGAGAAAGTGCAATTTTAGCAAGAATTTTTCTATGCCATGGATTCCTAGCCCAACCTTCACTAGCACCAGTAAGAAAGAGTCCTCCTAATACCACCCTCCATCAGTACAGGAAAAAAGTGGCTTTAACTGTGCCATCAAAATATGGCCAGCATCAGCCAACAGAGCACTCTTTACTGGAACAGGCAATAACAAGAAAACAAAACAAAAAAATAACATAAATCACTGCTTAGGTAACAGAGCTCCCTTGCTCTGCTTTAAAGTTTTGTAATGCTAATCCAGCATTCCTGGCAGGGACCACTGCCAGTAAAATATACAGCAGAAACTAAACTTGAAAGAAAGGGGGAAAAAAAAAAAAAAAAAAAAAGGTATAGCTTGCAAGTTTCTCATCCCCCCCTCCGTTTGTAGTGTTGCCTCATCTTACCCTGCTGCTTTTGTGATCAACCGAGAAACTACAACAGAGGTTACTGCAGTGAGCTGAATCACATCAGGCCACTGGTTGATTTGAAAAGAGCAAAGCCAAAATTATCCAGGCAACAGGAGAGAGAAGTTTATAAGCATTTTAAATACTATCATCAACTTGACAGGAAGGTGCAGTATCAAGTTAACTTTCTAATTTGTGCCTAAGTGCTGAAAATCATTTTTCTCTTCTGATTCCCAGCGTCCCAGCTTCCAAACATCACCTTCTGATCAGGTTGTCTCTATAATGTCTTTAAGAGAGGGGCTGCAGGGAAAGCAGAATACAATACATCTACCCGTGACCAAAAATTGTTGCTTTTCATTTAAAACAACAAAACAAAACAAAACCCCAAATGGAAAACCAGCCTTCTACATCCTATTTTTCCCCCTGAACAAGGCAGGGGACACCTAGCAAAAAAATTAACCAAGCAGGTATCTTGCAGCTCCAACTTCTGTGCAAGTGTCACCCGGGCAGCTTAAGGTTCTGCGTTCAGCTGTAGGCTGACTACGGGATTTCTCGTCACAGCTACCAGCAAGCTACTGCTTTTGCTGGTGGCTTCTGGTGGTGATCAATGCAAACCCCTGGCAGGGAGGGGACATGCAGCTGCACTAATACCTGCAGCTGGAGCCCTGTGGGCATACACTGACCCCTGCATGGCATGCATCGAAGCAAGCACCTGTGCCCATTCCTCTCGCCATGGCTGTGGGCCTGATGTGCAGCAGTACTCAGCTCTCAGGCAAGTCGAAATAGGAGCCTGTAAATGATGGTTTGTTTAGTGTTCTGCCAAAAAAATATGAAAAAATATGAAAAAAGAATGATTTCCAGGATGCTAATTAAGGAGCTGAAAAAAAAGCTACCCAAATGAAACACAGAGCCACGTCTAGAAATCTCACAGCGGGGCCTGCTGATAATGAATAAAGTAACTCTGTTCCTTGCATGAGGAGGACCAGCAGCCCTTTACATGAGCGAGCCAGGTACGGCACAAATCAGGGTTTCGGCTTATTAAGCAATTGGATTGTGCCCTTAATCTAAGCAGCCTCAGAGACATAAGTAACAAGATTCACATGGATTAAAAATGATGGTTACTACTGTGCCTGTCAAGCCCAAGCTCACACACAGCGGATGGAGGTGAAGAATTTAATTCCCCTTCCTTACTGATGCTGGCTACATGACCTCTATCTTACACCCCTCCTTTCAAGTCAAGATAAGTCATCTTTGATTAGATGATGATAAATATTCACACACTGTAGAATTGTGGTGACACTTCCTCTTAACACCAGAAGAGCTGCTGCTGGGACTGTCAAGCCACCTCTCAGTTTTTCCTTTCAGTTTCAGATGCAAACACATTTCTAATGTCCTGCACCAAAACCTGAGTCTATTTGGAGATGACACCTGCCTCTCCTCAGCTTCGAAAACGATACAATAGGGAAACAGAGGACCACAGAGCTAAACCCTCAAAAATCTTCAGCTTATACTTTCATGGAGATTTCAAGTCAACTAAAAAATGCAGATAACAAGGAATGTAAGAGTTAGAAAGGGAACTTGATTACTTTTTGATTTTTTTTTTTTTGTCTCTAAATCTTACCCTCCCCAAGCAATGGGGCTTGCCAGCCCCTTTGCCGCATCTGAGGGGAGTCTGCATGGAACCACTTTTTAAAATTCCTCCGACCCAAAAGAAAGAAAACTCCTGCTGTGCTTGTATGAATGCACGGAGACAAAGCTCAAAAACCTCAGCAGCTTCCAACCCTCAAGGCTGTTTTTTCTGTGTACACCGGGAAATTCTCCCTCCAGTTCACAAGACTTCTCTTTTCAATTTTTCTGGAAAACTGGCCGAATACAATCCAAGTGCAAAAAATTTCAGCTAGTGCATGGAAAAATGGTTCGAAGGGACCAGTTCATACCATAGTCCTTAAGCATTTCTGTAGATGGAGCGGGGATCACTCTTCCAATTAGCCATAGGCCTTTAAGTGTACACCGAAAATCCCACAGAAAATCACCTTGAATGGGCAAACTACACTTCCAACATATTTATATAGCAAGTAGTTAGTAAAAGTGTACATTTTTAATGTACATCTTAATGAAATAAAGAATCAATGGCATATCTGAACTGTATATATGTGTACTTAAATAAACCTGCTTGTACATAGACACTAGAGAGTAAATTGACCTACCTGTATTTGTTCTCTGAAGGTAACACCGTACATACACTCATACTCTCGGGCCGCATGACTCCCAGATCTGTTACCTCCAGCTCTAGGACCACCCAGATTCTCCCATCACTTGTGACATTTTGGGGTGTGCAGGATTGCACCCGCGAGGGTGAACCACCGGGGCTCTGGCTGTCTTCGCAATGCAGCCGCCCCTGCTCTCCCAGAGGAGAGCCACAGGGATGCTGCCCGGCTGAGCCGACACAAGCCCAAGGTGGGATGGCTGCCAGTTATGCCTCCAACCACGGCATGACCAGCAATAGTGCTTCTAAAGAGAAAGACATTTAGGGAGCCTGGTGTCACAGCAGGGTGCTTGGGGTCAACTCCACCCCTGCTCGCAGCATTTTGGGGAGGGTTCCTCTGACTGCTAAGAGATGGTTGCAGTGAGGGTGTCTGCATCTGAGTGCGTCGCCCCAGCTCTCTTTAGGGCGCAGGTCATCTCCTTCTGAAGCAGATGCTCAGGCTTGGCCGCAGGGGTTACACCATGTGCCAGGGGAGCTACATGAGCTCAGGCGCAGGCACCCACCACGTAGGCATATACCGCCAGGCGAGAGGAAGCCCTCTCTCTTGCAAAGCACTGAGCAGACAAAATCCCTCCTAGTAGTTGAGCAAGGCAGCCTCTTAAAAAAGAGACAAAGAACGAACTGGAAAAGCAAGGGCAATTAAAGGTAGAAATCAGACACCATCTTTGGAAGAGGTTCTGAAAGAGCTTTTTTGTTTTTAAACCAGATTTTTTTGTAAATCTCTGGATCTGATCCTTTGGGGCTTGCTACCCACCCTTCTAATAAATATCATTTACCACCAACAATAAAGTCTCCCACATTAAAACGCTCTCACTAAATAAAAACCTTCTACTGAAAAAGCTTGGCTGAGTTAGCTTGGCAAAAATAAGGAGCTATGACTACTCTCCATAAATACATCAGCGGATAAACACCAAAAACTATTTAAGTTAAAGGACAATGTTGGCTCCAAAACAAACCAGGAATGAACTGGCCACGAATTAATTCAAGCTAGAAATTTAAATAAAGTTTCTAACCATTCAAAGGCAGTGAAGTTCTGGAATAGCCTTCCAAGAGCAAAAGTGAAGGCAAGACATGGAACCAATTTTGAACTGGGATTTGATTAGTTTGTGACAGAATGGTCTGACACAGCATTTGGCTGGACTATTCAGCTCAAGAGTTTCCCTTCTAGACCTTGTTTTCTATTAGAAGAGAATATTAAAAAAATCTTTAAGTAGTTGCATCACACAGCAACCACCCAAGACATTGGGCTCATTAAAAATGTACAGGTACCGGGAAGCAGGAAGGTTAACTGCGAAATTTATTTTACTGTTTCTCCAGAACTATTGCAGATAGACTGGAAAGAAAAAAAAAGGGGGGGAAAAGAAAAAGGGAAAAAAAAAAAAAAAAAGACTGGAGCAAACACTTGAAGTTACCAGCACTGCTGCAGGAGGATCTGTCATGTAGGGCTGCAAGAGGGAAACTTCCTGATTGTAGAAGAGCTGCTGCCTCGCTGATCCCTTGGAGACAACAATGACTTGAACCACTCACAGCAATGCTGCGTATTCTCTGCGTTTGTTCTCTGAAGAACAGCTTGTTCTCTCTGAACAATGAAAAGGATTCCAGGTCAGTATGGAAAAATTATTATGTGCTAGTTCTCAGTGATTAAAGGGAGACTTGGAGATTTAATAGCCTGCTACAGTCGGTCTCCAGGAGCGCAGGGCAAAATATTCTAGCCAGCAAGGGACAAATGACACCAAACTCCATCTCCTGGGTTGTCTGTGTCTGGGAACCTGTTACTTACTGGAGAGTATGCAATGCTAAATCTAACCTCATCTGTAGGGATGAAAATCTCACTCAACTCCCACCGGACTTTAATGCAAGACTGGCAGTTTTCTTCTCAAATACCTTTCCTTTCCTAACACACACATACACACTTGCGTGCCCGCAAAGCCCTTCGTTGCCAGGGCTTAAGGACCAGAAAGAGCGGAGAGGATATATGCAGCCATGCTAACCTTTAGAGAACAAACACCTTAACGGACAGATGAAAAAAAAAAAAAAAGAAAAAAGTACTGTGCCATGATAGTCCATATCTAAGCAATGACCTTGTTTACACAATGTCTGAGATTCGTTATGCTTGTATAGGCAGCTGTAGGCATCGGTATATGAATATGAAATCTGAAAGTCTGTCCACTGGAAAGCAAACAAAAGCATCCTATTTCCTGGGTGCGAGCTGAGCCTCCGCCTCCGCCAGCTCTCAGCCACCTCCTTGGCTGGGCCACCGAGAGCGCTCTGCACTAAGTGCGTGCCCAGTTTTTGCACGCGCGCTCTCTCGTGTGCTGTGCTCAAAGGTCTCATTTATGGCAGTGCTTTATCACCATGTGCTGCTCCTGAGGTTTGCATCAGGCTGGCCCATGGGTTTTTAAAGACCAAAAATTTCTTCTCAAGGATAAGAGCAGATCCTCCAAAGCTGGTGGTTTGAGTTCAGTCTGTTTCTGAAAAAGAACACAGGCGTCAGAGATGCTCTGGCTTGCTGCAGGGGCCTGTAACCCAGGTGGGGTGCTGGGTGGGGAGGAAGGGGTACAGGAGTGCCTCGGGATGGGCAAAATTGGGAGCCTTGGAGTCAGCTGTGGAGAAAGGCCAGCCCTATTCAGAGGGGCCAGGAAATCTAAAAATCCTCAAAGGAGTGGAGCTGGGCTTTGGCCAGTGGCAGGGCTAAGGCGGGATGCAGCCCGCAGCAGTCTGAAGCTGTGCACCCTCACTGGGCACATCCTGCCTCTGTGCCACAGGGGGGTGACGGGACCACCTCGCTCTGGGTGGCATAAAGCCCCGCTCAGAGGGTGCTAGCAGGGGCACGGCCATTGCCCTGGCACAGGCACAAAAGCTGGCCCACCACCCTTCCCCAAACTATTCCCACTGCAATGCCTCCCCAGCCCACTCCTGCAGCCGCAGCCGCTCCCCAGCAAGGTGCACAGGGCAGCAGACATCCAGACCTCTCAGCTGCAAGAAGGGCAGGGCCCCATTTAAACCCACACTCCATCTCCTCTGCGTTAGACAGGGCAGGGAAGCAATGAATTTTAGTGGATTTTTTTAAATTTTTTTTTGGTTTTGTTTTTAAGGCCTGCAGCCATGGCGGAAGTGTGTGGGAGGCTCCAAAGCAAGGCAGCGGGGCTGGAGAAGATCCCAGCTGCCCAGCACGCCAGCAAGGGACTGCGTGCATGGAGCAGGCGAGGGGCTGTGCAGCCCGCGGTGGGACAGGGCAAGCACTCGGCCATCCCCATCTGGTGGGAACCCAGCCAGGGAGGAAACGGCCCCCAGCTGCACTTCTGAAGAGCCCACGGAGGGCTTGGAAACCACCTCTCCTCCACACACACGTGCACACACACACGCCTTTCAGAAGTCAGTCCTGGAGGAGGGGTAGGGCCAGCAGCTGTAAACAACCCTCCATGTCCTCTCCCTCTTTGCAGCCTCCATCTTAAACACCGAAGCCTTGCCCCACACCAAAGAAGGGTGCTCACATCTGGAGGGCTGGTGGTGGGAGAGGGAATGGAGGAAGCTCTTGCCTGTGCAGGCAGGCACGGGTTACATCTGCTGCCTGAGGCCAGGGGGAGGCATGGAAGGAGCCTGTGGCATGGGGGACAGCAGCCAGGCCCCCTCCTTCCCAAATACCCATCCCCTTCATAAATAAACCCAAGGGCCACCTGCCTCCGAGGCAGGTAAAGGGACCAGACACTCCTGCTGGTTTTACTTAGGCTTAAAGTAAAGCCAGGATTTGGCTTCAGAGCGGAGCCAGCATCCAGTGACCAAGGCAGGCAGGGGTGGGCAGGCAGCAGCACTCACGGCATCTCACCGGACCCTCCTCATCCTCCTTCCCTGGGGTTTCCTCACCGCTTCCTCAGTTAAATCCCAATCAGCAGGAGCGGACACTAAGCCCTTCCCTAAAGCCTCAGTTTCCCAAATGGGAAACGCTCAGTGCCCCACGCTCGCCCAAACCCTCCCGGGGAGCCAGCCCTGCCCGAGGCGGGGGTCTTACCGAGCCGCGCGGCAGGTGGCGGGCCGGGGGCATCGGGGGTCCCAGCACCGCCTTCCCGTCCACCCGGCTCCCACGACTCGCTGCTCTCCGACACCTCCGAGCTGGCTTCGCACAGCCCTTTCCGGCTTCCCGACGTCTCGCTGGCGCAGGCCTCCTCGGGGACGGTGCCCCTGCTGTCCTCCTCCGCCTTCACCGCAAACCACACCTTGAGCTGCTGGGCGCTGAGGTGGGAGCGCTCGCAGAGGCCGGGCAGGTCCTCCTCCCGCAGCCCCTTGTGCTTCTCATAGTAGTCCTCCAGCACCTCCCGACCGGTGGGGCTGACCTCCACCAGCCCCGGGGGGAAAACCCCCCGCCTGTAGTTCTCATACCACTTCAGCTGCCCGTTCTTGTAGCCGTACCGGCTGTCCCCGAACCAGCGAATGACCTCGGCCCGCGGCAGACCCGTCTGGGAAACGATGGCGTCGTACTCCTGGTTCGTGGGCCGCTGGGTCTGCACAAACATTTGCTTCAGCAGATGCCGCTGCTGGGCTGTTTTTTTAAAGTTCAGTTTGGTTTTCAGAGGGGTGGGCAGCCGGCTGGAGCTGCCATCCCCTTTCTCGTTTGTGCCAGCCCCTGGTAACTCGCTTTTGCCGTTGGACTCGGTCACTCGCAGGTTCTTCAGGTTGATTTTGATGGGACTCACTTTCCGCTCCATCGAGTTCGGGTTGTTGCCGGAGGCGTCGACTGAGCCGTTTTCGCTTGTGGCCCTCAGCTCATCCGAGGAGTCTTCCCCTTCCCCACCACCATTTTCCGCCTCCTCCTCCTCCTGCCGAGCTGCCTCCTCCACTTTCTTATTTTCCTCTGCCACCTTCTTCTTCCTCCTCTCCGAGAACCAGCTATCAATCTCCCTCCGCGTCATCTTCGTTTCCCCCCTCAGGCGGTTCACCTCTTCCTCCGCAGGAAGGGGATTTTGGGCAAAACTGCTCTCCAGGGCTTTCAGCTGCTCCGGTGCCCGCTCTTTGTACTTGGTTGGCGTGAAGTCGGGCGCCTGGTGCCATGACTGCCGCCGCGGCGGGTGGTGAGGGGCCGGTGCGGCCGCCGCCGCTGCGGGGCTCAGCTCGGCTCCTCTGGGCGAGACATCGAGGGTTATTTCGGGCAGGGAATCGAGAGCGCTGTCTCCAGGGAAGACGGCCCGGCCGCCTCTCACGTTCCTGTAGTGGTACCTCCTATCACTGAACCATTTTCGAATCTCCTTGGTGGAAAGGCCCGTGATTTTTGTCAGCCGCTCGACTTCGGCCTGGCCAGGGAATTGATTTCTGCAGAAGCTGCCTTTCAAGGCCGAGAGCTGCTCGTGGGACTTCTTGTTTTTGTAGACGTTGGGATCCAGGAAGGTCTGCGAGGAGATCGCTGGGCAGGCAGTGAGCAGCGACTGGCCGCTGTTGACCACCTTCACCCCCGATGCGTTGCTGGAGCTCACCGTGCTGTGCTGTGCTGCCGGCTGCGGCTTGGGGACAGAAGTCACCGCTAAGGTGAAGGAGGAGCTGGTGCCCTTCAACCCGTTTGCCATGATGGGCTGTGTGACCAGCAGCCCCCCCGTCCCCTCCGGCTGCCCCACCACGTGGCCCGGTAAAGTTGCCTGAATAAGATGGGGGACGCTCCCAGGATTTGCAACCAGAGGCGTGTTCAAAACTGTAATGGTGGGTTGCGGCACAGACTGAATAACGGTGTTGAACATCTTCTTCCTGGCATCTTCGATCTCCTCTGGTGACCAGCTGATGCCTTGCTTCAACCTCTGGGCAGTGAACCAGATCTTCAGCTGCTCTTCTGGGTACTTCGTCACCACAGTCAAGTAGCAGAGCTCAGCTTTGGTGGGGTAGGGGAACTTGTGGAAAGAGTTTTTCAGGAAGCTGTTGGAGTCCATGGCGGCGTTGTACGTTGGAATGCTGCTCAGAGGAATCATCACCTTGGGAAGAGACTTGGACGTAGGTAGCTGCTGATGCAACGGGGGTTGCTGCTGCAGTGACACAAGTTGTGCAACACCTGCCTGCAGAACAGGCATGTTTCCTATGATGGAGCCATTCACTATATGAGATGATTTTGTTGAACTTGCAGTGGGCTGACTGACCGGCACGGACCCGTTTGGGAATGAATGCTCTCCATCTTTCACCTCCGACTCACCGCCCAGCTGACTTGACACATTCTCCTTCAGTGTGTGGATTTTTTTGGCCTCCGGTTTACCTTTCATTATCTTCATGATGGGGGTTTTAGTAATGATAATTTCAGACTGGCCATCCACCCCTTCTTCAGGGACCTCTCCCGGAAGGTCATGCCTGCTGGCGGCCTCACAGAGACTTTGCTCCACAGTTGTATGATTGTCCTGCTTAGCCACCCTCCAGATGAAGCTCGTTTCGCCAGCGTGCGACTCTGCATTGTGGTGCGAGAGCCCTTCATGGCTATTTGCCAGAAAGTTGCACGCAACACATGCAAAGGCAGGGTCCTTGCTAAAGTCTAAGTGCTCAGAGTCCAAGTGCCCAAAGAAGTGATGAACATCTTGAGATCCAAAGTCACAAGACTTGCAGATATAAGTGTCACTATCAGCAATACCACGGTGCCCATTAGACAAAGCTCCATTATTACTGTTACTGGCACCAGCATCACTAGCTGCTGGCCCTTCCACAGGAGCATCTTGTTGCGTTCCTTCACGATCATCTTCTACAGCGTCCAGTTCAGTCTCCTGAAGCACCAGTGTTTTTACTGGTATCATGCAGGGAGTTGTGGATTTTCTTTTGCTAGCCATCACTACAATTGATCCAGATGATTATTTTTCTTTCATTTACATTAAATTCAAATTTAAAAAGCGCTATTGCAAGTGCTCTGTGGTCTAGATTCCAGCATATTCGTGATGTCCAAAAGAGTTGTCAAATATTGACAAATGTTCATATTTGCCACTGAACCTGAAGACAAGGGAGAGGGAGGAGGGGTTAGTTCTCTTGGCATTAGACAAAGCACAACTGTCCTGGTATTTAGCTGTTTCACTCAATAAATCATTTTCAGCCTCTTTTGCTGGAAAAATTTAACCTGACCTTGGATTTACTGTATTTTC
The DNA here is from genome assembly GCF_026419915.1 of Harpia harpyja. NCBI lineage: Eukaryota > Metazoa > Chordata > Aves > Accipitriformes > Accipitridae > Harpia > Harpia harpyja. The sequence goes on along the minus strand of NC_068940.1, from coordinate 40,988,588 downwards.
ACACATACAACCTGTGAATTACTTGTTCAAAAAACAAACACACAAACATGCCTCTTTTACAGCCCACATCAAATTCTCATTTGAGGAGGAAAACCACCGAAATTTCCCCTCACCCTGCCCTGCCAAGACCCGTCACCGGTGTTTCAGCAGGGAGAGCAGTGCCTGGGCTCCCTGCGCACCCAGGCTCCCAGCTCAGCAGCATGCAGGAGGCGATATCAAGCACGGTCACCCTGGGAAAACCACCTGCTTTCCATCAGAAAAACCTGATGAAAAATCAACACGTTCCCCACAGAATGTTCTGATTTCTTCAAAATTGGCATTTTCCAGCCATCCTGTCGGGAAGCTTCTCACCAGCTCAAAGCACCGTGTCTGTGCCAAGGGCCTCTGCCTGCAGAGACGCCTGGAGTTCTGCTGCAGGGAGCAAGGAGGCTGCAGCCAGGTCCATATATTTTAGCCCTCTTTGCAGAGCAAGCCTGCAAAGCATTTGTGAGATTGCCTCTCCACCCCATGCACACTTTGATGCTGTTTTAACAGCATCTGTTGAGTCTTCAGCTGGAGCTGCAGGAGAAGGTAAGGCCCCAAAACTCAAGGGCAGCATCACACACATGTTCCGGGCTCCCAGCCTTCCCCTCCCACCACCTTTGCAGCTTTTGGCATTCACACAACTCAGTGTACTGGGCATACTTCCTAAGAAAGTGCAATTTCTCTGCAACACAAGCCCATTTTTCTGGGCTTGGGGTGACCAGAGATCTGGCACAAGAAAAAAAAATTCCTTTTTTTTTTTGCCCCCCCCTTCTATTTTTTTTTTTTTTTTTCCTTGTTCTGAAGCTAAAGCAGTTCCCAATCTACTCCAGCCTGTTGAAGGCCACGGCATTAGCCACAACCTTATTCCTGGCCTGATGTAGCTTTGCCATCTGCACGGCTGATGCTCTGTGCCTGAGATCACGACCGGAGTGCAGTAAAGCTGTCTGCTATAGCTGGCACCAGGAGTCACTTGCCTTGTGACGGTCCCAATGACAGGGAAGGCAGCACATCTGAGGGAGCAACATCTCTGCCTTCACCCCTCTGTCAACCTTTTATACAGAAACTCTGCTTTTTTTCCTTTTAAACACAGGGATAAAATGGTATTTTTCCAGATTGCAAGGTCACTTGGAAGCATATGGATGCACTGATTCATATTACAAAGACTCTGTGCCAGATTTTCCTTGGATTTACAGTAACAGCAATGGAGCTTTATAAAAACACTCATAAAAACTTGAACTTAAAAAAAAAAAAAAAAAGAGACCAACTTACCATCCTACCAGATGACTCACAGAGGTAACTCCTATCAGCTACAGCAGTTGTGCACCAGTAGCTTTCTCATATCAGATATTCTGAGCTGATCTCATGCACTGAGAAATGCAGATCGGGCAAATGACTTTGCGGTGCTTATGCAATACCTCCTCTGCTTATTTTTGTCAGTAGCTTTTAGAACAGAGGAGTGAAAGGTCCTAATGCAAAAAATGAAATGGAGGAAGTACAATTTGACTTCCCTAACTTCATTAGAAAATTTTAAAAAACTTGTTCTGAAAGCTGACATAATTTTTTCCAAACAGGAGAGCCCGGATGGCCGACTCTGGCCTCAGCAACTCTCAGGCACCGTTTAAAAGACTGACGGGAAAACGTAACTTCCCGTTAATGTGGGCTGATCTGAGATTACAAAACAGTCCTGTAAATAGTGTTAGTCATCACTGAACTTGGCATCAGAAAAGACTGTTTGCTATGCTAAAGCTTCATGAAAAGCTAGAAATTATAACTTTTAAAAAAAAATCTATAAATAAAAAAAGGTATTAAAGCTGTGATCTGGATTTAGACAGTGTGAGTTGCATGCTTTCAATACCTGCTTTATGCCACTCTCATCCCACCTTTTCGTGGGTAGTCTTTCCCTCTGCAGAGGGCCAGAAAGTTATTCATTAGCATTAGCAACTCGAATAGTTGGATGACTATGAATGGGCTTTGCTATTCAGAGGGGAACAGCATCCATTTGACACCAATCCCAAGATCCTAATTTTTGATGCTAAGTTAAATATTACACAATCTAGCAGGGTACGATGACCTTTCCAAGTCCAGTCAATTAGGAAAAAAACAATAAGACCAGCCTGAAGGCTACAAAATATACTTTAAAGGCTGAGAGGAGTTTCGTGTCAGGGAAGCAACGGTAAAAGGGAATTCTTATTTAATTTTATTCTGCAGCTCTAACACAGGCCAGGGAGAAACTGCTGGGCCCTCTGCAAGCTTTTTCATTTCCACCAAACTCCTGATAGAGATCCAGTTCCAGAGTCTCCATTACCATGACAGCTCTAGTCCCAGACAGACCTTACCTAGTGTTTATGGAGTTGCCAGATATCAAAAAGATGATTTTTATCTGTCAACAGAGTAAATTTGATACAGAGCAACGGAGACACACAAAGACCCCCATTGTGCCACGTTAGCGGAGTGCCTCCCCCAAGCACGCCATCACTATTATTTTGGGTAAATGTGAATGGCCTGACCCACCTATGGAGAACCTAAAAGCTCTGCATTTCATTTACCAGCACATTTGCATCAAGCTCCGTTCTCTCTCCAACAACTTTTGTTAAAAATGCAATCAAAGCGGCCCCAGCCGCCAAAGCTCTCCTGCTGGGGCTCCAATATTAATGCCACCTGAGAACACAGATTGCAGATTTAGCTGGAAGTGAATCACAGTGCCAATTTAGTGGGGAAAAAAAATTAATCAAGTGTACTGTTCGTCCATTTCATTTCCATGGAACAGTTGCATAACTGCATGTTTGGAGCATGTTTTATTCACTGCTCACCTTCTGGAATGCACTAATACTTTAATACACCACTAATATATAACAGAATGGATAATTCACCGATTTCTCCGTCATTAAAGTAAGTGAGGCTGTTTTAATGGATAGGGTAAATTAATGGCAGAAAAATTAATCAATTAAAAACCAGCCTTACAGCAGAGCTCAGTATACCACCACTGCGAATGTCTCAGACTAATTTGTACAGCCATGTGTGAAGAACTTGATTTCCTGTGTGTTATTTTATGATGAACTGGAGCAAAGAGACATTAGCTGAACGGAATAGCTACCCGGCAGCCAGGAAGACAAAGGGATTGTACTTAAATTGATGGTTCCTATTTAATTTATACCTGCTAATTTAATAGTGAGGTAGCAGAGTAAGCAGGTCAAATGACCTGTCCACCTAAACCTGCCACTGCTGTTGGAAATTTGAGGGAACACTGACTTAAAGCAGAGTCAAACCAATTTGGTCTCAGTGATGCTCCCAGAGAAACTAATGCTGGAAGGAAAGGCAGCCCAAAGGCTCCTTTGGCCAGGTCAGATCCCAGCCCAATATGTGGCTGGGGGTACGTTTCTCTCATATCTAAAGCACCAGGAACTGACCCTGGGGCTGATGTGTGTTCACTCACACGGACAGCGAGACAACTATGCACCCCCCACTCCTGTGACAGGGACGAGCAGCCTGGCCATTGCACAAGGCAGGCATGAAACCAGGTGAACAGCTTGGGTTGGGTTGGGGTTCCCCATCCTTGACGTACGGCCGTGATTGCTCATCTGCGCAGCACCCAACTTAACACAGTTAAAAAAAAGTCACCAAGGGAAGGCTCTGCTCCACTGGTAGATGCAATTTTACACTGTTATCACCATATCATGGCTACAGGGACAGCAAGGTTGGTGGCCATCCATCAGTTTCTCAAGGGTTGCGGCTCAGAAGTGACAAGCCCCGTACATGGAGCCAGCGGCAAGGGCAGCGGAACTGCAGGCTACTGCCCTGCCCGCATCTGCCCGTCTCTCCTCCGCGCAGGAGGCGAACAAAGGCCACACGCTGGCGACCCACCTCCAGCTTACAAACAAGTAGAACAAGTAGAAGGAGCACCACAAGATGTGCTAGGCGGTGATTTCAACTACCCCAGCCATTCAGAACATAATAATAGAGGAGGAAGATGGAAACTGTTAAATCTGGGGTCCCAATCTATGAGAACAGTGCAGCATTTCTGCTAGAGACAACCCAAAACCTGCAATGCTGCTATGAGCATTCCCCTCCTGCAACACTCCCTCTACCAACCCTCCTTCCTCCCCAGCACAGGAACCTTCCCATCCCCATCGGCGGGTCCAGGTACACACCACTAACCCCCTCTGCAGAGCAGCTTTGCCTCCACTGAGGAAAACAATGCTGAGACCGGTCAAAGTGAGCCTAGCAATTTCAGAAAATTTACTTCTGCAGAGATTAACAAAAGGAGGTTTCGAAATTTGCACTGCTGAGTATGAACTTTCAGCTTTTTCCAGCTTGGCTGGATATAACTGGTTTGGTTTTAAATGTTTCAGTGAATTAATGAGTTAGGTTGTTAATGCAAAACATTCATTCCGCATAGTGCCAAGGTCCCCAGTTAGAAGATTAATTTTTGTGACCTTTTGCAAACCTCGCCTAGAAACAACAACCAGAAAACCCACCAGGCAGCATCACCGGCCAGCCAGCGCACAGCCGGGCACAGCAGCTCCGGTCCCACTGCCCGGGCATGGGGACAACAGGACAGTTGCCCTTCTCTGCCCCCAGCCCAGCCAGCCCTAGGTGCCCAATGCTCACAGCGGGGACAAGGCTCCACGTGGACACGTAGGTTGGCTACGTGCTCTATTGTGGGCTCCGGTGTTTGATGCAGCTCTGCTGAAGAGTGAATGCTCACATAAAAAAATTTTAAAAAATCAACAGCAAAATAGAAGCAAAATAACAGTTTTCTCAACACTTTTGGTGCCTGCTAGGCAGGCAGACACACTCCCCAGGTCAGAGACAAAGTTGATGTTTCTGTCTCATACTAAGCCAAGCACAATATTGGCACTTTAAATAATAGCGGTTTGTTTTCAAGCTGAAACTCTGCAGGCCCCAGCTGATACCATAATATGGGGGGGATCAAAAGAGGAAAAAAAAAAGTTGACGTTTGAGATTTTTTGTGTCTCCCCTTTGGGCTCTACCTCCAGCCAGGCCCAGAAGATGCACGTCTGTCTTTGGGAAGTCCACAGATGACTTCCCATCTCCCCACCGGTAATTAGCAAGTAAAGGCCAGTAAACAAAAGATCCCTGTGGCCAGCACCAATGAGTGGGTGCTCTCTGCAGCACCCAGACCCGAGCAGCCTTCCCCTTCCCAACATCAAGCACCCCAGAGGGAAATCCCACCATGCTTCACAGCAGGTTCCCCCCACCACAGCAGACACCCCGTTTGCTCCAGGCAGCGCTGGGTGCCAGCTCAGTAGCCTGGGACTGGGTGCATTTACCTTGGTGCTGGGGAGGGGAGGAAAAACAGGTCCACGCAGCGGCAAGTGCAGGTGTACGAGAGGCACAGCCCCATGGCTGCCTCTGTTGCCAGCCACGGCAGTCCCGGGATTCTATTTCTCTTCAGTTGGGCATTAACATTTGTTCTGCATTCGGAGTCTCTTCATGAGAAGTCATGTAGGAGTTTCACCAGTTTTATTAATTTATTGCCAAAATGTGCCCAGTATGGGCTGGCAGAAGAGAGGAAGGCTGGAGGCTCCTGCACCCTCCAGACCCAGGTGAGAAGGGGCAAAGGCTTGTTCCCTGGGCAGAGGCTGCCCCACACCAGCTCTAACCTGGGTTTCACTGCCATGGACTTGGAGTCACAGGCTTTGATTACAACAAAAACGTAACAAAGCGTGGGGAAAGGGCATACAGCAGCATCACCAACAGCTTCGAGGACACAGTCCCCTGCCAGGAACAGGGCAGCTATTGCTAATCCATCCCAGGGACACGCTCTGGCAACTCAGCAAAGACCTCTCCAGGCTACATCCCTGTGATTCAATAGGGACAGACACAGTTACAAGGAACAGCCCACCTCTCCAGAGCAAATCCCAACTTCCAGGTGCAGATGGGACCTCTCTTTTAGCTGCGGCAGCATAGCTCTCTAACAGAGAAGAAAAGGCAAGATTTGGCAGGACTGACCTCCTATCTTCCCAGTCTGTGGCTGTGCGTGCCGGCTAGCTGGGGTCCAGCATCCTCCCGGAGTAACTTTGCAAAGCCTGCAGCTGGAAGGGAAGTCACGGGGTGGGATCATCTCCAGCAGCCTAAAAATGCCAGCAGCAGAGCATCATGCTGGCTCCCAGTAATCGGTGCACATCTCCATGCCATGCCCTTGCCTAGGGCTTGCACCTATAGGTAGCATCTGCCACTCAGAGATTGGTCCATAATGCAGACCAAGGTCGTGACACACTTGATTTTGGGGGGGTTTAACCCTGTACTGGACTGCAAGTTCCCGTGAATGAACAGTTAATGAGATTTTCCCCTCCAGAGCAGATCGCTACTGCACTAACACTGCAGGCACTCAAAATTCAGGTGCTCTCAACAAGAACAGAGAAAGCAACCAGCAATAAAATAACCGCAGCCCGAGAGAAGCCACGCAGGCAAGAAAAGTCTCTTCACATCTTATTATTTTGCACTGCACAAATGTACAAACACATGTACAAATTTCAGCAGTTTCGAGCTTCAAGCAGCATCACATAGTCAACATTTGTACTAAGGAACAATTTCTCTTTATGTCGACTGGTCAGGGTGCTTTGTAGCTTAAGCCCAGCTTTGAAAATGTGGGTACAGTTTAAAGGCAGTGGAAGCCGGTTGACCAAACAATCGTATTCATTCTCCATTACTTGGCAGGCCTAGAGTAGAAAAGCGTCTTTTCCATTTAGGCTAGTTAAACAGAGCTATTCATTAAAATTTCGCCTTTCTACAAACTGCTGTACTTCTCCATTTAAAATTTGCCTTTAAGATCTCTCTCCTCTGCCCCACAACACTCCTCCTCGCCCCGTTTCAAGTCGTCACCCATTTACGAGCTGTGTTTTCGGATTGCTCTCGTGCTTCCATAACAGCAGTAACTTGCCTTTGCCGTGGTTACCTGGGTAGAGGCTGGCTTGCTGCCTTCGCACTCAGGGACTAATGGTAATTATCTCCACTTTTTTTTCAGAGGAGCACAAAACTGAGCAAGATGGAAGGCTAGAAAGGGGTGGCTGAAACAGAACGCGATTAGAGTATAAAAATAGGTCACTAGGATAATATAACCTTTAGACTATTGGCAATGTGCCCCCCTTAGAGACAAGCCTGCGTGCTATATTTCATGAGGATGTCAGGAATAAAAAAAAAAAAACAAAAAAAACCCCACACAACACCACACATCAAAACAAAACCACTGATCATCCCTCGGAGCTTTGCATGCTTCTGTTTGAACATCACTAACATTAATTCACTCACTCCTTTTCCTCTGCCCTCATCCATTTGATCAAGCACAAAATAAATGTTACGCAATCGTACCATTAACATCTTCCAAAAAAATAATAATCTCTTTTGGCACAGAGGCTTCATTACAGATTTGCTCCAAGTTACACTACCTTAGCAGGGTTCACAGTCCCAGCATCCCAGGGACCTACATCCATAGATTCAATCCTCACATTTTGCCCATGCTGCAAAACATTCCTGGCGTTCCCCCAAAGGAAAAGGTCCAGCAGACAGATAATCATCTCTCAACAGAGCCAGCTCCGAGGTTAATGCTACCAGCAGAGGACACCAGATAGCATTAATGGAGCTTCAAGAAGTCCCTCAGCTCATCGGTATCTGGGTCTCCCATCACCTCACACTCAGCTGGTGAATACCAGCGGGTTGGTTTGTGCCTGAACAGGACAGTATGAGAACATCGGTCATGTTTATAAATGCACAGGAACTCCGATTTCAGTCCCTTGTGCTTTCTCTAGGAGGTTTTCTTTTTGCTTGCATTGTCAGGGATTTGTTTGTGATTGCAGCTTGATCACAGGCACCTCAAACAGCCCCACGCAGGTCAGTAATATTCTGCCACATCACGTTGGGACTTGCTACATGCCTTGCAATCCCACACTTAGAGCTTATTATCAAGCATCACCATTTAGGTAGGGCAAGACCAGCTTTGGCAGATGCAGCCTTTTGGAATGCGTGTGAAAAGGGGTAGGTTACACCTAAAATATAGTTGTTCTTATTATCTGAAATTGCTGCACTGGCTCTAAGCCAAAAAACTATCAGGGAGCTCAGAGTAAAGACTCCCGGTTCCTAAACCAAAATGAGAACCAGAGGTAGATCTTGGTCCCTGTTAAATTTCTGACGAGGGTACTCGAGTCTTTTAAATCAGCAGGAAATGCTCAGCCCAGCTGGTGAGGAGTCCACAGGTATGAGCACCCGGATGGTAACTGAGCACACAAAGCATAGAAGCCCACTGTGCTCTCAATGCTGCTGCAGCCTGCCCAGTCCCACAGAGTCATTTCGGGGGAAGTCTCTGAGCCTGTGTTTCTGAAGCACTTTTGCTCACAACCCCACTTCCAGGTTGGCACATCCACCTCCATATGGGTGACCCTATTTGGAGGCCACCACCCCCAAATTCGGGAACCACAGCTCTAGATGCTAGCACAACTTTTATTGTTAAAAGAAAAACAGCGTCAGCTTTTATACCAGCACCAAAATGATCCCGCTGCAGAACCAAAAACCCAACAGCCTGCTAGGGGATCACACAGTTTTCTCACCAAGCATCCAAGTCCCTTGTGCAACGAAGAAATGCTTGCTGAAGACAGACTGATCACCAGTTACCGAGTGGCCACGTAAGGGACAGACCTGCAGCAATTCCAGGGAAATAAAGAGTGTCCAGAGCTTTAAAACAAGATGTGGGTGGGAAGGACTAAACCGAGCTACTAAATAGTACCAGACAGCAAGCGTAGGGCGCTGGAGCTGATCATCTGCAGCACAGACTGAAGACTAGTAGAGTGCTGCAGCCCCTTCCCAGCTGAGCATTTTTGGATTACTTCATCCACCGTGCCCTTTCGCAATATGCTAGCTTCAAATGCTGTGTTACGTTCTGGCTCAGCATCAGCTCCCATTCCCCCACTTACAGTTGCTATAACCAAAAAGACAACTGCAAAATACTTCGGCTGAAAGCAAGGAAACGGGGTCTGGCAGGTTGGGATCGTGGATTCCCCCCCCTGAATCCTGCTTCAGAGTCGCCCTTTCAGACCTTGAGCACAGCCGATGGCTTTTGCAGCTTATTGAGTCCGCTGGTTTATGGCAATGTTTTTCTGCTCACTGAACTGGCTCATTCTTTTAGCAGAACAAACTGTTCCACGTTGAGGCAGGAGTTGGCTGTGTTTTAACAAAGGATTTTTCCCTTCTGACAGTGTTTTGCAAAAGACCCAAAAAAAGGAGTTTGGAGCCAAGTTACAAAAGGTCAGGAGAGGCGAGTCAAGCACTGGGTGTAGTTCCTGTATGTCACAACCAGTCAAGGAAATGGGTGGGGAGAAGAGGAATGGCATTTTGAGCTGCAATAATATGTATAAAGTGATATTAATGAGGAATGGGCTTTTGAATGAGGATGGCAAGTATGCAGGCACTATAATTTTTGCTACAAAAAGAGCAGGCTTGTTAGGTAGGGTGAGGTCTCCGCAATCATTTATCCATTTGAAGTAGGCATTTGAGAGAGTTCAAGTAGCACTAGAAGCAAGAAAAAGGCAGTTTTATTTGCTTCCCCTCCCCAAGCTGATTTCAAGGAGCTACCATACTCTCATCTCCCATCAGCCAAATGAATATTCAAAAGGCTTTTGCCAAGCAAACGCCAGTCAATCACCAGCACAATGCTGGGGGAAAGAAATACTGGGCTGAGACCTCTGCGTGGGACTGGCACCTTGTCCCCCCAGGCTCTGCTCTAGCATCCCAACCATTTTTTAATGTGGGGCAAGGTACTCCTGCAGAAGTTTGCTGGGTGCCACGGCTGCTCCGTCTGCTGCTTTGCCTGCTCCTTTCCCTGCCACGCAGCACGACGACACCACTAGAGCTGAGCTGCTGCATGGAGGCTGAGCATCCACTAGCGAGGGTGCTATGGGTGGGGAAGGTCCCTGGCACTGTGGTCCCAGCAACACAGCCCTCCCTAGGGAGCTGATGACAGACCTTCCCTCTCCTCTTCTAGAAGCTGGGACCACAAATTTTTTTGGCATTGGATAGACAGGTTCCTGGTGAGGCCCCACTCCCTGTTCAGCAGCAGCAGCTGGTAGGGTCAGGGTCTTTCTGTGCTATGCATTGGGCATGGACAAACCAAGATGGCCAACTCTGGCCTTGCAGATGTTGGAAGGAGGGGAGCCAAGGGGATCTGCAGCAGTTGACAGTATGTCATGCCTAATACTCAAGCTTTTCCAGGCCTCAGAGGATCCCTGAATAGAAAGAAACCACCCACCACTGGAACACAGCCACTTTTGTGGCTGGAAGGGGCAGATGTTCAACACCATACAACAATGCAACACAACAGTTGAGACTGTAAGTGAAGAATGCTGCATCCACTTGAAACTGAAGAGGGAAATTAGGGACACCATCTAATTCTAAAACTACCATTTGGTCCCTATGCTTACAGTTCACATACCTACTCTGCAAGAGTGGCACAGGGTTTTCTTCCATTGCCTTAAATAGACAATACCGTGGCCTAAAGCATTGAACCACAAGAACTTCAGAAGCATATGGTCAGTCTGGCAAGTGTTCAGCTCCTTCAGCTGGAACACCATTTTCCAAAAAAATCCAGCTCCTTTTTAGTACCTACATAAGTGACAGACTTCCAGAAGTCCCCACTTCCCAAGAGGTCCTGCTGACATAGAGCAGGGCAGACCATTAAGAGCGCTCAGCATCCTAATGCCCAAACCTTTGGCTGAAATATGCCTGATGAGAAGCCGAGCTTCCGAAGTCCTCCTCACTACAGCCAACATTAGGTGCTCCACCACTCAGCTGCCAAGAAGAGCAGGCATGGAGAACTACATCATCCCTACCACCAAACCCTCATCCACTGACCCCCAAGAGCTCATAGGGGACAACCTTTTCCCTTTCTCTGAAATACTCACCATTTCTTTTAGGATTTCTAGTAAGAGAAAAATGGATTTGGATTTCATTTGAGATCTCTGTGGGCAAGATCCAGGTGTCTGAATTGTGCACCTGCCAGCCAAATGCAATACTTGTCATCAGCTTTCTGGTTTGAAAACTGTATTTGTTCAAAACCATTTGTCAAGCCACCCTGGACAGTACACAGAGATACAGAACAAAGTTCAAGGGTTATTTGTGATATGAACCGTGCTTGTCAGGACTCTCCTCTTCCTCCAGCTGTTTAGTTGCATTACTTGGAATGGATTGTCCTTACTGGAGAGTCAATTCTTTTTTTGAGTTGAAAACTCACCATCCTCTGCAGGTCAGCTGTAAGCTGAAAGCATCCCAGTTATTTACTGCTGGAAGCTAAAGGAATTTCCTTATTCTCAGAAGACAGACATTTAAAATTAGTTTCAAGTACAGTTGTGATAAACAAATAATGCTCTCTTCCTTTCCCTCTCCCATTTTTTTGTTTATTTGTTTTTTAAATCATGCCTGCTGGTCTAACCAACCTTTTCCTTAGCTGCCTTCTGCAACTCCTCATTTAAAAATTCATTCACAAGGATGCAGGGGAACTATAGCCATCTTCTGAGAAAAATCAGCAAAGCCAGATCCCTGCTTTCAGAGCTCTCCCTTTGACACTTGAATCCCCAGGAACCTCATTTTTTGAACACCATTTAAAAAAAACCCCAAACCACTAAGTATTTGGGTTATTTTCCCCTTCCTCTGAAGGGTGGAAGGTTGGTAGTTGGGTTGTTGCTTTCCTACAGGGGACAGGGACTCAGGACTTCAGCTCTCTGCCGACTGCCAGCCGGGGGAGTCTCTTGCTGGCTGGAAGACGAGCTCACCAGCCCACTCCACCTACCCTGCTCAATAGCTGGGGGATGGAAAGAGCTTTTGGCAGACTGATGAGGAAGACAAGAGGTGTTTTAAAACAGTATGATGGCCCAAATAAAGGGTTTGGGGGTTTGGACTGAGGTCTCCTGCAAGCCTCTATTCAAAATATTGATGTGCTCATTAATTTGTGGATCACAAGGCCTTGATATGAGGAGATTCTTTTAAAAAATTCAGGCATGCTGGGAGAATTGCTTCCTTGCCATGTGTTAGCGAGTCTGCCCATGAACTGCCAGCAATTACTAAGCCTCCACTCTGTATTCAAAGCTCTATACAATGGAGTTTATTATTTTTAAGCCTTTCAGACATCAATGTAGCGAACTTGAGAGCTATTTGGAAGATTAAGATACAAACACCATCATATTATTCAATTAGCTCCAACACTGAACACTTATTTCTGTAAAGAGTCACAGCTAATACTACATTTTGAACTGCCAACAGAGACAAATACTTACAGCTTTAAGTCACATTGCAGTATGGTCTTGTAAACCAAATTTAGGAAATAAGAACAAGGAAATTACTATCATTATGCAAATACTGCCCAATTACCGCCAAGCCATACCGAACCTGTCTTCAGGTCTCGGCCATAAGCTTCAAAAATACACCCGTAGAAATTACAACCCAAGGAAATCCCTGCTTTCTGTGCATACAGCCAGGTGTGAAGTTACTAGTACATCTCCAACAGCTGTATTAGATGAGTTTTCTAAATATTTTATAGGTTCATAGAAGTGCAAAGAGGCCTGCTACCACCTCACCGCCCCAGCTCATTGCCTGCTTAGGGCAGACCTGCAGAGGAGAGCGGCAGCTCTGGGTTTTGACAGCAATGTGCCAACCCCAAGGGCTCCTGCCATGTGTGTTTGGGTCTTGCTCCCATGTTCTCAGCCCACGTGGTAGAAACCCCTGTCCTGTCCACGCAAGTGGGTGCTGGCTCACCTTGAAAGAATGACACCACTTGATTTTCCAAAGAGCTCTCCGCAGCCCCCTTTGCAGAATTAAGGCCTTTGCTGAGCCGCGTTGCTGGCTCATCTCCCCAGTGTCCTATTTTGGGGCCTTTGTGGGTGCCATAGAAACATATAACAACTCAAGCTGGGAGGGACCACTACAGGACATCTGGGCCAACCCCCCCACTCCCAGCAAAGAGTTTCCATCAGTTCTTCACCAGACAGGCAAAGCTGCCTGTCAGTACCAAGCTCCTGCTTCCTATAACCTTCTGCTGCATGGGTACAGAACAGCTTTCTGGCCACTTGTGTGATCTACAGAGACCGTTGAGTCTCTTTCTCAATGTATTCTCAAGTATTTTGAAATACTTCTTTCAAAAATTCATATGAATTGCTCAAAAAAGAGAAAGAAGAAAAAAACCAAACCATAAATGTAGACAGGTCCCAGGACTTTTTGGCCCTTCCTGTGACAACAGCAAATAGAGTTTACTAATAGCTGCTTTATTTGCCCAAATCAGACATGCAGACAGGTGACATAAAGGGTAGTGATGGGAGAAAACAGGGAAAGGATTTGTGCCTGTTTTCTATCATTACGCTCCTTAAAGGAGAGCCAACTGTTGCATTTTGCCCCCTTGAAATCATTCCACCCTTTGCAAACAATTGTGTGAGTCAGATGAGACTGGGTGGAAGACTAGCAGGATAGGAACAAGATCCTTCCATAGGAATAAGAGAATAACCAAGGAATGAAATGAAATAAGAGTCAATTATAAAAAAAAAATCATTTTGCCTATTTGAAGGCTTTGGAGAAAAGCTGTCTTTCAGGAATCGATAATTTGCCAGCCCTTCAACTGAACATGGAAAAGTTCTCCTTGCAAAGTATACCATGGATAACAGAAATATTCCTCATTTACACCACCAAAAGCATCGCGGCCTTTTTTATAACCTCAGAGAAACAGAAATCAAGACTTCCTTCTCCTTTTTCAGAAAGGAATGAAGGGTAGTCTCATTACACCAGTCTAAAACATTCATCATCATCATTAGGGTGAATGGCACAGTATACATTATTAACCCTGTTTAACATAACTAAGAAAACAGCAGGATAAACTAAACTGCAGGAGGAGTCAGTGCAGGGGATGATAATGTAAAAATAATGTTTTATGCTGTGTCAGCAGGCAGTCTGCAAATACAGGAATGGGGATGACCAGCTGGCTCAGGGGCTTGGTGATGGCATGATAGAGCCTTTCATTTCTAGGGCAGCAGTCCAGATCATAGTCATGTTAGCAGAACACGGTCCTCCAGGCACCTGCTTTCTTCCTTGGGCTGGGAGAGAGCAGGCTTGGAAGCATCTTAATGATAATGCACCAAAATGACAGCATGTCACGCTGGATAAAGCTCAGGACAGCAGGAACTCCTGCCGTACACAAGTCCATAATCACCTGCCTGCAAAGGGTGAAGCAAATAGAGGTCTACAGTGTCAGGGGAGCAAGGGGAAGACGTGTTCACAGTCTGTGGGACTTGTCCCCAGTCAAGTCGGAAGCAGACAAGGTAGCTTCGCAGTGAAACCCCACAAGAGTAATGCTCTTAAGATCAATCACACAAATCTTTGCGTCAAGCTGCTTACCCAAGCAGACGGGATCAGGCAGAGCAGCCCAATGACAGGGTTTGTTAAGTGAACCCTCCCTGGATTAATGCTGTAAAACTGTACGTACCTTCCAGCGACACCTGGGAAAGTGTTTTGTGGCACTGTCCAAAACACTGAAGAGCTATACTGCCACTTTTTTTGAGGTTCTTCTAGACCATCTGCTTTCATATCAAAAGGACTTGGCAATCGCTAGGGGCAGCACCCAAAATTCAGGGCCAGCTGCTCCTATCCATACCCTTCATCCTCTCTCCCCTTCTAAAATCAGGCACAAGTCTCATCACCACCTGGCAAGTGCTGGTGAGTGGTGAAAAGCCGCTAGCAAAGAAGATACCATCACCTTTTATGTTACACAAGTTGCCATCTTGGGCAAGGTCCCAGGGGACTGCAGCTCCCTGCCAGCCAAGCCTTGCTCATAGGAGGCTATTCAGCTTACAGTGAGCAACACACCACTTACTGTCCCCCAGAGCATACAGATGTTCTGAAACCATTCACGGGATCATCTATGTTATGAAATTGCTGCTAGCCTCTTCATTGCCTTGCATCTTCTCCTCATCCTTCCCTTCCTCTGCCAGCAGTTATTTCCACGGCATTTTAGCTTCTCCCCAAGGGATGCTTGCTGAGCCTTTCCCCAGAGCATCTCTTTTTAGGATCCTCCATGAGACAACTCCGAAGACTCTCAAAAGTCACACGTCCATGTGAACTTCCATACACACACACGCCAGTACGAAGCTCACCCTCCCCAATGCACAACGCAGCTTGAATGATTACAAGACCCACAACTTGAGGAAAAGTCTACAGCCTTAAACGTGTGTTGTCCCAGCGTGAGGATCACACAAACCACAAGGGTAACAGAAGAAGGTTAGACAGGATAAGTGCCTGAAGATACCACATCCCCTATACTGACAATTTGATTTCTTCCCTTTTACCAGTGTCAGGCTTGCTGTTCCAAGACACAGTTTTACTGCAGGAGGGTTCCCAGCTACAGGCAGAGTCTGAGGGAAGAGCTGGCAGACCTACCTGTAGTCTGAGATTTACAACCCCCTGGTCTCAAAGCAGGCCCAACCTGTTACCCTGCCCTGGAGAGCACACACTGCCAGCTGCCCAGCCTTGCAGCATCCCACCCGGCACATCATTAAGTAACTCAAGATATCTTGAAGAGGAAAGGGCTTGGGGTTTTGGGTTTTGGGAATGGCAGAACAGAGATGAAAGCAAAGCTTCTGTCCAAAAGAGATGGATTTTCCCAACTGCTGAGCCATGCCTCTTGCACATGTGATAACAATTTCATATGACAGATATTCACACCAAAGATGAAAGAGCTGGCCCCAAGTTACACTCTGCTGCGAAGTTGCTTTCGTGTGCTTCTCAACAGCCTGCAGAAGCCATTGAACCCAACTATATGACCAGAGGGAAATATAGATATCTGTCTTTTCATTATTTCTGGAGAGTTAGATATTCCCCAGAAGCATTTTTACCCACACCCAAACACCACAAGGCTTGATTTTCTGCCACATCTCAAAGACGCTCGTTTCCACCTACTCAACCACTGCATCCCACACCGGCTGCAGTTCGGTCGCTGACACGAGGCAGGGGTCTCAGGCCAGCAGCTCTCCTGGATCCACCACTGGACCCTCAGGCTCTTGCAGAGGGAAGAGGGGCTGCATGCCATCAGGACAAAGGAGGTTCAGCATCGCTCTTTCTGCAGCTCTGCTGCACCTGAAACGCAGGCAGCTGGAGGCAGCTCCTGCCAGCGCCCGGATGCGGCTGTCACATGGAGGTTTCCCCTGGGCTTATCCCATGGGAATGGCAAGGGGTGTTCCTGGCACAACACGGGAGCAGGCGGTTTTAGCACATTTCAGGGATGCTGGAAAGCCTCTCTTGACATTTAGGAAGTGGTAAAAGGGGTGGCCAGCACTGTTACCCCCCGCTGGAAAGGAGGAAAGCGAAGCAGGGAGAGATGAAACAATCTGCCCGAGGTACAATACATCCACACACTGCAGTGGGGAGCAGCGCCATGCGCCAGCACCTTTATTCACAAAGCAATCACCTCTCCCTAGCATCCACCTGGGTTTAAAGCAGAAAGGCAGCACAGGAGCAAACGCAGAAGAATACGTTAAAGGAAAACTTCATGCCGAGGCCAAAGGAGCACCAGAAACCTGCTCTACCCAAACCAGCCATCGATTTAAAACTAAAGGAAGAACTGAAAGCAATGCTAAGGAAGGCTTCTCAGCTCAAGGAGCAACCACCTTGCTAGTGCATGTCTGCAGTTATGCAGGGAGCCCCAGGATCTCACAGAGCACACTCTCTAGGCACCTATAAAACCATTTAAATGGATCATCCTGTTCTGTTTTCTCCAGGAAAACAGAAGAAAGGCCCGTGAGATGGTTATGCTTTCCACTCCATCCAGGTTCTTCACACACTGGCTATGGAAAAGGGTACAGACCGCCTTCCCACTGCCACAGCTCCTGTCTGGAAGGGAAATGCTGTTACCGGCATGTTACAGAAAGGGAAATGAGGCACAAAGCAATTTTAAATAACTCGCCCAAGGTCACAGGAAGCTTATAGCAAACCAAGTAATTGAACCCTGGACTTGTGAGTCCCCAGTCTAGTTATTTATCAGAGATCATCCTTTTAATGGGTCACCTATAGTCAGAAACCCTCCCAGTTTGCATACAAAAGCACTGCCAAGAGGTTATGCTGAATTATATTGGCACAGAGATTTATTACGAGTTTCCCTTCCAGCCCAACATGCTCAAAGGGTTGTTCTGGAAATAAAATAAAATAAAACTTGCACCATGTTTGGTGTGCTGGAACAGACAACTCCCCTGCAGACAGCTGAACCACCAAAGTGCTTGTAAGGCTCCAGATCAATCTGGGAGATAAGGAGGCATTTTTCCTCTGCAGTTAATCGCGTTGTTTTGAAGGGTGGCCTCCTGGGAGTAAGCGCTTACCAGTTCCTGAGTTTCACCTTGGATTTGCATCTTCATTCACAAACACCTCTAGATGAAACAACATATTGCAGCCTTAGCACTGAGCCAAACATGAAAAAGCCTTTCCCGTCACACAACACCTCTCCTTGAACCTGGCATGCCATCAGTTTGTGTTCTACAAAAACAACCGAATGCACTTCTCCCATGCTTTCATGGGCCACGGGCACGGTTCTTTGCCTTCCTAGAGAAAATTGGCCTACAGCATCTCTCAGCATACCCCAATCCATTCACAGAAACTAGAAATGGCCCTTGCTGGAGCCTTCCCTGCTTTCAGGGTACCCTCACCAGGCAGGGCTGGTTGAAGGCATCTCGGTGGCACCCAGGCCAGCTGCTCCTGTGAGTCTGCAGCGTGGGGATTGCTGCTGTTGGAGCCCCAGCAGTACCACCTCCCCACGTACCCCAGTGCCGCCTTGGGGGGCAGCTTGCCTCGCTCACAGAGCCCAGAGGAACAGCAGAGCCCGGGCTGCAGCACTGCTCCATGCCCCAAACCCCTCTGACCTCCAGCATGGGGAGAAGCCCACGCACATGCAAACGGGAACAGGCATCCCCAAATCATTCTGATAAACAGATGCAATTTTTAATACAACAGACAATTAAACCACATCCGTGGATATCTACAGAGCTCAGATAATTCTCAGTTGATGACAAACAGTGAAAGTGTTGGGCAATAGGTTTGGAAAGGGCCATGCAGGATGGAATTTGCCTTTCACGCAATACAATGCAGGCTGCACAGAGGGGCAGTCAAACAGTTAGTGCAGGTTTAGCCAAGACGTTTATGCAGCATTTAAGCATCCAGGGGCCTCATCTTTCTGTGTACAAGCAATTTAATTTGTCAAACTGGTATTGTATACATGACCTGAGCAGATAGGTCAGTAAGAAATAAGAGTAGGAAGGGAGGGATGAGGGATGGGGATGCAAGGGCATCAGGAAAACAGCGTCTTGAGCTGCGAGTTGGGAAAACTTTACAGTTACACGTACTGACTGGGGAAGATACAAAAATGAAAACAGAGGTAGACTGCTGCGGTCAGATCCCAGAACAGCTTCACAGCTCCACGCTCAGGGCTACAGCCACCTGCTTGGGGAACGATGAGCATTATTTGGTGCTAACCCCCAACCATCACCTTCATAGGGAGCACCAAACTCCATCGGCTCAACAGGAAGAGAGAAGAAAAAGAAAAAAAAGAGAGAACTTTGCCTCCACTAAGACTGTGTTACAGAAAAAAAAATGCCAAGCACTACCAAATTAAAGGGATAAAGGTCAATTCTGCTTTGCAAAGCATTTGAGTGGGGAATTCTTTACTCTGCATTCCGCTGCAGATCTGCAGGTGAACGTTTGCTTGCAGGAAAAATTTCTCTCTCAGGGTGGGGAAATTAAATATATCTTTTCTCCATCTCTTCTTTACTGGCAGAGCAGAGGCAGCTGTTTGGTAGAATAGCTGATCACAGTCATATGAGCATGATAACCCTGCCCCTTTTTTGCTTTAAGGCTACTCACCAGAAGACCTTGCTGTCACTCCACAACACCTGACCATAAACCCTAGTGAGGAGCACGTTCAATGCTGTAGCTGGGACCAGAGATTTCATGCAGAGCACCCAGTTTTGTGAGAGCACCACACGCTTTGCACGCCATGGGTCCTGTCACCAGTACAACCACACCGTTTGACTGCCATGAAGCCCTCAGCCCTCTGCAAGAACCAGCTTAGCAGAAGCACCTCCAGTAGGTTATTAGCAACAAGAACCAACTAGCAGCCATGGGCCTCCAGATCCATCTGCCCTAAACACAGGGCTGAAGAGACACAACATCAACTATGTCAAAAATTTGCTTGCTTTGAAATCCTACTGCTGCTTATTTATGTTATAGGAGTACCCAGAGGCCTCAGCCAAGCCAACATCTGCCCTACAAAGCTCGGGCTGGAGAAGTGCATTTGCACATGTAATGGCCACCTCCATGCAGAGGTCCCGCCCCGTGGCCAGTCACAAGCAGCTCATAGTGTTAGAGTAGAAATAAATAACAGCCAGGTTTTGAGGAGAGGAGGTGCAGCAGCAGGGCAGGCAGGCTATAGGAGCGCTCCCACAGAAGTGCTGGGAGCCAAGCCACCGGCTGGACATCGCAGACAGTGGTGTCCCTGGGGCTTTTCTAGTGCTCCCATAGCAGAGCTAAGCTCTGCCTCCCAGCAGCCAAAACACCCTGGTGAAAATGCTGTGCACGCAGCAGGACCGCACTCTACAAACCCCCACAAGGATATAGAAAAGGTTGTTAACCTAAACAGACAGGTCTGAGATTGATTCGTAGGAAGGATGAAATCAGGAGGTAAAAATAACACTTCCAACACACCACTGACACACTGAGCCCTTAATCCAACAGACTATTTACACGCCAAGAGCATTCCTCTCTGGTCCTACCTTCATCTGTAAGGTCTGAGACAACGACTGCTTTGGAGGAGCCTGTTTGAAGGCAACAGGCAGCCCAGGGAACAGCTGAGCATGAGAACTGGGATTTGCAGGAGGAAGAGTTAAATAATTGAAGGGACAACTAAGCACAGCTCACTAGATTTTGCTCCACAATCCAAGAGCTGAAAGTTGAAAACTCAAAAAATTTCCTCCTTGAATGCATTAAATTCCAGTTTTCCTATTTCAAAGTCTTCTACTTGCTTCAGCATCCAGATATGCACTTCCCAAATGCACTGCTAGGAATAGGGTGTTGTAAACAAAGTTTTACAAAAAAGGAAGGTTAACACACAACATATTTTTCCCATTACTTCAATACATCCTGCAAGCTCTGCAAGCTTGGTAAAGAAAGAGTCTATTTAAAAATCTAGGGTGGGGAAGAATTAGCTCACCAAGACCATAAACAGATTTGCTTTGCACTTTCAGTCCAAGAGAAAAACAAGACAGGCTATGTGCATATTGATGCACACAATAGCACAATCATTTAAAAAAAAAAAAAAAAAAAAAAAGAATTGGGAGGGAGAGGACACCAGAAGAGGGTGGGGGCAAGGAGCAGACAGAAAGGGGCCAAGCCCTAGAGCAGAAATCCTGAGTTTGGTTCTTAAAGCTCCCTCAGAAGGTGTTGGAAAGCCTCCATGCGCCAGCACAGGACCGCGAGCACGCAGGGAGGATGACACATGTTGCTACAGTGCCATGATCTGTCTCTGGGTGCAAGCCCTTGGGTAATAAATGACATTGTTTTCTGCAGACGTAACACAAAGGAATCTTTCCCACTTACCCAGTGACCTTCCACACCAAGCATCCAAATACATTATTACTATCTTTCAGTGGCAAATACCAAGGGATATAAAATTTAATTCCCTTCTCCCTACTCTCCCTCCAAAGAAGCCCCAACTCTGTTTACCAAGTCAGAGTGAAGCTACAAAAGCTTTACCCTCTTCCTCCTGCCAAATTCTCCATCTATAACGGTAAGACAACCCAGACAGCAACAACGTTCGCTGTGTTTGCAAGATTACTGCCATAAGGTATCTGAGGACCCACCTAGTGTGTAATGAATGGAGGCAGCTTCAAGGAGGACAGCTCTCAGAAGGCTGAGGATCAACATGGATCCCAGCACAACACATGCTACACCAGGGTCCATTAGTTTATTCCTACCAGTTTAACAGACTAGATTTAGCCTGCAGAACTGGAATTGTGTCAGGAAACGGCATCAGTCCAGGTGTTGTACTCCCAATGCTGATTATTTAATAAAGTCTAGAAACAAGTAGTCTCCAGGCATGGCACAAGCTGGGTAGAAATCACTCTAGGGTTTCAAAATTCCCATTTCCACCAGGACACCGTCATTTATCACACAGCCATGAATTGCGTGAATGAATTCCCTGCTAGTCTGCTCACTAAGGCTTAACCATAGAGCTTCATTTCTTACAAATAAAATGGCTTTGCTCTGTTATGAGACCCAATTTCTTCTTCAAAAATCTGGAATGGCATAATGGAAAACTAGAGTGTTATTTCCAAGCACACTTCTTCCATCCACAGGGGGAAAACACATCGCTCTCCTGACCCGTCGTCCACAACACGGGACAGATGAACATTTATTAAGTTATATGGATTCTTAGGGGTGGGGGAAAAAAAAAAAAAAAAAAAAAAAATCAGTGGTCTAGCATAAAGACAGAGGAGCACCAGCCAGGAGAAGAGTACAAAAAGCACAGGACATCTGAACTCTGTCCTGTCCAAGGCATGATGTTCAGGAGCAAAAAAAATTGCCCCCTTCTCAGAGAGTCCTGGGAGCATAACCCAAGACCCGTACTGACCATGGAGCAGAGCAGGGCTCAAAGGTTAACGGAGCAAACCATTGTATGATTACTTATTTCAGCTCTCAGGATAGAAAAGCCTTCATAGGAGAATCCTGCAATACACTGAAATACGCCAAATTTCTCTGCCCAAGCTACACAAGACAGAAATGTGCATGGTGCGCATTGTACATGGAGCCCGAGGTAGCAGCGGCGACCTACCTGCACGAGGGACCACGTCATCAGCCTGTCATTCTCCAGTTCCTCCTCTGCGCTCGTGCGCATCTTTAAAGTGCCTGCAGTCGCTTCAGCTGCGCTGGGATTCAGGGCTGGAACAGAAGACGTTACACCAAAAATTACTCCTGCACCTCCGAAGGAGAAGGCGACCCTTAGTTAGTAAAGGCTAAGAGTAAAAATAAAACACTGATCAGTTTAGGGTGTCTTCCAGCTCATGCCATCTGCCCCGCCATGCTTCCACAGTACAGCCTCACTGAAACATCCCAAAACACCCATCTTTGATTTTTTTTTTCCCCACTCAATTAGCAAAGACATCATTTATCAGAAGTTAACCAAGTTCGCTGAATTAATTGCCAAGCGCTCAACCATGCTGCTCTCAACCCAGTAAAAGTAAAAACCTCCCAGCTGCAGCATGCTGGAAACCAGGGATGCTGCTTCCCAGCTCTCAGCCACTACTCATGGGCTCAGTTCATTAACAGGACTGGAAATGGCGATGGCCGAGAACATATTTAAAGAAGCAATCACAGCACCCTGACCGACACCGCTGCACCCTGCAGCTATATATAACCTCCAGCTTTGCTTGTAGCTGTGGGCTTCCTCTCTCCCCTCCATTTTCCTCTGCTGCCATCCAGTCCCCGTTCCCTCATCCCCGGAGAAGCAGCAGAGCCAGCCTGATGTATTTCATAATTTCTAAACTTAACTGTCCAAAGGGATAACCAGCCAAGTGGATTTCTGGGATTAAGTTCAGACCAGGGCAGAAAACAGCATACTGAAAAACAAAGAGTCACCCTGAAAAAAGGTGAGCCAGAGCTCATAATAAGGATGAAAAATAAGAAAATTATGTTGTGATTCCAGAGTAAAGGAAAATTTGCGCTTGTGTGCTGCTCCTGCCCGAGCATAGCCAGCGACAGGTTCTCCTCCCCCAGCAACACGTCCCGAGTATCTCTGTGCTTCAGCCAGCGCGTGTGCTCAGGCTAAAGTCCCCTGCCAAAGCCCTGCTGATCTGCTTCTCAGTTTGGATCCTGCTGACCATACACTTTGCACACGACTGGTGAGTTTCTTTGATTAAAATAAATAAGTAAATAAGTGGCATGGAGAGATTTCACCAAATAACTAGCACAGATGCATTACAACTTGGGAAGGTGCTCCCCAACCCCATCCAAAATCCTGCAGACAAGAAGCTTCCACTCTGGCTGTAACCACACAGACCGAACCCCAACAGGAGTTAAAAAAGAAAAGAAAATTAAAAAAAAAAAAAAAAAAGGTAAAGGAATTGGACAAGTGTTGAAGGACGTATAAAGGTTTTCCCTCGCTAAGCACTCGGGTGTCCCGACGCTCCCTGCTACAGAGCCATGCTTGGACAAAGCTTCCCCCAGACCCGTGGTGCTGGTTGCTGTATGTTATGTGCTGTATGTTATTTTCCTGACTTAATTCACAGGAAACACAAAGCGAGCATGAAACGGGGAAAATTCAGCCCCAAGTCTGGCAAATCACAGGAGTTCAGAGAACAAGAAAAAAATGCTTTAAATGCCTGCTAGATGCCACAGCTTTTTCTTTTTTCCTTGCTTTTCTTTTTTTTCTCCCCTGAAATGAAGGGAAAGCTTATTCTGAACCAATTAGGTTTCAACACACTTGGAAAGATCCCAGTGTTGAATGCCGGGACCTTGACATAACAGGTGACAACCTTTTCTATGCCAGAAAAAGTTTAACATATAATAAGAAACAAATATCAGACTGCTGATGGAGTGGGTTTTTAGTCCAGTAATTTGTGTAAATGTCCTGTAACAACTTGCACAACACTACAGTCTCCCAAATGAAGTGATAACAGCACAGCTCCGGCTGCTTATCTGCCACTCGCCCTTCAATAACACTACCGCTGCTCTCCCTTTATTACATGAGCTCTCTCCTCTACAGTACGTTTAATATCATTCACACACTCCTTTAGGGATTCAACATATGCCTAAGACTTTAACAAACAAGATTTTGTGATCCTTGGAGTACCTCAGTTAAGAAGAGTGACCTTGATCACAGCACTCTGAGCAGCTTGGCGCTTCCTGAAATTAAACATGGTTTAAATAGAAACTTAAGCTGGAGGCAGAGAAAAATCTGAGTTTCCCAGAACCTTGTTCTGAAATATGGAGCAAAAACCCTGCAAATTTGGCACCATGAGCCACTATTACCCTGGCAGCTCCTCCTTGAATTGCCTGAAGTTGCTGCTTCAAGTAAAATAATATAGGAGAGAGCTGGGGCAAGGGAGCAGGGGTTGGGCTTTCCTCCAAGCAGCACATGCAAACAGTTCAGCTGCTTATCCCTGAAACTGGAACAGCAACAAGGACAACCAAGGCATGCTTTTTTTCCTAACTTCTTTCAGATATTAAAATCCCAGCATCTGATAGCCATGATACACTCAGGTCTCTCTGTCTCGGGGACTGTCTGCCAGAGCCACTGATCATCATTACCATCCCACTGACATCCTTTCCAAGTCTTAAGGTTTCCTCAGGCTTGACTGAGCAGCTCAAAACCTGCGAACTGTTCAAGAACGGAGAATATGTTCCCAAAATATCAGACTCGACACAGAGAATACATCATCCTCATATACGTGGGGGTTTAAAACCGTAATGCCTGAACCAGCTGGGACAGCGGGCTCATGAAAAGGGAGGGAGAAACACCAGCCTCCCAGCAGCATCCCTGTGCAGGGATCCACTGAGGGTCTGTACATTTAAAAGTCAAAACCCTTGCAAAGCCTCAAGAATAGAGATTGTTCTGTTTTCCTTTCACCTGGCAACCCCATCTCAGATTTATTTATTTTTTTAACAGCTGTTAGCTCTCTTCTTGCTCTCTTTTGGGTTTTTTTTTGACGCAGCTGGAAAGGGAACAAGGCTGCCCCAGAACAAAGCCTCCTTGCAGAGCAAAGCCTGGTTCAACCTGATACTCGCACAAGCAGACAAGGCAGCCCCAAGCCCGGCTCTCGGCACTCTGCCCTGCTGGAGGTCGGGCTGAGGAAGAGCAAAATGATACGGAAAAAGATGAAAACAATTCCCCTGCCCACCAGCCCCCAAAGGGGACTCTTTGGGTTATGTTTCTTCACGTTTTCTTGCTGTTCCCAGGACTGGGAAACAGGCACTTTGCAAGACTCCAGCTTTGGCAGAGATGGGCACCTGCCTGTGGTGCCCACATGGACCTTCCTGTGGTCTATGGGGCCTTCTGCCCCCAAAACCAAGAACATGGCAAGGTTTCCTTACCATGCTACTCCATGTCCTAACATCCCTAACAAAACAGGTCTTTTGGTTCCCTTCAATGAGCATTGCAGTCCAGTTTACAACAGTTATGATTTAGCAGGTCTCACAGATTGTCTTGAAGTTGATTAAAGATGGTTGTTAGGTCTAGCAAGGAGCAAAAAGCTCATTTATAACTTGAGACCCGAGTTGATTTGAGTGGATCTAACAAAAAAGGTGATGTGCAGTAATGCACAGTTGCGGCCAAGGAAGAACTAACTCTCTTACCCAGCCTGAGATTTTGCACCCTGTTTGCAAATCAATAGCACAGATCTGCTCCCTGCTCTTGACTATAAAATGGTTGCTCCCTACAGAAAAAAAGGGAAAGTGGCATCAGACTGGCATCTTTGATAAGACCGTCGGAGGAAAGAGTGTGCAGAGGATGCTGCAGAACACTGTCCTGACCTGCAAAGGATGCGCATGGAGGAAACACTTCTCAGCCACATGGGACCTGAGACAGCCCAGCAGAGACTGTCCGGTCCTGCGGGTCCACTGCGTGTGGGACGCTGTTTCAAAAAGGTTCCCATTCCCAAAGTACAATTAAAGGACTCACAAGTTACCATTTAGGATCTCTAAAGTGGCTGTTTCTATTTCTCCAGTATTTACACAGTGCTGGCAACTTGTCTTTACTGATACTTCTTTAAAGAGAAATAGCTGTACTAAAGGCAACATCACTCACGCCCCCTCTGTCTCTTCCAACTCAAGTGAACCAGTGTCCTGGAAAGGCTGTATCATCGAGAGAGGCAAGTCATACAATTTAATGTCCATAACATTCAATTTTAGAATCAAAGAGCATAAAATATTTCTAGCCAACATCTGCTTTTGTAGAGAGGCATGCAACTTATATTATCTTTAGTTGCCTCAATCTTTTTAAGTGCCTGAAAATTTAAGCCCCAGAACATAATTTGTCATCTCTTGCTTATTTTAGACTGAAAACAGCCCTTTCTAGCCTCACCACTCCAAGCCAGCACTGTAGGAAGGGAGCACAGGAAAGCATCGAGACAACTCCCACTTGTAGGAGAATAAACTGCACCTTTCATTGTGCAAGAATGACCATCAAGAAGTATCAGAAAGATATTTCCAAGCCATTTTCATCTTCCAACAACTGATGCTCCACAAGCTCTTCAGACCATTGAATTCAGTTGTTACTTTTAGGGAAAGTATTACCCAATATTTAATCTGAATTTTTTTCTCTACCATTTTAGGACCAAGATCTCTTGTCCTATCCACTGTGAATGCAGAAAGCAAATGCCACCTTCCCTTTTAGGCACCTGAAGATGTATTTCCTCCCTCCCTCTTCTCTTCTCTAGAGCCAAACAACTCAGGTTTGTTCAGACCAGTGGTTTCTAGACCTCCAGTCCATCTCGTTACAACTCCCTGGACCTCCTCTAGCTGACCTCTTCTCTCCTGCCAGAACCAGAAGAGGATACCTTCCCCTAGCCTTCTGCACTACACACCTATCTATTCAGGGATGTTTATTTTTAGCCAAGGAGAGATGAGTTTTATGCCCAATCTTCAAGAATTTACAAGCAGATAGAGACATAGTCCAATTCACGTCTATCTTAGTCATTTTTTCCATCGCAGAGAGAAGGAATTATGGAATATTCTTGTTAAGCTAAAAATTCCTATTGCAGAGTTTTAAAAATTTAAATCCTATTCAGGTTGGATTTTTAAAAAAGAGATATACGCAGCACTGAGCATTAAAGCTCGGCAAACGATAGTCAGCTTCTCGCTCCAAGAAAAGGAAACAACAGAGCAGACTCCCACTCCTCCCCTTTTCATTTCACTGCCCACAAGGATACTCTGAGGACCACAGCGGACACAAATACCTAAATTTTACTATCTTTTATTTGAGAGCAGAAATCACCACTTTGTTACATGTTTTATACAAGGCCTAATGGGGCCCTAATCATCTGTGTGATTATCCAGTTCGGCTGAAACAGAAGAGCTCTGGTTTCCCTTTCATCCAAAAATCTCAAGCCTACAGCATCCCGCAGGACGTGGGAAGCTGCGCTTCCATTCCTGCACTGCCTGGAGGGTTTTGCATCATTAGCTCCAGCTCCTGCTGTGAGCTGGGATATTCTGGGATGGGGAACTCTGCCAGTCCCCTGGGATCTGCTTTCCATGCTGAATAACATATCTAAACAGTCAATACGTTCAATACCTTATCTGAACAGTTCCTCTGCCCTTATCTCCAGCCTCTTCCAGCTGCAATTACTGGTCCCGTTCACAAATGGTTTGTGGGAGCAAGGGGACAACAAAAGCAAAAGTAAGTTTTGTCCAAAAAAAATTCCCTTTGAACAAGAAGTCCTCCTCAGTATGCTGGGACAGGCAGCACTGCCGTTAACTCAGGATAAAAAAGCCTGGGAGCCAGCAGTGATGATTAATATGAGGGACCTCATCGCTTTCAGCTTCCACACGCAGCTTGGCTAAAGCCAAAGGATCCTATTTTTTTCTGGTGAGCAGACCTTGCAAACTCCACAGTTAGCAAAGAAAAACCACACTGACAGTTTTTACACTGTCCACAATATCTTTTTAAAGTGATTTGTCATTTAAACTGTCAGTTTGAAATCTAATAATTTTAAAAAATGAATAAAATATTATGTATTACATTCATAGGCTGCAACCACTGCCAAATTCCTCTGTCAATTTTTACAGGATTATAATCACATCCCTCTTTTAAAGTTTTATTCTCTTGCTTCTGTGCCAAAGAGATGGGAAAGAGAGTACATGGCTACTTAAGAACAGTGTATGACAATCCAAACCAAAACTGAAAATGGAGCAAAGCGCCACGCTCCCCCTCCTCAGCGGGGGGACACTCAGCAAGAGCATCCTTAGGTGTTGGCTGTAACGCAACAGCCAAAACGCTTTCAGACACCAGTGTAATTTTAAAGCAGGTTTTCCCACAAAAAATCCTTTTCTTAAAGGAAAAGCATTTTTAATTGAGGCAAATGCATGGGAGGACAACCTTTATGTTTCTGCCTTTGAGAAATACCCAGCTCTTGTAGAGACCAGAAACAGCTCAACTCAACAGTGGACACAAAGGGAGAGTCAGTGGGACCCAGAGCAGATACAAGAGCTGAGCACCCCACAGCCCCCTCCCAGAGGCTATACATCCTCCCTTACTACTATCTTTGCTGCTCAGAAACCCTCCTGCCTTGTCTTCTCCCTAAACTTTCCTTCTATTTGAGGTGGAACAGATGAACGGACCCATCTTTGGTCTTCCCGGTTTGCTCTTCCCACTACGAACGAGCTCTGTCTGAGCGAACGGCCAGTTGGGTCCTGATCCCAGCTCCTGCAGAGACCTGGCTGGTGCTCAGCTTGGGGAGAATTACACAAAACAAGGATTTCAGCAGTTCTTAGTCAGAACCTAAATGTCGTCTTTTCCCCCCAAAAATGCCTGGAGCACAACAGTGCTTGTTTGTACAAAGAGGACAAACAAAATTGTCCAGAAATGGAAGCAAAACCTTATTTGCCCAAATTAATGGGCAAATTTTACAACGTGAGCAGAAGAAAAGTGTTGGGCTTGTTGGTTCCCCCCCCACCCCCCGCAAGGCACTTTTTTTTTTTTTTTTTTCCTGCAGGACAGTGTTCCTTTATAGAAGCATTCTTCTGAAAGCACTTCTCCAGTGAAGCTCCCCCTCCAACAGCTACTGTTACAAATCTGTGATAAAAGACGTATTCAGCAGGGTTGGCACATAAATAGCACCCAAACTGGCATTGCCAAAGCCTCGCAATTTTATCACGAGCTTCAAAATATTTGGCGAAAGAAAAGATGCTCTTGCAGGGAGCATCAGCTAGGAAAAGCTTCAGCTCTTGGGGTCATGAGAACCTCAGATTTCATCTGGAAGAAAAAGAAGAAGGCAAGCTAAGCGTCTAGACGTGATTCTGGAGGAAAACTCTCAAGCAGGAGTGCAAATGTGATGCAGATTTTCAAGGACTGATGGCCAAGCAGAAGGAACCTTTGATGGATTATCAGTTGGTTTGATACAGCTTCAGGATTCTGCAGAATCTCGCTGGTGACTTTGGAATATTTGGGCAGGGGGAACCATGCTGTGAACTTCAGCCCTGGAAGCACCATCAGAACAAATGCTTTGCAAACGGAGGGGAGAGCAGCTGTCCCCAGTGCCGCTGTGCTCTTCGGCCAGTGCTCAACTACACGCGCGGGAGCAGAGCCACAGAGATCCCGCATGGCTGGAAGCATGGACTCTGGAGCTCAGCTGAACAGGGACGCTTTGCTTGCCTAGACAGGGTATGTGTCCATGATCTAGCCATTTAACCCTGCCAAAAAAAAGCAGGAGGTCTTGCTCTGCTCTTCCTCTTCCCCCACATCTCCCTATCTTTGCCCCTGCGATCTCTCCCTATCCCTTAGCACATGCCAGACTTCTCCAAGTACTTCTGCACCAGCAGAAAGCCATTCGCTGTTATCCTTAACCTTCAGATCAGATCAGCTCTCACACAAACCTCTAATTCAAGTTTGCAAAGGAAATATAATGGAAGTAAGACCCCATGCTGGCTCAGTAGCACAGCAAGGCAGGTCCATCAAAGCCCAGGGGATGCGCAGGTCCTAATGGAGGAGGACAAGCCCCAGTTGCATGGACAGAGAGCTTTGCCGTTTCTGTAGAAGAGAGGCTGAGTCCACAACACAACAAGTATGTAACACCTATAGGGTATCTTTGCAGGGACATATGCACGCACACCCAACAGCAAACACAGCTCTTCTGTCCTGCTGCTCTTCCCATCCGTGCCAGACACAAACCACAGTCAAACCAGACCCGGCATCCACAGCGCAAGGGAAAAGAAACATCTCAGCAATGAATAGATTTCAGCTGGAATCTCCCAGGAGATGGTATTAAAATGAAGGGGGGAAGAAATAAATAAACGGAGGAGAAAAGAATCAACTTGCCAGTGTCAGCCATGCCAACTTCTAAAACCATGAGTCAAGCCCTGAACACTACAGCACCAGCTCCCAGTCTGGGATACTGGGAAATAACCAGGCTAATGTGGGGCAGTGAAAGGAGGGCATCTCCTTACCCCTCTCCACCCAAGAATTCCTGTTTTCCAGCTTTTCTCCATAACAGTGAAGCTCTAGAGGTCTTTTTTCTTTAAAAAGCTGTGATTTTCACTGAAGTCCCTGGTTCTGAGTGCTAGGCTTTAATCCAAGTGTCAGACATCAGGAGATAGTGATGGGCTGCAGGAGCTGGCCACCAGCCGAACCCTTTTCCAGCCAGCTCAGCTGGGGTCTGGATTTAGGAATCCACTGATGCATTCAGGAAGTACTTCCCAAAATGCAGAGTTCAACCCCCAAATTGCATCATGCAGCAGCAAGCACAACTTTATGATACTCTATAAATACATCACTACATACCACACTCACCAGGTCCAGCTCTAAATCTGGTTCACCCATCAGTCGCAGAAAATATAAATATTCTCCCTGGTTTTCAGTACAATATTCCCAAGCTGATCCAGAGAACCTATGGAGTCACTAAGCTATAATTAGAGGTTTATTATAAAAGGTGTTTGGGATGCCTGTCAGCACTGAAGGACACTCTGTATTTAAGATACCCTTAACACACGTAGCGGCAGTGGGCCGGTTTTTGGGCTTTCATTTAAAAAAAAAAAAAAGCCAACTTGTTTACTCACCTCAAGTGACTTTTCTTCATGTCTGCTTTGCGAGAGTATTTTCAGCCTCTAACTTGATTAATGGTATTTTAAAAAGGCAAAATGAAAAAGCCATCAGTGAGGTGGTTTAAAAGATACATTTTTATCCGTAGCTCATAATGTGATTACCAGCTAAATCTTGCTTTTCACCAAAAAAAAAAAAAAAAAAAATTAATCAGGGGCAGGACGTGCACATTCACTCATTCGTTATTGTAGGATTGTTGACACTAGCTTTTATTTTTAGAAAAACATGAAGTGTGGAGGGGAAATGAAACAATGCGATACTTCTTTGAGACCGTCTCTAACATTAGGAAAACATGCAAAGAAAATACCGTAGTGATCCGCTTGCATACCTTCCCACAGAGCACTGGGCTTGAATTTATAAAATAATAAATACTGTTTCAAAGCACTTGGACTGGGCTGACTTTTTAAAATTTTTTTTAAATACCATCTGACAACATCACCATATCCTGAGCCTTTGGGAGGGAGAAGACCCAAGAGCCACACACCAGGGATGCTATGCTCACTGGGACCTGGTCTCCCTCCTGGCTCCTGGCTGTCACACCGTGGGGTGACCCTGGGCAGCTCCCATTCCCCATGCCAAAAATAGGGGGGCACACTGGATCACCAGCTTGATGCCAGAGTGAGCATTTCACATCGCAGGCACCTCCAATTGCCTTAATCCTGCAAACACCTTAATAAAAACACTGGTCCATTAAACACACTGGGATTTCTCGCCTTTGCGGCACAGTGTGGTACGCTCGTATGCAACGCTTGTAGGGCCAGGGTTTCAGCAGATGATCCCCTGCATTTCTAAATAAAATATTTTTAGGCCTACAAGCACCGAGCTATATCACAACTTAGCAAATGTTGCTAAAATTAAGTTTAAGCTGGAATGAAAAAGCATCTCTGAAGTGATGCTCTGGTTCAACACCTGGTAGCAGTGTCACCTGTGCTTTGCTGATGGAAAGTAAGTCCTGAGGGAGAGGTAGCCACAGCCAGGAGATGACTGGGGCTGCTCTAGGAGGGGAAAAACATCATTAGGAGATAAAATCATCTCTGCTAATACTGAATGTGAATTCAGGTGCGTAATTACAGCAGCTGCCAGGTACAGCTCTGCAGAGGTGACTTTTTCTGGTGCTGTCTGGACACAACACCATAGAGGTATCAAGGCAGAGAGAGGATTTCTCCAACCACCCACCTCTGGGACTGGGGCAGAACTGGCCAAAAAAAGCAGCAGAGGAAGGCAGGGCAGAACACAGCTGCAGATCTGTGGTAAGAGGGTGCCCAGCTCCTGGATGCTCTGAAATCACCCCTTCCCAAATGCTGATTTCCATCCATCCCTTCAAAGCACAACAAAATATCTGGCAGCTGCATGGATGCACAGTAAACACAGAAACAAATTTCACTACTAATGGCCTCCAGTGGACTTATTTTTGCATCCTGCAGCAAAGCACCACTGCAAGGGAATGTTTTCTTCTTCCAGTAGACTATTTACTGTCACACACCTACATAAAATTATGGATCTTTGACTTACAATTTCTCTTTCCCTCCCCAAAAAGGCAACTGACATTGAGCTTCTCAGTTGCAAAATTAGCAGCACTTTGTATCCGCAATTCAGTTTTAAGAACCTCCCTCAACTCTTTTTTATAATCACATGGAGAATAGCTACAGCGCACATACCATTTTTCACTACATTGAGCTTGAGGAAAATTTAAGACTTCCTCCCCGCCCTGTCTTCTTTTTAATGGGAGATGTGATTATTGAAATTAATTCGGAAAATAGTCAGCATTCACCAATCAGCTCAGCAGTTCGGGTTTTCTTCATCTGCTGGTTACATGCTAATTATTGTACTGGTGGGATTATTTCCCATTCACATTTGGAATTTACAACACAGTAGGGAACTGATTAAATTAGAAGAAAAATACCAAAAAATAAAGAAAGAAATCTAAGACATTTTAAATTCAACATCGGGTTTTTTTCATTTTTCTTCCAAGTCTCATGCCCACAAGGACCTGACAAACTCAATCCCAGCAGAACAGATGCACAAGGCAGCGTTTCCAAGCATTAAAAGGCAGAGCAGCAACGACATCCCCAGAGCAGACACTTTGGGAAAGCAAAGCAAGCTTTCCACGCTCATCAATATCTCTGTTGTTCACAACATCCTCCACTGCCTCACACTGACCATACCCTTTTCCACGTGGCCAACATTTGTCGCTAAGGAGGAAAACCTCCCCACATATGGGAAATAAGCCCCCATGTCCAAGCCCAGGACTCCAGCAACGCTGAAACGCCCATGCTGAGGTAGGAACTGCGGTTTGCCTGACCGGGGAGCAGAGGTGGCGATGGCAGACACATCCCATGATGGCCCCTGCCCCATCAGCAGATCTGATGGACTTGGGTGGCTTCGTCCTCCCCCCCAGAAGAGCGAGAGGGACAGAGCAACACCAGTCCAGAACATCCACCAGCAAGGGCGGCTTTCTCCAGCTATCAGGTCTGCCAGCTAAGCGTAGGTCCCTGACAGAGACCCTCTTTTGAAGGTGCCTTGCAGAGAGATCCCTAATTTTGCTACGTGAATCTCAAATATTTACCACCTCATTTCACCTAGGCAAGCATGTATGCCAGTATTGTCAACAGCAGGGCTTTGAGCACACAAGGGACTTTGTGTTGGCCTTACAGCACTGTTTATTTGGTGGTTACCCCTGAAAGCAAGGGCTCCTTCTCATCCCCTCCCCCAGCTCCAACCATTCTGTTGAAAACTACAAAAAAACCCCACCCCCAACCAACAAAAAAAAACCCCAAAACCTACCCTAGGTGCCAGAGAAGATCAAAGTAGGAGTATGAAAGCCTTAAAGTTCCTTTAAACAACCCAGTCTCCTGCTCCCCACCCACTGCTGGGCACCCACAAGCTGCCCTGAGGCCTCCCCAGAAGGTGACAAGAAAAACAAATGTCCTGCAGCCCACAGACCTGCAATGCCGAAGGGAATCAACACCACCCGGAAAACACACAGGTGTCCCCCGAGCAGAAAATAAGATTGAAAAATCACATCTAAAGAACAGGCCTGACGAAGCAGCGGCACGGACCAGCAGCCAGCCCAGGCAGGCTACCAGGGTCGCTCACGGTGTGGTTTATTTGGCCGCCATCAGAGGCACCCCCAGAGCCCCCAGCTCAGCCCAAGTGACCCCCCCCGGAGTGGGCAGGACGGCCGGCTGCCTTCAGCTTCCCCTGGCGCAGGCAGGGGTTTCAGCTCAGGCAGGCACAGCGGGGTCGCAGGCAGCCCTGGCTCCGGGGGGACACGGATGCCGCCCCGGCTGGTGCCCAGGCCCCCCCGGGCGGGGAGGCTGGAGAAGCCCAGCTCCAAGCTGGATGCTGGGGAGAGCATCACCCGAGAAACAGGGTCCCCATGGGTGGCATGCAGAGATGTGGGCATCTGCCTGTGGAAATGGCTGACCTCCTAAGGGCTGGGGGGTGGCGGAGCCAGCACTCCTAAATTAAGGCAGAGGGGGATCGGGTGCTTGCTGTGATCCAGACCGGCAAGAAAAGGATGCTAGCAAAATTAGGATAGCATGGAGTAGCAAATGGAGCTGGGGAAAAGGTCAGGTCCAGGTGGACACAGCAGCAAGAGGGGTTTTGCACAATTAACCCCCAGTACGCTGGCTCCAGGGGTGCCTCCTCCAAAGCATCTTAATTTCTAGCGCTTTTATAAGTGCTACCGTGATTGCCAGGGCCAAACCTCCAACCTCCAGAAACAGTGCCGGCGTACAGCAGAACAAACATGGCTCAGCACCACCAACCCAGGCTGGGTGAGCAGGACAACACCATGCCACTGCAACAGACATCAGCTGTGGAGGGAAAAAAGCTAAACGCAAAGGACCTGCAAACCTGCAGTGGTTGCTACATCACCCCCGGTCTCTGTCTCTCCCGCCTGTAAAGCAACGTGAAAATGCCAGACACTGGACCAGGGCATGCAGGCTGCTATTTAAAACATCCACTGCACTTTATGGTACACACACAACCGGAGGAGTAGAGCCCAACAGGTGGATTATGGTCTTAATAAAATATTCACATTCATCTGCTTGCTCTGAGTCCAGACCACAAATCTGCTTCCCCTCTGTTAGCACGGCTGAGGGGGTTTTTGCCTGGACTTTTGTTTTTAAATTAGTTCTGCCTCTATAAAACAGAGACAATCCCCTTGTCTTAAATATTTTCCAACATGGAAATGATTCCTAGCAAAGGAAGAAAGAGCAGGATACATTTCAGAAGAGGAGTCTGCATTTACATGCCTCTTAAACCAAAGCACAACACAACAGGCTCGCATAACCTCCTGCACACATTTCAGGATGACTTGTCTCTAATGACCACCCTCCAACTAGGAACACAAGTAAGAGCCAATTAACCTTCATGCAAAGAGTAAACACACCCATCTTGCCAGAGCTGCAAAAAAACCACACGTCAAAAAGCCCTGTTGATGTCACATCCAGCCTGTCAAAGTCTCCAAAGCCACTGAGCACCACGGTCGAGGTGCTGGTTTAGA
The DNA here is from genome assembly GCF_026419915.1 of Harpia harpyja. NCBI lineage: Eukaryota > Metazoa > Chordata > Aves > Accipitriformes > Accipitridae > Harpia > Harpia harpyja. The sequence goes on along the minus strand of NC_068940.1, from coordinate 40,953,228 downwards.
GGTGACCACCTGTACAACGTTGACCAGAGCCAAAAGGCACGATGCAGGCTGCGAAAGCAAGCCTGGCACATCAGCTACCATCGAAGGATGAAACGGTCCTTGTGCCAACAGTGCCCCAAGGCAGGACCTGGAGCCACCAGGAAGGTCTCCAGCCATTGAAGCCTGCTTATGCTTGAGCACAAGCACGAGAAGCCAGTGATATGGTTGGATCCTTAATGCAGAGACCTAAGACCTTAGTTTATTAAACATGCTACACATCAAAAAGCATCCAAGACAACCTCGTCTCGAACATCCTCTTACACAAAGTATACTCCAAGTACTCTGGCGTGCTACAGCAAAGACCCTTCTACACCAAGAAGACCTGGAGATTAAAAGCTACAGGATCAAGTATCCAAGACCTCAAGCTTAATTTTTGTCCTCTTAAATTAAACTCTTTATTCTTACTATTTTGAGAGCAATCCCTCTTTGAAGAGACACAGACATCAACTGATTCCTGATTATTTGGGGAAGACAGAAGAACGAGCTCTGCCAGACAGCAGGGCACAAGCTTTCAGCAGTAACTGCACTCTTAATCTGTGGGACAACCCAACTATTGGACTTACTTTCCAGAGAGACACCAGCAACACCACGACTGGGGCTGCAGGACAGGAAAGTGAACCACCAGTATGACCATTTTGTTAAGATTTGCTGTATTCTAGGAGTTTTGTTTTTAAATTGATTTAGGCAGTTGACCCCACCACTGACCTAACTCCTCTGGAGAATAAAAAATACCCCACCAGCTTTCTGATAAGCACCTGGATATAAAGAAAAAAGTGTCACAGCTTCTGATTTTCAGCACTGCAATTGTAGAGCATGAGTCCATAGGAAACGCACAGACTTCCAGATGGAGAGATGGACAGGACTGATTACATACAATTATTAATGCGTGTCTCTCTCTACACCACTGGAAAAAGCACTGAATATGCTTAAAAAGAAACCAAGCAGGGAAAAATAAAATTACTACCTATTCAAGTATTTGTGCAATACTGGCACAACACCTTAGGGAAATAAATATTAGCTTGATCTATTTCTAAAAGAGAAGTTATTATAAGTTTCATGAAAACCTCTTTATTTATCAAAGCACGAGAGCAGAGCAGGCGTGAGCATCCTGCACACCAAGCCGGGCTCCAGGAGCGACTAGCTCCCTTCTTATCCTCACGGAAGCAAACTGATCCCCTTTGTACCTGTAGGACAAAAAAGTCAGCCTGAAAACAACCTCAAGACACTTACTCAGGAGAAAAAGAGTTAAAAGATGCAGAGAGCTGGCTCACTGGAAGCCCCTTTCAACTGATTCATCTGCCTCTTGCCTCAGTGAACTTTAAAGTGCTCGCTCTTTAAACCTGTCCCAGCCAGGCTCTTTATTAAGGACACTCTGCCGGACAAATTCCAGGGCTCATTCCCCACCCTATTCCTGACACGGCCCTCTCAAGCATCTCTGTATTAAAAGAAAAAACCCCAAAAGCTCTTCCCCTTGAGCAGCCCAACAGCACAGCAGGCAGGGAAGCCCCATCACCCAGACTGAATTTTCTGAGCGTTACTGGGCAGGAGTGTTTGGGTGGAGCTATAATGGAAACTTTTGCAACCTTAACACCATGCTATTTTATTTCATTTTTTTCCCCAAGCAAGTGCTAAAACGCATGGGGGGCCTGGCTGGAGTGGCGAGGGCAGCACTCGCCTTCAGTAGGAGGAACATTACAAAAGCCATCACTGCAATTGAACACACAGTTTAGAAGGCTCATTCTCCAATATTTCTATTTCTAAAAATAAAAATAAAGTAGGAATAAGGAGTGAAGTGCACACAGATTAAAAGGGAGTTCAGTTAAACATCACCCTATCATGCATGTAGAAAAAGGAGAAGGTACCCTCACACAGCGTCCCTCCTGAAAGGGGAGAAGAAAGAGAAACCACAAAGTCTTTGAAACACATGAGAACATCCTCCACGCAGAGATGAGCCATGGCTGCAATGGCTGTGACTGCATCTGGTGACAACCCAACTGCTTCAGCTCTGCTCTTGTGCCATGTGTCATCACCGGCTTCTCTAACTCCACCGCAGTCCTCATCCGACCAGGGCTTCTCTTCACGCAAACTCACTCTATTTGCATTTTAAGCATTGTTATTCAGAACATTTGTCCAGAAAAAAAAAAAAAAGAAAAAACAAACAAACAAACAAGGGGAAAAGCACAAGACTTCTCTTCTTTCTTCCTTTTTAATTAGAAACATCACCCCTCTTCTACTCAATGAAGCAGAAAAGCCATCACAGCTGCAAGAGGGAGAGATGCTGCAGACCTTCACCACAGAGACCACCAAGCACCAGCAACAGGATCTTCTCCAAATTAGCCTCTGTAGCAGGACTAAATTCATTGCACCTGGAACAGGTGGAGCCTAAGCTACAAACATAATCATCCTGGGCTCCTATTTAGTTAATACAAAGAGACAGGCATCTCAGTGATTCAGAGTCTGCACGGTGCGAATCATCCTTAGGACCAGCAGGGTGGGGGGGAACCTGGACCTGGCTCTGGGCTCCTGCTCTCCCAAGCAAATCCCTCTATTTCAGGGCCACGCCAGCTCCCTGCAAGGACAAGGGTGACAATAACTTACACTAACTGCGGGCAAACCAAGGACCTCTCCACGGGATGAATCTCCCTCGTGCTTTTTTACATACAAACCAGGTGGAAAAGACAGAAAGGGAAAAAAAAAAAAATATCAGGAGATGGGAAGCAAGGGACCCACTGCAGCAAAGCAAGCAGCAGCAAGCCAGCCCACGCAGGTTTGCTTGCACAAGCCGGGAGGGCTGAGCAGGACAGTGGCATGAGGGGGAGATGTCTGCTCCCATCTTCTGCCTTTTATTTGCACAGATTTCCACAGACCCTCAATTATTTGTTTCCACTCCCAACAGTTTTCTGGGGGAGCTAACGCCCTGCCTGCATTCAGCAGGCAGCAGACAGCCCAGTCCCGGGAGGGGATGAACACGAGTGGGTCTTCCAGGGCTCATCACTGCCCAGGATACAGCCCCACGTTCGGAAATAGCAAGTGACGCACCTATGCAACAGCCTCGCACGCAGCAGCGGGCTCCTCGTGCCCACTAACCCAGAGAAGGCTCCTGGGGGACCGAGCCACAGCCGTGCCCTGCAAACGATGCTGCCTCTGGACTCATCCCAGCACACAAACAGGGAAAGGCTTGACAAGGGACAAATGCAGACCCCCGTCCCCGGGTTGGACTGTAAACCCAAGTTGTAGATAATTCCAGGAGCTATGAGACAAGCTGCTTTTACGTAGTAACACCATAGTAACCGAGGTGGATGATAAAGCTTGCATACACAAGGGCACCACATTTTTGGAGGGGAGGAAGAGGAGGTCGAAATAGAAGGAAAGAAAACCTTCCTGCGGAGCGAGGGGACACATTTGTATAAAGGAGAACCGAAGCCACACTGCTGTTTAAATCTCCCCCCACTGACAACCCAGATGGCTCTTCCTACCAGCCCAGCTCACCTGCTCCAGGCTTCCCCGCTCCTGGCTGTCAGCACTGCCCGCATCGGTCCTTGCACTTCCCCAACGAAAGCCAGCAGCCCCCATGGGGCTGGTTTTGCTTGGCTTTGCAACAAGGGTTTTATTGATAGAGATGTGCTCCTGCGAGTGACTTTGGGGCTTCAAGTTACTACAGCTTTCTTACGGTAGCAAGAATTGCGGAGGCTGAGCCTTGTCAGAAAAACCTATGCTAAACCCCAACCCATCTATAATATAATTAACAGAAGCTACAGATTAGGTTGTCTCTGAAGCAAAACTCAATCCAACAGCCTCCTCTCTCCCACCCCCAAAGGTGGGTCAGGACTCCAAAACTGTGTGGGCATCCGTGTGCTGTGAGTTACTGGGATGAACTAAGAGGAAACAATGAACAGACTGGAACAGCCCGCTCCCTCTTCTCAGCTACACATCCCAAGTTGTAAAATACATCAAGGTCACGGACCCAACCTAGTTAATAGAAGTTACCGTTAAATTGCTGTTTTCTTCTATGGTAAATAAAATGCTTCTGATCATCTGGGGTTTTTTTCCTCCTCCTCATCTCTTAAAGAGAAATTAGTCTAGAATAAGCTGTTCCAGATAATGAAGTAAACTTCTGGCTTCCTATCCGTGGAGAATCATTCCTTAGGACACCGCAATCCTCAGTTGGGGACTGCAGCCGGAGGAGGTGGTCAGGGAGACCAGCAGCAAAACCCTCCCTGCCCAGCTGGAGCCACCCTCCCACGCTGGGCGGAGGGGAAAGCCCACAGCCGGGCAGAGCCCACTCCCTTAGGGGAGCAGAAATGGGAAAACGCAGCTCAAGATGGGCTTGTATATGGCTTTTTTCCAGATATATCCATCGGCCTAACGAGACACATCACTCACATCACCCACCTCTCCCCCAAAAGTTTCCCATCTCGTAACCAGAATAGAAGAGGACCGCTTGGAAAAACCTTATTGCTCGAGTCTTGAGGGCACAGACTAAGCATGCCCTGAACCAGGGGATAGAGTTTAAAGCCCTGAGCACGAACTGCGTAGTCACTTCTCAGCCACGCCAGCCATCCAAGCAAACACAATGCCCAAGGGGCACGTGCCCACTCTCCGCCTTGGACCCGCATCCCCCTTACCGAAACGTCTCCGCTCCCCAAACCCGCCACTCGGAGCAGAGAGGCCTCAGTCCGCTGGCACCTGGCCACACGTCTGGCTGCCACCGCAGGAGCCCTGATCGGGAGCTGCCATAGCCCAAGCAGGACTTTACCCCGGCAGCACAGGGGTGCGAGGTTAAACCACTGTCCCCAGCCAGGCAAGGAAAGCACCGAACGGGAAATCAGGACGGAGGGATCTGGCGTTTAGTCCCAGCTTCGCCACAGATTTCCTACGCGGCCCCGGGCACCTCACTTAGCAGGGGCTCGGTTTTCCTACCTGCGTGAAGGGGGAGATGCCATCTGCTGACATCCCGGTTTGTCCCAAGACCAGGCACGTTAAACCCGGCACTGTTGCAACACCAGGAGCCACAAAAAACCCCCCCTCGTGACCAACCCTCCTAACCCCCAACTGCGACACGAGTGCGGTCTGCCGCCCCTCAGTCCCCGGAGCAAGCAGCCAGCAGCAAGGGCTGGAAAAAAGGACTTTTCTTCCCTCTAAAGACCCAGACTAAAGAAAACAACAACAAAAAAAAACCCAACCCAGACTGCCCCAAGGGAGAGGCAGCCGGGTCCCGGGCAGCCCCACGCAGCCAGGCGCTCACGCAGGGCTCCCTGAGCGGCCGGGCCGGCCGCCGGCAGATTTTTAATTGAATTTATTTTAATTTAAATTTTAATTGCTGGCGAGCCGGTCGCAGCAAAGGGCAGCGCAGCCCGCCGGCTCCCCGGCCCGCGGCAGGGCTGGGCGCACCGGGGCGGCGGCGGCGGAGGTGGGGGGGGGGGGACGGACAGACGGACGACGGGGACGACACGCGTGTCCCGACCCCCGGGTGGGCGCCCGGCAAGGGGAGGGGGCCGTGGGAGCGCCTCGCCCCCGGCCCCCCGCACCTGTCCGGGGTCCGCGGTCCCCGGGGGCAGCTCCCGCGGAACGGGGGGGGGGGGGGGACCGCGGCGGCGAGGCGAGACGAGGGGCGCGGGACCCTCCCCGCCGCGCCGGGCGCTCGGCACTCACCCACGGCAGGTCCCCGGGCCGCCGTGGCGGTTCGGCTCGGCGCGGTCCGGCGGAGGCCCCGGCCCCGGCGGCGAGCGCGGGGCGGGCGGGGCGGGCAGCGCAGCGGGGCGGCCGGGCGGGCGCCGCCGAGCCCAGGCATCGGCGGGGGGCGGGGGGAGCGCGGGGCGGGCGGGCGCGACACACACCGGCATTAGCCAGGCTCCATCGCCGGGCTGGGGAGGGGGGAGCGGGGGTGACGTCACCGGGGCGGGGCGGCGCGCGCGCTTGCGCGCGGTTCAGCTGGCGGCGGGGCGGCGCGCGCGGGGTACCGGGTACCGGGCGGCTGCACCGGCCGCATGCACCGGGGAGGGCGGTGCAGCGTTGGCACCGGCTGTGCGCGCGCGCGCTGTGGGGGGGCGGTGTAGCGCCTAGCACCGGGGACGTGCGGCGGGGAGGGCGGTGAGCGTTCGCACCGGGTCCGTGCGCCGGGAAGGCGGCGAGCGCTGGGCACGTGCGCTGCGAGGGGTGGCGGCGAGCGCCGGCACCGGGCGCGTGCGCCGGGGTCGTGCCGCGGGTGCGTGCAGCGGGGCGGGCGGCGGGGGTGTGCACCGGGTGCGCGGCCCCGGGGAGGTCAGCAGGTGCGTGCCCGGGAGCGCGTACCAGGCACCCGCGGGTTCGTGGGGCGCGGGTACCGGGGGCCTGAGCGGGGCGTACGCACCGAACACCGGGAGGATGACGACGAGCGTGCAGCCAGCCGTGGGGGAGGATGGCGTGGGCGTGCGGCGGGCGCCGAGGGCAGCGGGTGCCCTGGGCGTGCCGGCGCCCTGCTCCCCCCGCCGCGTCGCCTCGCCGCTCCAACCTTCTGGTGCCCCGGCTCAGCGCCTTGCCCCATCCGAAGCGGAGCGGGTGGCTCCCGCCGGTTTAGGGAGCTGAACCGGCTGTGCGGAGCCTGGCCGGGGGGGACGGCGGGGCCGTGCGCCCTGCTGTCGGCACACTGGGCTCGCCCGTGGGGCCGCGAGGAAGGCGATGGGTTCAGGCGTGTGCCACACGGTCGGTTCGTGAGCACAGTCGGTGCTACCAAAAAAACCCGCCCGGCCGTGAGCAGCTCTCGAGTGGGCAGCTCTGCGCCTTGCGCCAGCGCCGATGGAGCCTGGATGAACCTCCAGGAATTGCCCCCGTCCCTGAGGGAGCAGGACACCTGAGCTTTACTCCCGTGGCTTTCACGTGATGGGAATTCCACGCCATCCAGCTGTGCACTGGTGGTTTGGTGGCTGGAAGCGCCCTGTTTGTTCCTGCTCCCAGCCTTCGCCCCCCCCCCCGGGGGGAGGGAGTTTGCTCCAGGGGCTCTGTGGGTCCAGCTGCAGGGTGAGCGGCTCTGGGCGCTGCTGTGCTCCCCGAGGCTGGAGAGGTGCTCCTGGGGGGGCCAAACCGCTGCACCCCAAGGGCTTTGGCAGCATTTAATAATAGCGTGCCATGAGCAGGTCGGGGATCGAACAGAGCACCAACTAGTTTTTAAAAAAAGTGTGGCTTGGAAACATCATCTGTCTTGAAATAAGACACCAGCTTTGGACGAAAGATAAAAGATTTTCCAGCTGCCTAAATGTGGACGTCATCCCGCTTTTCCTGGATTTGGAGCTAATGGTCAGACTCTGCTCACAGTTACGTTGATGTAAATATGATGTTGCTTATCTAAAGCTGTTGGCTTTAGAGCACAGGTCTGGATTATCAGCAGCTGGGACAAAAAAGCTAAGGGCTCTCAGTGCATCGCAAGTTCAGAGACTTCATTTTTCAGGACCCTTTAGTGCTCAGGGCTATCAGCTCTCCTGGTTTTAGAGCGTGGCTGAATTTCTCTGCGAGCCCTGGCTCCTGGAGCCACGTGACTGTGTGGGAATTGCAGCTTTCTGGTTTTTCTTTTTAAGTAAGCTTGAACCCTTTGTGTTTACGGAAGAAATGTGAACTTTTAACAGGTCAGAAACTAGGGGCCAAATCAGCAGAGCATGTTTATAAACCGGAACGGATGGTTTTCAACCAGTCCTGTGGCCGTAATTCAGCTTTTTCAATGCTTGTGATTGGCGGACAGGATGGCATTTCCTCCTCTTCAGGCAAAATGGCTTTCCCGCCCACTCCGTCACACGCCAGGCCAGTCTGACCTGATCTTTCTGGGAATGGGAAAGAAAAAAAAAAAACCTACAACACTGTTTTCCTGTTGTATTCCTGGCTCCAGGGCCGGGACTCAGAGCTGCTGGACCTGCAGGAATTGCCCCCATCCCCGAGAGAGCAGGACACCTGAGCCTTGCTCCCTGTGGCTTTCACAGGATGGGAATTTCACCCCATCCAGCTGTGCTGACTTGGTGTTTCTGCCTCTCCTCTCGTCCTCTTTTGCTGAATCACCCCTTTCACAAGCCTCTGGAGCTCTTTGTTGATCTGGGGAAGGAAATGGGAGCCCCTGCCCGGCCAGCTGAGAGGGGCAGGAAGTTCTGCCAGCCTTCCCCACAGCCTTCCCCACGCTCCCCCTGCTCTTAAAAGGCTGCTTCTGTCTGCTGGGAGAAGGGGCCGTGATAACGGGAAAGCCCTTTCACGTCCCAGCCTCTGGCAGGAATTCCCTGGAGGGTCACAGTGTGGGGATGTCAGTTAGGGGTGACAGCCCTGCCAGCAGCAGGGAGCTGCTCCAGGAAGCTGCCTGGCACAGGGACCTTGGACCTGCTGGGCTGATTGACAGCTGTCAGCCCCACATCTGGGTCACCCAGCCCAATAAACTCAATGGCTCTGGCCATCTCTCACCTGACATTTGGTGCTTGCAGTGTCCTGCTCTGTGCACAGCATTCAGGAAAAGCCGTCTTTGCAGCCGTGCCTCAGCCTGACTGGCTGCTGCCTGGATTTTGCCAGCATCTCAGGAAACCCCAGTGTAAGGGGGACACTGGTGAAGTGAAAGGACAGAGCAGACCCAGGGAGAAACGAGCCAGGCTAGTGACCATCAGAACGTCGTGCCCCAGAGCAGCGATGTCCCGGAGCATCCTTCCAGAGTGGGAAAGGGGGCAGGAGAACACTGCTGCCTGGCTCAGGGGTGGGAAGAGGATTTGGATGCTGCAGTAAGTGGCTTGGCAAGGCGGGCTTCCAGCCGTCAAATGGTACTGGTGTCCCCAGCTACTAGCTGAGCCCCGTGGCTGGAAGAATTGCTTCTGTCCCAGCCCCAGCTTCGCTTGTCAGCAAAGAGACCTTTTCTGTCAACTCAGTTCCCCTCCCGTCCGGGAGAGCTTCTAGCTCCTCTGCAGTGTCTCTGATGAGCTGAGCTGTGTTAGGTCTCAGCCAGCATGGAGGACGGCTTCCCAGCTCGCTCTTGCAGCCAGATCGTCCACCCTTCCTCCAGACATTTCACCCCAGGCCCATGAAGAAGCAGGCAGCAAGGGGGGGATCCAAGGAGAAGTGTCCCGAGGGATTGCTGGGCTGCTCAAAGACGAGCTTAAGCAGCTGGGAAAATCCCGGAGAAATAATGTGATGACTGAAGGAGAAGGCAAAACCCCCAGCAACCCCCACCTTGGAGGCAGCCAAAGAATTGGCTGTGGCCTGGCTCATCTGCAGCAGCTGTTGAAATACAAAGAAGGGGAAAAACAAGCCTGTCTTTGACAGGACTTGTCCCCTCTCCCGCCCTGTGACTGAAGACATGACTTGTTTTTCTGGGACAGAGGAAAATTTAGGAGTCTCCCGGGCAGCAAGTGCCTGGGGTGCTCCCAACTGCCAACTGGATGGATGGAGTTTTTCTGGAGAGGCGCTGGAAATGCTGGGATCATGGTTTTCAGCACTGCCAGCCGGTGAGGCACAGCATGGCCTGCAAGGCAGTACGGAGGGGCCAGAGTGCAGCTGGCTGTGCCGCTACCCCATGTGGGGTGAAGGCTGCGATCCAAGACGGGTGGAGAGCACCAGGGATGAAGGATGAAGGCCGCCAAGATGGACATGGGTGTGAGCTTTTTGGAATGCAAGGAACTGAAAATATTGCATCTTAGTTGACTAATAAAAAAAAGCCGTCTTGTTTTGCAAAGGCTCATTGCAAACATCTGCGGGTTGTGGAGTTCCCAAATGGGGGAAGAAACGTCTCCCTGTGGGAGCAGCTCCTGGGGGGAGGATGCAGAGGATGCACAGAGAAATTGGGGTGCTCAGGTTTACAAGGCCAGGGAGTGATGGATCTGCAGGGCTCACCTTCCAAAAAAAGGAAGGAGGAGCAAGAGTAGATGTGAAAAGCAGCTGGCAGGAACCAAGAATAATTGTATGGCTTTGCAAAAAATTACCGTGGCAATTAAAAGTCCATTAAGCTTTTTGGAGGACAAAGAAGGGAAGAAGAGGTAAGTAAAATGCCCTGGGGCTGGATTGCAGGGTAGCACAGAGGGACGTATGGACATCACGAAGTGTGGCCATGGCACAGCTGGGGATCTGCTGCAGGGGCACTGGGGGACGAGCATAAGGGGCAGTGGGGAAAACCAGCTGAGCAAGGAGCCTTGGAGGTAAGTGATGGGGGAAGCTACTTCTGCAGGGTGTCCGAGTGCCAAGTGCTCGCCCCTGTGTCCAGAGGGTGGGGGTTTGAAGCCACAGCAAGGCTGAGCTTGTGCTGGCTTTGCCTTCCTTCTTTGTGCTCACTTGAGGATGCATTCAGCTGGCTAAGGAATAAATGGTGTCCTGTGCTGAAATGTCCTCTGTGGCATTTTTGACCTGGTACCAGGCATCTGCAGCCCAGATTTATCCTTGCTTTTGTGTTCAGCCCTGGAGTTTGCGTTACAGCCCCAGGGTCTGCAGGGTGTAAACCACTGCCCTGGGTGAGACCCACTCCGGTGGCATCACCGACCTCTAGTCTAAGACAAAGGACAAAGCACCTGAGATGTCACATCCCGAGGTGTCTAGCCTGAGGTTACAGCGGGTTCCTTCCCCGCTGGGTGTGAGTGCCTGGTGACCTGGCCATGGGCTGCGGGGTTTGGTGGCAGCTGCCCACCCCGGGCTCCCCACGAGCCCTGCTGGGGTCAGGAGCTGGTGCTGCCCGGTGCCAGCCCGCCTTCCTCGGGGAGCACAGCCGTGCCTGGCCACCCACAATAGCTGCTTTCTGTCCAATTTCACCGAGGGGTAGAGCGCTCAGAAATATTAAGCTGCTGGAAAACAGGCTTCCTTCCTTAGCTGGTTTGTCACAGCCTTTAGGAAAGTTCCCATATTGGGTCTGGGACCTCATGTCCAGGCTGTGCTTGGCACTGTATGGGCACAGGGGGGGATCTCTGTGCCTCCCACTGCCACCAACCTTACCAGTAAGGCACAGCTGAGGAAGGTGGGATGCGGGGAGTGAACGGGGCTTGCCTGGGAATGAGCTGTGGCATTTCTGCAGATCAGCCCATCAGCTGTGACCAGCTCAGGTGGATTGGACCCTTCGCCTCACAGACTAAGGAGGTCCTAAGCAGCCTCCCTCCAGCTTTGGTGCTTCCTTGCTCTCACAGAGCAACGTCAGCTCCATGAGTGATGGGTGGGAGACTCCTATGCGCACACCAGCAGAAGAGCCTTCATTCCCCAAAGTTCCACCATCTCTTGTGCAGACCAGGAGCTGCATCCACTCAATCCATGTCACTCCAAAACTCAGCGCAGAGGGTGCTGGGGAATCACTTGCACAGCAGGTCGGGCAGTCGTGGGGCAGAGCCCGTACCGGCCATATCTCTGCCCCTGGGGAGTCATAGTCTGGTGGGAGCCAATGCACTTTTTTGGGAGCACAAAAAAACTCCACTGCCTCGGTTTCTCACCTGAGTCTACCTGGCTATTCCTGCATCGCTTCCCCACTGCTGCGAAGCCCATTGAGATCAGGAGAGGCTCAGTTTTCACAAAGCCTCTGTTTTTTTGTGCTATTATTTCAACTTGTGCTCTCTCTTCTCATCCCACTGGAGATAATGCAGGGCAGAGGAGCCCCTGGGGCTTGGCCACCCACTCCCTCCCTTTATGTCTTGTTAGGACTTCACTGTGAGCTTTGGTGGTGCCTCTGTAAAATGATGCTTAGTGCTTCTTCGTGTCCCAAAGCTTTCCTAAGGCCATGGCAGAAAAAAAAAAAAAAACCAAAACAGGGAGGAAAAAAAAAGGGCAGAAAGCCACAATGATGGAGGTGGAGAGGTGATATTGGGCCACAGGCAGGGGCTGCCAGGGTGCAGGGTACCCACGCCCTGGGAAGTTGTGGTGCAGGGGAAGGGTGGGGAGGGCTAGAGGCTGGGAGAAATGGAGGGAAAGCCACCACCCTCTGGTGACAGGTCTTCAGAGCCCCCGGCGCTGCACCCAGGAGTGCCAAGGGTCGGTGCAGTAGGCAAGTTAGGCACCCTGAGGTGTATGGCATGGCACCTCAGCAGCCTCAGAGGATTTTGCAGGAAGGTGGGTGACATTAGCTGTGTCCCAGCTGGTGCTGCCCTGGTAGGAAACACTGCCTTCCCCTGCTTGCCCAGGGGCACAGGCTGGCTTGTGCAAAAGGTCCCGGTGTCCCAGTTTGGTCCCAGTCCCAGGCTGCACAATGAAATAAACTCACCCAAATTCACTCTTCCAAAGTTTGCAGTTATTGAGGGGCAGCTAAAATTATCCCTCAAAATGCCCTAAAACCTTGGGTTCTGGTGAAGCCTTGTTCCTCCCTACAAGCACAACACACCAGCGCCTTCCACGTTCCTCCCAGTCAAAACCTGGCCAAGGTGCACCCAGTCTTACATCCAGGAGCAATTAGGCGAGCAACACAGCAATTATCACCCTACCCACTCTTCGTGGTCCTAGTCCATGTGACCCTATAGCAATCCCTATGACCCTATGGAGGAGGGAGAAATTAGCATCTGGCATAGGGTCCTTAGCAATACGCTTCCCACTCTGGACTGTTCTCAGCCCAGCCACGGCTGCGTGAGGATGCTCTCCAGCCATTGCAAGGCAGCTTTTGAAGGGCAGATCTTTCCCAGAGCTGTGCGCTCAGCCTGTGCAAGCACCTTTTCCAGAGGGCTCGGTCTCCCCCCCGGGTCCTGAGAGCTGGGGTTTGGTATAGTTTGTGCCCTGAGGGGTTAAACGCTGAGAGATCTGGTCTGGAAAATGAAAGGACTGTCTTTGGAAATTCCAGCTTGGTGGGTTGGGCTGCAGTGGCCTGGCGGGATGGTGGGTTGGAGAAGGAGGGAGGAAGGGTCTCCCTCAGCGCAAGGCAGTTGGCATCTCTGCCAGGAGCTGCTGGAGCAAAGGAGGCGGTTGCAATGAGACACAGCTGCTCCGGCGTGAGAACTGGGAGCTGGTTGGGAGCCGGGGCCCTCCCCTTGCTCAGGTGAGAGGAAGGAAGCGGTAGGGAGAGGAGGAGCTGAGGTGAGCGAGCTTTCTTGCCGGCAGAGAGCAGCTCCTGGGATTTCTGGGCTGGTTGCCCCAAAGTTGAGGCGGTGCTGAGGTTCAGCAGCTGCCCAGGTAATGGGGAAGGTGCCGGGCAGCTTGCAGCGTGCGGTGGATGGGGAGCGTGGCCGTGCAGGGTGGGAAGGGGGTGCTGCTTGTGGGGTGGCCCAGCTGGCTGCCACCTAGGAGCAGAGCAGGCTGGTGTTAGCGAAATAGCTGGCTTATTTGGGGAGGCTTTTTAACTGGAGAGGTGGATGTGAGCTGTGTTGCCTCCATGGGGGAGGGTTGCCCCCTTTGCTAGAGCCGTGTGGTGAAGGGCTGTGATCCAGCCGTTTCTGGGGTTGAGGGGTGGGGGTGCCCCATTCCTCTGTAGGGCTTATTTGTTGAATGTGGCTTGGTGTCCTTGAAAACCGTTCTCCTGCCCTGTCCACCTATGAATCTCTCTTCAGAGTGTAACTTACTCTTCATCTCCTTAATGGACCCGCTCCATCCATGGTGGGGCTGAGAGCTGTGAGAAGTCTGAGCCTCTTCTCTCTGTTCTCTGCCTGTCTGCAGTTGCCCTGGGTGAAACTCACAGGGAGTTAAACTCACTGAGCTGAAAGCTATCAGAACCATCCTCTTCCCACTGCCCCGAGCTTTGGGGCCGAGCACATCCCCAGCAATGTGCAGGCAGATGCTGGGGGAGCAAGCAGCTGCCCATTTAGGCAATGAGGCATGAAGCCCCGGGGGGGGACACTGGCTTTGCAGCGGGGATGTGGCCCTGGCACGAGGCGCTCGGCAGCATGTTTTGCTGGCTGGCTGCAGTGCTGTGTTAAGCCCTTGCACTCTGTTCACTGTGAAGGCGCTGCTCGGTATGGGGCTGTTCCCGGGGACTCTTTCCAAGCCCCCACCCCAAACCCTATGGGCTGTGCAGGCTTATCTGCCTGGGATTTTCCCTATGCACTTTTCAGGTCTGTCTCAATGTAGACCCCAGCCAGGAGCCCGTCAGCACTGCCCTGGGAGCATCGGGGTCAGCCCAATTGTTCCTCCTCTCTGAAAATCCCCTCCTCTGCAGCGAGGAGCTCTCTCCTGTTTGCTGCCAGGCCCCGCAGCACAGCGGGAAAGGCAGCTGGAGGGCTGCCCATCCCAGCAGCGATGCTGGGGAAAGCTGGGCTCAGCAGGTTGGTGGGTGGCCCCGTGACCCTGGTCCCGCTCACAGCAGAGCTGATGGAGGCACCGAAGCTTCGGGAACAGGCTAGCGCTTCCCTGCCGTCTCCCCCGGGGAGGATCTAGGCTTTGGGCTTATTCCTGGCAGGGGGGCAGGACATGGAGCAGGGACCAGGTCTCCCCACACAGACCGCCTTCCAGGAGGGATGTCTGGGAACGGGACGGGGCTGAGCTTGTGCAAAACGGATCAGAGAGGCTGGGTGCCTGCTGGGGCAGAGGGCTCATCCAGTGGCACCTGCTTGTCCTCGTCCCTTTGGGTAAGGAACCAACTCTCACCAGCCACCCCATGGGTTGGGTGTGCACTGGGGGCTGTGCTGAGAGCCCCCAGGGACACCATGCGATCGGCTGATCGTGCTGCTGGCACAAGAGGCTTCCTTTAGTTCATCCACGGTCCTTCTGAAGTGGTTATTCTGTGTCCTCATCCTCTCCTTGGGGCAAGGTGGGGTGCAGAGCTGGCAGCTCGGGAAGCTGCGCTCAGCTTCTGTGGTTCCCAGTCTCTGGTGTGATGTGCTGACACCAAGACCGTCGTCCTGCTGATGCTGCTGTCCTGCTGATGCCGAGTGCTGAGCAAACGGAGCAAGGGGCTCCTCTGTCCCAGAGGCTGGGACCAACACCCAACACCCCAACATAGATCTGCAAGAAAATACTCTGCGGATTTCAATGTGTTGACCAGGAGGCAGCTGCCAGTGGTGGGCTGCAGGAAGGGGGGCTGCACATAAGCCATTTGGAGCCTGCATGTCACCTCACATGGCTGGAGGCCTGGCTGTGCTGCAAGCCCCAGCACGGACCACACAAATCTCTGCCTTTGCAGCCATGCCTTTCCTCCAGCGCAGTGGAGGAGACTTGTCTCCGCTTGGGGAGTGAGAAGCTGGAGGACGTGAGCAGGCAAAAGGATGAGCGGGAAGCAGGCAAGGCTTTCCCTCCATGTGTTCTTGCTGATGAAAACCAGGAGCCACGCAACCTTGGAGTGCAGCAGTGCCTTGTGAAAACAGCGTTGCAGAGCTGTCTGGGTACCCTCCAGGCAGCAAAGCCCCTTTGCTGGGATTCCCTGGGGAGATCAATAATGGCAGCAGGGGCCAAGACATGGAGACCACGGAGTTCTGGCTTTAACAAGGGCCATGTCTGGCTGATTCAGCAATGCCTAGGTGGGATGCCTTCCCCTCTGAGTGGCAAACATTAGATTTGGATTCTGTTCAATGTGAGCATGTGGTGTATGCAGCAGCTCCTTGGACTTCCCACCTCTCTGCCCTGAGGGTTTTTTTTTTTTAAGGACAGTGCAGAGCACGAGGTCTCCTGCCAAAAAAATTCTTGTTTGAATGGGATGTTGACAGCTCGATTGCAAAGTGTTGTTGTGAGCTAGTATTTGCCTTCCCAAGGGGCAAATGTGATGGTGCATCCCAATAGCAAAGGTCTCTCTCCTCCAAGCTGAATGCGATAACTAGTGCTCTGGCTTCTGTCCTGTTTTCTGGTGCTCACAGAGGCCCTGGATGATCTTCATCAAGGCCCTTCATGTGTTTCTCTCGGTTTCCCTAGAGGCTTATCTGTCCCCATGATGGGGCTGTATTTGCAGCTGTGAAATGATTCTCCTAGAGTAAACTCGCATTGCATTTAGTTGCTGGAGCCCTTTTTCACCACCTGAGTCTATTCCTGTCTCTCACTTGCAGTCTCAAACAATGAACTACGTGGGGCAGCTTGCCGAGACCGTCTTTGTCACAGTGAAGGAGCTGTACCGGGGTCTGAATCCTGCCACCCTGACGGGCTGCATCGATGTGGTCGTGGTGAGGCAGCCTGATAACTCCTTCCAGTGCTCCCCTTTTCACGTGCGTTTTGGGAAGCTGGGTGTGCTGCGCTCCAAGGAGAAGGTGGTAAGTGGTGCCTGCCCTGGGATTATGCTTCCTCTCTGGTGTCTCCAGACCTAGGATCTTCCATAACCCAGAGGTTATGGAAGAACTTTGTTTGGGGAGAATGGGAACCCTGCTGAAAGGGGTGCTTGCTAATTTTTGGGGGGGATGCCCCTGAATGAAACCTGTACTCTTCAAAAGAGGACTGTGCTTCCCAGGAAAGTTGGGAGAGGTCCCTTGCCTCAAAGGCTGGATGGCTGTCAGCCCTCTGAGCAATCCCAACTCATCCCCTCCCTGGGGAAGTGCCTTCCTGTACACTGATAGGTGAGTGGGTTCAGATGGACAGGCTTCTTCTGCCCCTCGCCAGGTTGACATTGAAATCAATGGGGAGCCTGTGGACCTGCATATGAAGCTGGGCGACAATGGAGAGGCCTTCTTTGTCCAGGAGTCAGAGGAGAATGAGGTTGGTGATGAAGAGGTGCTGCTGGTCTGTGTCCTCCTGTGACCACCTGGAAGTGCAGGCCTGAGGTGGAAGGAGCAGGTTTGGACTGCTCTTCTTCCCCACGGTGACTCCATTATCCCTTCTGATGTTTCATGTGTCCAGAAAGGTTCCTGCTTGAAGGACCTTGCAACCAGTGTAGAGGATCTGAGCATTGGAGCACCCTGAGGGAGCATTAGACCAAATATCTGCATCTCAGACTGGCCTCCATCAATGGGCATGGCTGCTGGCCAGCCAGGCAGATATCTCGGAGCTTGGCCTCTTGGGGGATCTTGTGACAGGGATGAGAGTGAGCCAGATGCTGTGGCAGGCTGCCCGCTCCACTGGGAAGCGGCGGGATGAGACTAGTTGTGGCTTCCAGAAATCTTGGCAGCTCTCTCCCAGGCTGACTTGTGGTTGCTGCTAGCTTGGGCTGGGTTTGAGAGCAGGGAGAGGGCTCTAGAGCAGAATCCCATCTACAGCCTTTGTAATTCTGGTCTTGTGGTGCCATCTCCTGCCTGTCTCTCCTTGCCCATGTTAAAGATGTCTTTAGCTTGTGGCTGGATAGCCCTACTTTTTTCTTTATTCACGTGTTGTATGTACAAAACCTTTCCTTATAGGCCTAGCCACAAACCCACCCCCAAGTTGAGGGCTCGGTGGCGTTGGTTGTGCTGGTGGTGTATGTTGCATAGATGAGAGCCATGAGCTGCCAGGCTGGAAAGGAGGGTGCTGGAGCTGACCAGGCTCTTCCCATCCCTGTTGCAGGGCAGCATCCCCTCCTGCCTCTGCACATCCCCCATCCCCACGGAGCAGAGCCCGGAGGATGCCGCTCAGCCCTCTCGTGGGCAGGAGGCCTCCAGTGCTGAAGCGACCCTGCGCAAGAGGAGGCGACGCAGGAGGAAGCCCAAGCGGAAGGAGGTGGTGGACTCCGAGTTAGAAGGCTGCGAGGAGACCAAAAGCGAGATGTCCATGGAGGAGCCGTGCAAACTGCCAGCCCCAAGGTGAGCTGCTTGGTCTGGGCAGGGTGATGTGGTGGGTCAAGCCTGTAGGTTCACTTGGTGGTGCCCAGCAGTGCTGAAACATGGGGAAAGTGTTTCCAAATTGGACCCTAGCTTCTTGTGGAGTAGAAAGCCAGTGGAAATGGTGAAGTTGGGTATTGCCAGCTTTCCAGGAGAGGAGGCTGGTGCCTGAAAGTAGCATAACTGACCTCTTTCCTCCTTTGCAGTGATACAGTGTATTTCTCCTTTGCTGATCTCCCTGAAGAAGAAACCAGGTCATTGCAGTCCCCAGAGATGCACCCTTACTCTGACGGGGAGCTGGCCTCTGTGGACAGGTAACGGGCAGAGCCAAGGCGATCTGCTCAGCTTTGGTGAGAGCTGGGAATGTGCCTTGTGGCTGGGAAGGTGGTAAGGAAAATGGATTTGGGAGTGTCAGGAGAGGAGGGTTTTCCTGGCTTGATACGGTGTGGCTGGAGGAACGCTCGGAGCCCATGAGGCATACTTCTGGCTATGGTTACAGACACAATCAGCCTGTGTGCACAGGGCCTTCCTGCCTCTGCTGCTGAACTGCTTCTAGACAACCGGTGGCATAGCACTTTGCTTCCTTGGGCCTCAGATTTCTATAGGTCTTGCTCATTTGTGATAGTCTTATGGGGCAGAACTGACTCTATGGGAAACCAACCTTACAGGGTTCCTGCGGTAATAGGAAAGCATGGGGCTGTAGGGTAGATGAGGTCCACATTCCCTTCTCTTCTTGTAGCCCCACCCTGAGCCATCCATCTTCTCCCAAAAGTGACTCTGAGCTGGAGATCAGGCCGCAGGAGAGTTTTGCTCTAGGGGCTGAATCCCACATGCAGTGGACCTGGGGAAGGCTCCCTCAGGTGAGTCCCTGCTCTTGCTCTCCTCTAGCAGCTGGTGGGAGGGGGATGTCTGAAAGGCCTGCAGAAAGTAGAGGAGGCTGTGGCCAGGCAGACTTAGAGGTGTTGTCCTCTTCTGCCTGATGCTTTGGGCAACTTCCCATCCTCAAACCTGTTCTTCTGCTTTCCTTGAGGTGAATAAATCTGAACGAGTTGAACCAGCCAAGTCCACAAAGACAATTGCTACAGCAGCAACCACTGTCTCTGCGACACCGGTCCCAGTGGATGAGGCAACCCATCTTGTTGCCAGCTCTGAAGGTTTGGGAGGAGGTTCAAGCCCAGCAGGACCTGAAGGCACACCTTGTTCCTCTGCTGTGTCCGTTGTTGAGCCACTACCCGCACCCCGGGATGGGAATGGCCCCCCCAGACTGAAGGACATCCCCAGTGCTGTGGGGGAAGAGAGCTTGTTGGAGGCCTCCTCAGCCCAACAAGAGAAACAGGAGGGAGGCAGGAGTGTTGTGCCAGACGTTCAGCCAGATGTGGAGCCCTTCAAGGGAGCTGCAGGGGGCTTGGAGGCCCCTGAGCCCCAGCTGGAAAGTCAGAGAAGACAAGGTGAGTGGGTGACTAGTGCTGCTGGAAGCAGTGTTTGAGCCCAGAGATGTATCTGACTTGGGTGGAGGGCTGTGTTGTTCATTCAGTGTAACTCCTTCATGACTGCCCTGGGTATTCAAGGTGTGACATGTTTGCTTTACCTTCTTCTCCGTGTGCTACCAGCTCCTTTGCTTTGAAGAGACATTCCTCAGGTTTCCTCCTTTCAGTGTCCACCCAGCTTCCCAGGAAGGCTTTCTTGCCTTATGTTCCCTGAAGTCCACCCTTGAATTTCTCTGCTTTTGCATGCTTAGATTTCTCAGCAGTGTAGACCTTACCTTAACTTGAAGAGTCTGGCAGCACCTGATCTAATGTGTGTTTCATCCCAAGCACACCACATTAGGTGGAAAATCACAGAGTGAAGCATGCATATGTCTCCCTTGATGATGTATTTAAGGACTTTTATGTTGTTACTTGTCCTAACCAACCTTACTCTTCCAGCCAGCATAAATTTGGAACAAAATTGTCTCCCTGAAGAAGAGATGCTTGGGATTCCTAATTGTACAAAGAGGGAGATCACAAAGCGTTATCTTGCATGGTACTAACTTCAAACAGCACCTTCAGATTGGCATAGCAGAACATAGGCAGGACTTTGGCCTGTCCTTTTTGTCCTCTTGGCAAGTGGTCTTATGCCTGTGCAGGTGTCTTGAGGTACTTTCATCGCTGTTGATTTAAGGCAGCTTTTCAAGTAGGAAGAGAGATGCTTTCTTTATATGATATACGAATATAATAGAGTAAAATGCTGTTAGCTTTCTTGATAGATACTGAGGTGGTTGGAAATGTGATTCAGCTAAGCTCTCTTCCCTTCTGTCTGTGCATTGAGGATCCATCAAAAGAAGTCCTCACTTGGGTCCCAGTGATGTTTACCTGGAAGACCTCTCCCAGCTGGATGAGGAGCAGGTGGCGCTCTATTTCCCCAGGAGGTATGGGTTGCCCTAGCTGGCCAAGCTCAGACCTTCTTGAGCAATTCCCTTAGAGCAAAGGATGGAGGTATGTCTAAAGCTATTGCCTGATGTTGCCACTGTTTCTTTTCTTGCTGGTAGTGACGCAGAGCAGAGTTCAAGGCCTGTGGCAGACCCCAGCAACCCCCTGTGTGTCCAGCTGCCATCCGACTTGCCTGCCAACAGCCCCACGGACTCTGACTCTGATTTGATGCCTGCGATTGCCCTGTCGCTGTGCGGAGGCGTGGGGGGGAGCAGGCAGATCTCCCGTGGTAGGTGGGAGGGGAGGGGGAATCTGCTGTCCTGAAATCCATTATGTACACCAGTGGCATGACACCGCTGCTCTCCCACCAGAGAAGTTCATGAAGCACATGGTCTCCTACCAGCAGTTTGCTGAGAATCCAGGACTCATCGATGACCCAAACCTGGTGATACTGATCAACAAGAAGTGAGTGGCCTGTCCTTCCTGTTGCTTCATCCCAAGATGAGCAGTGTGGCCCCTTTGTCCCTACGGAAAAGCTCTTGTAGGAGTGTGACTCCATCCCAGACGGTGATTATACCGCAGTAGTTGTGGGAGGGGACCTTCTGGCCATGCTGCAGGATGGCAATCTGAAAATAGCCCTTGCTCCAGGAGTGGTGGTGATCTCATCTTTCTTGCTTCTTCCAGGTATTACAACTGGGCAGTGGCTGCTCCCATAGTCCTGTCCCTGCAGGCTTTCCAGAGAAACATTCCTGAGGTCAGTGGCACAACATGTTTACTGGCCATGCTTCTCAGCAGGGCTTGAAGAGTGTGGTGGGGCTGCAAGAGGCCAAGCTGCCCAGCTGGGGCTTTGTGGGCAGTCTGGGGCAGAGCTGAACATCACTCCAGCCCACAAACCCTGAGGTCTGTCCTTTCCCCCAGAGAGACCTCAGGGTGGCTTTTAGGTACCTGGGTACCACTGATACCTGGAGAGCAGAGATTTCCTTGTCAAAAATCTCCTATTCTGATGGTTGTATCTGTGCAAGGCTGGCCAGAGCCAGGGGCCCTGGCAGTCTGGAGGATCTGGGACTGCATGAGCCTGCTCCAGGGATCTGTAGACCTGGCTGGGTTTGTATGGAATAAGGCATCCAGATCTTTTTTTTTCAAGCTGCATGAAGGGAACTGGTCATTGTACCCTTCACGCCAAAACCACCTCAGCTCGCAGTGTGGCAGGAGTCACACATCTTACCCTGTGAATAATCTGGCAAAGGAAACCCTGCCTGGACAAGGGTCTCCTTAGCCTATTGGCAGCTGAGCCTCCCTGGGCTGAGGGCTGACTTCATCCTGTATTCTGCCACATTCACAGAGCACCATTGACCAACTGGTGAAGGAGAAGATGCCCAAGAAAGGCAGCAGGTGGTGGTTCTCCTGGAGGAGGAGAGAATTCCCAGCAGAGGAGGTGTGTTTGCAGCAGTGGCTGTGACAACTGTGTCCCCAGGGGACAGGTGTCATTCTGGTGGCTGGCAGGGGTGGGTGTAGGAGAGCAGCAGGGTCCTGGGAATGGTGTGAGGCTGAGTATGAGGGCAGCCAGAGGGACCTGTTGGCAAGATGACTTCTAAAGTTTGCTGCTCTCCCCTCGAGTCTGTTAATGCCTGAGCAGCAGAACAACACCTGGTAAAGTGGTAACGTGGACCTTGTAATGGTGAGACCTCTTGTCACATGCCCCTCGAGCCACAGCCCAGGCACCACGTGTGTTTGCTGGTCTCCCTGCCCCACCACAGTACCAGGTCGTGGTTCCTCTTCCCTGGGGCAGTGTCCTTATGATGGCAGGGGGATGCATTGCCACCTCTTTTCTGGTATTGCTGCTCCAAATGGCAGTAAAGCAAAGCAGCTTCTGCTCCTGCCCTTGGCACTGACATGCTAGTGATACTATTCTCTGCCTGCAGCAGCAGTCGAGGCCAGGGAAAGCCAACATGGTGATGCTACAGCCTGACTCTGCTCAGCAGAGGTGAGTGCCTCCCTCCTAGGTTACCTTTAGGAGTCTGTGCATGCTCCTGATCTCTTCTCCTCCTAAATGACCTGTTATTCCCAATCTACCTAATGTATGAGGGCAGAAAGCTCTGTTAAGGCTCTGGCTGACCCCGGTCCAGCCAAGTTCCTTCATGGCTGCTTCCTGGTGGGTGGGTTGTCCTGGGTCACCTCCAGATCTCCCCTGGTACTCATGGGGAAAGCCGTGGTCTGCAGAGTAAAGCCAACATGCTCTTCCATTCTTTGTATAGGCAGGAGGAAGAGGGGTCATCCAGTGACAATGAGCCCCTGCACCCCAGGGACGTGTTAGCAATGGATGCCCCTGCACAGAAATCTCTGCCAACCTACAAGAAGTCCCTGCGGCTCTCCTCTGAACAAATTGTATGTACTTTACTTCTCCTTCACTGCCTGTTTATGTGTGTAGGGGTGAGACAAGCCTTAAACAGGGATTTCTCTACTCCTGACCTCATGTTTTTATAGGGCATCCAAGTATTTCACCCTGGGTGGCCACCCTGTAGAGGCTTGGGGTCTCTGGTCCAGCCAGCTGGCAAACCTTGGACTGGTGTAAATCAGTGCTGGTATACCACACTTGTTCCCACTTTGCCACAGGGGAGGCTGAAACTGCAGGATGGCCCCAACGAGGTGGCGTTCAGTGTGACGACTCAGTACCAGGGCACGTGCCGCTGCGAGGCCACCATCTACCTGTGGAACTGGGATGACAAGGTGGTGATCTCGGACATCGATGGCACCATCACCAAGTAAAGGGCCCTGCTCCCACCTGTTAGGGGAAAGTATCCTTTCAAGGCTTGCATAAACAGCCAGGAGGGATCACAAACCCCATCGCCTTCCACGTACCCACCAGGTTGGATCATCCTAACCTGCTCTCCTTTCCTTATAGGTCGGATGCTCTTGGGCACATCTTGCCGCATCTGGGAAAAGACTGGACTCAGCATGGGATTGCTAAGCTCTTCCACAAAATCCACCTGTAGGTATCGCATCAACTGAGGCCAAGGGGAAGCAGGAGGATGACGGAGGAGAGGCTGAGTGGGAGACAGATTCAGGGCTCCTTACTGATGCTGGCCAAAATAGTCTAATTTTCTGCCGCCGGTGATGGTTGATGCTTGCTGTGCTGTCTGGATGATGCTGGGGGGTGAAAGCAGGGGGCGTCCCCTGGGTGCTGGGAGCAGATGCTTGCGTTGCCTTCCCTGGGAGGAGCGTGTTAGCGGAGGCTTTGCTGGGGCGATGTAGCTGAGCACTGAAGGAGGTGAAATCTCACAAGATTACACCTGGGAGGCCACAGGCATAGCCGAATACCTTTGGGTCGCTGTGCAGCAGCGGCACGGGGGTCCACCCAGCGCCACCAGCCCCGCGGACCGGTGCCGGTTGCCTCTCTGGGTGCCCACCCACTGCTTCCCATACCCCCGAGGTGCGAGGCTGTCCGCGCACCCGGCGGAGGCTGGCAGCGGGTCCCGGCGGAGCCCGGCCTTCAGCTCCGTCCCTGGCACCTGTGGCCACTAAGAGGCACTGTGGGCCCGCGGATGGCTCGTCCCGGCCCCGGCGTGGGGGACACGGGGCTCCCGCTCCCCGGAGGGCTGCAGGTGTGCTGCTGCGGGGCTGGGGCTGCCCTCGCTGCCACCTCGGCTGTCTCCTGCAACCTCCGAGCCCACAAAAGCACCGTACCCCCTCTGCCCGAGCTGCCCATCCAGCCGTGCTGGCAGCTTGGGGGTCTGCAGGGGCTGTGTCCAGCTCCCCACAAGCTGCAGGCAGCCCGGTGTGATAAAGGTGCTGGCCTGGGGGGTCCCATCCGATTGCACGGGTACCAAGCAGCAAAGGGTGCTTCGCAGCCGGGATGGGTGTGCGGCTGCTGGGAAGGGCCTGGAGGGTGATACAGGGGTCCCCCTCCGGTGCTGCTTCCCAGCAGTGAGGCAGGCGGGGATCTGTCTTAGCCTGAGTCTCAGGGCGAGTGAGTCGCGTTGTTTGTGAAGCCACCTTGCTTGCTGAAGGGACGAACAGGGTTTGGGCTTAGGCCAGGTATTCAGCCTCATCCTCCCTCTTCCACCTCAGAGCAGGAGAGGGAGGACACTTTGTCCAGGGCACAGCTCAGAGGGCTTCCCTGTGCTCTCTCTAGGAATGGCTACAAGTTCCTCTACTGCTCAGCCAGAGCGATCGGCATGGCACACATCACCAAAGGCTACCTCAAATGGGTCAACGAGCAAGGCTGTGCCCTCCCCAAGGGCCCCATCCTGCTTGCCCCCAGCAGCCTCTTCTCCGCCTTCCACAGGTACCGCATCCTCTCCTCCTCCCCAGCCCTGTACCTCCTGTGTCCGTGGGGACGACACCCCCCTTCCCCAGCTCAACACTGAGGGATGTCACAGCCTTAAACTGCTTCTGGCCTCCTTGCTGCAGGATGCCTTTCGTAGGAGGCAGCAGGGGAACTGCCTGCCCTCCCTGGAGCTTCACAGCAGAACTCCTGATGCATAAAACCTCTCTTGCCCTTCAAATCACTCCTTTGAGCCCCTGACAGCCTGGCTGCCCACAGTCCTGGCCAGCTGTTGCCACTCTGACCTCTGCTCTGTGCATGCTGCTTGTGCTGCAGGGAGGTGATTGAGAAGAAGCCAGAGATGTTCAAGATCGCCTGCTTGATGGACATCCAAAACCTGTTTGCCACAAATCTGCCCTTCTACGCAGCCTTTGGGAACAGAGCGAATGTGAGTGGGTCTCCTGGGGCAGAGGGAGGGCTCGGGCTGAAGTGGTGGTGGTGCCTTCCCGCAGCTTTCACGGCTCGCTGGCCTTCCTTGGGCAGGATGTGTACGCTTACAAGCAAGTGGGCCTGCCAGAGAGCCGCATATTCACGGTCAACCCCAAGGGAGAGCTGATCCAGGAGCTCACGAAGAACCACAAGTCAACGTAAGCAATGTGCTTGTTCCTCGGCACCTTTGGGTTAACCTGGCTTTGACCCAGAGAAGCATCTCATGGGGTAGAAAAGCAAACAAAACCCCAACGACCCCAATGCAACTTGTTTCTTACCCCCATAGGTATGAGCGGCTGTCAGAGCTGGTGGAGCTGATCTTCCCTCCCCTGGGACAGAGTGGGAGCATCGCTCTGGTGTGTCCAGAGTACAGCCACTTTGCCTACTGGAGACCTCCACTGCCTGCTGTTGACTTGGAGGACTTCTCCTGACCCCGTTACCTGTGGAGACCTGACCCAGGGCTCTCCTGTGTGTCCTCTGCCAGGACTGGATGCTCCAGATGCATTTCCTCCTCCCTGTTTGCTGCTCAGGCATTTTGCACTTCTAATACGGGTCATGTTCTGCACTAGAAACACCCCTTCTCTGGGGGCCAAAGAGGGGTAAGAGGGAGCTCTGACTCTACAAAAACTCCATTTACTAAATGGAAATTCCTATAAGCTCGGTCTTCTCTTAATGTTCTTCACACTTTTAAAGCCTGGCTCTTTTTTTAAAGGTGGTGATGGGTTACTGTCTAATTTATTGATGAGCCTCTGGCATAGCTATTTCTATCTCCAGTATGACCACTGTTCCCAGACAGTCCAGCTACCTGCAGTTTGGTAGCTGATGGATTGGAGCTGTCCCATGTTTTAACAAATTGTTAAGGTGGATGCAAGCTGCTGGGGTTTTGAGTTTTCTTCACTAATAGTCACTAACAGCAACAATTAATAAATAGTGCCTTAATGCAGGCTGCCTCTTGTCTGCTGTAGCCCTGTGCATGGAAGTGGGAGCCAGGCTCCATGTCATTTTACAAATGTGGTTGAGTTTATCCTATCCTGCTGAAGTGCACTGCCAAGGGGATCTGGTCTTGGTGGAGATGGGAGCAGGACCTACAGCTTCCTTGGACTGTGGAGCAGCTGCACTAGAAGAGGACTCTTTTTATTTTTTTGCCTGCTACCTTCAGGTAATGTTGCAAAATTGATTTAATACAGGAAGCAAACCCTGGGTTTATGTGTGTGTGCATGGCGTGAATCTCTCCTGTGCCAGTAGGCTGCCACGATCTTGTGCTAGAGCAGGAGCTTATTCCTGTGCCCCTGTATTGGAGCATTCGAGGAATGCTCAGCTATCCTAAAGCAGGGTTGGGCTGGGACTCAACCAGCCTGTCTCCATGCTGGGTGGGGGACTTCTCTGAAATCTGGTTGCCAGCCCTGCTGGGTGTTCAGCCAGCCTGCTGACCCTGCTCTGGGAGCTCTCAGCTGTAACTACATAAAACAAAACAGGCAGGAGCACTGCTGGGCTCCTTCCTCCGATCTGGCATCCACCTTCTTCCCTGACCGTGGGTGAGAGTGTAAATCATCTCCTAGTCTGCCTGCCTCTGTGCTTTAACTCTAGCTCTGCTTTTCTGAAAGCCACACAAGTCATTTTGATCCTGGAAACCTCAGCAAGAAATACTTTATTTTTTTTCCTTTCCAGTACAAACACTTTTTCAGCTTTTAAAATCTGAACGAATGTACAAGGTTTTAAAAACAATAAAACACAGCCTTTTAACAGGATCAGTTATCAACTGCCTCAGAAAGCTGCCCATGCAAGGACAACTGCATCGGTACCATCTTCCTTCTCTGCAAGCAAAAAAAAAAAAAAAAATGCCCTATTTTGTACAAAGTTCCTTTCACTTTTTAAAAATGAATAGCTGAGAACTGAAATACAAACTGTCCATAGCTTCAAGTGACTAGTCAGGAATAGTCCAAACATAGCACCATTTTCTGGAAGGTCAGACTTCTTCCTTGTCCTAGTTTTTTTATGGCCAGTCCCAGCTCCCTCTGTGCTGGAGGAAGCTGTTGCTGTTCAGCTGCTCTGTAACCCAGCTCTGCCTGGGAAGGGATGAGCCTGGCCCTTGGCTTAATTTTCTCTTTGGTTGCTGCAGCCTTTTTTCTCCCTGTTCTGAGTGGATGGGGAGGGGGCTTGGGGAGGATGCTCCTGTGGGGCGAGGGCTCCCCGGGCCCATCACAAAGTGCCAAGGGCTGGCTTGAGACCCCTTCCATGGGCTGGGGTGGGGGGAAATAGATTTTGTTGTCTAAGAGCAGGTTTTGCAGGATGCCCAAAGGCAGCTGGAGGTTGCTCCTCAGCTGGAGAAGTGTCTCAGCAGCTGTAGCATAGCTCCAAATCAGCAAAGCCCAGAGCAGCAAGAGTGGCTTCTGGTGCTGTGAGCATCCAGCAGCCTGTGAGCTGGCAGGGGTGAGTGAGTGGTGGGAGGCCAGGTCCCCTCTCCCTGCTCGTACAGCTGATAGCCCATGCTCCTCTGGCAGGGCAAAGAGCTTTTACTGTATCAGGGTAACATGACGCAGCCAACTGGACTCAGTGATCCCTGTGGTCCTCCTCAGCCTGGAAGCATCTGTTTCAGGGAGCTCATCCAGTTTTTATGGAGGAGAAATGGTGCCCAGATGCATCTCTGCTGGGAGTTGCTGCTGCTTTGTGCTGGGCAGAGCACAGAGCTGCTCCTTTGCGGGACCGGGGGGCAATTGTGGTGCAGAAGAGCAGGGATGGCCTGGTGAGGGTGATGGGCATGAGGTGGGAGCTGAAGGCAAGCTGGTGTGGAAGGGTCCGTGAGCTGCAACGCTGAGCTGATAGAAAAATATGTTCCTCTGCTATAAAGTGCCAGACCTGTTAAGATGGAGGCTCTTTAATTTCCTCTTCATCCTTTCTGGTAATGAAGTCCCTGTTGGTTGAGCAGCAGAGGACACCCGTGCTGGGCTCCCCGGGAGAGGCGGGTTTAGTGTGCAACAGCCCACACGGTCCAGGCGCCTGCTCTGTAGGGCAAGGCTGGAGTTGCTGAGGAACATGTACAACCTTCTCCAGCCTGTGTGTTTGTGGGAAACTAGAGTCAAGTTGGGTAAATAATTTTTTCGTTCCCAGGCTGAGCTGTGGAGAGGTCTCAAGAGGTCTTCTCAAAGGTGCCCTGCCTCCCCCTTCCTGGTGCTCCATGTCGGTGTGGGTCCCCAGGGCTGCTGGCATCCCAGCAGGCTCAGAGGAATGTGAGGAGGATGCAGGCTCCTGCTCCCGCACTGCCGGACAGGGAGAGCCTCATGCTCACACCTGGAGCAGCTGTAGCTTTCCTGCCCCAGGATGAGATGAGGGAAACCACGTTCACAGTTTAAGCAATAAAACAGGAGAGAAGTAGAGCTGGAGGACAGGACTGCTCCATGCCTACCTTGGTCTCTGTAGGCACCTATGGACACACATCTCTTTGGGGAAGACACAAATAACCCTTCATGTCAGTCCCAGGTGTAACCAGAGAGTGCAGCAAAGTGGGATTGCAAAGCACGGCAGCCCTGAGGAACTGCGGGGCCCTCGCCCAGATGGTGCTGCGGTGGTTTTTAGCTGCTCAGTGTGGTTCTTGGAAATATGGCAACGGATGCGGGAGCAGCAAGAGGGAACTTTGCAATCAGATGAGCACCATGACAGGGGATTGTTCAAAAATATACATATGCATACCATATATATATGCATATGTGTGTTTTCCTAATGCATATCCTCATATGCTCTGTAAGGCATGTGCGTTTGCATGAAGGAATGAGCAGTATAAATGGATTTACCGTACATGAGGAGAGCTGCCATCTCAGAGAGGGGAAGGCAGCTCCCAGGGGGATGTGTGAATACGTGTGTTCTTTGAAATCCGCAATTCCTGTGGTGAGTTTTTTTCCCTGTAAGGAGCCCTGGCTCTGCTCAGTCCCTGGATTAAGATGCAGGTGGTCTTTAGGTCAGAGAAACTCTATTCCTCAACTGACAACTACAGGGTTTTATTCTTCAAGAAGCGATAAATCCACAAAAATAAAATTAAAAAAAACCTTCCCGCCTCCAGCTTCCTCCTGAATTGTCCTTCTGGGGTCATCAGCCCAGGAGCCAAAGCAACGCCCCCAGCCAGGAGGCAGTGACCCTGCTGCACCAGGGTCAGGACAGCTGCTGAGCATCAGGAGGCGAGTACCGTAACAGTACGGAAAAGTGGGGCTGACAAGATTTTTTTTTTTTTTTTTTTTTTTAAAAAAGGGGTTGTAGCAGCTTTTAATTTATCTTTCCATTAAAAAAAATTATCCCAAGAACTGTTGTCACATTGGAGCGAGTCTGTGTGATATAAGTTAATCCTGTCCTTCACAGGGAGGAGAAGGAAGAAGCGTGTGGCAGCATAACTAATGCTGCTTTCCCTCTGCCTGTTCTTCCAAGTGGCCGACCTGCTCCGCCAGCTCGGAGACCTTGGCTTGGCAGTCAAGCAGGTTGTCCTTCAGTCCCGTTATTTCCTGAGAGTGGGCAGCCAGGGTGCCATTCATGTGGTCCATGTAGTCCCACAGACTGCCCGTGTGTTTCTCCAGTTCATCCCTGATGCCATCCAGGCTCCCCGTAACGGCACCCAGCCTGCTACAGACGCTCTCCACCCGGGCCACCCGGTCATCAAAGTGAGCAATCTCCTGCTGCAGGTCCTGGGCCATGCTTTTGCAGGAGCTCAGGTCACTGACGATCCTGGATTTGAGTCGCTCCAAGTCTCCCTTGAGATTCAGGACACGCCGGTTGCTGAAGAAGAGCTGGGAGCCTTGGTCATTGACTTTCTCTTGGATGGAGTGGACCTCATCCTCGATCTTCCGCTCATGCTCATCCAGCGAGGAGTTGATGTGTGTCATGGTGTCTGAGTACTGGGAGACAGAGTCCTTGAGCCCTGTCAGAGACTTGCTCACAGTGTTCAGGTTGATCTTTAGCAAGGTGATCTCCCCTTGCAAAGCCCCCGATGCTTCCTCCTCAATTCGCCGCTGGATCTCCAGGATGGTGGCATTCAGCTTGCGCAGGAGGTCATAGTTGCTGTCCATCCGGAGGAGCAGGTCCTGGTTCTTGTTCTGGCAGTCTTCGATCTCTGTCCGGAAGGTCTCCACGTCTTTGGAGGCGGAGGTGCAGCCCAGGGAACAAGTGCTTTCCAGCGTGATGAGGCGATTCTGCAACACCTCGAGTGTCTCATCCGTCCGTTTCCTCATGTTGGCAAGCTCCCCCTCCAGCACGGGCACCACCGCTCCGTCCATGCCCACAGGAGAACTGACGTTGTTTAGCTCCCCCACAATGGTCATGAACCTGTCCTCCAGGGTCTGCATTTTATCTTCAAAGGCAGTCCTCATGCCATCCACCTCTGCCACCACCGTGCCTCTCATGCTGTCCTCTATACTGGAGCAGCAGCTCCCCATTTCTCTCTCTGTAGCATTGAGTCTGGTTTCCAGGTCCTCAAAGCGCCCTTCAAAAAGGTTTCCTAGGGTGACAGTGGAGATTTCTCCATCCAGCCGTGAGTGCAAGTTCTTCTGGGACTCAGAGATGCTGTGAAGGCCTTTCTCAAGGATGTTCATGCGATCAGTGAGGTAGTCCAGGTTGCTACAGCAGCTTTCCACCACTGTCAGCCCTTGGATCTGGGTCTCCAACTGAGAGATCTCTTTCTTGATCTCTAGCTCCTTCCCGTCCAGCGTCTGCTGCAGTCGCAGGTTGGCAGCTTTCTCCTCCTCGCACTGCTGCCGCACCTCCTGGATCCGGAAATCACACGTGGTCTGGATCTTTCCCAACTTCTTCTCGAAGCCATCGAGCAGCTCTCCACGCAGGTTGCTCAGCCGCGTGTCCACGTACTCCTCCAGCAGGTCAATGGATGTGAGGGGTGAGGGCCGGGCTGACTCCAGCAGATGCTTGATCTGCCCGTCGTGGTCCAGGACCATGCCGCGAACCTCATGCAGCAAATCTGCCTTGGTTTTCAGCACGTCGCTCACCTCTGTCACTTTGGTCAGGATCTCCCCCACAGGAGGGTACGTGGTGATGTCGGCTTTGTCCGCCACATCCACCAGGCCATCAGGAATGATGCCAAAGCCCACTGTCGAGTCAGGCGTGCCCGGGCTGTTCATCAGGGAGCCGATCATCTTGGTAGTGTCCTCCTGGATGGCCAGCCGCAGGCGGTCCCCCAGGCCGCTCACCATGTTGTGCAGGCTGTCATAGGACTGGGAGAGGCGCCTCACCTCCTCCTCCAGCCGATCCAGGCGGTCCCCGAAGAGGCCGGGCAGCTTCCTGCCTGCACAGGGAAAGAGATAGAGAGGGCACAGTCAGGGCTGGTGCTCCTTTAACTTCCCTCCTTGGCTATCTTCTAGGTTTGAGTCCTTTTCCATACTAACTAACGTTAGCTCCTGCCTCCCTCTTATTGCCATTTCAGTGAAGTATCAGTCCACCCTTCCTCCTTTCCTCCACATCTCTTAAGCTGGTCAGGAGACCCTCTTCTTGGGATCAAGCCCTATGCTCCCAAGTTCAAAAGCAGGTGATGAGAACAGCCTGGGGGAACTTCGTCTTGAGACACATTCTATCAACCCCCAAATTAATGGGAAAATGCTTTAAAGCAATGAGGAAAGGCAATTTTGAAATGGCATGTTTTGAAAGAATCTAGATTAAAAAAGCAAGTGATCCTCAAAGCAATCAAATGTCAGGTCTCTGATCAGAAAGCACGTCACCCACTGAAGGTTTGCCAAATTCATGCCCTGTGCTGGAACAGAAAGAACTGGGAGGTTTGCAAGCGTGCCGGTGGTGTGGCAACCTGGGGATGTGAAGCAGGAGTGAGATCTCACCATACTGATTCTTCTTTGGTCCTGGAAACAGGTCAGGGTGGCTTTTTGGATAGGGAGGAAGTCTGGGGATTGGAAACATCTTTTGCCCGGGAGGCATTTTAGGACTGGGATGTTGGGGCAGAAGGCCGGGTTGGTCGGTCGGGCTGTCGTGGCACCCTTCTCCCATGAAGCCTGGGCAGCACCTCCAGGCCAGCTCGGTCACTGTCTTGTATCCAATCTTGTATTTGGGTCTGAAGAAGGTGCGGTACCTTTCCGGGAGAGGGAAGGAAGAGAGAAGACAGTTTAGAGAAGCAACCTCAACGTCAAGCAATAGAGAAGAGCGGGATCATGGGTCCTGTTGGGTGTGGGAAATCCAGGCACATGGGAAAGCCTGGCTGAGACCCATGTGCTGCACCTGCAGACCATGACCCACCTCCTCCAAGAGCTCTTGCTGCACCATAGCTCAGTGGAGCATTACAGTACCTGTCCAGGGACACAGCTCATTAACCAGCATTCCAGAAACATGTGCCCACCCTCTCCAGGACTGGACCACAAGTTGCAGGTGTGACAGCACATGGTGAGAGAAGAGTTCTCCCCACCAAGTTGGTAACACAACTAGACAAGCCTGAGAAACAGCCCAGGCATGACAAGGGACTATCTGACCAGAGCTGTTATTTATGTATCTGGTTTCTGGAGACGTGTCTTTATTGGATTTTTTTTTTTTTAACCTGGGACTCCCGTTTTTAGTTTAGAAGAGCAGCTATAAGTGTATTGCTTTGATCTCTGGCCTGATAGATGACCACTGTGACAGATGCCACACAGTTTGGCAACTTTTGGCCCAGGAGAGCACAAGATGAAATGATGGAAGTGATTGCAAAACCCCTGCAAGAACAGATCACTTCCAAGAGGGGTATGGGCTGCTTGTCAGTGTGTTTTGCACTTTGAATTGACCTAGAGAATTTCCTAGTGGGGTAAAAAAATCCTCTTCTCAACTGTAATCCTGTCCCAAAGCCTTCAGGAGGGTTGAAATACCTTTGGAAAGGTATTTTCTCTATGTGTGGAGGGCATCAGTTTGATCGGAAGCCTAAGTGGCTTGGGCTGGTGTTGCAAGCAAGAGCTTTGGCAGTGGGGCATCAGAGCCCCAGCGAGGTTTACTGGGGTGATGCTGTGTGGTGTGCACAGAGGGATGGCTCCTTACACCTCCTCCTGCCCCCAACTGGGATGCCCTGGGAGGTTTCTCCATCACCATTTTGGGCACTACAACATTGATCGCCCCCCATACACAGCAAACAAGGGTGCAAGCCCACCTCCTTGCCCAGTGGGACACTAACACCCTCCCTCTCTACTCTTACTCTACATGGGGTCCCCACCAGCCCAGGGGGGAGGACTCAGCTGCTCCTTGCTCTTCCATGGCACTTTCCACTGAGGTGGCAGGGCTGAGACAGGACCCCACCAGCCGAGCTGAGCTGTGCAGGGCTGAAGACAGCACGTTTCTTACCACCTCTGAAATGCCAATGCTTTGAACCTGTCTTTTGGAAATTTCCAATCTGAATTTACCAGGGCCTGAAAATCCTGAAGTTTGCTGTTTTGCAAGAACATGCACAATCGGGTCCTTGTTCTTCTCCAGCACATTCAGCAGAAGGTCTCGGAGGAGGCAGCACAACCATCCGTGCTGCAGAGAGGGGCTGTGTAAGGCACTCGCACTTATCTGGTCACTCAGGGCAGCACACGGGGCCGAGCCCCTGCCATCTGTGTCCCTGCCCGGGTCCTCACTGGCCCCAGCCCAGGCTGCAGCCCCCAGGCAATGCCACCTCCACACGACTCCCAGTGCGACACAGCCACCTCCATACGTACCGCAGGGCAGGAGGAGAAAACAAACCCAATTCCTCTGTTCTTTGAATCACTCCAAAATTTCTCAACATCAACAATTTCCCAAAGGCATGGGACAGTTTCAAAACAAGCTCTTCTTTTTGTTATTCCTCTTCACGGGCATCGCTGAGTTTCTATGGTCTTTCCTTCTGTCTTAGTGTGTAGAAACCTGCCTGGACGTACCACAGCAGGAGACTGCTGCAGCCAGCCACTGTCATGGGGTGAAGCGAGGATGAGGATGGCATCCAGAAGGGCAAGGCACCTTCTCTGTGTAATGCTGGAGCCCTTTGGCACCTCCGAACCCTTCTCCCCCTGCTCCAAACGGCAGCAAGGGGAAGTATTGTTTGCAGCTGCACAAACGTTAGCTGATGGCCCCAGCGCATGGAAAAACCGTGTTTCCCTCTCATGCAGGGATGCAGCATCCGAGGCTGTGCAGAAAGTGCAGCTGTGGGTCCAGCTGCTTTCAGAAAACACCCTGGCTTCACCCTGGTTTTGTTTGAAGGGCTGAAGGGACTGAGCAGCGGACACTGCAGAGACGGGAGAGGCTTTGGGGATCTCATCCACGGGTACCAGCAGCTGCAGGATGTCCTGAAGTCCCCAAATGCTGCTAAAGCACTTGTGATGGGAGGAAGGAAAGAACAAGTCAGCGAGTGGGTCCGACGGCCCGTCTCTGCTGGGAGAGGCTGTGTGTGGAGCCCATGGCACCGCTGGCACATGGTCAGTCCCGGCCGGCTACAGCACCGTGTGCCGGTGCTGCAGGAGGGGTGCCAGGCTCCGACAAAAGCCCCTCTCAGCCCCATTTTCCTTGGTGCTCAGCTCTGCTGCTCTCGGCAGGCCCGGGAAGGATGCAGGACAGCGGCATTTCTGTGCAGAGCAGCATCCCCAGCCAGGGGCTGTGGAGGGTGGCAAAGCACAAAGCCCCAGTGTCCGCTCTGTCCCGGCTCTGGCTCCGGCACGGCGGGGTGTTTCCCTCCAGCACTGACAAGGTGGCAGAGAGTTTTGCAAATATTTTCCTGGGGCAGGAAGCCCTGAGCCATCCCCAGCCACGAGCTCTGTTTCCTCCTCATCTCGGTCAGGCTCTCACCCAGCTGCCATCTTTCTGCTAAATTTCGGGTCTGTGACAAAATGCTTCCCTGCACACATGCACATGCACCCCCCAGCTTCCCGTGATTTCCTGATTTATTTCTGATGAGGGATAGAGCTCCCTCTCTCTCCTGACTGATCCCATCTTGCCTCCTCTCGGCACTGCTGCCCTTCCACAAGCCCTTCGGCCCCTTTCACTGCCCTCTGGAAAGTGGAGATTCATGGTTAGAAGGGTGGCATGGGTGCTCGGGAGCCCAAGAAGAGCTGTGACCTGAAGCTGGGAGGGGAAGGGAGCCGTGCCCTGGTGTCCCCCATACTCACAGCACTTTCCCTGGGCACTTGGGTCCCCAGCTGCACTTGTGGTACTCAGCCTTCACGTAGCTCTCGGCCCCGTCCTGCAGCGTGCACGTCACATTGCGCTGCACCACATAGGCACAGTAGCTCCTAGGGGGAAGCACAGCGAGACACTGTCACCCCCTGCCCCGGCAGATAGCAGTGCCCTGGTGATTCAACCAGCCCCCAGGCAGGCCTGCCTGCCCTTAACGTTGCCAGCAAGGTCTCTGTGGGGGGCAGGAGCTGGAGAGACCCCCCCAGCTTGTGCAGCTGCTGGGGAGGGTGGCATCACCCACCCCACCCACTGGGGACAGGGACAGCAGTGGGGGAATGCAGGGAGTGGGGACGGAACAAAGTCCCCCAGTGCCCAGCCTGTTGCTGGGTGCACAGGCAAGGGGCAGGCAGGCGCTCCTGGTCTGGCCAGGCTGGGTGAGCTGGCTCCTGCTCCTGGTGTCCCCGCGCACCCCGGCTTTCACCTGCCCTCACCCGACTGCCTCCAAGAGCCTCCATGGGAGCCAGCGCTGCCCAGCCTTGCTAGCTGCCCTCTGGGTGACAGGGTGCCAGCCCTCAGCAATGAGGAGCCTTTTCCTTGCTCTGGGTGGGTCCAGGCATCTCCTCTGGGTTAAGGGAGTGCAGCTAAATCCCTGCACCCTCAACACAGCTCTGCTCGCCTCGGCTGGGCTGGGCTCTTTGCTCAGCCTCAGGCAGTGCCTGGCCCACAGCATCCCTCCAAGCCGGTGGCTGCCCCGTCCTCCCTCAGCTGTGGTCACCTGGCAGTTGAGCCCTGCCTGAGAAATCAGTCTTGGTGCTGGAAATAGGCTGAGCACCCTCGCTTTCTGATGTTTCACTGGCAATTTCACTGTCCGCAAGAAACCCAGAGCCCCCACCAGGCAGGTCTGCAGTGCTGTCGCACTACCAGAGGCCAGGTGCTGAGCACAGTTGCTGCTGTCACGGTCACGTTGTCACCAGTGCTGGGGTCACCCAGAGCCTCAGCCCCAGAGCACAGCATGGCCTAGGTGGTGAGATGAGCTGGGAGGACAAGCAGAACCCCACCAGCAACAGCAGTTATGGGAAGAGCATCCCAGAAATAGTTCCAGCAGTGTCTGGCAGCGGTGGTCTGTCCTCCTGCAGCTCTTGGAGTGCTGCCAGTGCCAGGGCCAGCCCAGAAGCCTTTGGACCTTGCTGTGGGTACTGTCACACTCGGACCAAGTGTGATGCTACAGTCAGCAGAGGGAGGGGAGATGCAGGCTGGCTGCTCTGCAGGGCTGCAGCATCTCAGCTCCCTCCACCATGAAGGCAGGGACACGACCCAGGTCCCAAGCCGGATGGAGGCTGGAAACCACTTCAGATCCCTTGGACGGGTGGTACAAGGAGCAAAGCCTCTTCCCTTCTGCCATCATGCCTGCAGCTGGGTGCCACAGGGTACCAGCCAGCTCCAGGCACAGGACCGCTCCTGAGCCAGGCAGCAAACCCAGGTGCTGAGGGTGAGGTGGCCGGGAGGAAGGCTGCATGGGAAGGGTGCGGGAGTGCTGGTGGGACAGATGGAGGCCAAGGCTCTTCCAGCTGAAGGCAGGGCTGTCAGCAGGAGCAGATGGACTTGGTCCACAGGGGCAGAGACAGCAGGGATGTGCAGTGAGGCAGGGATTAAGGGCACTGGGACGTGGCAGACGGCAGAGCGGGAAGAGAGGACAGCACAGGCACACAGAACAGAGGTGAGGCGGAGGGTCAGCAGGATGGAGCAGATGGGCCGGCACGAGCTGGAGGTGCAGGGAGGTGTTCAGTGAGGCGGGAGGACCAGCCTCTCCCTGTGTGAGCTGGGGTTGCTGCAGCTCGGCTGCCTGGCCACAGGCTGGGAAGCAGCCAGAGTCCCCTGGCATCACCATTGCATGGCCTGTGGAGAGCAGCCTTGGGGCTGACCAGAGAAATGAGCTGCAGAGCCTCAGCCCAGCAGTCAGGGGCTTGGCATGATGGGCTGGATGGTGCTGAGATACCTCTGGCAGGTGGAGGTGAGGGAAGAGACTGGGGCAGTCACAGTGGAGCAGAAGGGTTTGGGGAGGACTGCAGTGTCTCCTGTTTGGGGGAGTGAGCATGCACAAGCGTGTGTGTGCATGCACAGTGGGTGGGTGCGTGCAGCCCTCCCCAGCCCCCACACTGTCACCCTCTGGGGACAGAGCAGCGGGGCTCTGGCTCACCCTGAATAGGGAAAGAGGTGAAGGAGGGACAAGCACCAATGGCAAACATGTGAAGACAAAGTACATCCCCTACCCATGCCAAGGCCTGCCATAACCCCCCAAGTGCCCCTGTTCAGATGCCCCGAGCAGGCTCCTCCACCTCCAACAGCCCACGTGGGGCAGGAGCTCCCTCCATGAAGCAGCAAGGTGCAAGCAGGTTAATCCTCCCTCCAACACCCCAGCTCTCTCTGCTCCCTCCCAGAGGGGACCCCCTGACACCACATCCCCAGTGCATCCCCCTTTGCTGCCCCCAGGAGCAGCACCAGCACCTCTACCCCAGCCCCTGGCCGAGGGCTCTCTTTGCTCTCCCGGGATGGCCACTGCAACTCCCGGCAGCGACCGACATCTCCAGCCTGCCCAGACGCAAGGGGCTCTGCCCTGGCGAGAGGCTGCCAGGCTCAGAGCGTGTGCAGGGATCTGTGCTGCTCCCTGCTCCTCCAAAAGTGAGTCATTTATCCATGCACAGGGCCACAAGAGAGTGAAGGCCAGCCGCTTTTCTTAGCTGGAGGGAAGGGAGATCATGCGTGCGTGTGCATGTGGAAATTTAGAATCACTGTCTATCCATAAATCCAGGATCTACTTACAAACACACTGCAAACCCCCTCTGCAAGTAAGCTAGTAGCCAACACAGGCAGATCTACTAGCCGCTACTAATAAACACTGCCTACCTGTGACTACTTGGGCTAGGGTGGTTCTGACTCACTCCCCTTCTCAGAAACCCCTTTCCTTCTTACCCACCTGTGGCTAGCAGTTTTATAGCTCCAGCCTGATGTTTTAAGAGTGAGCAGCTGGAAAATGTTACAAGTTTTGGAAAGCTCTCACTGGCACTGCCAGTATTGTTCGTCTCGAATGTTACTTTATTCATTTCAGCTTGTTCATAACACCACATCCTCCTCTTTTCAAAGACTCCCGACAGAAACGGTTCTAGCAAACGAGCAGGGAGGGAAGCGAGCCCCCCAACAATGTTAACAGTCTTTTTGCAATTGAATGGAAAAAGTCTATAGTATATGTAAAGCCCACATTCCTCATCTGCCTGAGCTTTCCAGGTTACTTGAAAACATATTTAAACTCCAGTAAGTCTGTGCTTCGCAAGCAAACGCGCAAACTCCCTCCAAACCAATCTGCGTTTTCACGCGTAGGTCTGTGCGCTGCCATCCTCCCCTCCCACACATCACAGCCCTGCACCAGTGTCATGCAGAACAGGTACATGCACCTACCCCATAACCACATACGGGCATCCTCTCCCCACCACCCCCAGCCCTGTCCCACATGGGACTGTAGCACACACGTCTCCCGCCGCACGCAGCCCCCCAAGCCTTGCTCTACATGGAGGGGGTGCACCGAGACACAAGGGACACCCCTGCCATGCACATGGCGCTCCAGCCCTGCACGCCAGCCCGTGGTCAGTGCCCGGCAGCTGGTGTGGGGCAAGGGATGCCCACGGCTGGTACCAGGGGGACCGCTGCCCAGCAAGGGACGCCCGCGGCCGGTACCCGGGGGACCGCTGCCCAGCAAGGGACGCCCGCGGCCGGTACCCGGGGGGCTGGTACCGGGGGTTGGGTACCCACCAAGGGGTCCCCCGGGGATGCTGCCTGCTGAGCCCAGACGTGTGGCCGGTAGCCGGTGCCCGCGGTCTGTGCCCGGTAAGGGATGCTCGACGGGAGGCCGTGCCCGTAAACCCCGCCGCGCAGCCGGTGCCCGCCGGATCGGTTGCGTGGCCGCGACCGGGGACGCGCAGAGGGGTCGCTTACTTGTGCTTGCCCACGGGCTTGCCGGGGCCGAGCTGCGGGCTGGAGCCGGCCGTGTAGAGGCTGTACCTGCCGCCGTAGGGCAGGGGGGCGGCGGGGGGGTAGAAGGCACCCTTGGCGTCGGCGAGGGCCAGCAGCGTCCCCAGGGAGAGGCAGGCGAGCAGAGCTCCGCGGCGGCGCAGCGCCCGCGCCCGCCGCATGGTCCCGAGCCCGGCGGTGGCGGAGCGGGACGGGACGGGACGGGGCGGCCGCGGGCCCCGCCGGGACGGCGCTGCGGAGGGGACCGGAGCGCCGCCCGCTGCGCCCTGCCCTGCCCTGCCCGGCCCTGCCCTGCCCGGCGGCACACGCTGCTCCACCGCCCGCCCGACCCCTTTTGTACCGCGGCGGCGGGGGCGGGCCGCGCTCCTCCTCCCGCCCTCCCACAGCCGCCGACCCCCGGCCCCGCGGGCGGGGAGACAAAGCGGCCCCGACATCCCCCCCACACTCCCCGACACCCCCCCCCGACGCTCACTCCCCACCCGCGCAGCGCCCGCGGTGCTGAAGCTCGACCCGCGCAGCCCTCAGCGCAGCCCGGGAGGAGAGCGCTGCCGGCCCCGGAGGGGGGCTGGAAGGGGCATGCACCCCCCCCTCCCCGCCCCGGCCTCGGCCCCAAAGCCGCCCCTTCTCCCACTGCCCCCTCCCCGGGCACCGGGCAGGGGTAGCAGGTGCAGCGGGGTCTGGAGCCGCGGGGGTACCCGCAGGGCTCCTGGGCCACCCCTCAGCCCGCAGGACTGCTCTGCTTCACTCCGACGCCCAGGCTAAGAGAAAGGCTGGAGGAACCTTAACCCTGTCCCTTCAGGGCGTGTTCGGCTCGAGGTGAGCTGTGCTGCTGGAGATTGGCAGCTGTCAATCATTTGGCTGGCACCAGCCTGATGCATCCAGCACCAGCAAGGGCCCAGCAAGCCCAGCACCTGGGTTTTGCAGGAAGGGCTAATTTGGAGCTGACCTCAGCCCTCTGTGGTAGATTTGGGCTTCCATTTCAGGCTCCAGGAGAGAGGGAGGGAATCCCTTGCCTTTCCCTGCAGACCCGTGGATCTCCCACAGGCAAGGGCATTTCCTCCTAGGTGGTTTTGGAAGGCCGGTTCAGGTCTCCTACCCCTCCTGTGTGCTGCAGAGATCCCTGCTAACCTGCACCCCCGATGCCCCCATGCACAGGTGACCCACAGCAGCGGGTGCTGGGCACTGAGCACCCCACCCTGTCCCGACAGCACTCCCCAGGCACCACATTAACCACAGCCGTGTAAGATGCTTTGTGTGAGGCAGGGAGTGGACCCCCACCCGGGACACTGGGCAATTTGGGAAGGGGGTAACATCCCTGGTGCTACCCAGTGGAGGTCAGCTTGCAGCCCTGCAGAGGTGAGACCGTGCCATGGAGCAGGAGATTTTGTCATATAAGCAGAGCCTGGGCTGAGCATCCCACTGTCCCAGGGACACTTGCACCCTTGGGCATCCCACCGAGAACACACGAGGGGTTTGATGAGGCTCCTGCCTCGGCTGGCAGAGGCCAGCCCCGAGTCAGCCTGGGCAGGGAAGCATCATGGCGAGGTGCGCAATGCTTCTCTGAAACTCTTGGAGGAAAACAGGAGACGGCTGAGAAGGGGTGGCTGGGTGGGATCCCAACCTGCTGCTGGGGGAAGGAGGCATCAAGGCTTGGGCTGACACTGAGACAGAGATGATAAGATACTGAGACAAACGGCCTTTTTCAGTTAAAAGGAGCCTTTGGCTCGGTCTGAGGTGAATACAGAAACATTAGCAGGAGAAGAAAAACCCATAGGAGAGCCATGCTGGGGGAGGCAGGCTGGAAAGACCAGGCGGAAAACCAAGAGGAGGAACTCTGTGTAATGAGCCAGTGCATCCTCTCAAGCGGCTCCGTCCCCTCGGTTCAATCTGCTGCAGGGTGTTGCTGTGAGCCGCCATGCGCTTGTCAGGCTGCACCCCAGAGGTGGCTGCATTATGGTTTTTACATGGTATATTTGGCAGCACATGAAGCACTTCTCATCCAGCTGGTGCGTCGAATTGTTCCACACTGCTGCGATGCTGCAGCAGGGACAGTCTATAAGCAACTCTATAAAAACAAACAAAAGTCGACCGAGCCTGCGTGGTTTAATGCTGGATGCTGAAGTTGAGAACTAACCTTGTGCACAGCCTTTATTTTTTTTCCCTGTGCGCAGGGAGTATGAGCCAGTTTTAATAACAGCGTGCTGCATGTGTGTGTCTGAGGCCTCAGGAAAAAAACATCTGGTGTTGCACGGTTTCAGAAAAAGCCCTTGGTCCTGGCCTTCAAGCCTGTGCTGTGATGAACGGGCATGACAGGGCAGAGTTAAGAGTGCTCATTTGTCCTCGCTAGGCTGGCTGTGAAAGGGAAGGAGGTGGGAGCCATTGCACTTGTGTGGGTGCGTGTGTGTGTCTGTCTGCCTGTCCCTGTCATCCAACCCCACTTTTGAAGCTCCGGGTCACTTTCTGCCAGATTTCATAGGGAAGCAGGATCCTCAGAGAGACTGAATTCCATTTTGTTGTTCTATTGTCTAATTGTTTTATGAAAAAAAGCATCTGAGTAGACAAGAGAGCGTCAAACTTGGGTCCCCACTGAGGAAATGGATTCATCATCAACTCTATTATAAGACATCAAAGAATCCACACAGGAGAGAGCCATTATGAATGCCCCAAACCATGAGAAAAACTCTCATGTGCCTTATTAGCTGTGAGCTAATCCAACCATGAGACACTGAGCAGCAGGAAACTGGGATTCGTTAAGTTGCACTTCTCAGGGAGCCGCTCGGGTTTGACTATTTGATGCTCAGCCGTGCTGCTGCTGGTCCTCAGTGCACCGTGAGCTCTGGCCAGGCACAGGCGGCTGCCTGTGTGGAGCCGAGCATGGCACCCTGGCTCTGGAGGAGTGCTCACATGGAGAAGAAACAGGAGACTCCTTCCTACCAGGGCATCCTCCTGACATGGGCATGTACCAGGGGTTAACAGAGAAGATGCCAAGCACCATCTCCCAGAGCTGTGAAGCGCGTGTTGAGCACTGACCTCTCCAGCAGAATGGAAGGGCTTTGCCACCCTGAACTGCTGCCAAAAGGCTCCGTGGACACGCTCGTTGGTAACTGTTGCTTCAGGGAGCACCAACCCTTGGTGCTTCCCAGAGGAAAGCTCTACTTTCCCTCCTGGCCTTGGCTGGAGAGTAAAGGGGATCAGATCAGAGCTGCTGATGATGATCAAATCTGGATGCTGGGCAAACCTGAGGCCCTACCAAGGGACACCCACAGGGAGGCCTGGCCTGGGAGGCTGTGTCCATCAGTGTCGCCATGTGAGCACCTCCTGCAACAGCTCAGCGTGTGACTAGGGAGCTTGTTTCTCCACCTGGACTGCCAGGAGCTGATTATTTCGGTTACACCTCTCACCCCTGCACAGCTATGCTTCAAGCCAGTTCAGGAATGAACAGGTCGAAGTTTTTCCCTACTAAGCATCCAGCAGAGATTTGGCCCAAAAGCGGGGACATTGTGCAGGACCCAGGAGGTACCCAGAAATAGGAC
This sequence comes from Harpia harpyja, assembly GCF_026419915.1. NCBI lineage: Eukaryota > Metazoa > Chordata > Aves > Accipitriformes > Accipitridae > Harpia > Harpia harpyja. The sequence continues at coordinate 40,910,870 of NC_068940.1, read as the reverse complement.
CTCAGCTGGAGGAGAGGAGAGTAAGAGCAGAGGTACTATGGGCAGCTCTTCCCCTGCTCTGTCTCCCGGGGAGGGCTGAGCGAGCCACCGTGAGGCTAATTTCACGAGTGGATGACACCAAACAGTGGCCTGTTCTGCTTCGCATGCTTTTTAATTAACACCTGCATGGCCTCATCAGCTGAATAATTGCCTCCCTTCATGGGTCAACAAGTCAGCAGCCTCTGACCTCCCATTCCCACCTGGGTATGATGTTTGGTGCCTGCACAGGGCGCAGCGGGTGTGCACTTTTGCACCACCAAACCCTCCTATGGGCCAGCGCAGCCATAGGAAAAGTGATAGGACAGTTCAGGGGCTCTTCAAGTCTGCTTGCTCTTAGCCAGGACCAGCCTTGTCTACCCTAATCCTGAGCTTTAAACAGGTACTGCTGCTGGAAAGGCACCCACCATGCTGGGGAGGGTGGGGTACACAGGGCGCAGTGGTAAGGAGACAGTTGCCCTCTGTGTTGCCATGGGATGAGAGCACATTGCAGCAAAGGAAATTTAAGTTGGATATTAATAATAATAAAAAAATCTGGTAGTAAAATGAATATAGCCCTGGAGGAGACTGTATTGAGCTATCTGGAGATTTTAAAGGAAAGGTTAGATAAAAAAAAATCTGTCAGGACCAAACTGGGGTAGGGAAATGGCTTGGATGTCTTCCCAAGATCTCTCCCAGCCTGAGTTTTTCCAAGTACAAATTCATTTCCCAAAGTGGCAAGGCAAGAGAGCAGCTCAATTTAGAGGCAGAGTTTCTCCCTAATGATTCCCATTGGATCAAAGGCATTCCTTGAGTTGGCACTTGCAGAGGCCTTTTCCCTTGGCAGTGGGTCTGTGTCTGTGCAAGAGAGGGAGCCTGTTGGAAAGCCCGGCTTTCCCAGGTGCATGTCCAACAGGATCCACCCAGGGCTCGCTCTGCCCTTTTGGAGTCCTGTGAAGACACCACAGCTATCCCATGGCTGCTTCCCCAGCCCCAGAGAGGAATGGGGACACTGCGTCGCCCAAACTGGCGGGCAAGATGCATGTCCCAAATGGCGTAGCAGTGCAGTGGGATACCAGTCCAAGGACAGCAGTGACTCCAGTAGGGCCAGGAGTTCTCCAAGTGCTCCAGTTCCCAGCTAAAACTGAGCTCAAGGAAGCCCACCATGGTCATGGCTCAGCTGCAGGACTGGAAGGTCTTGCTGGCTCCCAGCACATTCTTCTGCCACATCCCGGCTCCATGCTGGGCATGGACCACTTCTCCCATTGGCCTCAATGGGAAGGAGAAGCAGGCATGTGGGCAGGAGGCAGCCCTGGTCCAGCCGGTGGCATCAGAAACCCAGGCAATATCACAACATCTGCCTTGTTTGGAGGTTGCTGAGGTTTTGTTCTCAATCAGACCCTGGCCCCACTCCCAAGGGGTGTGATTGCAGTTTGTGTGTCCCCCCCAAAGCTATGGGGTGTGGGACACATGGGTTTGCCCAGGCTCCGGAGGACGCTGCGGCTGGGGGCTGAGAACAAAATCCCTTTCTTCGTGGGAAAGTGTAGTGACTTGAAGTGGTCAGACAGCCTTATCTCTGGTTTCGAAAGCCACACGCTGATCATTTGTCAAGATTAGCGCGTGCGGTAGAAGGGATGGAGCTGTTCCAAATCCATGCTCACATCTCTTCCCTGGGCTCAAGGCCATTCATAAAAATGCCAGAGCAGCAGCGGCGGCGGCGGCAGCAGGCAGCACATATGGGGCTGTGGTCTGGGGAGGACCAGGAGGGGTCAACCGCAGGTTACACAAGCTCTGAGCAGGGAGAAGAATACACAGGTTGCTTTATTTATATATCTGTTAGCATCCTTCCTCCAGGAAAATGTGCAGGGAGGCTGGCAGGGGAGATTTAGCGAGGGCAAGGGGCAGGCAGGAGGTCCTTTGTGTGGGACAGGGGTCATATGCTTAAAAATCCCTTTCCCAGCCATGCCAGGACCCTGGGGACAAGAGAGCATTAACAGGCAACAGCCATGGACATGGAGCAGAAGCAGTCTCCAGGGGCAGTCCCAGCCGGATTCAGCAGTGCATGGATGCAGGGTGAAGAGGATGAAGACCAAACAATGGAGGAGGTGACGCCCTCCCTGTAAACCCCAGCATGTTGATGATGGGGCACTGGGGACCTGGCTGGACCCAGGCTTTGCGCTGGGGTGGGCTGGCCCTGTAAGCCCCGGGGAGGACCAGCCCTGATCTCAGCTGGTCCCCGTCAGCTTGGGCTCAGCTGAGCAGGAGCCTGGGAATGCTATAAAAGGCCAGGTGCCTGTAGCTGGAGAGGTTGGGGTTGTTAGTGTGGGGTTGTGTGTTTCTGCAACCATGTCATGCAAGAAAAGGCTGCTCTGCAGGCAGGTAAAGACCTCGGGTGAGCAGGGCGATCTCTACTGCAAGAGAAAAGTTTGTTGGCTCCTGCCTACCTGCAAGGGCAAGGATATCGCTGAAGCTGAGGGAAGGTGGTAGGGGAAGAAAATACCTTCAGGGTGGGGGCTTGAGCCTGGGTCAGGCACAGACCTGTGCTGGCAGGAGCAGGGCTCAAGCCATGTGCTGTGAGGGAAGGTACTGCTGCAGCTGGGAAGGTTTTGCAGGAGGGGCCCTTCCAGTATGAACCCTTGCAAGGAGGTATGTGTCCCTTGAAGCAGGGGTCAGCTATGAGATCAGGTGTCTGAGCTGCCCATCCCATGGCTCCAGGAGAGGGGTTTGGTGCCAGCTCATCCCCCAACACCAACATGTTATTCTACAAACCCTGTTGTCCGCAGTGCCTGAGGAGCCCTGGCTTTGGGGGGATTGCATGGCTTCAGGGCTACCTGCAGGCAGGCATGCTTGGGGAAGGCTCTCCCAAAAGCAGCTCTGTGCTGCATCCCAGCTGGTGTGTGCCACAGGGCTGCGGAGAGGTTGTCTTCAGCAGGAGAAGATGACCTCATGTGCTACTGAAATAATTCAATCATTTCCACACTGTTGCAGTAGTTCAGCACTTGCACTTCAGATGGCCCTTCCCATCTCTCCTGCGTGAGTGTTTTTTCTCTAGGGGCTGTCCCTGGTAAGAAAATGGTTTCACTGGAGGTGGAAAGAACAGCAGCCAGGCATTTGGGTTTAAAGAAATGCCCCTAGAACTGGTGTGTTTGATCGCTTCTCCAGGGCTCAGCCAGGTCCTTTGCAGAGCTGCGCCTCTGGCATTTGGGAAGACCCATGTTCTTCATTGGCTGCACGTCCAGCTGGGTCAACTTCTGCCTTTCCTGGGAACAGGATGATGGCAGCAACCCAGCGGTTTAGCCACAAAACCTCTGCTCGGTGACCTCATTGCTGCACACAGTGGAAGAAAAACACCACAAGAGCGGAAAGAAAATACTTTTCTTTTGGGACCTGGGGAATACTGAAGGACATTAGTACAAACTGACTTTTTTTTTTTGGTTGTTTTTTTTTTAAGTTACCCAGCCCTATGGCACAGTTGAGCTAATGGTAACCTTTGTGCCCTGTCTTCAACACTCCTGTAAAGCAAAGAGTTTGCCCGGCATTGAAGTGCTGGTGCTGGGATGCTTGGGAGGGCTGATTGCCACTGGGCACCCGGTTTCTGCAGGCAAGGTGAAGGCAGGGAGTCAGGTCTGCTGGGGTGACTTCAGCAAGAGAGATGGACCTGAGAGGCAGCTGTGGATACCGGTTTCCCTGCATGTGGTGGGCCTGAGGGGGGGATGGCTGAGTGTGGAGCCTGCTGCAAGGCTCTGTGAAGAAGCAGCCTGAGGATTGTCCTCTGTCTCCCCCATCTCCTGCATTTTGGGGGCAGGAGCCACATGGAGCTTTCCTGGCTGCTCCAACAGCCTGCTTGGGTGAGGGTAGTCTCAGTGGAAAATGTGTGTTTCTGAGGTGGATGATGGAGACCAACCCTATGAGCCCACTTGGGATAAGTTATCCTGTCCTTTGTGCCTATTTTTGCCTAGCTGTGGACATTTTCCCAGACATGGGGTCCTGGGGCAGCAAGAAGGATTCCCACAGCTCAGGGCTGCTTTTCCTTGGCTGTGGTCAAGAGCTGCTTGCTCCAAGCCATGTGCAGCATGGCTTCTATGTGTCCCCAAGCACAGGGTGACTTCTGGATATACCAAATGTGGGAACAGCTGGGCTGAAACCCTGCCATTATCCACGTCGCTTGAGGCAAGGGGATGAGGGGGGAGTTATTTTTGGGTCCTAAGAGGGGCCCTTCATGCCCCCCTGTTTCAGCCAGCTCTGCCCCATCCTCTGAGGTGACCCTGCAGGCATGCGTGTAGGGTGTGTGATGTGAACGGCCATAAATAACGGGCAGTTATTTATGCACAGGCAAAGGAGCAGGGGGGAAAGTGTAACTGATACCAGCTTGGGCTCCTTCCAGACCTGCTTGGAGCTGGGACCTCGTGGCTGATATTTGGCTTCGCCGGCTTCCCTTTGCAAGCAGCTGTTCCTGCGGGCCCTGCATCTGCGTTTGGCCTTCTGCAGTGTTTTGCTAATCCTCTTTCTCACTGTACAGCAATGTGTGCTCGCCAAGGTCCCACTGACCCATCACCAAAAAAAAAAAAAAAAAAAAAAGAGGAGGAGGAGAACTTGATATCTTCTGCAAGTGAAATAACTTGGGTTCAGTCTTGGAGAATTTCCCGAACTCTCAAGGAATTTCCTGATCTTAGGAATCTGCCAAAATTTGGGATCTGCCTCAATTGGACTGTACATATTTTCAGAGCACACACTGTGGTGTTGTGTTTTGGGTTTCCACCCTGTCTTTGCGAGGGGATGCTCTATCTGAACAGGTCAATAAGACCAGAAAGGAAAGCCTCCCTCTGATAGGTGGCAGGAATACACAGGGATTTATTTAACAGCCTCCCCTCCCTTTATTTTGGGATCAATGAGATTTTTGACCCTAAACTCCTGTCTTGCTTCCCTGTGCCAAACCCCAGGCTGTTACGGCAGCCCTCATGTGAACACGGAAACTTGGGGGCAGTTGTAATACTTTAGGTTAGTGGCTCACTGGCAGACCTGGAATTCAAGGCATAACCCCAGATTGACCAATGTCCCATATTTTTAAAAAAAATAATGCCTTTGCAGCAGAAGGCAGCCTCTTTGCTTGTAGCCAGGGCTCAGCATTTGTGTTTATTGCATGTATTTCAAAAGCAAACAAGCTTCTGGGTGGGAAAAGCGCAGCCCCTCCCCTCAGAATAAACTCGAATGAAATTTCTCAAGGTCTTTTTCCAAAAATTAATGCTGGCTGGATTTCAACCAGGTTGTTTTTGACCAGCTTTAATCTGTGAAATCAACACCGAGTCAGGAAATGCTTAGATTGACTCTGAATGAGGATTTGGCCAGAACTTTTCTCCTATTTATGAGTGATAGTTGGAAACAGCAAAACCTCCTGGAGAGGACCTGTCCTGACCTCCCCACTCATCCAGCCCAGTCCGGAGGGGCTTTATCGTCCCTTAATGCTTCATTGTGTCCCCAGGAGCTCAGCAGTCCCACTGCGTTGTGCATGATGCTGGAGTCTGGGACAGTTTTTCCACTGGCTTCGGTGGACTTTGGACCAGGCTGTGGGACCAGTTTCCCTGTGGGCGAGCAGTGCTATATGGGGGAAAACTCCAGTCTCCCCGGGCAATGGGTCAGGGCTAAACCCTTTGAAACTCTATCCCCCTTCCAGTTCTGACACGGACCGGCCCAAAGAGTCGCTGTCTCTGCCTCCCTGTTTGTTCCTGATGCCTCTGCACCGCCAGGTCTCCAGCCCTGAGCCAGGGCTGGGGCTGAGCAGAACCTGGTGCAGGACAGCCCATGGCATCCCATGTGTCCCCCCACGCTTTGCCATTCCCCCTTCCCCTTGCAATGCTTTCCAAGGGCATTACAACTGTGTTGCCCTTGAGAGGGAGGAAAAGAAAAGCCAGCGTGAGCACATGTGTCGGGCAGGGGGAAATGGCTGCTGCAAAGTAAGCAGTGCCTTTAAAGAAGTGTTTGTCTGGAGTTTGTTTAGTTATCCTCTAGGTAATTTTACAGCTGAGGAGGCCGGACCATTCAGGCAACGGCCAAAACAATATCCCCACTGTCTGAACAGCTCTCGTGGCTCAGCACGGCTCGGCGGAGCTGGGGGGGCAGAGGGAGATGGGGAAGAGAAGTTTCTTTTACCGGCCGTAGCCAGCAAACACCATGGAGGATGTCCTGTAATTAAGACATTGCTTCAAATGATCAAGTCACTTGGCTGTCAGGTTGCATAAACCTCCAGGCTCAGGCCGGGTGTGAGAGGGGGAGGAATGGACGTTGTTGGGAAAAGCGCAGTCCCATCGTTTTGATCTGAATTGCAGCTCTGGGCTTGGCACGCCTTGGGATGCTCACTGTGGAGGAGGTTGATGGGGTGGGGGCTCAGGTCCCTCGTTCCCATGGGCAGCAATTTTTCAGTGCCCTCTGTGGAGTTGGAGGCAGGTCTGCCCTGCCTGCACCCCTCCCCGCCCCCAAGTCCTGGGAACCAGCAGCTTCAGCCTGTTGGACACGGGGAACCGGGGCTCCAAAATGCCACCTCGCCCTTCGTGGAAGTGTGTGTGCCGGGGAAGGTCCTGCCCCCCACCCCGCCAAAGCACAGTTTGTCCCATCACCCCAACAGATCCCAGGCTGAAATCCCCATGCAATCCCCAGGAAAAGCTCCCTTGCCTCTTCCAAAGGCCTTGTGCAGCCCAAGCTGGAAACGTGGGGGCTTGAGTCTCTCAGCACTACGTGCAAATAGCTCACATCAGCTCATAGCGCTGTTCCCAAGAGCTGTAGCACTCGCTGCTGGCAGCCAGCTTGCAGGAGGATACCGATATTTCATGCAGACATGGCGAGAAACCAGCCCTGTTTCCCATTCACAAGGGGTGGCTCCAAAACAACATAGAGATCTGTCACAGCATATATGCGGCATCTGTGCAAATTGGCCTGACTGCCTAAATAATTCCGTATATATTTATAAACTGTGAGATGTAACGTTTTTTCCTGTTTACTTTTCGGTTGAATTCCTTGCTCATGGAAATGAGAGCTGCAGCACGGTGGCTAGACATAACCATTGTATAGGGAAGACACTGTACAAACTGTCCTAGAAAATTCTGCCAAAATGCCAGGCCATATCAGCCCTGATCTGCAGCCCCTCGCCCCTTCCCACACATGTTCCCCCCTTCTCCCCCTTGCTCCAGCCCTCTGCATTGAGCTGAACCCAGCTGGATGCTCTCATACCAAGGGGTGTTTGCCCAAATATTAATCGGGAGGGAGACCGCTGCAGGTAGATTGGGTTTGGACCCACGGTGAGGAAGGTGGAAAAGAGAGAGAAGAGAGTGGGGAAGTTTTCCACCCTGCCAGGATTGCTGTGAATCCAAGCTGGGCAAATCCTCTGTGGATAAAATTGGAAGAGGTCTCTGCCCCACCAGCCACGGGTGAGGTGTCCTCTCCCATGTGCTGCTGAGCATCATGTTGCTGGCGGCATCCTGCGCTGGCACCGAGGGCGGCTGGTGGAGTGAGCCCTGCTGTGGCACAGCTCGGAAAGCGGCACCAGTACCACCTCCATGGGGATCTCCCGTGGCTGATCTCAGTGTTCAGTTTTTGCTGAACATCTCTGGGGTGTTGCTGGATCACTGTGCCCAGAATAGCAAAGTTGGCCAAGGTGATGCTGCAGCCTCAATTTGGGATGCCGGGAGGGGCAGGTTCCTGGGCTCTGCTCCTTGGTCTGCGTTTTGGGGCCAAGGACATGGGATGGTGTCCCAGTTACATGGGAGCTGCAGTGCTCATACCAGCTGCAGCTCTTTAATGCTTGTGTGGGTTCAGGGTTGAGGTGTCTGGAGCATTTGGGTAGCTGCAGTGTGAGGGATACGTGCGAAGTGACTGGCTTAAGGGGCTCGCATGGCTTCTGCCTCAGCCAGCAAGGGAATCAATGCGTGCCCAGCTCTTGCATATCCCACCCTGTTCGGCTTCTCCGAGTCCAGCAGGGACGAGGGGAGATGAGGATGGGAGTGTGCTTAGGAGCTGGAAGGATGGAGGAGCTTCTCAGTCCCATGGGCTTTTCCCTGTCCTATCCCATCCCAGCTCCCCTTTCATGGGCACTCTCACCCTTGGGAGGACTCAGTCCCAAATACCAGCTGTAGCACATCTTCCCCTCCAAAGCAGGAATGGGTGAAATAACCACTTCCATGGCTGACAGACAGCAAGGATGGAGCAGGGCAATTAAAGCATGCATGGAGCCTCGCTGTGTTTGCACTTGCATCATGCTGGTGGCTCCCCACCTCAAATCCATATCACCTGCCGGTGGCATCTTTGCTTTTGACTCTATTTATACGATCAATTCAATTTAAAACTTATTTAGCAGTCATCACAGTTCTTGTGTCATATTTATTTATAGTCTTTCACACTTGCTTCTGTTCACTCTGTCGGTTATTTCAGTCACATTTCTCGTCCCTTACATAAAGGTCTGGGAACAGCTGTGCTGGAGCAGATCAAAGGTCTGTGGAGCCCCACGTCCCCTCTCAGATATTAGCCAGTGATGGGAACTGGGGAAGGAGGAATGAAGCAAGCGTGCAGTGATCCTGCTGGCAGTGAAAGGGTGAGGCACACCTCCAGGTCAGCCTGCTGCGCAGCCCCTGGGACCTCCCTGAATGGCTCTAATCTCTTTTGCAATGCGGTTATACTTCTGACCTCCCCATCACCCTGACCAGCAAATGTCACATTTCAGGGTGCCCCAGGTGAAAGGGGACTGTGGCAATGGCATCCATTCCCCTGGGACTGCAGGGGGACTGACTGGTGGTAGCAGGGATCCTCTGTGAGCAAGGCGGGTTAAAAAGGTAGTAATTGTAGAGAGTAACTGTTGAATCCCTAGAAGTCCCTTAGAATTGGGAATTTCTGTGCTTGCATGTAGCTTGGGGAGCAGGCAGGGGCATGGTAGCCTCCCAGCCTCTGCCCTTCACTGGGGGATGCTGCGGGATGGCCATGGGTGTCAAAGGCAGTGGGAGGTCCCCTGCCCTGGGGATGTGGGCTGAGCTCCCTCACGAGCGATAGGACACAATGATGGTCCCCAGCCATGCTGGGACCCCAGCTCCTGCCCGGTGGCTGGTGCTTTGCTCAGTGCCTGAAGGAAAACGGGCTGTGGGGTGGAGAGAGCAGCTGTGCTTGCAGGAGGGTAAATGGGGCTTGTGGGATGAAGCTGGGCAAGGGAAGAATCACCATTAAAGCAAGCGTCCATGGAAATTGTGGCTTCTGGACACAGTTGTTTCATACAATGCCAAAAAGCATCAAAAGGAGGTGAGACAGGCAGAAGGGAAAGCGTAATTGGACATTTTGGTAATCCTTTTCTGAAGGAGACATAACGGCTCGTCCGACCGGAATGGGGTGAGGGCTCATCCGCTCCGGGCTGCTCTGCGGGAGGGCTGGGAAAGCCTCTGTCCCATCAAGCAGGGGGCAGGCAGCTGCCCTCCCCGCTGGCATGGCCACCAGTGCCAATCCAGGGCATCCCACCTCCCATCTTCTCCCTGAGCAAAGGGGAGCTGGTCCAGGGGTGGGTGAAGGACGGACACAGCAGCTCCTGAGCAGGAGAGGGGCCGGTGGGGCTGTCCACAGCCACTGCTGCTGCTGGCTCTACCAGCAGTGCCTGTGTTCATCACCAGGGATGTCCCCTTTAGACAAATCTCAAGCCTTGTGCTTGACTTTTATCAGGTGGTGGCCAAGCTGAGGTGTCCCTGCACCCTCCCTTGGGTGTCACATGCCCCCATCTCAACTCAAGATCTTGTCCCTGCTCAGGGCGATGTGGCTGATGGGCAGTAAGCCCTTCACTGCAGGACTCAAACCCTGTTTTTCTTTGCTTTACCAGCCTGGCCATGCGTTATCCAGGAGCAGAAGGGCCTGGGGAGCGCAAGTGGGGACAGCACGGGGGGGCAAGGTGCTGCCTGGCTGGTGTCTGGGCCTGGGGGGAGGAAGGAAGGTGGTGGGGGGAGGTTCTGATGCTCTTCTGAGCTGCCCAGGATGCTCCCCCCAGCTCTCCATCAGGGTTTTAATCAATGTGGAGAAACCCGCGGCAAAGTCAGTCCCACTTCCCCCGCTCTCCCATGAAACTGGATCTATTTCCTGGGATTACACACAGCACCTTAAAGAAAATATTTACAGAATTTATATTCACATCCCGTTCGCCCTCTTCTCAGGGGGCTCTCCCGTGCCCTTCCTCCCTCCCGCTCGCACTTCATCTCCCCCACGCCTCCTCCCACTCGCCTTCACCCCCCCCCATCCTTCTACAATACCCGCCTTTGTGAGAGGAACAATGTTTACTCTCCGTTGAGGATGGGGGGATTGGAAATGAAAAGGGCTGCCTCCCCCTTGCCCCGGCCCCGGGCTGCACCCGGTGGCGGGAGAAGGAGGAATTCCTGCAGGAATGCCGATGGCGACTGCCGGCGTGAAGGCAGCCCAGGCGAGGGGATAAATATTCAGCCCAGGCAAGGGGATAAATATTCATGCTGGAGGAGAGAGGGAGGAAAGAAAGAGAAGGGCCTGGGGACCAGTATAGTCCAGCGTCCATCATTTTTCTCTCCAGCTTAAGGGTGTGTTGGAAATTCCCCGCCGGCCCCACTGGGTTTACAGGTCCGTGATGCAGAACGGGTGCAGCTCTCTCTTGGTTTAAAGCAGGAGATGAAAGGCATGTCTGGGCTGGGGAGGGCTGTACAGCAGCCCCAGGAGTGGAGAAGGGGATTTGGGGCTCGAGCGAGGCGAGGGCTGTGAGAGCCAGCATGTGGCTGCAATTACGGGGATGCTTGAGAGGATGGTGTGCTGGAGCATTGGAAATGCATTGCTTTCCCTCTCCGCCCTTCCCCGGCGCTGGCTGCGTTTCCCCACCAGAAGCCAAGATTTCTCCTGCTGCTCCTTGCTGGGAAGCCATCCAGTTGGAAAAGGGGAGCACTGGAGGGAGGGCTGCCCCTCAGCCACGGGCGGGTGCAGGGACAGGGACCCCAGCCTGGGCAATGAGAGGAGCAGTGGCAAGCCTTTAACAATAAATTAGTAAAAAAGGCAAACTACTTCTTTTTCTTGCTGTCAAGGAAAAAACATCACGAAAGGTGGAGAAGCTTTTATTATGGGATGGCTTCACCATCTTCAGTGCCCTCTGCCGTTCAGCACCAGCAGCCCTTGCTCCCAGGGCTCGGTGGCAGCCGGAGTCAGGCACCACTGCTCTTTCCCATTGCAGCACTGGCCCTCCGCCAGCTTTTCTAAGCCTTTCCCCACATGAAAGGGGGGCTGCCCACAGAGCCTGCCATGTGTGAAGGGTGTCTCGGGGTCCCCCGATGCCTGCAGGAAGGGCTGGCAGGGCAGGGAGCACGCGTGGGCTTGGCACCGATGCAGAGATGGGCTTTGGGGCCAGCCCTGGTCAGGAGGCTAGGAGCCATCTCCGGAGGTAAACACAGTTTCATACAAGCCTCTTTCTGTTTCCTAAAAAACGCCGGTGTCTAAATATAGCAAGTACTTGGGCATTTTACTCTAGGAAGGGAAAACAGCTCCAGTGCCAAGAGAGATCCTCTTCTGTTTGCACAGTGTGAGGGCTGCGTGTCCTCTGCCTGCTCCCATCAAGGGGGATCTGCGCTAACAGGGGCTGGCTCACCCCAAGCCCAGTCTGTCCCCCAGGACCCTGTCCACCAGGCCCGGGCGATGTGACAAACCCCGCACCGTGCTTTGGGCATTGAGTCCAACTGATGCATGAGCACGCTGAATGGTGCTGCGCTCTCCTGGAAGCAGCACAACCTTCTTCCTACTTTGTTCCAAAAAAAGGAGAAAATATTTGCTGGTTTAATTCAGGGCTGAGGCAGGAAATCATCGTTCCCAGGGCCCCCTCTCCTCGCTGATGTGGGACAGACTGGTTGGGTACCACATCCTCTTCCCCCAGCAAGAAAGGAGCCTTAGGAAGAGGCATTCATCAGGTTGTTAATTCAGTCAAATTCCCTCACTGGTCTCCTAAGAGGAGATTTGGGCTCGGGGACCTGTATCATGGTCCATCTGTGTCACAGGCAGGAGCCCCAGCAGCTCTCTCGGCACCCTTCATTTTCTACCTGACAAGCGGGAGGATGAGCTATCAATCTTCTCTCCAGTTTCCCAACCAGATAGGTGTGATGGGAACCCTCAGTCCACCTAAAAATGCTTTATTCACCTCGTTTCCAGATGCTAGAGGAAAAATAGGCTGTGCAGTGTATTGTCACACAGCTGGATTTAGCCCTGCTGTCTGGGCAATCCAGGCTGTTGGGACCAGCAGCTGAGCAGCCGGGCACTGCCGTGGGCATCCGTGCCGCAGCTTGTGCTCATCAGCTTTGCATCCCCCTGCCTGGCTGTGGCTCTGGTGTGAAGGGGATGGCAGGTCCCTCTTGGCCCTGTCACTCCTTGTCACCACCAAGGGCTGTGGGTGGTCTGGGCAACCCACCTTTGCCCCGGCCTTTGCTCCCCAAATCAAGGAAAACAAATGAGCAGCAGCCACGTTGCAAACCGCATGGCTTTGTGCTCCCAGGGCTCTCTGCCTTGCTGGCCTCCTGGCTGCTTTTCTCCCGCACTCTCCTTCAAAGCGGTATGCTGGCCTGGGAGCTCAGAGCACCTCCGTGCCATCGTGCCTGGTACCTGGGCTGCACCCCTCGGTCCAGCACCCCGAGTGCTCGCGGCTGCTGGGCGATGGGTGACTGCAGAGAGAGCAGGGCTCTGCTCTGACCTGAAAAGCGTCCTGAGCTCTGGAAGGGACTGTAATATTCACAGGCTGTGCAGGGCTCAGAGGAGAGCAGCTCCAGCACAGAGGCTGGGAGGCTTTGCCTCCCTCTATAAATTGTTTTTTCGGAATTCCCCGGTGATGTAGGGCTGCAGCTACTGTCGGAGCAACAGCAGACCGGGGCCGCGGTGATAACTGCTAGCGAGTCAGTCCTGGAGACACCCCGGGGAAATGCAGTGTCTGACTGGGAGCGAGCATCATCCTGGTGGGGTGGGAGGCCAAGATCGCCGTGCTGCTCCAGGAGCAGCCCTTGGCTCGCAGGGATCACCCGGCACCGGCTCCTGCTTTCCCTGGGCTGCCCGGCTGGAGGGGGGGTGATGCTCTGCAAATGGCACCTGCCACAGAAGGGCCACCAAGGTCACCTCCAAAAGCTGCAGGGATGAGGTTTTCCGTTCAATAGCTTTGCACAGGCAAAAGGTGGCCCAGACTGTTTGCAGAACGGTTGGGCTCCTCTCACCAGGTCAGCTGGAGGAGGCTTTAATGGAGAGCAGGAGTGAGTTAAAGGGTGGAAAGAGGCCCTGGATTTCTTGGGGAACGCAGGGAGGATTAAAAACTCTGGTCCCTATATTGCTTTTTCTATTTCCTTTCTCCTTTTTTTTTTTTTCTCGTGGTATTATTTTTGATGGTTAGAGAAAAAAAATCTGGAAACATAACTGCATAAATTGCTGTTATTTCCGGCTATCCCTGCAGAGCTCGGCTCCCTCCTCACCAGATGGACCTGCTTAGAGAGCCTCCAGCTCCAGCGAGGCTCCCAGGGGCCCAAGGCTGCCCTCTTTTCATTTGCCATCTTGAATTTTGCTCCCACCACCCGGGCTTGTAGTGGGAAGAAATCCCACTCCCTGAGCCAGGTAACAGAGGCAGCTGGGCTCCACGGGCCCCCGCTCGGGGAGGCACCGAGCCCTTGTTTGCTTTGGGAAATTAAAACCGTGTACAGCCTGTGGCTGGAAGCAGTTGGGAAATGTTGCCGCAGGCAGTTGGGGGTGAGCGCTGGGGCTGCTGCGAGGCGATGGCTCGGGGGTACAGTGTGGCCGTGACAGTGTTGTAGTGGGAGAGCAGTGTGTCCCTGCTCTCCTTTGCAAATAATAAACCTCCCCGAGGTCTGATTTTTCCTCACCACAGGTGTGCAAGGGGGTTTGGGCCAATTTGTCCTTTCCCAGGGACAGTACTGCTCCAAGTGTCTCCATGATGCCTTGGGGACCAGGAGGGAGGGCAGGCACAACGGCAAGGGGAGCAGGACCAGAGAGGATGGAACCTATGGCAGTGATCTGGCGATTGGTGTCCAGTGAGAAGGAGGAGGTGGACATCCTGACAGAGACGTTGGACCTGGATGAGCCCCACAGGACTGGCAGCTCCTGCCTGCGTCGAGTTATTCCCCATAAGCACATGGCTCCTCGCTGTCCCTGCTGCTGAAGAGCAGCCCCAGCACCGAGGTGACCTGCCTCTCACTGCAGTTCCCCAGTCCTGCCCTGGGCTGCTGGCATTGCCGGCTCCTGCGCCACAGCCAGCAGAGCATGCAAAAATTCCTCACATGCAGGAGCAACGATGTGTTAGCCTCATATGCAAGGAAAAATGTATATGTTCCATATGCACAAGAAAGAGGCCTTGAAAACTGGGAGGATGCAATGATCAATAAATTACAGCTTGGATAATATTTTTCACCATCACCAAATAAATCAGGTCTTATTTTTCCCCCATGTCCACAGATTTAATGGCAGCAACAGTGCCCTTGGTGGTCGTAAAACTCCATCCTCTTGCCGAAGGACCTCCCAAACAATTTGTCATTCGGCCTTTGCTTGTTTGCTTTAAAATTAGCTGGTCCAGACATTTAATAGCCCAGGAGCTAAGAAATCCATCAACCTATCACAGCTTCCAACTATCTCTGTGTGCACTCCAAGGCTGCATTGCAGCATGGTGGGTGGAAGGAGTGATGGGGAGGGAGCAAGCTGTGGAGTCAAGGATCATGGGGGATATTTTTCATCTGAGCTTTAAGATCACCTTTCCGATTTCCATGTCTTTCTTTCTTCCCATCTTTTCTTTCCCCCCTACGGTCATGTAACCTCTCCAGCTGCCATGAGCAATACTCTCCTTCCAGCCGCAGTGAGCAAGTCAGGTGCTGACCCTTTCTCATAGGTGTAAACACTGCCTTGTTAAAAGGGGATAATTACCGGGGTCTAGTTAACCCTGGTGTAAAATCAAAGTGAATAGAGCCCCTCTGAGACTTCCAGCCATGCGGACCATGACGCCTGGGCTCTGGGGTAAACAGCCAAGGCTTCACTGCTTGTCAGCTCAGTGCATTCAGTGGAAAGTTAACTTCTCCCTGAAACAAAAACGCTGTCTTTTGGGCTGATTTATACCCCCCAGACACAGGACCAGCTGAGGGGTGGGTCCTTTTCCCATCGGATAGCCTTGCCAGGATTTTTCTGTCTGCCCTGTTGGGAACGAGCAGGGGTTGAACTGCGGGGGATAGGCAGTGTGTCACTGCACAGACAGTAGCCACTGCTTTGTCTTGCTGAGCTTTTTCAGCCCTGGAGCCCCTGCACCCTGCAATGGTCCCCAGGGTGCGAGGAGAGGCAAACCCAGGGCTGTGCACAGGAGCTGGGAGGGTGCAGCTTGGCTGCCATCATCCCTGTTTCTTGGGAGGACTTGTGTGTCACCACCACCAAATGGCTTCTATGTGGTTGGAGGCCTCCCATGATAGCCGAAGGGCTGCTGTTACATTTCTAGCATCTGCTGTCTCAGTGCTGCCCTGACCCACATCCCCATGGTGCCCCACTTCCCTGGATCACGAGCAGATTTCAGCAATAAGGATGCTCAGAAGGCTATTCTCAAGTGGCAGGAAGGTGTACACAAGAGGTGGGAATGGAGGCCAGCCCTTTCCCCCATATCCTTTCCAGCAGCCTGCCACAGTCCACTCTTGCACCCATAGCCAGAGGAGCTGCCGCCCAGGCATGCTCAGCAGGGTGGGGAATGTGGGGCAGCAGCACCCCAGGTGGGATGTCCTGAACAAACTGCAGAGCAGCCGGTCCTGCTGCTGCAAAACCAAAGCATCTGAAGGACGTTCCCAAGCCAGCACACAGGAGCAGACGCCCTTCAGGCTCCTCCAGCCATATTGAGAGCGAAGCCAGCTCCCTCATGTTATTTTTTCCTATTTGACCAGTGGGGCCGGTCATAGACAGCTCCAGTAATTCAACCTGAAATGCCAAGAATCCTATTTCTGCCTCTGCTCACTCACCGAGCTCTGCCCATGGCCTCAGAGCGCGATAAACTGTCTGTGTGTGAGTCTGGGCTGTGACTGAAGCCCGCGGGCTCAGGCTGACTGCAGACATCATGGGAGAGAGGGGCTCTGCAGGCACTGAGTTGAAGGCATTTTGATTGCTTCCAGGATTACTACCCAGCATGTTTATTCCTCCAGCAAGGAGGACTTCATAACTCAGGGACTCCTGACAATGTATATATATTGAAATCTTATAAGAGTAATGACCATATCCAATGATATTTTGTTCTCATCTTGCCAATATAAACAACTCGCTGGACTTACCGAATTGCATTGGGTCATCCTGAATAATTAGGCTCGCATGTTCCATTTATTACCTTGAAAATCCTTTCTCATTGTATTATATATATCTCTCTAAATGTAATATGTTTAAATGAAAACCAGATACAGCTCCGA
The DNA here is from genome assembly GCF_026419915.1 of Harpia harpyja. NCBI lineage: Eukaryota > Metazoa > Chordata > Aves > Accipitriformes > Accipitridae > Harpia > Harpia harpyja. The sequence continues at coordinate 40,894,434 of NC_068940.1, read as the reverse complement.
AGGAATTTGAAATATGAGGCTGAGAGTACAAGAAGCGGCAGAAAGGTCCTCTGCTAATAGGAAAAGCCCAGCCATCCGGGGCTGAGGAAATCAGGGAAGGTCAGGTGTGAGCTGCTGCATGGGGCTGGGCTCAGAGTGCATCTCTGCAGAAAGTCTCGTGTTTAAGGATATCCAGTAACTAACTGGTGAGGCTGCTTATACCGGAAGGATGCGGGGAGGAGCGGGGTGGGATCCTGGCAGGCGGGTCCGCCTTTGATGTCCCCTTCAGCACCAAGGTCTCTCTTCAGATGACTTCAGCCCATCGGTGGGGTCAGGCAGCATGAGTCAGAGAGCATCTCCAGGCCTTTTCGAGAGCCTTTGTTCAGGGCCCAGAAAGTCTCCCACGGCATCAGCAGGCAAGAAGCTGCCAGAACCCTGAAAAAATGAAACCGCAGAGGGGCGAGGCAGGACTGCTGGCTGCCCCTTGTGTGTGTGAGGGGTGAGCCTGGTATGAACCCAGAAAGCATTGCCAGTAGAAAATAAAAATGCCTTCCTTGGAGCCATGCCTGAGCGGGAAATGTTAGACATGGACATGTTCAAGAGCAGCTACCTGCAGTGTCTTGCGGTGGCTGAAAATCCCCACTGTGTCCTCCATGAAACAAGAGACCACATCATCAGCTACTCTTAACCAGGGTGCTCCCTGACATCGATGGATTCATGGCAGGGTTTTGGAGAATCTGACACTGGCTCCAGCATTTGACTGATAATGTCCCTGCACAGCATGAACGAGGCAGAGCAGTAACCCTCAGGACCTGGAGCTGTACATAATCCTTGCCAAAACTTCGTCTCCCCGCCTCCTGAAATGCCATACGTGCAAGCTGGGTGAGCATCTCCGCAGTGATTCCCTGCCCCAGCCTGCCACGGCTGCACCACGGGATGCAGTGCATCACGGCTTGTCTGCAAGTGCAGTGAAGGACCATGGCATTTTGCTTTTCCTGTACAGACAAGCGATGATGCACATTCCTCAGCAAAATTAAGAGGAATTGTAGTTAGCATGAGATCTCAGAGACCCAGGTAAGTTGCATGCCTGGTGTGGTGCGTACCAAGACATAGCTGTGACTGGGAAACCCTCTCTGGACACTCTACAGCTTGCCTTGGCCTACTGACACCTGCAGGACTCATGGCTGTTGGCTTTTAATGGCAGGTCCATTGACGTTTTGGTTTGTTCTCTCAGGAGGGACAAGGAGGAGAAGTCTGAAGGTGGAGCAGACAAAATACATCTTGTGTCAGCACTCATGCCTTTGTCATCTTCCTCCTCGAGGATTGCCATAGAAACCCCCAAAATGGGGACCAGACAGGAAAACCTGACCCATGCTCTGCTTGACTAAAACACCGCTTTCAGGTCACTGGGAAGAGTAAGGTGTGAGCCACGGTGTCCATGCCATGGAGCAGGTGTCCTCCAGCGAGACGTCACCCAAAGCCACTTGAAGCCAGCGAGAAACAGCACTTGGCCAGCCCTGAGGATCGTGGTAGGACAGACCCAGTGGCAGGGCAGCAGGTGCACCCAGCGAGGATATTTCAGGGCAGCAGGGAGGTGCGTGGTGGATCGGTGTATGGGAAGCTGGAGCAGCCCTGCTGGCTCTCCCCATGGTTCTGGCCAGCGCTGTTGAGTGCTTCACTTGCATGAGCACCGAGAGTAAAAATAAAATGACATTCATTAGATGTTTTAAGGAGTGTTCAGGCATGTAATCCTCCTGGAATGAGGCAGCCATAACAAGTTACTGTAGTTATTGATGGTCATGTCAGTTAGCCTTTTCCAAGGATTAATCACCATCCTGCTCATGCCCTACAGGATGTTTTTATCTCCGTTTTCTCCCAGTGTTGCGGCATGCAAAGCTGGCTGGCCTGACTGGTGTGGCTTCCGAATCTGGGGGGAAGGTAAGCTCCTCATACTTAGATCCTAAATATTTAAAAGTTTGGAAGAGCACAGCATTTAGAGGAATTGCTGGGGCAGAACTGCAGCATTTCCAGGTTTTGCCATGGAGAGTCTGAATTCAAATGTCCCCATCACTGATGCCTGGTGTGCAGATCGAGGGCAATTTCCCTAAGGCAGTTTGCAGCCTACAGGAAGGATACTGTCCCAGGAGAGGTCTTGATTTGGCTACCACTGCCATTATAGGTGCATCTAACGCATCATCCAGAGAGGACGGTGCAGAGCCAAGGCAGAGCTCCTCCATACCCAAGAGGACGGCAAACAAGGTTGTACCATTAACTAAAACACCTGAAGATGATCATTCTTTTGCTTTGTTCTGAATAAAAGGGGGAGCTGGGGGGGTGACAGGACCATTGCTGAGCTCAGCACAGGAAGAACACAGCACAAGGGTGACACAAGTGGCAAGTGCCAGCATTTTCCCAAAACTGAGGCTGCCTTGAAGAATCATTGAGCAGTCTCAGAGGCTGAGACTACTGTGTGCGGGAGGGGATGTCCCAGCCACCAGCCCGGCAGCAGCATACAACATCCGAGCATCCATCCCAGTCCAAACTCCTCTGCTCTGCCCTACACCTGAGGACAGACAGTGCCATCCCAAACCCCACCCAGGCCAGAGAATGAAAGCAAAACAGAGGGAAATGTCCATCTGCTCACTTGCAGGAGGGAGATCCTGGCGTGCTTGGCTTGGAGGGTACACACAAGTCCAGGATCTTCAGCTGCTCTTCGGAGCATCCCCAGGGAGCCTGGCCGTGGCCCAGAAAGAGCTCCCTGGCTGCGGCTGGAGGCAAGGTCCTGCAGAGGAGGTGTGCAGTGCTTGCACAGCCAACCCGCGTGTGTCCCTGGCTGCTTTCTTGCAAAACCTGGCAGATCTTGGTGTGCAGCTGACTTGTTAATTGGGAATGAGTGACTCCAGGAGGTCCTGACCTCCAGTGTTTGGTCAGACCCCATTGCCTGCAAATGCTGCAGAGCAGCAAGGGCTTAGGGAGGAGACGGTGCCTCTTTTTTACCTGCTCGCTAGTGCAGCCAGATGAGGGCCAGGATTTGTGCTCCTTGGCAGTGCCAGCATAACCAAACCTCCAGCTGGAGATGGATTTGGCCTCTTGCCCTGGACGTTTGCACTGGTGCTCCTCAGCTTGCCCCTTCTGCTACATGGGTTGGCCTCGGGACTCATTTTCACTGCAACCCTGATGCTGGCAGTGGTCTGGAGTCTGGAAAGGGCTCAAGAAGCCACATAGCTGGACTGGGCTAGGGAAGAAACCAACCCACTGCTGAGGGGTATTGCTGTCTCACTAATGCTGCTGTGCTCGGAGGGGAGGGAGAAATTCAAGCTCCCAGTGGGCACTGGCTAACTCCCCAGATCAGCACTTAGCAGCAGGGCTCTTCATGCTGGGGAACATCCCCCTGGGTTTGGGCAGCCCCAACCAGCAGCCTGCACTCAGGGTCAGGAGCAGCATGGGGTAAAAGGCATCACAGGTGCCCTGTGAGGAGGCTCTCCCAGGCTTCTTGCCCTAACAAGACCTGGCATTGCCTTCAGCCATTGCGCTTTCAGGAGAGCCAAAATCCATGAAATCTCTCAATCACCCAGCCTCCTCTTGGGAGCACAGATTTGCCCCTAACCTCTTTTGCATCCATGCACTTCAATTTCTCAGTGCCTGCAGGGACATGGGGGTGTTTCTTGCCCGCCTGGTGCTCAGATCCCTGCTTGCTCAGAGCAGCAGTAGATGGACAAAGGGCTCTCACTGTTCCTCTCTGGTCCCCACTCACATTCCACCAGTGGCTGGGTGACTTTGAGACCCAAGCACTCCTTGAAGCAGCTGTCCTGATGGCAAGGGACAGTGGGGGACATTCATCAGCCCCACCAGGAAAACTGCCCAGTCATTACAGCAGGGTTCCACAGTGTGTGTTAAAACCAAGCACACTGGCAAGGCTGGAAAAATGCCACAGAGCAGAGGAATTAGCATTAATCAAGCCTAATCCCCCGAGGGAATCGCCCTGATGTGTGGCACACGGGTGTGCTGTATCCCAGACGGGCTGGCGGGTCCTGGGCAGCCCCTGGCCAAGGGACCCCGGTGACTTCCTGGTGTTGCCCCTGAGAGCAGTGACCTCTGACGTGAGCTCTTCGCTCCCAGCCAGCAGGGAGAGAAGGAAAAGAAAAAAAATAATGATGCTTTTTCCCTCTCCCTCGGCGCCTTTGACAGACCTGCCCCCTGCCTGCTTTTCCAGAGGTTTCCCAGGAACTGATTAACCTCCCCGCCGAACGCTGGGCCGAGTCAAACCGGGTTTGATTGGGCGTGCGTGGGGGCTGCTTTGTTAGCCAGCCTGCTGCGAGCCTGCCGGGATGGAGGAGCCCTCACCTGCCCGCACCGGCTCTGCAGGCTGCAGTGCCCTGCATGGGCAACCCTTCCATGAGAACATCCCAGGAGGAGAAACCGGTGGGGGAGAGGTGACCTGAAGCCATGGGAGATACAACGGCTTCAGCATGCTCTGCTCAGCTCAAGGCATGCTCAGCTCGAACAGGGAAGGTCTCCTGCTCAGTGCCTGGAGACACGAGGTGTTTCACAGCCCTCTTGGCCCTGGGAGCTGCCAGAGCCAGAAGAGCTGTGGGGACAGCTTTGCTCTGCCCCCCCTGGATCTTCCCAGCTGTGCCTTGCATGCAGCTTAGGAAAGGGATGGGGGAGCCAAGCCCCTCTTCTCCCAGGCCAAGGTCCACCTCGTCCACTCCAGCTTTTCTGTCTGTCTCCAAAAACTGATGCCTGCTACTGCTGCAATGGGGTAAATTAAACTTTTTGTCAGCATCATTTCCTCTGGTTTAGCTAGGTGGGAAACTGCATTTTATAGCCCCTTGGCTTCTCATCCAAAGGGAAAAAAAAGAGAGGAAAAATGCCCTTTAAATAGAACTTTCCATGCTGGAAGTACCTCTGGAAACACAGCAGAGGGGTAGCCATCAGCATGAGTGATAGGTGCAGGCACAGCGGGGTGCAGGGCACACGGAATGGGCCAGGACATAGCTCATGGATGGGCTCCTCCATTTGCCTCCCGGCATGGCCATAAGCTCTTTCTCCAGCTGTTGGCTTGACTCGCCCTGCTGATGCTCTGTCCTCACCAGGCAAGACTGAATCCCAAGCTATTTGCCCTGCTCAGAGCCATCCCAGGGAGCCTGGGATCCCTGCTGATTCCTTGCCATGTCAAGGGCATGTGTCACCCTCATGCCCTCCAGACACAGGTTGCTCCATCATCACCCCCAAAGCGATGGGAAGCACTTGTCATGCCCCAGCAGAGCCCCTTTCCAGGGGAGCTGCAGGTGCCTCCTCTCATGCTTCTAATTTTGCCCAGCTTCTGGGTGCACCCCTCCCCACCCCAGGTAAACCTCTCCATCTACTTTGCTTTTTCCCCAGATTTGCTTGACAGGAGAACTCCCAGGCTTATTTTTGTGGCCAGAGCAGCTGGTAGGAATGGGGGCTGCCTACAGCAGGGAAAAAGAAACAAGATGCTTGGCTCTTTTTTCCAGCTCCCTGGCCCCTGATAAAAGCCATGCGCACCAGAGGAGACTGCTAACCAGGCCTTTAAAGTCCAGGCACAAGTGGGAATTCATGTTCAGCTAATGATGCTATGGATGCAGAGTGCCCTTCACCTGCTGGAGCTGTGAGCCATGCAGAGCAAGAAGATCCATGTATGTCTGAGCACACCCTGGGCAAAGCAAGACCACATCACTGTTGTCCCAGCAGGTGGGCAGCTTTGCTCCGGTGTGCCCCCATCAGCAGCTTTTGGCTGCGTGGAGGAAAATCGTGGTTAGCCATGGTGGGGCATTGGTTTTCAAAGCTTTTTAGAGTGTAAAGCAGCAGGTGCAGGCATGCCCTCAACTAAAATGCAGCCATTTTAGGGGGAAGAATACAACCAGATCTCCTCTGATGGAGGACAGCACCCATCACAGGTGGGAATGAGGAAGGATCTCTCTAAGACGGGAAGGATGCCTAAGGACATGGATGCATTGTGCACTGTGAAGCTCAGAGCTGGGTAGGTTTTGCATTGCTCCAAATAGCAATACAGGCTGATTTGCAGCAAATACTGCTCCATAGACCTTACTGTTCCATTGTCCGAGTAATTTGCATTTATTTGATACTCTTTTTTGCCAATTTTTCCCCTTCTGTGTTATTGCCAGGGATCATTATTTCATACTGTAATGATTTATCTGTCTTGCTTAGCTGTGACTTGGCACACACCACCGATGCTGTTTCTCTGCTGCGATGGGACAAGCATGACCCAGGCTGGCAGGCAAGCTGGGATAAGCCATTGGGATGCCCCAGTGCCTTGGAAAGTGGGAGCAGACCTGAGGGACTGGGACCCTAGAAAAAGAGTTACACCATTTCCCCTGTTTTATACCTAAAAGAGCTAAATGTCCTGGAGATGTGCTGGCTGGCGCCAGCACTGGGGCTGAACTTTCCCCCTTCCAGACCAAGAGATTAAATGTGTTATCATCAAGCACAAAGGTGGACAGTAGTCAGCCCTGCCTGTGCCAGGGGGTTTGGTGACCCCCGCTCTCCTGGACCCCCATGTGCAAAGCCTGAACATTTGTTTTGCATCATGCTCTGCACAGGTGAGGGTAAAAGGCTCGGACGTTGGCGGAGGACAAAAGCAACGGTGGTCCGAGCTCAGCTGCACAAAGCTCAAGTCCTCCATCTGAGCTCATCTCCACGGAAAACATTTGGGGAGGATGCGTCCAGTTCAGATTCATCATGTGGAGCAGCTTGGCAGGTCCAAAAGCCCCTGGGGCCCTTTGCAAGCATTAACCAGTGGATTAAACCATCCCAGCCATCGCTCTCACTGCTGGGATATGGATTTCTCAGCTGAATGCCACTGAGATGAGTGGAAAAAGCACTGTCTGTCCCTTTAAGTCCAAAATGACGAGTGTATTTCTGGAGGCTCTGGAAAAGAAGTCAAGACTATTGGCTTCTGCGTCACCAGCACCGGCCATTGATTCCCTGGAAATGTTTCATATTTGGCCAAACTGGCTGTTGACGGAATAGTTTCTGATTTAACACTCTCGGCTGCAGTCGGGACCCAGCTGGGTCTCATTAGCTCCAGAGAGACCGTCCTTCCCATTGGCGGCTGCAGAAATGCTTCCAGCATAGCCCCCTCCTCCTTATTCCCAAATAGACATTTAAGCCCCTCTAACGAGATTTGCACAGGAATCCTGGTTATTTCAGCCTTCAGCCACTTGTCATTATTATTATTTATCTTTTACCATTATTATTATTTATCTTTTGCTTTAATGCAAAAAACCCACACGCATAATGACCAGCCCCAAGCTGGTCTCTCCCCCGCCTCCAGCTCAGCTCTCTGCAGGGAGCAGATGTGGGTGTCCTCGGGAGCTCCCAGCCTTCCACCAACACCTTCTCCATATGCTCCCATCGGACCCCATGGTCTGGAGAGGGTCCTTCCCGCTCCTCCTTCCCTCTCATCCTCCCACCCTGTCTCTCCCAGCCTCTCATCCTCTCTGCCCTTCTCACTCCCTCTCTATTTAGTCTGTGTGTTCAAAACTCAGCACAAAAGCTCTTACAGCTCCCTGGGCTGTGACCCAAACGGTAAAGAATGTTTATATGCTGGTCGCCTTCCATTTCTATGTATTAATATTGCACACACACACAGGCTCACGCACTCACACACGGCGTTTCTGGTGCCTCTGTGGGCTGCTGGCCAAGGGAGCCCAGCCAAAGTAAAGGCATCTGGGCCCTTCTGGAGAAAGCAGGAAAAGAAGAAGGAAAGACAAAATACAAAAGAAAAAAGGATTTGGAGAGAAGCAGCTCCTCCAGCCTGTGCCCCTGTGCCTGCTGTGGATGAGGCCAGGGAATCCTGCAGAGAGAGGGGTTTGCCAGGCTATGCCTGCTCCCAGAAAGTCCCCCCATGTCCCTTGTCACCCTCCTGGCTTTTCCTGTGAGGCTCGGGCAGGCAACGGGGGCTCGGCGTGAGCCACAGACTCACACAGAGTGGGGGTAGATATGCAGAAATTGGGGGTCTGGCTTTGGACAGGACTGTCCGCTAGAAAGGTGCAGCAAGGTGCTGGAGCCCACCTCGCCGCATGATGCCGAGCCATGGGGACAGCAGCCAGCCACAGCTGAGATGCTGGAGCCCCAAAACAGTGCTGGGATGTCGGGGCTGCTAGCCCACTTAAGAGCTCTGTAATTTGGGCTAGGGCATGGATGAGGTTCTGTCTCCTCATTGACTGATGTCACACGAGAGCCTGAACATCTTGTTAAACCACTGGCCCGTGGGATCTCTGACGGGGCTGGGTGAAGAGCTATTGTGAGTGGGTGTGGGTGTGAATCCCACATGGTCTGTGCAAGCAGAGATGGCTGCCTGCAGTCAGAGGCAGGATGGTCCTTACTGCCTCTAAAATCACCTGGGGATGCTGCTAAAAAGTGGTAAAACAAGGGAAAATGTGAGGGTGAAGAGGGCCAGGAGTTTCTGCTCCCCTGCTCTTGCAGGAAGCCCGCTGGGTGCTGCGGTCTCCAATGCTGGGACAAATCTACAAAGCCAGTGGCTGACTGGGAAGGGTCAGGTCTTTGGCTGAGGTCATCTTGCTCTTCTCCAGGGTCCCCAAAACAGGGCCACAGGCACACGGCATCACCAGCACCTGCAGGCTGTGATTTAGGGATGGGGCAAGAAAAGCCTTGTTCATCTGCACAGTGAAGATGCTGCCTTATCTGACACATGCTGCCTGGGCTGATCACTGCCGTGCTGGTCCAGGCTCAAAGGCTGCTGGGCTTCCCTGGGCTGGTCCCTCACCCCTCTGCAGGACACACAGCCTGTCCTTGACCCCTGTGAAGGGGAAAAGCTGCCTAGTGCCAGTGAAGCCACTGAGGCTGCTGCTGGATGCTGTGAAAGCTTCATGCATTGCACAGCTTTTAACACCAGCAATCTGATGGGCACTGAATTTCCTTCTCATCTTCCAGAAAAATGACCTCCTGGAGGTCTCGGCAGGGGTTAACTCTGCGCAAAGTAGTCACGCAATGGGGAGGGCTTGTTCCAAGCACCAAATAACTTGCAGAAGTAATGCATTTGTTCCTAATTAGGATAATTGCCCCATCACTTTTCTCTGTGGCATTGGCCAACCTAACTCACAAATGTCTGAAAACACCAGCTAAAGTATGACCAAATTTAGGAGCTGAGTCGAGTAATATATCGCCTTGATTTGTCCTAAAACATGAATTGGCTGGGAGTCCTCCTGCATATTGCATTTCCAGGGAACATAAGGAACCCATTGTGTAATTAGCAGTAGTATTTTCAACACACTGTGGTGCGCAGCCTTCGTGGTGCTCTGCCCTCCTTTCCCGCGCTACTGCACCTCCTGGGACCCCCAGTTCATGGGTATGAGCGGGTGGAGGGGTTATAAAATGTGTCTGTCACAGAAGTGCTGAGCATGGTTATGGCAAAGGAGGAGATAAGGGCTTGCCTGCTCCTTCATCCCTCTAGCCCCCAGCTTGGAGGCAGACAGAGTGGAGAAGTTCCTAGCTGGGTGGCCAGGAGCAGACCTGGGGACAGGACAAGGTCCTGTGCTGGAGGATCCAGTTCGCAACCATTGCAGCCTGCCTGCAGTTGTCAGCAATCAATATCTCCCCAGCCATGGGATACCCTTGCTGGGACCCTGGCACTGCAGCAAGAAATCCTGCCCCAAAGGTTGCAGGGAGGTTGTGAAGCTGAGCCGTAGCAGGACTGGGGGTCCTACCCTGTGCCCTCCTGCCTGCCCATACCCTGCTCCCCAACCCTCACTGGAAGGACTCCCCATGGTCCCTGGTGGGAAATCTGATGGATCCGTTCAGATCTGGGCAAGAGCTGGGGTCTCCCGCCAGCCCCACTCTGCCTGCAAGTTGCAATGCTGAGACCTTGCTGGGGATTCTGCCTGCCTCAGCAGGGCACCAAGTGCCCCTTGTTTTGGCTCTCTGCTCTCCCATCATGCAGCCGTTTCCTTCTCCGTTCCCAAGCTGCTTTGAGCAACTTGGGCCCTAAGTACTGGCGACCCCATATGAGCTAGCTCTAGGATGAGCTGGGTGCTTGGCGTGATCCAGAAGAACATCCTCCAGGACATCACCTTTCCCCACCTTGGTCTAAGCCCATGTTTGATGACCCTCCCTTCTCTTTCCCTTGTGCATCACCTTCTTGCCATGCAAGGGATCATGTGTGAAGGCCATACCTGGGGCTGGAGTCGCTCAGGGCAAAGCCTTGGAGGGTCGCATCCTTTCCCTGCCATGCACCAGTGTGCCCAGCACAGGTGGCTTGCAGAGGTGATCTCCTGTTTGCAAAGTGCCTGGATATCTCCTTCATGCTCATCTTTCTGCATTTACTCACCCCCTCTGAATCCCACATGAGGTTTCTTTCCCCCAAGGGTGTTGACATTTAAAGGTATTTGAAAAAATCCGTTTGCACTGTAAAAATGACTAATGGTTAAGCCTAGAAGTTAATTCAGTCTCCTCCATGTCTCATCCCTTCCAGTCCAGGAGCTGGCCAGAAAACAAGTGAGAGCACTTTCCTCCTCCCCTTGGCTGTTTGTTGTCAGTCCCGTGTGTTTACCTCTCTCATCTCATCTCGAAATGTTTTCCCCCCTTGCGACTTTCGGAAGCTTTTGGAGGGATCGGGCATTGCTGCCCTGGCTAAACAGGGTAGGAACAGTCCCCTCTCTCCCACCCGCTGTCCCCCCACGGAGGAAGGGTTAACAGCAGAAACACTGGCCAAAGCAGGAAAAGAACCTAAGAGAGGACTTTCTGTGTGCCAGGACATCCATTCAAAACAGCTAGCTGGCCTGTCCAGAGACCCGCTCTGCTAAAGGCATACATTTCCCCTCTATATGGATTTTCCACCTAATCTCCACATTTTACATTGATGTGCTGGGGGGGAGGGCCCAGGCTGAAATGTTCATTCATTTCCCCAGTCCAGCTTCGTTTCCACACCTTCCACCAGCTGTCTCCTGGGCTGGGTATGCCTTTGCATCTGCTCTCCTCTTCCCTCCCCTCTCACCCCTCCACCGGGGCTCTGTCCTGTGGCAGTGTGGGGAATACACCTTTGATAAACACCACATTTCTGGCACTGTTGTCTGTGCACACGTATGGCTTCATCATAGGAAGAAAGAAAAAAAAAGAGAAGAAGAGTCCCTTTCTCTCACAAAACCATGGAAACCTCCTCATTCGTGTGTGAGCAGATGGCTTTCCAATTGACTCCGTGGCTGAGGCAGCCTGCATGTGCACAGCAGAGCCCCGGAGCCCGCCTTGTGCTGCTCTGCAAAGAGGTGAGAGAAAATCAAAATGCTGAGACAAGCACGTGGCCGCAATGCAAAGCAAAACCAGCTCCACAAAAGTCTCATTGCAGATAAAATCAAGCACAAGACGGGATGTGAATCTGAGAACCCAGAGCAGCTCTTTTCCCCTTTGGACTTCCCAGGCTCCAGCTGAGCAGTGATTTTGTCCCACTAGTCTTTGTTTATATTTTTACACTAGGGAGGTTCAAACTGAGACACAGCAAACCCAAAGGGAGCTTCTCTCACTGCACTTTTGCCCAAGCTGCTTCAGAAATCTCAGCCTGGGAGGTCAGTGATGTCGGTGCAGGAACTGATCTTGCAGGGTCAGGTCCCCCTCCGCAGGGTGCAGATCTGGCACTGCCCCCCTAACCTTTCCTTCTCCTTGGAGCTGTTGCTCAATTCGTGTCCCATGGGGTGTTACAGGGTCGGTATTGCCTCTCCAGCTCTTTCCTTCTGTCATCAGGCAGTGGTTACATTTTCTCCTCGGGAGAGCCAGGCCTCAGTCGCTCACATTTCTGTGCTTTCCGGAAAGCACCTAAGCTTCTTGCTTTCAGTCCAAGTGCATCCCTCTTAAATCTCCCTCCTGGATCTGCGCACTTAATATGTCTTAGCATTTTATTAGCCCATGCTAATAGCAATGGCACAGACCCACATACTTTGAATTCAAATCCTCCTTGGCTTAGCATGCACCACTCATCCCCCTGTCCACCTAGCAGCTAGGATCCAGACATCTCCTGCATCCCTACTTGGAGCTCTTCCTACCAAAGGGGTGAGCAGTCAATGCTTCCAGCTAATTGCAGTGCTGGAGAAGGGGGACATGGAACCTGTGGCACCCAGACATGCACTGAGGGAAGGAGAAACCACCATGCCCCAAAATGCCTTCAAAACCTTCTCTCCAGCCTCCAGCAAGGAAGTGGACCTCTACCAGGCAAGATGAACCAAGGCAACAACTCAGCTGGTAAACATTGATGGCAGCATAGAAACTGGTCCAGAAGGGCATTTGGGCTGGACCTATCAGTGTTCACTGAGCTGTTCCCACAGGCTCAATGGGAAGGTGGCAGTCTCCTTCCTCAGATGCCCCCATTTTGCCTCTGCACTTCCAGGTCCAAAATGTTTCTGCCCAAGGAAACCCTTGTCTGGTTCCTTTCTCCTAGCAGCCATCCTGTCCGAGTTTTTCTCACAGCTGGGAAAGCACAAAATGGGCCCTGGCAAGTCAAGACATAGTCAGTCCCTTAATTCCCTTTATCTTCCAGTCTTCAATCCCTGGTTATTGTGAACGCCCAAACAAATAATACTTCTCATCTATGTGATGGTGATGTGATGCCTACAGACAGTCCCAGTGAGTCCCATGGGAGACCACGGTGCTGCCAGAAATTGTTCCTTACCCCAGCCTTGCCCGTGAGACCCCTTCTTTCTCAGGCAGAGTTGAGCAAACCAGTGCTCAGCAACCCTTCTTGCTGACGTCCTCCCAAAATGAGATGCGGGACCTGAGACAGCTGCCCAGGATGACTAACTCTGTACCGGAAAGAAGGACAAGGAAAAGCAATGCTCAGGAAACACACGCGAGCCAGGAAAGATCCCAACCGCGATGGAGGCAGTTGCCCCCTCTTCCACGGCACGGAGAGCTGGCTGCTCCTCCTGCTCCACAGAGGACCAAGCAGACGCCTTGAGTCCAAGCTGCACATCTGGAAGTCGGATCCATTAAAACAAACCCTATTACATAACAACAGACATCTGGAGACTGTTACCACTACATTTTTAGTAAAAATAGTTTTTTGATATGATCTCTCCTAAGAATGTGGCAGAGGGGCTCAGAGCCAAAGTCCTCCAAGAATGGCTGTAACTGCTTCTCATAAAACATCCCCCACCTCCTGCTCGGGGCACGGTTGTTTCCTCTTGGTGCACACACTGTCCCTCCACACTGATGCTCGGACGCACAGAGGGGAAGGTTTCAGGCTGAAGGCAGGTGCAGTGCTAGGGGCAAAGCTGGAGGATTCACCAGGTCCCAAGCTCTGCATAGGCTTCGCACTGCCCACGAGATCAAGAGAATTGGGCAGCCGGCACCCAAAATTTCATTTTGTTAGTGCTGGGGACTATTAGCTCATGGGATTGGAGAGCAGCATGTCTGTACAGTGTCTTTGTGCATGGGGAGGAGCCCACCAAAATCTGGAGACCACAGAGGACTGGGGCTAGCTGAAATCCTGGTTGCTTTTGTTATCAAGGTGTAGCATGATGAAGCAAGCTGTGGGTTTTGCTAACCTCTCCAAACTGGGGGCCAGGGGCTATGTGCCTCCATGCATTCCCCTTAGCCCCCTGGAGCTTGAAGGAGAGGTCTCCTGGATGAGTCTATAGAAAGTAAACATAATTTGCTTTGGAAGTGCTTAGGTACAACAGGGATGGGTGGGTGGATGGGTGGAGGGAAGGAAGGAAAGCCATGGTTTTCAAACAGTAGTGTCAGACCTGCTTTTCATGACAACTGGAATAAGCAGCCACTTATGGGAGTGAGAAGTTGGGGTGACCAGAAGTCAAAACAGCAATAGCTAAAATGGGTGAAGGAGGGATAGCAGTAACTGTAACCTCTGTGAGCCTGGGAGCTTAGGCAGCTAGCAGCAAACGTTGGCTTGAGTTGGTGCTGGGCTCCCAAAGCCTCAGGTAAAAGCCCTCAGGTCCTTTCCCCTGCCAGCCTTGGTGACCAGAATAAATGAACCCATGTTGCAATTTCCTCAGATTTTGGTTAACCCAAAACTTCTTGTCTAGGTAGTTTTGGAAACGCTTCAGCAAGATCCACCTCTGTGCCCCGAGCTTTGTTAATCTGCTCTGCAGTGGGCCCAGAGGGATGCTGGTGCTCTTGCTTTCACTGAACTGTATTTCACTCATCCACCAAAAAAACCCACCCTCTCTCAGCTAAGTCCTTAGAATAGTATTTCATGGCCACACATTTCCCCAGCATATCACCTCGTCTCCTCTCTGCCTAGCCTTGACTGAGACCCCCAACTGGTTTTCGTTGTCACTTGTAATCTTTGCATCAACCCTAGATGTCCCTAGAAGTCCCCTTCTTACACCACTCACTCTACCTCTTAGTAGTGTAAGTGCTGAGCTCCTGCAGCCTCCACCCTTCTGTTTGCTGACTTTCTCTTGAGTCTCTGCTGCGCCAGCCCTTGCAGGCACAGGCGCTACTGCCCATCATCCTGGCTGAGCAGTCAGTCTGAGCCGTGCCTTTCTCTCCCTCAGCTTCCATTAGCTCCTTATTGCAAATGAGACTCGCTGCCCTCATGGGCATGGCGCAGTCTGTCCACGGACCTTCCCCAGGTCTCATCTCTGCTCCTGGTGCTCATCAGCTACCAACTCCCCTGTCCTTCCCCAATTCACGACAACGATGGGATTGAGGCTTTCCTGCCAGCTGTTGATTTCCACCCCTTTGCAGATTGCATCTCCAAACACATCTCCTTCCTCTCCATCTGGTGGCTACAACAGGACGGTCTCTATCCATAGACCCTCTGGACTTTGGCTTTCTCTAACTTCCCTGGTGGGCCATCTCGCCTTGTTTCTCCTGAAGACTCAACCCTGGCCATGAGCTCACCAGTGCCAAGCGGACCAGGTCATGGCAAGCCCAGTAAGTGCTCCTGTGGGAGAAGCAGAGGAAATCTTGAGCTGGTGATGACTCGGTAGCTGCTGTGCTCCTGGAGCCGGCTCAGCAGCAATGCTCTGGAAAGGACCTGGAAGGTCATTTGGGCACATGCATTTGGTGCTAAATATTGAAGTGTGGTTGCTAAGGAGACCTCAGTGCTTCCAGCCAGGACGAGGGGCTAACTCGGGTGCTGCGGCCAAGATCCGGTCTGAGCATCTACCAGTTGTTCCTTCCATAGGTTTTTAACGGTGCAATTTTCTCTGGCGTCACGGCTGCGATCTTGGCTCCCCCGAAGCCCCTCAGCCGGTCCAGGCCATATGCCGACCGCCCACAGATCCCAGCCCAGAGCTGGCCCTGCAGCTGAGGAGGTTTTGCCTGATGCTAGCAGAACCCAGGCAGCAGCAGCAGCAGCAGCAAGGAGGGGTTTGGCTACCCAGACACAAATAATCAGTCTCCTCCGCAGGTCAGAGTTGGACCAGCACACGAATATGGAAACTCCCTTCCTTGCTGTTGATCTATCTGCAAGAAAGCGAGCAAGTTTCTTAAACAATGGGTGGAGCTGGATGGGGACGGATCCCAGCTGCTGGAGTCGGGACACCTACATAAGACAGGGTATTCTGTTGCTGCCTCGAGTTGCCAGTCCTGAGGACCCCCAGCGAAGGTGCGGGGGGGTGCTATGTTCTCCTCTCTGAGAGCATGGCTGGCCAAGCCCTGGCACAAGGAGAAATGAGACATCTGACCCACCAGCTGAATGCTCCCCACCTTCCTGAGCCCCCTCCCTGGGGCCCAGTGAGGTTGCACTTCTTGCATATGCACCCTCTGCCCTATCCTCCTTGGAGGGCACCCACGGAGGGACGGGGTGCCTGGTGGGTGGCCATGCAGCACTGCCCATCCTTCTGCCCTGGGAACATGGGGGTGAACACCAGTGCAGAGTCCATCAGCTGCTTTCCACAGTTCAAGACATCAGGAGAGGGCAGCGCTGTGGGAAAACCCCTGGGGTGAACCCGCTGCAGCCTGAGACCCCATCACAGCAAGGTCCAGCTCCTCACAGCCAGCGAGGCCATGTCAATGGTCCCACCAGCAGCTGTGCTGGGGCTTGCTGGGCAGGCAGGAGGCAGAGCCAAGCCGCCCTAGCCCCAGCCCCAGCCGCTCTTGGCCAGTGGGTGATCCTTGGCCTTCATTCCCTGCTCAGCCACCCTCATCCCAAACTCCATGCCTGCTTCTGCCTTTTGATGCTGAGACAATCTCCATCTCCAGCTTGGCCACAGCTCCCAGGCTAGCATCTGCTGCCTGGCAGGTCCTCACCCACTGGAAGAAAAGCTTTGGGGTTTCCATGCCAGCCCCAAGCACATGGAGAAAAACCTCCTCCTTCCCCCCAGCACAGAGAGCAGCCGAGCAGGGAGCCCTGGACCAAAGCCGGGTACTTACATCTCCCCTGGCCCCGCACTGACGGCAAGGCAGCCAGGCACGGGAGCAGAGTTTTAAATGATACCTGGACACGTCTGAAACACAAATCCATGTGAGGCCACGTGATGAAAGCTCTTCTGGCGAGTAATAAAAGAGCAGATTGACTGATTATTGCAAACACTTTCTTAAAAGCTTTTGGCAGGAGAGGACACTGCTACCCTTGGGACAGCCCGGGTACACGGCACTGGGTCTTGTCTGCTCCCCATGATGTCGGCTGGGCTTGTTCCTGGCATGTAATTCCCCAAAGGGGGAGAGCAAGGAGAAAGAAAGCAGATCCTCTCTTTGGTCTGGAAGGGTAAATTTCTGTATGGATTTTAGAGATTGTGTTGCCACATCATAGTGGAAGCTCTGCTTTCTGTACAGGGGCTGGGACTTCGTGTTAACACTTTCAGTGCCTCAGAGCAAGGCTGCACCATCTTCTTTCACATTGGGCTATAAAAGACATGAATTTAAACCCAGCCTCTCCTTTTCTCTGCCATATGTACCAGCCAGACTTCAGTTTTCCGGAGGTTATAACCTGGGTAGCTTTTCATCTCATCGCCAGCAGATGCAACTTTGGGTGAAGTGCATCTCCCTGCCAGAGCAGAAGGCTGCTAAAGCTTTCGTGCAGAAAATGCTTTTCTCTTTCCTTAACCCTGTCCTTGCAAATGGTGGTGCTATTTTGGCTAATGTGCAGCCAACCTGGAGAAGTTCAGGTCAGGTGGTTAGAGTCTGACAAAGTCAAAGGCAAATAAACTCAGAGCCTTGTAACTGGAAGTGGCAGGCTACTTTCATTACAGGTGGCTTTACTAGTTCCACCTACCATAAAAACTGCTGGAAATTTGTAAGAACACTCTTTTTTTTTTCCCTTTTCTCCTTTCTTTTGGAGACTCTCCCACTCTGCAGCCTCCGGCTAAAATCAACCCAGTCCTAATATCATCCTCATTTCCCACCTGTTATTAAGTCCCTCCTGTGCCCTGTAAGCATCCCAAGTGTGCAACGCACAGCCAGCTTCTGCCAAGCTGAGGGCACGAGGAAGAAGGGACAGTAGGAGATGAGACAAGGACACCGGTTCCAGAACTCTGCTCCAGGCTGATGTGAAGCTGGTACCTGCTTTTTGTTTCATCTTTGCAGTCATCATCTTGGGAGATGTTGTCCAGCTGCTTCAAGCCTTGAAAACAAAAGGTTTTTATTTTCCATCTCTTTCTTTTTTTAATGTGCAGATTCAAACACTGGACATTAATGGGAAAGTCCTGCATGGAAGGAGCAGCAAATGGAGGCTGCTAAGAGGCGGGCTCTCAAACTGAGTGCAGTTACTCTGTTCATGCCTCTTAGATGGCCCCTCTGCATTGCACTCTTTGCTGGTGCTGCCTTTTCTCCCTGGCGCTCTTTCTATCCCTCCCTTTGCATTTGGAAGGCAGTGTATGTTGCCTCTGATTTTCTACCAATTTTATCAAAGAAAGACTGTGAATAAATAGAGCAATCTGGAGAAAAAAACAGAGGCTCAGATTAGCTTCAGTTTGTATTTGCCTTGCTATTTCCCACCGGTGCTGTCCTCACCCACAGCCTGCGCATGTCATTTCTCTAGCTGGAGAAGTAGCGAAGTTGCTGGATCTGGTGCTTTCCTGTGCTTCTGGCAGACAGTTCCTCCTCGGTCACCCATGCCTCTGGGGAGCGGCTCCTGGGACCGGGGTGAGGGAAAAAGCTATTTCTGCAAGTGCCAGGCACTCCCATGAGCAATGGGGTCAGGGGCAGAGGCTGATCCCCAGATGTGCTCCAAGGGGAATCAGGGCTTATTGATTGCTCATCACATCCAGGAGTGTCCCTGGCTCACCGGGGTACCTTCCACCCTCCTGTCTCAGGTCCATCTCCCAAGATGCACGGAGGCATGGGAGGGGGCAAGAGGAGCCCCCAGTCCCAGGGACGGCATTGTTCTCTCCGAAGGTGCAACCACTGGCTGCCACATTCCTCCTGCTCTGCTTGCCCCCCCCCCAGGGAGGTGCTCCTGGACCGATCGCAGTGGGGCCCTGTCACACCCAGCTCCCTCTTGGATGTTCCCGCATCCTCTGCTGCAACTCCCGGGCTGCAGATCAGCCTGGGCTTTCCATCTCAGAGAGCTGCAGGAGGTGCCTCGGACAGGGCTGCCTGATCCATGGTACATGGCCAGATGCCCCCCCACAGGAGGTCACACACCCCACACCTCTCCCGAAACTGCCCGGTGCCCCTCTGCCATGTTATGGGGATGTACCGCTTGGTCCCATTACAAGGAAGGTGCTGGCAGGCTGCCACAGCCCTGTCCAGAAACACAGGCATTTGGCCTCAAAGCACCGGAGCATGAGGAACCTACCAAGAAGAGCAAAAAGTTAAGACACTGATTTGCAGATACTGTTATGAACCAAAGCCCAGAGCTCTGCTCATTGTAATATCTGACATAATTGAGGTCATTATTTATACATTATCTGCATGAACATTTGACACTGGGAAAATACTTGCAGTTCCTGAAAGACTGGCAAATTCTAGCATGAGTGTTTATTCATGCCAGAATCTAATCCAGAAACTCATTTTCCTTTCTCCTTGGATATTTTATCTGATGAGAGCATGGGCTGTGGTGAGCAGGCAGAGCCCTGTCTTCACTGGGCTGAGCCACTCTCGGACAGACTACCCTCAGACAGCTGGAGGAGGCTGCATGGGAGATGGAAATGGGAATACATTCAGAAACCGGTTTGGGAATGAATTCCTAATGAGCCCGCAACCAGCTCCGGACCTGCCCTCCAGACACCTCCTGGTCTGGTCCCTGCGTCTCCCAGCTGATGCGCATCAGCATCAATGGGCCTCTTGGGAGATGCTCCCTGATGTGCCCTGGGCAACCTCACTGAGATAGAGGTCAAAATGCCTCTGGGGACTTCCACCAAGGTAATTTTCCTGAAGCCCACCCAGTTTTACTGAAGCTGTTGGATGGTTTTGCCCTCTGGGTCTGCACCACCTGGACCAGGCACCACTCAGGGCTGGGCTCACCCCGTGTGAGTCACAGCTGTGCTCTGGGAACCTGGAGACTGCGAAGAAATATGGGTTTCCCAGGGTCTTCTCTATGGGGTTTTGACAAACTGCTCTTGCTGGGCAGATCTGAACTGAAACCCACCCTCTGAGAGCCATGTTGTAGGCACTGCGGGAAAGCCTGTTTGCACAGAGCATCTTTGCCTCCTCTCCTCCCCCAGCCCGGTGGTGCGGGGAGTGTTCCCCTCCTGGGTTATGTCTGTCCCTGCACACTCTGCTGCCTGTGCACCTCGGCCCATTGCCTTTGTGGTGGTGAAGAGAAGCGTTCAAAGAGGAGAGGAGAAAACATGAAAACCAGAAGTGCCATTAAGCTGAGGCTGGAGTTGGGACGGAGTCTCCATCCACTGGCTCCTGCGTGGGGTGCGCACCCAGGGCATGGAGGGACATCTTGACAGAGGGTGATGGTGCCGAGGAGTCAAGATGGAGAGTGGGCTGGGATGGCGCTGGGGCTGCGGGGGGGTGTGAGAGGGCATGAACCCGCCTCTCCCCAAACACTCTCTCAAGTGAGGGACCAGGGATGCCATTTCCAGCTGCAGACCTGGCAGCCAGACCCTGGGTTACAAACTCATACCTTGCTGAAGCTGTCAGGAAACAGCAGCTGCCACCAAGGAAGCAGTGATAGGAAAAGCCCTGTTTGTTTTGGTGCTGCAAAGGGCTGGAAATAATACTTTGCTGATTGAAAAGCACGCCTCAGGTCGAAATGGCTTCCTCAGGAGCCAGGAAGCATGAAGGAGCCCCAAGACGATACTGGACAAGGAGGGACTGCCCCAACTGGTACGATCATACTTTCATGGCAGGTGGTGGATTAAATGCCCGGGCAGTGAGAGGGAGAGGAAAGAGGACAGCTTTCAAGGTCTTGTCCAGATTGCCTTAAAGCTCCCTGATCTGGGGACATAGCCTCTGGAGATCCTGGTGCTTTTCCTCATTTTGAGGATTATCCAGCCCACATAAAGAAAAGGAGAGGTGCTCCTGCAGGTCACAGCCAAAATCCTAGCAGGCAGCTGAATCCTGTCACCCCCAGACCAACCTCGCCAGCAGTGATTTACTGCAGGGAAGATCCTCAAGGAAATAAATAAAGAGCCGGAGATGGCCTGAAGGTGAGGAGGGATGACGGAGCTGCAGAGCCCAGCAAGGGCTGGGCGGGGGGGGGACCCAGCTGCCACGTGCTGACGTCCCTGCTGGAGCCCTGCGCTTTAGATAAATATTTGAAGTCCCTGTAAATAGAGATCTCGCTTGGGAATGGGGAGAAGCACTTTCGCTTCTCCCCCAGCTGTCTGGGAAAGGCGAACAAGCTGGCCATCAGCCAGGCAGGGAAGTGCCCTGGAGGATATGCACAGGCAAGGCATGGAGGTGGCGGTGGGTAGGGGTCACCAGCAAACCCAGATCTGACCCTCCTGTGGGTCATCTGTGGGGCCTGGGGTGGCCTTGGGGTGATGGGACCCTCCAAGGTCTCCTCTTCCAGCATGGGAGATGGCACCAGCTCCAGATGCATCATCACCCTCAGCCTCAGACAGGATGGACTGAATGAAAAATGTGCCTGGTGCAGAGCAGAGTGCAGGGGGTTTAGTTCCTTGCCCCTACGAGCCTCCACACCCCAGTGAGAACAGCCCCGTTTTCCTTCCCCTCCTGCACCCCCGTGCCTTTGGCCCCTTCCCACCGCAAGGGAGTTTCCATTGCTCCTCTCAAACCGCAGCCCCATGCTTGGGAACCTGAAACCTGTATTTGCCAGAGAGAAGAAAATCAGATTGTAGGAAATGCAGCACATGAAAAAAAAAGAGGGGGGAGTGGAGGGGGAGGGGGGGAGCGAAGCCATTTTTTATTGCTCCCAGAATCTCTCACCGCAGTTCGAAACACGCTCCTCGTGCCAGCACACAGCAGGACAGCATGCCTCCCAGAGCAGCCTCTTCCCTACAGCATCACAGGGGCTTCGGGGCAGTGGGGGGGGCTGCTGGGTCTGGAAGAGGGTGGCAGGGTCAGGGTGGGGGACTTGCTCTGCGATTTTCCCCCCAGCTCCACTCCCTCATTTATTTATTTATTTACATCCCGGCATATTACCTAATCCCTCCCATTTTCCATGGCTGTCACATCCCCACTTCCACAGCCAAGATATGTCGGAAAATATGTTTGATTTTTTTTTTTTCCTGGCAGGTACCCGATTTCTGGTTCGTTTTTTTTTAAAAAAAAGCTACCATCCCTTCCCCCCAGAAATGCAGCAGCGGGCCCGGTCCTCCCCATGTTCATCTTGGGATGCCTCCCTGCCCTGGCGGCATTGATGTTGGCACCGCACGGCTCCTCCGAGGAGCCAAAGGCTGGGTGAGAGCTGGGGTCTCTAGGAGCGAAGGTGAGTGCTTCTTGTTTCTTGAGGGAGGCAGCAGGACCTGGTGGGTAGAGAGGGGGCTCCCAGCCAGAGCCACTGCCTTTCTTTCCCCTACCCCCCACTCTTTAATGAGATCATTCCAGACAATTAATTTTATCTCATTCTGTCTATCCGATGGGAGCAGCCAAGGTGTCAGCATCACAACACCCAGTCCCAGCACAACTTGGGAGCAGGACAGAGCTCTCAGGAGGACAAAACTCCTGCATGCCTTCAGCCAGGTAAAGAAAGAGAGGACAAAACATATGCTCCTACTGACAAGAAACCTCACAACCCCGTGGGGGGACACCAAGACCCCCAAAGGTGAGAGCCATGGGGAACCAGTCCCACGGCTCCCCCCACCCCTGGACCTACATGTCTACCTGCAGCACCAGCACCTCCTCCTCTGCTTTGTGTCCTCATTTTCCTGCTGCCAAATGATTCGATACCCTAATAACAACACCTCAGCGGGCTGTAGAATTACGAGGCATCCCCACAGTGCTCAACTGCAGAGGCTAGGGGGAGAGGGGCCAGATCCTGTCCCTGCTGAGATGTCCTGCTCACAAGAGGAGCCGATGCTGGCTCACAAGGGATGGTCTTTGCTCAGCCCTGTGCCTCAGCTGCAAGGAGGGAAGGGTCTTCATGCCAAAAAGGCAGGTAGGCAACATGGACACCCTGACAGCCCTATGCATGCTGGAGCATGGGTCAAGGGGTCAGGGCACGGTGGGTGCACTGAGGGCTTCCTCTCTCCCCAAGGACCCAAGGACCCGTGCCCCTGCTCAGACGCAGCCAAAGGGCACTGAATTGCTACCGCTGTGCTTGCCACAGGGTTTAAAGCTCTCCCTGGGAAGGACCGAGAGCATCCCCAGCCGGGGCCGCTGCCAGGCAGCCCAGCCACATGCAGACGTGTCGAAGCCATGGCCACGAGCACGGGCTGGATCCGCATCCAGAGAGGAGACAGACTTGTCCCACCGAAGACCCAAATTAGAACAGACAAATGGTGGAAAACGGCCTTTGAGGAGCCTGGAGCGGAGACAGCAATATCGAACATCAGCCAAGCAGGAGGGGCCAGGAAGGGGGAGGCAGTGGGACCCCAGGTCTGAGGTTGGACCAGCTCTGTTAGCATCTGCCTTGTGGTGAGGATCTTGATAAAAGCACAGAGGACATGGGTGCATCCTACAACAGGTGGGATCGACACCCAGGGAGGAGCAGGTCTGCGAAAGGGTTAAAAATGGGAATTGTTGAGTTGTAAAGCATGAGGTTAGAGAGAGCTGAAGCCAGGAGCTGTGTCCTGAGCAGAGCAGTAAAGGCAAACAGCTCCGGCACTGTCGCTGCAGGGCTTTGCAGCATTCAGAGCACCTGCAGGTGTCACAGCTCCTCAATGACCCCAACGAGGCCACTTCTCTGGGGCCCCCTTTCCAAGCGGTCCAAGAGGAAATGGCAGGGCAGGACTCATGCAACGAGACCTTCCCAGGAAGAGATGAGGGTGCCCTGGCCTGCAGAGCTACCAGGAGGGATTTCAGGATTGTCCCAAACTCAAAAGCTTCAGCTGCAATTTTTTAAGAAAAACTTAATATTCTTCATGGAAAGCAGCTGGATTTCTGTTGATTTAAGCCAAACCTCACATGTAGGATAGCTAGCATGGCCAGTCCTTCTACTGATGCTCAGAAACAAACGTAAGGAGGAAGAAGACGGTAAAAGCAAAATAGCAGATTTTAAGTTCGGGGTCATCTTCTTGTTTTGCTCTATTCCCTTTGATTTCCATTTCATAATCTTCTCCTGGGAGCTGGTGAAGCTGGGACCTGCCCCCATCCCTGGGTAGAGGCATAGAGGTGTTGATGTTTCAGCCTCTGAGTTTAGTAAAGGGAAGGACAGAGCTGCTCGTTTCTTTTGCTGCTTGGTTGCATTTCAGAAGACCACGTGTAATTGGGGAGTGTCAGCCGGCAGAGCAGAGCATTGCCAGACAAGTGAGCAAACCGCTCATCTGCTGTGCAGCTGCAGGGAAGGGCTGTGTTTGCACACCTAATGCTTGGAAACACCAGGCCAGGAAACCCGGGGGGGACTGGGGGACATTTGCACACTGGCTATGTTCTGCAGCAGGGAACCCTACGCAGGCACAAGGATACTCATGTCTTTGCTGGTGCTCAAACTGTCTCCGTTGAGCTCCATGTTGACAGTGCTTGTGTGCAAAACACACTGGTCCTCGCTCTCAGCAGGATGAAAACCCTGCTGCGTGTGCAGCCCCTTGCTGTAGCTGCCGTTATCCCTCTTGCCCCTCCACACCAGCCCCTCTCCTTCCTGCCCCAGCCTTCAAAGCCGTTGGCTGCCTGTTATCCTTCCCATCCTCTCTGGAAATGGCAGCAATGCTTATGCAAACTAGGAAGCAAAAGCTTTGCTGTGCTTTTCCATCACGCACAAATGGCTGGGGGTTATGCAGAGCCGATGCGAGGCTTGCGCCAAGATCCAGCTTTGCAGCCCCGCTCCCAATTGGCCAGCCGGCCAGATGAGCCGGTTTAGAGTTTCAACCACAAGCCATGCAAAGGAAGAAACAAAACCAAGGGGCAGTGGGACTGCGACCTGAATTCAACTTTGGGGGGCTGGTGTCTCTTCGGTCCTGCATCCCCTCTTTGCTTTTAAGGGCTAATTCCTTTCCATCCCTGCTGAACAACCCACAGGGGATGTTCAGCCAAGCCCAAGAGGTAGGACAGGAGGGTTCGTGGACCTCCACGTTTTTGGTGTCTCTGTAAAACCCTCCCCATCCCGCTCCTGCAGGCACGCTGGGCGGATGGCCCAGGAAACACTTTCATTTGAAATAGAGCTTGGCCCCCTCTGAGGCAGCTTCCTTCCCAGCTCCCACACTGCAGAAATGTTTCAATCAATCTAATCTTCAAATAAAACCTCTTGCAATTCTTGCAGGCTTTTTCTCCGTTTCCTTTCCCATTTGAGCTGACAGCATCAGATCTGTATCTCGCTGGCGCGACACAGTCTCGCTTCCATCCCTGCAGCTTTGCTTGTGATTTGGAGGTTACCTCAGAGCTCCCCAGCAGCAAAGGGATGCAGGGAAGCAGCACTGGTCCCTTCCTCTGCCCTTGCAGGTTACCTGGGGCTGCTCTAGCACTGGGGAGCAGAAGGAAATACCTGACATTCCTGCTCCATGCTCTCATTTCTCAGGCAGGCCCCGCACAGCGAGCTCACCAGGCTCCTGTTCCATTATTCAGGGAGATTTTCTCTTTCCAGTAATGCCACTGTCTCTGCTGGTTCCCCTTGCTGAGCCAGGCAGGCATCTCTGCTCAGGGTGACCTCGCAGGCACGGCCCAGCCTTGGGAGCTAGGAGGATGGACTGAAGAGGATGGAGGGGACATGGAAATGTCCTGCTGCTGTGCTGGGGTCAGGCAGCACCACTGCTGAACAGAGAGCTGGGAGAGAGGGATGGTGCCAGCAAGGGGAGCCTGGACTTGGGCACTGCTTTTCCTTTCCATCCTGGGTTGGAAAGGGGAAAGGGAAAGAAAAAGGGAAAGGGCAGGAAGAGAAAGGGTGTCAATTCTTTATTTCTTTATTTCCCCCTCAGCCGCTGCTGGCCAGCAGCTGTGCACAGCTCCTCCAGCATCTGGAGCCTCTTGGCCACCGGCTGGGGCTCTTGGAGGACGTGTGCGCTCGTGCACACACTCGCTGAACTGCGGCACGCCGGGTTAAGGGAGGAATGTGACTCCAGCCAGAGGAGCGGGAAGGCTGTGCTGCCCGTGCACAGGCAGCTGCCGGCTCAGCAGGAGCTCCAGCTCCGTCGCTCCCTCTCCTGCCTCTTCTACCCGCACCCAGCGGGATGGCAGATCCTGCCCAGATATGGGAGGCCTGGGGTGCCTCCAACAAGGAGAAGGGTGCCAAGGTCTGCTGGGGGTTTTGTGCAGCCCCTGGGCTGGGTGCAGGGCTGAGACAGGTAAGCCAGCAGGGCCAAGCCCAAATTTCCATCCCCAGCCCCATTGCTCCACTCATGGTTCCCAAATGTGGGAGGCAGCAGCCAGTGTGAGAAGTGTTCCTGCAGCAAGGCTTGGGAGAAGCTCAAAGCGTGGGGAGATGCACAGCGGGGAGAGGGGCTGCTGCTAGCAGCACCCCACACTGCAGGCATGGCACAGTCCCTCTGCCATCCCCGGCCACCCCAGCACCCCCACACCCCCAGCAGCCGCCACTCTCAGGGGTGTCCGAAGACAGAAAGCATCCAGTTGCATGTTCCCAGCGCAGCATGGAGATTCCTAGGAAAATGGGGAAAATCCTCTATGTCTGTGTAACAGCCAATATGAGGGCTGGGAGGCAGCTGGGTGCTGAAATTTGGGGCGTGCATGCTCGTGGGACCCTTTTTGCCATCCTGGCTACGGCACCAGCCATGCCCACCTTCAGGGTGAGGTGTTTTGTGGCCCATGGGTTGCTCAGCTGTAAGCAGCAAAGTAAAACTTCACCCTGAGTTTTTGGAGGATTTTCACACCACCCGACCCACGCTGCCATTCACTGCACCACGGGGCTCTTCGCTGCTATGCCCGTGGGAGGGGGACATGGTCCATCCGTCCACGGGCACTGGAGCAGGGCAGGAGTGGCTGGGAAACCGCTGCTCCCCTCCGGTGCTGGCGCTGACTGAGCAAACCCTGGCTGCGCTCGCCTTGGCTGGGACTGCAGCCTATTTTTGGAAGCTCTCGAGACTTCCAGGGAGGGACCTGCCTTTTCTTTCCCTTCATTCACAGACAGGGTCATTTTGATTTGTTACGTGTTTGTGCAGGGATTTTTATTATTATTATTATTTATTTATGTCCTGCCTTTTATTTATGGCATCAGAGAAGCGGAGCCAAAACACAGCAGAGGCGGAGGAGAAGCTTCGGGCTCGCCTGTTTGGGGGAGCGAAAGCAGCCGGGCTACAAACGCGGCGGGGACGTGAGTGTCTCTCTGCCACGAAATGTCTGTTCTTTGTATCTCGCCGGTGGCACTTGCCAGATTCAGGGATGCGGAGGGAAGGAGAGGAGCCGGCAGGCTTCCACCTGGGCCACAGCCTGGTTCCCCACTGGCTGGCGGGGACGCTGCGAAAACTGCAGTTTTCGAAGAAACTGGGCTCCAAGGCTGAGCACCCAAAAAAGGACCAGCCTGCCTCTGACTGGGGACATTGGACTACTTATTCCCTTTGCCACCTGCTCCACAGTTTCCCAGCCCAGCCTTTTCCTTGCTGGGGGGCTGCCTTCTCCCTGCTCCAGGTGTCCTCTGTGACACCCAGGTCCTGTTTCTGGGGACCCCCTAATTCTGCAGCAATCCCCCCAAAACACAAGTGCAGCTGTTCTTCCTGGGATGCAGCAAAGGACCCAGAAAGAGCGAGGCCACAATAGACCTGACTTTCAGGAGAATTGGACCCTCTCTGCTATGGTGCAGGTTAGACCTTGACCTCTCTGGTGACAAAAGCGGATGGCAGAGAGGGCTGCCTGGTTTGTGACCCACTGCAGATGGTGACACTAATTTGGATGTCCCAGGAGAGCCAAACCCCTGGCCTGCCCCAGAGGATGGCTAATCGCATGGGAGATCAGTGGGATGCTCCCATGGGCACAGTGCCCCACGCAGCCTTGATCACAGCTCCCACATCTCTGCTAGGGTCTGCAGCCTTCCCCAGGGACCCCTGCCTCCCCCAAACACAAGTGGGGAGGGCAGGAAGGTCAGGACCTTCCCCATGGGATCAAGGCTAGATCTGGGCTGTGCTGATGTAAATCATTGTGGCAGAGGGGCCGGGGAGGCCGATGCAAGCCCCAGACCCCCTCCTGGGCTTTCCCTGTGGAAGGAGTTAATGCATCACCCTGGCTGGGGAGCATCTCCTGACCCACACCAGGAGAGGGGACACCATGAGAGCACCTCAGATTTTCCTCTTCCTGGGGCTGGCTTGCCCTTCCTCTGTACTGCTCACATCCGTGATGCTCAGAGGGGCTTGCAGTTCCCCGGGGGATCAGATCCCCCCCAGTGAGGCCAGCTCAGCGGGGGTCCCAGCCAACGCCATGCCTTGGTTCTGGGCTGTCCCAGAGCTGCCTGGGAGCAGAGGCAGGAAATATAAAAGCAGCCTGGGCTGTGCTTGCCAGTGCTGGAGCTGCAGCACGCACAGGGACTGCCACGTCTGTGAGCAGAAACAACGGGGCCTAAATACGCTCCCTCCCCCTTGCCCCCCTCTCCTTCTTCCCCACATGGCCCCTGGGCTCACAGGAAAGGGGAGGGGGGTCTTGGGGAAAGGTCTGGATGAATCTCAGGGGCACAAAGCCTCTAGCTCGGCCGAGGAGCCGGGGTGGACGGTTGGGGTCCCACGGTAAGAGGAGCAGGGAGTCCCAGGGGTGTCTCTGCAAGGGTCCCCTCCTCCTGCTGCGCTCAGGCTCCTTGTCACCGCTCCAGCCAGGCACCAGGCTCACCTCCGCTCCCAGCCACGCACAGCAGGGATGGTCCTGCACCATGTCCCACAGCCACCAGGTTTTGTCCCTCCGGGGACATCATGTCCTTGGGGAAAAGTGCCACCAGAGTCCCCGGGAGGAGAGCACCGAGGTCCCACTCAGCTAAAGGGGTTGGAGGTGGCACTGGAGCGAGTCAGGCTAGTGGGGAAGCCGGTGGGGGCAGGCCACTCCACAAGGACGTGCAAGCTCCATCCACAGGACTTCGAGACATGTGAAAGTGTTTCATTGGATGGAGATGGAAAAACAAAGCCCCAGCAGAGGCGGTGGAACAAAATCCCCCGCAACAACCCCTGGCTGGGAGCTGCCAGCTCCCATTCCTGCAGCACTCTTCTGCTTGGGACCCGGCACGCAGGAGGTCCACAGCTCCCAGCCCCTCCAAGGAAACAACAAAGACTGGGGAAGGGCAATAATGAGTCTGCAAACAATTAATGCACAAGGGCCAGGCTCTGCTCAGTTAACCTTGGTGTAAAGCTGGGACTGGCGGTGTTTCTCCAGCTCAATGCCAGGGAGGCTGTAGGCAGGCTTTGGTCTTGAGAAGCAAATGCAATAAAATAGTTGAAATCTCTCTGAACTGGTGGGATGGAATGGACCACAGGGCAGAGGGGAGCAGCAGGTAAATCCCACAAAATAGCATTACATGAAAGTGCCTGTTGACATCTTGACGGCTGATGCAAGACTACACAGAGCATCTCTGCACCTTCCTCTTCTGGAGATGGGCTGGCAGAGGACCGTTGGTATAGCACACCTATATTCCCATCATGGGACATCAGACCATGGGGCATTTGCAAGGCCCTTTCCATCGGAAGAGCTCAAGGCACTTGGCATGTACTCAGAGGTGAAGCCTTGGAGAAGGGCGGCCAACTGGGGCCCACCAGGGTGGGACTCACGCCACCCCAGCAGTCAGCTGCACTGGCTAGGAATAGTTACGTGACTTTCCCAAGCTCCCCAAGTGACTCATAGACAAGGCTGAACCAGATGTCAGAGTCCTGACTCTGGGACTGACTGGTCTTGGGACCTCCCAACTCTTTGAAAGAGCAGATGTGCTGAGAACCAGACTTGGCATAAGTGTCTAGGCTTTGGAGCAAAGAGAGGAAGGAGGTAAAACAGAGATAATGTCAACTGCTTTGAGGTGGTGAAAGGGCCCGTCCAGAGTTCAGGTGTATTTCTGGTTTGCCTTTTGCACATGAAAGCGGTCAGACAGAGAGGCTCCGACACTGGGGGAGATGTGCAGCAATGCTCATTCCAGCCCTCCTCACACGATCCCACTACTCCAACCCAGCGCAAAACTTCTGGAGAGGCAAGGGAGCAGTTTGAGAAGACACCAAGCACCTTCACTGCCTATTGAATTCCTGGCTTCTCCTCTGATACATGCTAAGAATGGGTCCAGTGAATGCCAGCAAGGGGGAGTGTGGGTAATGCACAGAAAGGGAACAAGGCTGAGAACAGCCTTCATTTCCCACTGGCTGCAAAACAGCAGCTATATATATATATATATGTATATATATAACATGTCTGGAAACTCACAGGGAGATCTGGCCAACATGGCTCTACATCACTCAACCAGGCACTTTATGGAGGGAGCTCTGCATTGTAATACCGTGTGGGATGGGATGATGGCTCCCAGGCTGAAAATCACCTTTCAGCCCTCGCTGGGCTCCCAGTCACTCCCACCAAAGACCTGCCTGTGCTAAAGCAGGCAGGTGATCTCCCATGCCCAGCTCCTGCACAGGCAGGTGCAACTCAGACCTGCCCTCCCTGCCTGCTGTGCAGTAGGGACCCTGCACAGTATCACCCCAATGATGTGCCCAGCAGAACTACGGCTGGGAGAGTCGAGCCTGGACTTGACAGTTACTGGGCTGGCAGTCCCTTAGGTGGGGACACTAGGGAAACCGGGACAGAAGGTGGGGAGAGGACAGAGGGTGATTTTCAAGGAAGAATTTTTTTATGATGAGAGTGGTGAAACACTGGCACAGGTTGCCCAGAGAGGTGGCAGATGCCCCATCCCTGAAAACATTCAAAGTCAGGTTGGATGGGGCTCTGAGCAACCTGTTGTAGCTGAAGATGTCCCTGCTCACTGCAGGGGGCGTGGACTAGATGACCTTTAAAGGTCTCTTCCAACCCAAACTATTCTATGATTCTAATGGAGCTGGTGAAACAAATATACAGAGCTGGTTTTGCTTTCCAATATCTGTTTGGAGCAAATCCATCAAGACCACTAGATCTATCAGGGTGCAGCATCTCAGCTGCAGTCCACGAGGCCTGGCACTGGCACAAAAGAAGTCTGTCCTTCTCTGTATTGCACTCACAAGGCAGAACAGGCTCTTTATTTCATGAGTTAATGCAGACCCCGTCCCGTGCCTGGACCACGTGCTTTGCTCAGCTTTAGACATTTCCGATGGATGAGAAAGGTTGCTAGCTTGGTTTCCCTCTCGATGCTTTGGCCATGAATCCTCTCAGCTCCCCTGTGGCCATGGGGCTGGACAGGGGAAGGTGGAGTCCTGGAAATGTCCTGGGGATGGGTAGAAAGCCAAGAAAGTTTCCAAGATGGAAGCCATCCAGCATAAATACAAGGGTTGGGCATGTGTGTGGTCTCCAAAAATTAAAGCTACTAATTGCCTTTAAAGTGCCATTAAAAAGAATATGGTAAGGCCTCATAACCAAAGTTAGCACACATTAGCTAGGTCCAAGGGATGCCAGTTCCTCGGTGCCCATCACTCACTGTAGGGTGAGCAGCCGAGAAAAATCCTTCCTGACACATTCTCTGGAGATTTCCCTCCTGCTCCCTCCTCAACACTCTCCAGTGATATCTGCCCCTGTCAACACACACACGCTCGTTCGAAAGCTCGCTAGCAAAAGAGAAAAATCTCCAAAAGTAGCAGGTGTCCTTAAGTCCTGTCAAAATACATCAGCGCTATCTTTGGAGTGCGTCTGGACCTTGGATCCTGGCCTGACCCCGGGATCCAGCCGCGCCAGGCTGGTCCCTGCAGCACTACCGTAATTAGAGCTTGGGAATGAGCGGCGCCGGCAGAGAGGAATTTGCAACACCGCTTGGTTGCGTTGCCTGCCGGCTTGCTCCAACTCCTGCTTCTGGCAGTGCATCACCTGTGCAGGCAGGGGAGCACGGCAGCGGGGCACCCGCCTCCTAAAAGAGCATCCCAGGGATGCACCGGCTGCCAGCACAGCTCATGGGGACTAGTGGGTATCTGGGCACCGGGTGTTTGGCAGACGGGCATCCCCGGCACCATGGCAGGGCCCCAAGGTGTCAGCAGGGCTGTGGAGGCGATGGGGACTGACGGCGAGGAAGGGGCCACGTGTCCCACAGGGAGGGGAATGGGACAGTCAGACGGGTGTCTGCAGGGCGGCTGTTAGTTTTCTGACCCATAATTAAAGGAGCAGGACATGTCAAGGAAGATTCCTCATGCAGAGTCCGCTATAAATCTTCGAGGGTTGGACTGCCAGAGAGATTGAAAAGGGGTTAAGCACTCATTTCTCCGAGGCTGATGGAGTTCGGTGCATGTAGCCTGGAGGTTCTCCAAGGGGCCTGATGTTTTATGTCTTTGGGATGTTTTTGTCTTCCTTCGGTTGTATTCAGTGCTGGTATTGTGTTTATATCAGCAAAATTCTGGATTGTTGCCTCTTTTTTTTTTTTTTTTAAACAAACATCTGCTGCTTCTGCTTGTAGATTGTCGTACCACTGCATCCTGCCAGCAGAGAGAAGCTCCAAGCAGGACGTGGGTGGCAAACATGATGCTACATGGTAGGCGGTGGAGCTCGGCAGAGAGCTCAGCCTGCCACTGTTCTGGGTGACACACAGCAAAGCGGCTCTGTCCCAGCTACTCTGTAAGAAAAGGCACCGCTAGCTTCATTTAGGGAGTCAGGTGAAGCTCCCTACTGTGATAGATAGCAAAGCTGCAAGTTAGAGAGCTTGAGCAGAAATAGGTCGTGAAGTGTATACTGGCTGGGTCCAGAGCACCCCACGGCTGGAAATTTGGTGGGACCATAGCCCAGAGGAGAGGGGCTGGGCGCAGCTGAGCTGGCGGGCAGCCATGTGCCATGTTGTCCCTCCTGGATGCTCATCTGCTTGGAACCGGGCATGCATGGGGTGGAGGACCTGTTGCATTAGTGTGCCCACAGAATTTCAGCGAGGGCACTGCCTCCTTGTGCTCCGCGGAGACCTGGTGCCTTGCTGGAAGATGGCACAGCCTCATCTGCTGGAGCTCCCATCCCTGCCTGGCTTCCAGTGCCAGCCCCAGCCCTCCCAGCTCACCCGCCTGGTCCTCTGCGCTGCAAAACCCTGCCCCCGCGGTCTATTCTCCATCACTAACGCTGCATTGCCTCCTCCTCCCGGACCAGCTACCTGGGCATGAAGCCACCAGAAGCCAAGGGAGCCTGTCACCCCTCCCAGCCACACACACTGCCCCGCCACTGCCTTCCCCTGCTTTGCACCAGCATCCCGAAACTGGCACACAAAGAGGAATGTGAGCAAACACAGACCCCACCTGGCCCCCTCCCGCCCTAAATTCCACCAAGCACCAAAGAGGGACTCCTGGCGAGCAGGAGCAGTTTCAGTCAACTCTGTATTTACTTATGAATTCCAGCCAAAGAGGCGACAAAGGTGCCGGAGACCTCCCACATCCCGAGCTTTTCACCTCACGCACCCCAGCATCTCCCCCACTGCCTGGGGAGAGCAGCTCCCCATGTCCCAGGCACAGCTTCCCTCTGCTCAGTCATTTTTCCTTCCCTCTACTCGCCTGCCTGCCTATCTCTCTTTATTCCTTTCTCTCTGCATTTACTGGAAAAAAATGTTTCTACAGAAGAAAATGCAATCAAATCAAAAGAGAAATGGAAAGAAGCACCTCAAAACTTGCTAGACAGGCGTTTTCTGTGCAAGATCAAGGGCCAAATTCTGCTTTCATCACACTGGAGAAAAATCTGGACTATCTCGCCTTGAATTAATGGCATTCCTTTGTAAGGGGAACAGAATTTCATTCATTCGCGCCTTGTACAGCAGCAGAGGGGCCATTAATCCTTACGGCTTCCAGTCACGTCTCCCCTGGTTCGCAGCTCCAGCAAGTCCTGCATGGGAAGTCCCAGATCATATTCTCGCATCCTTCCTTGACTTGTCAGCTCATGATAAACAGCATCTCGTCCCAATCCCAAACGTACAAGCACACTGAGTGATTACATCACCTTCGAACCCACTCCAATAAGATAAAATGTAGCTCGCATCCAATTTGAATAACTCTGTATTCCCCAATGGGGTCTCTCCCCTCATGCGTAGCGCTTGAGGCCAAATCCTGGTGTCTGCTGCAAGGCGTTCAACCTGCAGTCCCTCCCTTGTATTTGGGGATCATTGGTCCAGGCTCCTGCCAGAATCACTGCTGGGGGAATCCTGGCCTACTGCAGTGGATTCTTGGCATTGCTGCCAGGGAGAGAGGCTGGCCTTGCTCCCCGCCGACAGCAGAGCTGTGAAACCACCTTCCCAACAGCAGTTCACAGCCCTGAGAAGAAGGTGGGCAAATGCTGGAAACTGATTTTCTTCTGTGCTGTTGACAGGGGGAGGGACCTTCAAACACCTGGCACCTCTAAACACCTGGGCTAGCCTCCTCTCGGTACTGCAGTATTGCACCCACATCTGCCAGGTGCCCTGGAGCACCTTCAGGTGCACCTTAATGCACATCAATTGCCCTGACCAGCCTCAACTGGGACCCCACCCACACCCCTGCCTATGGACCCTGGGCTCTATTTAAGCTCAGCCCCAGGGCTATCCTTCTCTCCCTGGGCTGGGCTGGATGGTATGGCTCTTGCTCTGGCTTCTGGATGGATGTTGGCTATGTGCTGAAAGTCATCCCCAGTCCTCTTTCTGGCTGCTTTTGCTCCTGGCTGGATTCCCTGCATGGACCCTGGACATGGCTTATCACTCCCTGGGGCTCTCAGTGTGCCCTGTTACCAGCCCTCAGTTCTACCTGCGGTGCTTGCTGCCTGCAGGGTTACATCCCATCGGTGTGGGTACCCCCTATGCTGCTGTTACCCTTGGCTCCTGGCTCATCCTTTGCCCCAATCCTGCTCTTGCTACTCCCTGACAATGGTGTGGCTTCTTCCCCAATCACTCATCTTGCTCCTGGACTTCACTCCTCGTAGGACAAGGGCTAATATCTTCTTTATTGTCGTGGTTTTTTGCTGAAAACTGTAATGTAAGTACAAATTAGTAGCAGTATTAATGATAAATAAGGTGGTACCCCTTAGCGTTAAGGTTCCTGTCCATTTAAAGATGGGTACAGCTATAGAACCAAGCTCCTTTAAAGCTCAAGCTGGCATCCAAGGTTTGGAATCCTATCTTTGTTAGTGCAGCAGGCCTTCTCCTGCTTTCCAAAGGGAAGGTCCAAAATGGACAGCAGACAGATAGCACACTGGTTGGGATTGTATGTTGGAGTGATACCACTGACATGAGGAGTAAGCTAAGTCCATGCATTAAGGCATATGCTAGACTTGCTGGGCAGGTGCTGTAAGGCCACAGAAGACTGAGTCCTGTGCTCTCAGGAGGTGTCTGACTCCATGTGGTGCTTCAGCACGTGGCTAAGATGGCTGGGAACACCAGACCCTCAGCAATGTTGGCCCCTTCACCCCAGCAGCATCCCCAGGAACATGAAGGCCATATCTTAGGAAAGATGGCCATAGGACAATCCAGTGTTTATAGGAATGAGCCCCACACCCAGCACAGAGGGTCACTGCAGGGAGCTCTTCCAAAACTCTGCTCCAAGCCTGCCCAGGGCATGTGGGAGAGAGCTAGCCTGGCACAACCAGCACCCAAAGTCCCACTGATCACACCTCAAAGCCCTCTGAGATGGGCACCATTACTTATTTAGATCAAGGGGCAGCAAATCAATGATGGATTTTCTTATGTGGACAAACACTTAAATCTCAGTGCATCTGCACTGAAGTGTCAGCAAGATGCTGCCAAGGAGCGAGGAATTCCTCCTTAACACCTTTGAAGAGCCTAGCAGGGAAGGCAGAGGGCCAAGCCAACTTCTCAGCAGTACTGGTAGAATGATAATGACTGCCAAAGCAATGGCCCAGCTGCCTTATAGGACTGCCCTTCCAAAGGCATGGAAGAGAGCATGCATCAAAGTACCTCAGCCCTTGTGAGCGGGTGTGGGATTAAAACAAGGGCAAGAGGATCTGGCAGGCTGAGATTAGTCTAGGAAGGCCACTGGCTTTCTGGGTACTAAAATGAGCTGTGAAAGGAGAGCTGCCTGCCAGCCTTTGGGGAGGGCTGGGGTGCAGGTGGGGAGCAGGCAAGTAAGAGTGCTTCCTTGCATTACATCTCTGGGGCTGCTGTGAGCCCCTGGGTAAATAAACAGCTCCCGCTTCCTGCCAGGTCTTAAACCTTTGCAATAAGAAACTTTTTAAAACAAGCAAATAGAGGGAATTCCTGCTGTTTGCTGTCTTACTGCGGGAAACGCTTGGCATAAGAAGGAGCAGTAACTGGTGCCAGGCCAAACGCTGCTGCAGCATACATCCGCAGCAGCTCTGTTGAAAGGGCTGATGTTACTGCAGGGCAATGGAGCTCACCACCTGGCTGCCATGCTCTGATCTGCTTGTGCACAAGGTTTTAGACCCCAGGATTTTTCTGCTGTGCAAGCAGGAGGCCAGGGAGCAGCAGTACCTTACCCCAGCAGCCATCCAGCTGAAGCTGCGGAGGTGGGTTCCCATGCTCGGACAGAAAGGAGATAAACGGGCTTTGGCCCAGCACCTCGCATCAATTCTCCCATTTGGAGCAATCTGATGTTGACCCACCACTGCAGATATGCTATAAAATAAGAACGAGGGTGGCGGACAGCATCCCCTGAGCCCCACAGCATTATCCTTCCAGAGCACAAACTCAGTTTGCCTTATTAGAGCTGGGGCTCTGTGAAAAATCAGTGGCAATAAGCCTGACAGGCCTGCTGAGAGCCCAGCACCACACTGGGGGAGCAGGAGCCACCCCTCTTAGGGCTGTGGGAACCTCTGTCCTGAGGTCAGTCTGATGGGGCATGGTGATTTTTCTGCCCTTCAGAAACAGTCACCACTTAGGGCAACAGACCACTAAATGTCTCTTCTCACAGAAGCCCCTCGGGGCACTAGCAGATTTGGATGGGGAGGGGGGTCCTTGGGTTCTTGTTGGTTTTCATTGAGCTTGATCAACTCACACATGGGACAAGCAGCCTCGCGCAGCTGGAGTAACCCTGTTGATTTACACAAATTCCTCCAGACACATGCTGGGGTTTATGCTCTACTGGCATTTGCATTTCTACAGTCTGGACTGAGGCTGGGAACTTTTATTGGGTGGATTCTAGCAAAACAGAAGGCAAGGAATAAAAATAACTCTTTTTCTGGGCTGGGTTGATTGCTCTTACACCGGCATAAATCCAGGCCAGCTCTATTGATTTTTAAGGAGTAACTAGGTTTATGCTGGTGTAACTATGTCCCCAGAGCTGCATGAAACGTTCACAACAAAACCTGAAATTACATGGAACTAGCAGAGCTACACTGTTTTGGGGTTTCATTACAAATTTGAATCTCAGACCAAGCTTGTCAAAAGATTCCTTAAGGTTCATGAACCTTTCAGTCAAGCCTTGGCCTAGAGTCAAGCCAAGCCTGAGCTGATTTATAGCTTTGCATGGAAATAATGTGAAATCAGTGGGTTTTGTTTGGTCTTGAAGCTGAAGCTCAACGCTTGCAGCCGAGCTTGGCTTTCGAGAGGTCAATTCTCTTTGAAAGTTGAGCTCAAACCTGAATCTGCAGTGGGAGCTGTAGGAGATGCTGTCTAGATTAAAAACACAGGCCAGATTTGCAAGTGTAATGAGGGTGGTGATTTTTTGCACAGCCCTCTGTATGAAAGCAGCAAGGTCTGAGCTGTGCTGCTGCTCCATACTCGAGGAGCTGGGCGAAAAATCAGATGCGATTCATTAGGACATAAGGGCATGTAAGGATCATTTGATTCAGCTGGCTGCTGAAGTGAGCTAAGTACTATTAGTCCTAATCTCTGACAGTCCCTGTGACTGCCTCTCGGAGAGGCAGGATATAGCAGTGTTCCTCTGATACTCCACTTCGCACTTCAAAGATGGTGTAGTTCCTGCTGCTTATATATTGCCTGTGGGATTAAGATTCACAGGCAGCAGCGAAGCAGTTGACAATGTGGTTTGGCAGTGCTAAGCCGGCAGCATATGCCTCCTCCCAGGCCAGCATTGAATGCAAAGCACTCACGGCAGCCCCGGGAGGAAAGGGATATAGAGCTCCCTTAGCTGTGTGGGGCCATGCTTGGAGCTAGTCCAGTATGCCTGGCTCGTTTCTTTTCATGACCAGCTTGGGGTGAAGGAGGCCAGGAATGGTACCTTCCACATCGTCCATAGCGTTGATGTAGAAATGGCCATGGCTTGGTGGTATCTGGCTCCATGAAGTGCAGTGTGACCCATGGCATGGGCCAAATCCTGCTGTGGCATGGCTCCACAGGAGCAAGGTCTTTGCTTGGGCTTGTGTTTGACCATCTGCATGAGAACACCTGTGGTCTTCTGGTAGCAAGTGAAAGAGCCTGGTGTGGGGCAGAGGAAGGAGGCATTTCTGCACCAGAAGGAGGACAACAGCAGCCCTGAACTCCATGCCACCATGCAGCCCTTTCTGCAAAGGTTTGTGGGATGGGGAACACAGCATCTCCTCTGAGAAGCTCCCAGTCAGGTGGTTGGGTTTTTCATGTTTCTTTAATGCTCTGGTGATGCCTGGAGCATCCAGATGCAATCAGAGCCTTGCATGTCCCAGCCCTTGCCAGAAAGAGCTG
This sequence comes from Harpia harpyja, assembly GCF_026419915.1. Taxonomy (NCBI): domain Eukaryota; kingdom Metazoa; phylum Chordata; class Aves; order Accipitriformes; family Accipitridae; genus Harpia; species Harpia harpyja. The sequence goes on along the minus strand of NC_068940.1, from coordinate 40,856,429 downwards.
GTCTGGCTGTGTCCCCCAGCTTGGCACCACTGAGACATTTCTCAAACTGACAGTAAATCAGGAGCTGAGGTCTGCTGGGAGGGTCTGCAGAAGGTACTGCAATACTGCAGGCAGGGTCTGAGGACTCCCCAGACAAGGGACTGTAGTTGCAGAGTTGGGCCATGCTTGCCTGCTCATGGAGCTATGTCCTCAGCAACTGTCCAGCAGTGATGGAAAAGGTCCCCAGAAATGGGACCCAACCTTAGGGCACTAAACCCAAACCCTCCAATTCCCCAATCTTGTTTGAGCAGCATCACCAGCCTTCTTCCTTTGGGACTATTTAGTTGAACTTCTTGGATGGCTGGATAAGTGCTCAATAGCAGATTGTTGAGCTCTTTCTTTGAATAATGTGATGACCGTGTCCTGGCTGCTTAACAGCAGTCTTGTTTGAGCTTTTGGGGGGTTGAGATTCACTGGCAAAACTGTGCTTATCTAATCTGAGACTAGAGATCAACATGTAATCTTCTTGGGCAATCACAGCTAACGAGTGCAGTTCAAATGTTAACTTTTGGCCAGCCATGCACAGAGTAAACAAGCTAAAATGTGATTAATTGAAAATCAATTGAAGGGACTTGACATGTGCTCACAGAGATGGCCCAAGCAAAACTAGAGGCTAAATTCAATGGATAAATAACTCATTGTGAGTTATTTGCTCGGCTCTACTTAAGTGGTTGATTATGTGGGTCTTTGGTTAATTGACTTATTGAGTGGCTGGCGTGGGTTTTTGGCTGCTCACTCACTCCCTGCACGTTTTTGCTATTAACTCAGCTGTTTGATGGAACAAGTAGTCTATTGTCTATTTTTTGCTGGCTAGGTTGGTGTTTGGTGGGATATTGGCTCTTGGGCTAATTGAACACATCTGCTGCTGGCTGTATGGTGGCTTGCCGGGTTCATCACTGGCTCTTTGTTTCATTGCCTGTCTGATGTGTTGTCGGTGGCCCAGTTTGTCACAGATAGGATGCTTGCCTACCTAATTTCCTGCTCCTTTGCACTTGAAAACCAGGTTCTTGCTTTTCCCGGTTGCCATTTCGGGTTGCCATTGCCTCTTCCATGATGCTTGGGCTCCCGAGCTGCAGCAAGGACTCCTCCTTGGCAAGCTGCATTCAGTGTATCATCTCTAGGACATCTGAGGATTGTCACTGGGAAGGATGGACACTTTCTGGAAGTCCATTCCCAGCTGTAGCTGTGTTCTGCAGTCCTGGCATGGGTCCATCCTGACCTGTTACTTTTCCCATTGAATTCCTCATTGCTTCTGCTGGGAAATGTGGCACAGGAGCTTTTGGGTTAGAAACAGGTGGGATGCTGGCTCAGACGGGGGCTTCAGCTCAAGTGGGGAAAGGGGAGGGAAACAAGGGGAGCAGGGGAGAAGAGACCTGGGCAGGAAATTATCTCTGGAAGTCTATTAAAAAGCTCAGTTGATTTTGACAGGTGCTCTTCATGCTCTTTTGTTTGTTTTGGCCCCAATCTAACTTTAATTTTGGGGTGAAAGAATATTTTTCCACTGTGGTAAGAACCATTCCTTAGAAAAGCATGCTGGGTAGCCTGGAAATCGGCATCATGCATTGAAATGTATGTTTGAGAACAGAGCCAGGAGCCAGCTGAGGGGACTTCATAAGGGACGAGGGTGGGAAGGAGAGAGAGCCTTCCCTGTGCTCTTCCTCCATGCCTTGCTGGAGCACCTGAAAGCCATTAGCACACCGGTCCCTCAGGGCAGCCCGGCTGGGCTCTGGCTGATGTGAGAGGTGTTGACTGGAGCTGAAGCCGACTTGACAAGGCC